>NC_142515.1:50243333-50875000 GCF_057876585.1 Rhinolophus sinicus | reverse complement strand
GTGATGTTGACCTTGATCACTTGGATAAGGTGGGTTTCGCCACAGTAAAGTTACTATCTTTCCCTTTGTAGTTATAAACATGTTGGTGGAGATACTTTCATACTGTCATTTGCATAAATGTCATGGAGTTCTCTACATATGGAATTAATAACATTTACTTAGAGACCTCATTGAACTTTAATTATTATGAAATGAATTCCTTTAAGAGACCTGTCCTCCTCTAAGCTTCCTGAGCCTTTCACCTGGCTTTGTCACGGGCCCCCAGGCTCTGCAGGAAGAAATCCTTTCTAGTCTTCATTGGTCTCAGTCACATTCATGTCCCATTTATAATGAAGTCTCTAATGCTAATAACCTGTAGATCTCTGAACTGAAATCATTTACTCCGCTTTCTCTTAGTTTGACAGGCTCTTCCTGGCCCATTGCCCTTCTAGGCCTCATACTTTCTTTATGCATAAGCCAGTTTCATTTCAGCAAACATTTGAGTGACTACTTTGGGTTTTTTCAGAAACAGAGGCTAAGAGAAGCTGACTTTGTTGATGAGGAATACAGCAGGGGATAATTAGGGTGGCTGCAGCTGTAGCCTCGTTTATTACTTTGGCCTGAGAAAAATGGCAGCACATTATGCTGTACTGTGTATCCTCACTGTGAAGTAATCGTTCTCTGTATTTCATTAATACAGAGAAATAAAACGCTTTTTTGAAAGGTCGTCAGCTTCTAGAGCTGTACCTCTAATGCTGGCCGTCTCGAGCTATGGTCTTTTAAGTTTAGCTCTGTCTTTTCCACTCTCAGTGGTGGATCGCTGGTGATTCAAGAACACAAAATCCAAATGTGCACCAAACAGTATAATTTAGATCCATTTAGTGCTAACAAAATTTATGTGATGAATAACAGATGCTGCTTTGATTAATACAATACAAATTTGTTAGTAATACTGAATTTAAAGTAGCTTTTTGAATTATGTATTTTCTCAAGTAGTATATACTATAAAAGCCCAGTTTCTGTAATATGATTCTATGGGTCCTGAAGCTTATATAATTCAGGAGCCCCTCTTTAAGGAAAACATTTTTAAAATAGAAAATGAGATATTGGGTCTTGAAGGCATGTGCAAGAGAGGGGCTCTGAAGCTTAATCTTTAGATTATTTGTGAATCTGCTTCTGGATGTGGGGGTCTGTAAAATGGTTGGGACCCACTGTTTTCCATCATCTCACACATGGAAAGGTTTCTAGCCCACAGGATGTTGGTGGGTTCAGACTGGGAACATACGACTTAGTAACTCTACTACACAGGAAATAGGTAATAGGTGATATGATGACATGCTTCTTTCCTAATTTTGGCTTCTAGCTTCCTAGTTTACCTGGTATTATAGACACCAAAATAATGCAGGCTGTTTTGACTTAGTAAATCTCAGGAGCTAGTTAGTAATGATGATTAAATAAGTATAAAGAAGATTAAAAATTAAATAAATATAAGAGTTTATGATCTTTTTTATTTCTTCATAATTCAATCTTGGTAGGTTGTATATTTTTAGGAATTTTTCCATTTCTGTTAGGTTATCCAATTTTTTAGCGTGTAATTGTTCATGGTAGTTTCTTATGATCTTTAGTATTTCTGTTATCAGTTGTAATGTCTACTTTTTCAATTCTGATTTTATTTATAGTCTTCTCTTTCTTTTCTTAGGCTAGCTAAAGATTTGTCATTTTTGTTGATCTTTTCCAAAAAGTAGCTCTTAGTTTCGTTGATCTTTTCTGTTGCCCTCTGCTACGTGTTAACTTGATTATGGGAATCCTTTCGCCGTCTATACATTTATCAAATCATCACATTTTACGCTTTAAATATATTACAATTTAATTTGTCAATTATGTATCAATAAAGCTGGAAGAAAAGAACAAGCTTCCTTTGGGCTCCTTAACGTCTATTCAGCAACAGTAAAATATAGGTGTCTCCATCTTTCAGAGTTGAGAGCAGCACAGTAATAAGATTGTCATATGTTCTTTCTCCTCCCACCTTTGATTACTCCATAGTTTTAGGACTTGGCTGGAAACTGGTAAATGTGGGTAAAAATGATTATACATTTTCTGCAGAGTTTGGGAATAAGCAGCTGCCAAGTAGCCTGCTGTCTGTGAGTTTGTTGTAGTCTCCTCTGCAGGATGCTGTGAGCCTTTTGATTGCTACTGCTATAGGGGCAAAATCAATCAGATAGGAATACTAGGTAATAGGCTATGGAACAGTTTTAATTTAAATTTGAATAAATTTGCATATACTGCTTAGTTTCCATTGTCAGGTGGTAGTTGTTTTTAATCATCATCTAATTGGCTGACATGAAAACTAAGAAAGCTTCTGTATTGAAAACTATGTGGACAACTTCTTTGGAACAGATTGCCTCTGAACAAATAATGCATGTTCACCAACTGTTTTGTTTTTTGTTTTTTTAAACCAAGTATCTAAGGATATGACTCTAGGATGCATTTACACAGAACTACCTTACTAGAATCTCATCATCCCAAAGCTGTGTGATGCCCTTAAAGTGTTTATACTGACAGTGAGGAAAGCCTAAAGTTTTAACTGAGTCAGGTTAATAATATAAGACTATCTTGCTTTAAAAGATTAAGCAATTGTATGGAAAGTTTAAATATATACATATATATTTAGAATCATACTTTTAGTTAGATCACAATCTGTAAGTATCATAGAATGATGGATTATATGAAACAAGAAAATATAGAAACAAGACTATATAGTGAAATCTTATGATAATACGTCCCACAATAACCGATATTTGGATAGAACACAATTGGCTTCTGACCTCCATCCATTACCCATTTTCAAATGGGGTGGGATAAAGCCCCATTTCCTTTACAGGTGGAGGGGAACATGGAGTAGGGGAGGACCCTAGAAACACTGGTATAATAGAAGCATTAATTGTCCTTAAAATTATAGAAAATTAAGAGTTCAGAAATCGGGAGATCCCTTCAGACTTGGGGTGGTCAAGGAATGTTTTACAAAGGTTTTTTTACAAAGAAGCTGGGTTGTATATCCAGGGGAAGAGGGTACTGAGCATCCCAAAGGTAAAATAGAATTAAAAAGGTCATAGAAATAGGAAAACACTTTGTTTGGAAAGAAGTTTCATATAGGGAAATAGAAGGAGATAAATATAGAAGGTAAGTTAAGGTCAGATTGTATTATTAAGAATCAGGCTAAGAAGTTTGAACATTATTCTACTGGAGGGACCTGGGAAAGCTTTTATTATTATTATTTTTTTACACTTTAGAATATGCTTTTGAAAACAATTTTTAAAATCTGTGGTAATTTACATAAAATTACAAAAATTTACAAAGAAATACCAAAACTTTTTTTGTATAGAGTTCTGAGTTTTGCTAATTGCATAGAGTTAGTATAACTACCACCACAATTAAGACATAGAAAAATTTCATCACCCTGATAATGCCCCTTTGTAATCAATCCTTACCCTCACCTCCTACTCCTGGAAACCTCTGATCTATTTTGACTTTTAATTTTTAGTTTTCTAAAATGCCATATAAGTGAAACCATAGTAGACAGCTTTTTGAGTTTGGTTTCTTTCACTTAGCATAATACATTTGAGATTCATCCGTATTTTTGTGTATGCCAGTATTCTTTCCTTTTTATTGTCCTGTCCATTGTATGGATGTACCATTTACCAGTTGAAGAACATTTGGATTGTTTCCAGGTTTTGCTGATAATGTATAAAACCACTATAAACACTGGTGTACAGGTTTTTATTTGAGCATCAGCGTTCATTTCTTTTGGGTAAAATAGCTAGGAATAAGATTGCTAGGTCGTATGACAAACGTATATTTAACTCTATATGTAATTGCCAACTGCATCATTTTTTATTTCCACCAGCAATTGAGGAGAGTTCCAGTTGCTCCGATTCTTCCTCATTAGCGTTTGTTATTATCAGGTTTTAAATATTTTGTTTTTAGCTATTTTAATAGGCATGTAGTGTGGTTTTAATTTCCATTTCCTCAATGACTAATAACATTGAATATCTTTTTGTATGTTTATTTGCCATCTGTATATCTTCTTTAGTGAAGTATCAGTTTAAGTCTTTTGCCCATTTAAGAAAACTGGGCAGTTTTTCTTAGTATTAAGTTCAGAGGATTCAATATATATTTTGGATACAAGTCGTTCATCCTTTATGTGATTTGAAAATATTTTCTTTCAATCTTTGGCTTGTATTTTCATTTTCTTAACAGTGTCTTTCAAAGAATAGAAGTTCTTAATTATGCTGAAGTCCAATTCTATAATTTTTTATTTCTTTTATGGACTGTGCTTTTTTCTTATCATCAACATTTTTATTTAGTTTAGTATGTGCTAGATAGAATATAAATGTATAACAATATGCCCTTTCTTATCCCAGGTAGTCTTTTGTAGAACTAAAATCTTTGGCCAACATTTTACATAACAAAAGAAAACTATCTGTGTAAATTATCAGAAAAGGAGGAAGGATATAGGAAAATAATACATTTTATATAAATTATAGAGGACAGTTACAAAGAAAATCCATTATTTTCCTCTCTAACTCAATTTTACAAAATAAAGTTAACGTGTATTCTGTCAACTGCTTAGAGGGCATAAACACTGTGGCCATTTCAAAAGACAGTGGTCAAAGGCAAAATGTTATCTTGGTGTCGTATATTGTTTTTAATTCTTTACTGGAGTTGAGCTTCCTTTCATAGTGTTGTGTTCTTTAGGTGGTGGTAGTTTGGCAAGCTTTTCATCAGGAAATCCAGCTATAGTGTCTGGGGCTGTTGTCACTCAGTCTGCACCTGATGAAGGCAGTCTACACCATAGATCACTGTATTCTCTGGGATGACTTCAAATGTATTTAGGTTGCAACAAGCCCCAATGATGCAATCACGTCAATATTACATTTCTGCCTTCGTATGGCATTTATGATATGTGCCTGTTCTCCTGTAAGGTTACTTTCATCAAGTTGGCCCAGCTTCTACAATAATTCGTGCGTTAGGGTGGATCACTGTCCTAGGGCCTATAATTTATTACTTTCTGCACACACAACTGTTCTAGAAGCAATCTCCACACTCTTTTGACTCTTCTCCGCCATGGTTTGGCCCTGGTCTCCAGTTGGATATGGCTTGTGCTTTTTTGTATCTAAGGAATCTGTGCTTAACTAAAGGCCAAAGAATTTTCTTCTGTCTTTTAGAATTTTTAGTTTTAGGTTTTCCATTTAGGACTGCGAACCATTTTGAGTTGTTCTTCTATAAGATGTAAGATGTGGGTCAAGGTTCAGAGTTTTGCACGTATATGTTCAGTTGTTTCAACGTCATTTGTTGATAACTGTTCTTTCTCTATTGAGTTGCCTTTGTATCTTTATTAAAAATCATTTGACCATATATATCTAGGCCTGTTTCTGGGCTTTCAGTTCTGTTCTATTGATCTACTTGATCTATTTGTCCTTTCACCAATACCATACAGTGTTAACTATTGTGTCTTCCAACTTTGTTTCAAAATTATTTTGGCTATTCTTTTTCTTTTGCTTTTCCACATACTTTTAGAATTTCTACGAAAAAGAAATTGTGCAGGGATTTTGATTTGAAATTGCATTGAATCTATGAATCAGTTTGGAGTTAATTGACATTTTGACAAAATTGAGATTTCAGTTTATGAACATAGTATACCTAGCACTTATTTACCATATATAATGTGCTCCCGTATATAATGCGCACCCATGTTTTTGGCCCAAACTTTCAGGGAAAAAAATCTTTCATTTTAATTTTTTCATTTGTTTACATTTAGGTACTAGTTTGTATTATAAAGGAATTTTAGCATTTATTTTTTAACATATTATGGCACAAGAAACTTTATGTAACAAATAATTACAAGAACAGATACAAGGTACAAGAAATTTTATGTACCAGTAACAAATTTACAATATTTATGCATTATATAGAAGGCCAAGAACTCTTCGGTCGTTGCAAGTTCGTCCTAAGTTCAACAAAATCAATTATCGTATTCCAGGGTATTATTTTGCATAAGGATATTGTTATTGATTTCTAGAGCTCCACTTTTAACTTCATAAGCATAAGTAAAAGAATTAAAAACATTTATATAGATACAGAATTAGTACTACCCATGTATAATGCACATCTTTATTTTTCCCTCACAAATTTGGGCAAAAAAATTGTACATTATACATGACAAAATGTGGTAGTTCATCTTTGATTTCTTTCACCAGTGTTTTGTAGTTTTCAGCACACAGGTTCTACATATATTTTGTTACATTTATACTTAAGTATTTTATATTTTGTGGTATTATTATAAATGGTACTTTAAAAGAATTTCAGTTTCCAATTGTTCATTGCTAGTATATAGAAACACAATTGATTTAAAAAAATTTTTGATTTTGTATTCTGTGACCTTACTGACCTCACTTACTAGTTCTTAGATTTTCTTTCCTTTTTTTTTTAAGATTCCTTGGGATTTTAAAATTTTTAAATGATGCCTGTGAATAAAGACAGTTTTATTTCTTCTATTCCAATTTATATGTTTTTTAAATTTGTTTTTCTTGCCTTATTGCACAGGCTAGGGCCTCCAGTATGATGTTGACTAGGAGTGTTAAGAGTAGATATCTTGGGGTGGCAGGTTAGCTCAGTTGGTTAGAGCTCGGTGCTCTTAACAAGGTTGCCGATTTGATCCCCACATGGGCCACTGTGAATTACGCCCTCCACAACTAGATTGAAACAACTAGTTGACTTGGAGCTGATGGGTCCTGGAAAAACACATTTAAATAAATAAAAATTTAAAAAAAAAGAGTCGACGTCTTTGCTTGGGACATGAAAAAGGTGTGAGTAATTATATAAAAAAACTGTTTTGGCTGGCAACTGATATTTTTCCACTGCTAAGGAACAATTTAAGTTTTTTGGCTTTTTGTGTAAAATGCATACAAATAAATAATGGTGCATGTTAAAGAGAAATATTTATAAAAAACTGTATGAAGGAATCAGAATGTCAAGAGACATGAGGCCAGAAAAACTCATCTATTGTAATAGTCTAAATGAGAAGTAATTGTGGTATAAACTAGGGTGATGACAGTGGAAGTGAAAAAGAAGGATCAGTATAAAGAGATTTTGAAGGGAGAACTGACAAGTCTTTGTGATGTGGATAGGCAAGTGGGGGAGGGATTGGAAGAAGTCAAAAGACTACAGAGGTTTTGAACCTGGGTATTTGGAGATGCCATTAGTTAAAAAAAAATAGAGTCAGAGGAGGAGCTCTTTTGGGGGGAAATTAGGTGACTTGAGATTTGGACATGTTGAACTTATTACAAAGGTGGGACAATGTGCAAGTAGTTGGTAGTTTGGTTTGGGGGTTCATGAGCTTTGTGATTTGTCAGACCAGAAGTGATGGCTGGAGTTCTGATGGAGGAGATAAGAACGCCATGGGAAGTACTATAGAAAAGAGCAAGAAGGTCTGATTTAAACTTTAGGGAATGTCCACTTTTAAGAAAGTAGCAAAGGAGAGAGAAAATGAACAGTCAGCAGTAGGAGATCTACTGTTTGTCATTCTTTCAGTTTATCAAGTCTCTCATTTCTTTATTAATTCACCCAGTGAATCCAGGATTGTGTAGCCATCAGGGCAGCTGCAGAAAAGTTAAGAAGAGTGAGGCCTATAGAAAAAGCCAGTACATTTTGAAATTAGGAGATTTCTGGCCAACAGATATATGAAAAAATGCTCAACTTCACTAGCTATTAGGGAAATGCAAATCAAAACCACAATGAGATATCATATCACACCTGTTAGAATGGCTGTCATCAAGACAAATAATAACAAGTGTTGGAGAGGCTGTGGAGAAAAAAGAATCCTCATACACTGTTGGTGGGAATGTAAATTGGTACAGCCGCTATGAAAAAGCAGCATCAAAAAATTAAAAATAGAATTACCATATGACCCAGCAATCCCTTTCCTGAGTATTTAGCCAAGAAATCTGAAAACATTTATCTGTAAAGATGTATGTACTCCGATGTTTACTGCAGTGTTATTTATGGTGGCCAAGACATGAAAATAACCAAAGTGTCCTTCGATAGATGATTGGATAAAGAAGATGTAGTGTATACACACAATAGACTATTACTCTGCTGTAAGAAAAGATGAAATAGTGCCACTTGCGACGACATGGTTGGATCTTGAGATTATTATGCTAAGTGAAATAAGTCGGACAGAAAAAGTTGAGAACCATATGACTTCACTCATATGTGGGATATAAAACTGAAGGCAACAAAGGAATAAGACAAACAAACAAAGAAACGAAAGCTCACAGACAACAGTTTAGTGGTTACCAGAGGGTAAGGGGGTGAGGGGTGGTAAAAGAGGATAAAAGGGGTCAAATACATGGTGATGGAAGGAGAACTGATTTTGGGTGGTGAGCATGTAATGTGATATATAGATGATGTATTATAGAAATGTACACTTGAATCCTATGTAATTTTACTAACTATTGTCACCCCAATAAGTTAATAAAAAAATGTTTAAGGGTAAATCTTAAAATGTTATCAATGATTAAAATATTAACAATGATATTAAAAAAAAAAGAAAAAGAAATTAGGAGATTTCTTTAGAAAGTGAATGTTCCATGGAGTAAAATGGTGGTCTTGGAGTGAAGGAACAATACCATGTTATGAAGAGATTGATGGTAAACAAGGAGAGGCAGCAGTTATAAATTATTAATTGTAGAGACATTTAGTGATGAAAGCTTGAAGAAAGTTTAGGACGGTAGTAGGTATAGGAGTGAATAAGTTCAAGATGGTCTTTGTTGTTGCTGGCTTTTTTTTATATCGGATATGTGTTTGGTTATATTTAAAGGGAAAAGAGCTCGTAAGGAAGGGATGTTTGAAAGGTAATAATAACAATAATTTATATAGCAATTACTATATGCCAGACATTGATATTAGCACTTTGCATGTATTAACTAATTTCAATCCACATAATAATGAAACCGAGGATCCTAATGATTTTGATTAAATTTAGTTTTAAATCCTAGCTCTAGAGATCATATCCCCCTCTCTATATATACGCTTTGGAGACTTCGCCTTTCCCTGGATAACTGGCAATCCCCAGGGCAGCAGAAGACAGTAGCTGTGACTTGATTAATTAATGGTCATGTGGTCTGGACCTCTGGCAGGCTGAAGATAACATCTTGACCTAAGTTACCTTTCAGCTCCTGAGCCCTAAGGTGGAATGACTCCCTGGCTGCTTTCCCATGAGACAGAGGAATGCTGGAAAAGACCTCAGAGCTGTAGGAAAGACCTGAAGAAATGATTTAGTCTTATCACCTCCAACCAATCAGTTCCCAGCATGACCCTGAGCCTCTAACCCACAGTGTCTTGTGATTTTTGCCCTTTATGACCTGTAACCTACACACCATCTGGGAGTTGGGTTTTAGAGAGCATAAGCTCCCACCTCTGTACTGCCTAATTCAATTTTAAACTGTTTTTCTCATTCTATACTGCAAACTCTCTTTTCATACTGCTCGTGGATTTCTTTGGGCTACTGCACACAGGCAGGCAGACTCAAAGAAAAACCTCGGGGTTCCAGTAACAATGACCACTAAGATATGATAGCTATGGTTTGGATTGTTGACATGTGGAGTATACCAACGAACTGAGGTAATTGCCTGCTGATTTATCAGGGCAAACCTAGTTTCTTGAGTAAATTACAAGTAAACTGCTGTATAGAATAACAGAAACTTGAAATATGAGTAACTTTCCTGATTATCCTGTTTGGATATCTCAGTGTAGTGCAGTTTGGCTTCCTGATGTTTGGGTTATTTTTGGCTTTAATCACTAGTAATGGGGCTAGTGTTCTTTCAGAAACTGAGATACTCTTCATGGTTTTTCCATTTGAATCATTGATTAGTTGAACATGGTCATTCTTTGTTGACCTTCTAGAATGTTACCCTATTCCTTGTAATAGCCTCAGTTTTCTGCCTTTTTAAGTTAAACTTTGTATTTTAAAAATAATGGTAAAATTAAAATGTTTCTTCAAGCACGTAAATTGTGCTGACATATCACTTACCCTATGTGAGGGCCATTGTTCTTTTTATACAATTAGAAGACTTATTTCTGGTAGCTTGCCACTTTCTGGTATCCTGAGGTGTCCAAACCAAATTTACTTTTCTACTTTCAGGCACAGCAGTTCATTCATTTGGTGAATTCATTATTCATTGCTTGTTTTGAAAACTTGCTAGTACTTTCACATGCCTCCCTCTTCTCTTTTTCTTTTTTGTTTAGTATTGCCAATATCATCTGACTTGATATTATTATCTACTAGCTTAGTAATTTTAGTTATGATTTTGCATTGAATAATACTGCATATAGTGCAGGTAATTTTTACATAATTCTAAATTCTTTTTTTAAATTTTACAGGTATTTCTTTTCAACTTAAAAATATAATTTAAAACTTAGAGAAGCTGCAAGAAATGGTACAAGTAATTCCCATATATTCTTCAGCCATATTTACCTGTTGTTAATTAACATTTTGCTATCTTTATTTGCTTTACCATTTTCTCTCTTCATATATACATATACACACGAACACCCTCTTATATCCAGATATATTTATAATTTTTTTCTTTTGAGCCATTTATGAGTAAGTTACAGACATTATGCTTTTTTTACCCCTAAATACTTACGCATTGCTTAAGAAGTTCTTTTTCTTCTTTTAAATAGGTTGTTAGAGCCATTTGGGTAGAACTCAATTTACTTTCTCATATATCTTTAGTAGATGGCCTTGGAGATGGATTATATTGTTTGGTGCTACACCTGCAACTTAAGTGAAATATTTTGTCATCAGTGTTTCTTTGGACTGTTTGTTACTGCCTCTCTTGGCTTTGTTCTTTTTGGCTCTCACCTCTAGTTTCTGACATCCCTAGAGCAAGCGTGAGGGCTTATTGCCTTACCCTACATAATACTGCCTTTCAGAACCCGAGAATCTTTTTTTTTCTGCTACTGCCTTTTCCCCCTTTGCTCCCTGAACTTAGGGGTGTGTATCATAGGGCAGGCTGAGTTTCAGTAAACGCCTAATGTGGACACTGGAAACCCCACCTGCCTGCCAAGTCCTTTTGAGCAAAGTGGAGCCTTGGTACTTGTCATTCCTCTGCAGCAGTTGAGCTGAAGGAATGCTGCACAGCTTGTTGGAAGTTGCTTAGCGGCCGGGAGTGGGGTGTGTTTGAGGGTGTGTGTAGAGACTTGAGGGTCTTGGAGTCTGTGTGGGAGACGTGAAATCTTTCCTGGTGCCAATGCTAACTACCAGGCAATATTTATTGAATACCTCCTTATGACTAGCATTGTGATAGGAGCTTTTGGAATAGTATAATAAAATACATAATGAAGTCACATTATCAGAGTCAAACAATTCTAGCTCCGCCACTTACCAGCTTTGATTTGGGCAAGTTAATGTCTTTAAGCCTCACTTTACTCTTCCATGAAATGGAACTATTAATACCTACGTGTTAGGGCTGTTGTGAAGACTGAGTAAAGAATGTAAGTACAGTGTTTAGCACATGTCTGACAGTAATTAGTATTTCATCTCATACAGTCATATTTAGGACTTGTGACTGACACCATATAAAACAAATAGAAAGTAATAAAAACAAATAGAGAATAATATGACTTTACACTATATAATCAAATACTTTAATTGTGACATGTTGATTATAAATAGTCTGGGAATTTAGAGAAGAGAAAGAACAGTCTTGTGCAACCATTTAATGTTCATGTGCCTCAATATTTCCACTGGACGCACTGTGGAAATGCTAGGTGATCTCCCAGAGAATGGTTAAGATATAGCACTTTTGCTTTTTTTAGGTGGTCCCATGTGATGGTGGGATGGGAGAAGCTTGAGGAACTATTAGAAACCAAATTTAACATTTAACATTCTTAATTTTTTCCTTTTTTTTTTTTCCTTTTTTTTTTCCCTTTTGTGGTCATGGCAGCCTTAGAGGAAAATATGAAGCTAGAGATTAGAAGCATTTCCTTCCAGGGAAGGTGTTTGCTTTGGTATTTCTCCCTGTTGACTCACTGGCATTTTAATTAGTTGAGAACTAATGTTGGTCAATGGATAGCCTCTGATGGTGAGCGCCTTGGATATAATCTGAGGGTTAAGTGATTTGTAGCCCAAATTATCTCTCTGATCTTTTGGCAAAAATATAATATACAAACAAACAGGGAAGGAGATTTAGTTCTTTTGGGCTGATGTTAAGGACATACGGTTTACTTACCATAAGTGTTTCTCTGGGATGGGACATCTTTACTTAGAAGAGAGTCCATACTGGTATCTTGGCCCTCCCACCTTTAAATAGGCTTTCATATCCATGAACATGTAAAACATCTTTTAAAAGTTTCTTTACTTAACATCCAAAAGAAACTTTCAATTCCTAGTTTTGTGTGTACTCCCATGGTAATTTTTTTGTTAGCCTGAGTCTGTATTTAGTTTTTATTTTTGTCCATCAGCATTCTTTTATTTTGTCCATCTAGAAAATTTTAGAGAAGTTTCCCATGAAAGTAAAGCTGCTCATACCTTTTTTTTTCCTCTTTGGTTTCTCCTTTTTGTTGTTGTTTTTTTTTTCTTGGCATTGTTTGCCAAGGTTTCAAGTTTATAGTGAGAGGTGAGGCAACGTTGATCTTGGCAGAACAGCACAAAGCCAGTAGAGTCATTAAGTGACGCAAGCTTTTGATTTTTTTTTTTTCTCTGTCTGTTAAAGCTCTCTGGCACAGCTGGCTATTCTAGTCACAGAGGAAGAGAGGAGAAGAGACTTTCCGAAGTTCTGGATGGAATGATGGAAGATGTTTGGGGGATATTAAAAAACAGCAACAACAAAAACCCCGTGTTATTCAAGCAAGCTTCTTAGCTTTGTGGAATCTATGTCAGTTGCTTAGGACTTGAGATTTTACTTCAGAGGATGATGGGACAAGAGGAGGTTTGTGTTGGATTCTTGCTTATCTGTCTGCCTCTCCTTCCAGTTGGAAAACTTTTCAATCCACAAGAAGCATTAGTAACAAGCCTAAGGAGCACACCCTACCCTGATCCTGGATTCTGTTGGAGTTGAGGATTACAGCCACTTCACCCGGATTTTATGGAAGCAGTTCAAGAAAAATAGAAGGAAGCAATACTCAAGGATTTCTGTTTGTGTTAGTCCTGTGCCATGTTCAATTTTGCTCCTTGTTTGGAGCAAGTGGGGGATGGCTCTGTCATGTGGATCTAAGAGGATACCTGTGTTCCTGGAGCTACATCTGTGATGTTTGGAAGGTTGTAAAGGCAAAATCAGCACATACTCATTAACTTCTGGATGCTCTTTCTATTAAGGACTTCAGCAGACAGAAACTCCCTCTCCAGAAGATACAAAACCTCTGTGTTTTCAGGCTAAATTGGAACGATGTCTTGGAAGAGAAATTATTTTTCAGGGAGCCGTGGGAGTGTCCAAGGGATGTTTGCTCCTCGAAGCTCAACCTCCATCGCCCCCAGCAAAGGGCTCAGCAATGAGCCAGGGCAAAACAGCTGCTTCCTCAACAGCGCCTTGCAGGTAAGGGCAAGTTCGCTCTTTTTGGGGAACTTTGACTTTTCATTGCTGGTGCTGTATTTCTTTTTATTTATTTATTTTTAAAATTTATTGGGGTGATAGTTGTTAGTAAAATTACATAGATTTCAGGTGTACAATTCTGTATTACATCATCTATAAATCCCGTTGTGTGTTCACCACCCAGAGTCAGTTCTCCTTCCATCGCCATGTGTTTGATCCCCCTTACCCTCATCTCCCACCCCCCACCCCTTTTACCTTCTGGTAACCACTAAACTATTGTCTGTGTCTATGAGTTTTTGTTTCTCATTTGTTTGTCTTGTTCTTTTGTTGTTTTCGGTTTATATACCACATATCAGTGAAATCATATGGTTCTCTGCTTTTTCTGTCTCACTTATTTTGCTTAGCATTATACTCTCAAGATCCATCCATGTTGTCACAAATGTTCCTATTTCATCTTTTCTTACCGCTGAATAGTATTCCATTGTGTATATATACCACAAGTTCTTTATCCATTCATCTATCGAAGGACATTTTGGTTGTTTCCATGTCTTGGCCACCGTAAACAAAGCTGCAATGAACATTGGAGCACACATGTCTTTATATATAAATGTTTCCAGATTTTTTGGGTAGATACCCAGGAGAGGGATTGCTGGGTCATATGGTAATTCTATTCGTAATTTTTTGAGGAACCTCCACACTGCCTTCCATAGCGGCTGCTGGTACTGTGTTTCTAGTAATTGTTTTAAATGCAATACTTGACAGTCTCTGTTTGAGGTCAGCAGCCTGAGATCATTTTTTAAGTTTATCTGTGTGATCTTAGGCAAGTCACTTTATCTCTGAGTCTCAATGACCTCATTTGTAAAAAAGGGAATTAATAACGATAATAGAAATAATAACTAACTACTACTACTTACCTTCCTAAAGGGGAAATACATGGATTAGATTATCTTACTTCTCATTTATTGACTTTTTTCCTGAATAGTCTCTACTGTTTCCTTTATTTTCCCCCCTTTGAGACCAAGGTGTCTTGTCACCCTAGTTGCTTTTCTCTCTTATAGAAAGCAACATTCTTTCCACAAGTGAAGGAGTTTCAGGTATATTATTCTTGTCTCATAATATTCAGGCTTTTAGCACACACACTGAATGAAGTCCAGTCTTTGTCCACTTCTTTATCTCCTTCCTCTGAGCTCACCTGTAGTAGCTCATAATTGGTGTCTGGTCAGATATGCTTGAACAGAGCTAGTGGAGAGTCAGTTCCCCTGCTCTGGATTTCCCCTTTTGGTGTTGCCTGGCAACTTAGTGGTCTCAGAATCCCAAAGCTTCCTGTCTGTCCGCCTGATCTGCTTAGGCCCATAGAGTGTTAGGTTCGTTCATCCCTTTTGGCCTTTCAAGTAATCCCTTTCCCCTCTTTAGGCTTTTCGGAGTAAGAGTAAATGAAATTTGCCACCAAAGATAATTATGCCTGGGTGAAATATTAGCTTTACACCTCAGATGCAAGGAGAAAATAAGTTGCTAATGAGAGAAAACAAGACAGTATTTGATATAAAATGTACTGGGCTTAGGAATTAGGAGACCTGGGTTCTGCTTTTAGCCCTTCTGTAGACTACTGTTGTGACCTGGTACAGGTAATAGTATTTCAGCTTCCTCATTCATCGTACAAGAATCTTGCCAGGCTTATTTATGTAATTAGAGTTTCATACTCAGTTTCCAAATTTTTATTTGAAAACATTAAAAAATACTATGCTGTGAAGCCTATAGAAAGAGTTTAAGTATTTTCACTAATTACTACCACCAATTTCATGCAGTTGGGTGGGGTTGGTTAGGTTTTTTTCCCCAGGTGATACTATTAGGTTTTTGGGTAACTAATAATACTTTTGAAATTTAGAAGCAGGCAAAAAAGGGTGTTGATACAGGTGTGTTTCTGTTTACCTCCTTCCCAGCCATAGCTCTGATTTTAGAATTTTGTTTCTTTCTGTATGTTCTTCTATACTGTCAATTGAAACAATAATATTATGACTTTCTTGTAATTTCCGGTGCTATATGGAGCACATACTACACACACACACACACACACACACACACACACACACACTCTTCTATATACTTAAAGATTGTGTCATTGATGGTTTTGGAGTGCCTGTTATAATCATGTTATAAGTTTTAAATAATTGTTTCTGTGAACTAACATTCTAATTTTTGATGCGAAAGTTCTGTTCACCACAGATGTGTTGAACCCATTATATTTGTTATAAAAAGGTGTTACTTATTTGGGCGCATAGTATGTTTCAGAGAACTTTTGGAATATACCATGTTTCCCCGAAAATAATACCTAACCGGAAAATAAACCCTAGCATGATTTTTCAGGATGACATCCCCTGAACGTAAGTCCTAATGTGTCTTTTGGAGCAAAAATTAATGTAAGACCCGGTCTTATTTTCAGGGAAACACAGTATACCTTGAGACACCTAAGAAAGGAACTCCAGAGGTGTGCTATGATCTGGGGCTCCAGAAGTGTAATGCCTTTTTATATGTGGTGCCATTTAAATGTTTTCTAGGCAAGAGGAGTTTCCTAAGGCATGATGTTATATATTACACCATTTCTTTTTTAACCAAAGCCCATAGTTTATTCATATTTACTTAGTAGTTTTTACTTAGTGTCTTTCTATTCCAGGATCCCATCCAGGATACCACATTTACAGTTACTTGTCATGTTTCTTAGGCTCCTCTTGGCTTTGACAGTTTCTCAGAAGTTCCTTGTTTTTGATGATCTTGACAATTTTGAGGACTACTATTCAAGTATTTTGTAGGATGTTCCACTGTTGGAACTTGTTTGATGTTTTCCTCATGATTAGACTGGGGTTATGGGTTTTTGAGAGGAAAACCATAAAAATAAGGTGTCATTTTCATCACATCATATCAAGGTTACATATTATGGACATGATTTCTCGTAGTTGATATCACCTTTATTTTTAATCTGTTCACTTAAGGAGGTCACAACTCTCTCCAAAAATTGAGAAATCTAATAAAGACAAAATTCCACACTACGATTCAAGCTTCTAAATAAGTTTTAAAATAGTCTTGCTTTTCTTGTGTGGACCATTAAAATAAATCCTATTCTGCAGCTAGTAAACCATAAATTTGCTCTTCAGGGTCACACTTAATGTATGTTATATGCCATATTTTCTCGTGTCACCTTCCTTCATGTTCAAATTAATGTTTTTTTCCAGAATATGTTCATCTATCTCTCTTGTTAGTTACCGCCTCACCTTTTTTGACATTTAACATACTAGAATGAGCTTTTCTCTTGGGAATAAAGGTATCTTCTGTAAACATTACCTATGTTTCCTTGAACTCTTGAGTTCAAAATCAAATGGACTAATTTTTATGGAATAATGAAGTATTTTTCCCTTTCTTGCCAGGTTTTGTGGCACTTGGATATCTTCCGCCGTAGCTTCAGGCAGCTTACAACTCACAAATGCATGGGAGATTCCTGCATCTTTTGTGCTCTCAAGGTAAGTAAGCACTTTAGATTGGTTTCTTCTCACTACTACTGTTAGGTTGCCGTATGATCAATACTGAGGAGATTTTTGATTAATCACGGTGACGCCAAAGGAGTTGTTACTGAATTAATCTGCCTCTGGTTTAGTGCAAAGGATGAATATGATTAATTTTTCTTGCTTCAGAGAATGTCTCCTTGGCTTGAGTCTGTTTTTCTGAACCTTTTTGCCCACACAGCTCTATTTAATGTGATAGGATAAAATTCAAATGTACTTATTAATTAGACTTTGAGTATTTACCTGAAAAGCTAATTCTGAATTTTAATTTTGAAAGCATAAACAACCCAAGTGTTCTTAATGGAATTAACTATTGCCTGCTAAAGCTAAATTTAGCAACAAATTCGTCTTATTAAGAAAAGTCAGGGGGGGGCAGCTGGTTAGCTCAGTTGGTTAGGGTGCAATGCTCATAACACCAGGGTTGCCGGTTCGATCCCCACATGGGCCAGTGAGCTGCGCCCTCCACAACTAGATTGAAACAGCTACTTGACTTGGAGCTGATGGGTCCTGGAAAAACACACTTAAATAAATAAAAGTTAAAAAAAAAAAAAAAAGAAAAGTCAGTATTAAAATTTTCCCATTTCCCTATTCCCTAATGTTTCCCATTACCATATTTAATAGATTCTTTATGCCAGTTCCCTACCCTACTGTCTGACTCTAGGTTTTCATTTCTGAATAAAATGAAACTGAGGATTCATTTAGAAACAAAGAAAATAGCCTAAAGTGAGAGACTTCTGACTCAGAGATTTTAGGTATGCTGCTATAGAGGCAGAACTAGGATGTATAGAGAGCCCATTCTCCATTACTTTATCTCTTTCCCAACATGTAGCTTCTCTGTGTTTTCTGTCCAGATACACAGTGGATTATTTATAGATGGATGAGTCGGCTTGAGTTCTGAGTAAGCTTCCAGTCATTATTCAATCTCATGAAGTCTGAATTCTTGGTTTGTCACAGAGATGCTTGTGTGTGATGATGATATGTTTAGTTGCTTTTACATCTTAGAGTACAAATTGGGACCAAGAAATACAGGAGAATTTTCCGGTAATATTGGTTATTTGCAACAACTGACTCAAAACAAGTTTTAGACCAGCATGAATTTTAAGTTTTTTAAAATTTTTTGATTTTTCAATACAGGTGACATACAATATTATATTAGTTTCAGGTGTACAACATAGTGATTAGACATTTATATAACGTAAGAAGTGATCACCCTGCTAAATCTAGTACCCATCTGACACCATACATAGTCATTACAGTATTACTAACCATATTACTTATGCTGTACTTCCTATCCTCATGACAATTTTGGTGTTTTGTTTTGTTTTGCTATTTATAACCATACATTTTTAAATTTTGTGTTTTTCCTCCTACATACATTTTTTTTTTTTTTTTTTTAAAGTATAACTTCTTTTTTTATTATTTTCTATTTTATTTTGTTGTTGTTGTTGTTGTTGGGGAAGGGGAACAGGACTTTATTGGGGAACAGTGTGTACTTCTAGGACTTTTTTCCAAGTCAAGTTGTTGTCTTTTCAATCTTAGTTGTGGAGGGTGCCGTTCAGCTTCAAGTTGTTGTCCTTTCGATCTTAGTTGTGGAGGGCGCAGCTCAAGGCCAGGTCCAGTTGCCGTTGCTAGTTGCAGGGGCAAAGCCCACCATCCCTTGCGGGAGTCGAACCGGCAACCTTGTGGTTGAGAGGACGCATTCCAACCAACTGAGCCATTCTGGAGCTCAGCGGCAGCTCAGCTCAAGGTGCCATGTTCAATTTTAGTTGCAGGGGGCGCTGCCCACCATCCCCTGCGGGAGTCAAGGAATCGAACTGGCAACCTTGTGGTTGAGAGCCCACTGGCCCATGTGGGAATCGAACCAGCAGCCTTCGGCATTAGGAGCATGGAGCCCTAACAGCCTGAGCCACCAGGCAGGCCCCCTCCTACATACATTCTTAATAAGATTTTTATTAAAATATAGCTAGCATACTATATTATATTAGTTTCAGGTGTAGACAATAGTCAACATTTATATACCTAAAGAAGTGATCACCATGATAAGTCCACCAACCCTCTACCACTGTACCATGCTAAGACAATACTGTTGACTATATTCTACATGCTGTACATTAATTATATCCCTGTTACTTATTTGTTTTATACCTGGAAATTTGGACCTCTTATTCCCCTGCACCTTTTTCCCCTTCTTTAACAATATTTCATTTACAGTTGACATTCAGTATTATTTTATATTAATTTCAGGTGTACAGCATAGTGGTTAGACATTTATATAATTTAAGAAGTGATCCCCCTGACTAGTCTAATATCCACCTGGCACTATACATAGTTATTACCATATTATTGACTATATTTCCTGTGCTTTACTTTACATCCCCATGACTGCTTTGTAACAACCAATTTGTACTTTTTAATTCCTTCCCCTTTTTCACTCCCCACCCCCACCATCTGGCAGCCATCAAAATATTCTCTGTATGTATGAGTTTGTTTCTGTTTTGTTTGTTTGTTTATTTTGTTCTTTAGATTCCACATATAAGCAAAATCACATTTCATCTGTCTGTCTCTGTCTGACATACTCCACTCAGCACAGCACCCTCCAAGTCCACCCGTGCCACTGCAGGTGGCAAGAACCCATTCCCTTCCCTGGCTGAGCAATATTCCATTGTATACATGTACCATCTACTCTTTATCCACTTATCCATCGACGGACACCCAGGCTGCCTCCACATCTTGGCCATTGTAAACATTGCTGCAATGAACATACGGATGCACACATCCCCTTGACGTAGCATTTTGGGTTTCTTCGGATAAATACCTATAAGTGGGATTGTTGGGTCCTTCTTTGTCTCTTGTTATAGCAGTTGTTTTGAAAGTCTATTTTGTCTGGTGCTAGTATTGCTACTGCAGCTTTTATTTTCCTTTCCATTTTCATGAAATACCTTTTTTCATTCCTTTACTTTAAGTCTATGTGTGTCTTTCGATATGAAGTGAGAGTCTCATGTAGGCAGCATATGTAAGGGTCTTATTTTCTTATCCATTCAGCCACCCTATCTTTTGATTGAAGCATTTAATCTATTTACATTGAAAGTAATTGTTGATAGATATGTAGTTATTGCCATGGTATTATTCATATTTTTTATTTTCGTCTTGAAGTCCCTCTAAGATTCTTTGTAATTCTGGTTTGGTGATGATGAACTCTTTTAGCTTTTTCTTGTCTGGGGAGCTCTTTATCTATCCTTCAATTCTAAATGATAGCTTTGCTCGGTAGAGTAATCTTGGTTGTAGGTCCTTGCTTTTCATCACTTTGAATATTTCATGCCCATCCCTTCTGGCCTGCAAAGTTTCTGTTGAGAAATCTGCTGACAGTCTTATGGGAGCTCCCTTGTAAGTAACTAACTGCTTTTTTCTTTCTGCTTTTAAGATTCTCTTTTTGTCTTTAACCTTTGGCATTTTAATTATGGCAGTTTAATTATGATTTGTCTTGGTGTGGGCCTCTTTGGGTTCATCTTGTGTGGGACTCTGCACTTCCTGGGCTTCATATTTATTTCCTTCGTGGAATAAGGAAATAAAGGTTAGGGAAGTTTTCCAATATTCTTTCTTGAAATAGGTTTTAAATTCCTTGCTTCTCTCTTCTCTTTCTGGTACTACCCCTATAATGCGAATGTTGGTACGCTTCTTGTTGTCCCAGAGGCCCCTTAAGCTGTCCTAATTTTTTTGGATTCTTTTTTCTCTTTCTGCTATTCTGTTTGGGTATTTTTTGCTACCTTATCTTCTAAATTGCTGATTCGATCCTCTGCTTCATCTAATCTACTATTGATTCCCTCTAATGTATTTATTTTTATTTTAATCGGGGAATATTGGGGAACAGTGTGTTTCTCCAGGGCCCATCAGCTCCAAGTCGTTGTCCTTCAATCTAGTTGTGGAGGGCGCAGCTCAACTCCAAGTCCAGTCACCCTTTTCAATCTTTAGTTGCAGGGAGCAACTATCCCATGCAGGAATTGAACCAGCAACCTTGTTGAGAGCTCGCGCTGTAACCAACTGAGCCATCTGGGCGCCCCTCTAGAAGCTCAGCAGCAGTTCGTTGTCTTCAATCTTAGTTGCAGGGGGTGCGGCTCACTGGCCCATGTGGGAATCGAACCAGCAACCCTGTTGTTCAGAGCTCGTGCTCTAACCAACTAAACCATTCGGCCGCCCCTAATGTATTCTTTATTTCAGTTATATAGTCTTTATTTCTGACTGGTTCTTTTTAATTTTCCATCTCCTTTTCTATGTTTCCTATCTCTTTGAAGTTCTCCCTGAGGTCATTGAGCAGCCTTATGACCAGTGTTTTGAACTCTTGTGTCTGGTGGATTGCTTGTCTCCATTTTATTTAGTTCTTTTTTCTGGAGCTTTGTTTTGTTCTTTCATTTGGGTCATGTTTCTTTGTCTCCCCATTTTGGCTGCCTCCCTGTGTTTGTTTTTATGTGTTAGGTAGGACTGGTATGTCTCCCGGTCTTAGTAGAGTGGCCTAATGTGGAAGATGTCCTATGGGGCCCAGTGGCACAGTCTCCCTGGTCACCTGAGCTGGGTGCTCCACATGTATACCTTGTATGGGTTGTGTG
The DNA here is from genome assembly GCF_057876585.1 of Rhinolophus sinicus. Classification (NCBI taxonomy): domain Eukaryota; kingdom Metazoa; phylum Chordata; class Mammalia; order Chiroptera; family Rhinolophidae; genus Rhinolophus; species Rhinolophus sinicus. The sequence continues at coordinate 50,853,274 of NC_142515.1, read as the reverse complement.
TGCCCTTCTGTTGTAGTTGAGCCTTGGTTGCTGTTTGACATCATGGGAGGGATTGACCCTTGGGCTGATTGGTTGTGAGGTCTGGACATGACTGTAGTGGAGGAGCTGTTGTGCAGAGGCTGACCCTAGTTAGTGCCCTCCTTGTCTGCCCGTTGGGTGTGTCACCTGCAGAGGCAGTTGGGTGGTGCTCTGGCTTTGTCTGAAGCTGGCTACTGGACATGCCGGGCCTGGAACCTCCTGGGAGGGGCTGCACTACAGGCCAAGTTCAGCCACAGTCTGTGCCTTGCTCAGAGCCACCTGGGATGAGCCACAAAGCAATCTACGGATGGCAGCCACCCGCGCTGGGCTTAGAGGTACCTGGTAGAGGCCAACCTGGGAACTGAGGCTGGCTGCCATGAGTGCCATGCTTGGGGCTTCTCAGCACAAGGTACGGGATAGGGATACTCTGAGGCCAAATTCTGCTTGTTTGGGTTTTGTGAACTTTCTTTTTTTTTTTTTTAAGCCTTTCTTTTTTTTTTAAGACTTTATTGGGGAAGGGGAACAGGACTTTATTGGGGAACAGTGTGTACTTCCAGGCCTTTTTTCCAGGTCAAGTTGTTGTCAATCTTAGTTGTGGAGGGTGCCGTTCAGCTTCAAGTTGTTGTCCTTTTAGTCTTAGTTGTTGAGGGTGCAGCTCAGCTCCAGGTCCAGTCGCCGTTTCTAGTTGCAGGGGGCACAGTCCACCATCCAGCCCACCATCCCGTGCGGGAGTCGAACTGGCAACCTTGTGGTTGAGAGCCCGCGCTCCAACCACCTGAGTCATGCGGGAGGCAGCTCAGCTCATGGTGCCATGTTCAATCTTAGTTGCAGGGGGCAGAGCCCACCATCCCTTGCGGGACTCAAGGAATCGAACTGGCAACCTTGTGGTTGAGAGCCCACTGGCCCATGTGGGAATCGAACCGGCAGCCTTCGGAGTTACGAGCATGGAGCTCTAACTGCCTGAGCCACCAGGCCGGCCCCGGTTTTGTGAACTTTTAAGAGATTTTAGGATAGTCCACGTCACGAGCCAAGACCAGCTGTTTGTTTGGAAAAGCCACTGGAAGCTGCTTGGGCGGGCAGTTTCTCAGGGAATCACCAGGGTGGGGCAAAGAGTGTTAGTCAGATTGATGGAGACTCAGATATGGCTGCTGCCTGCCTCTGCATGCCCAGAGGTGGGAGGACTCAACAAAGGAACATTGAGTTCTCCAGCATTTCCATCTGGAGGAGCGCTGCACCTCTAGCCCTCACCCTGAAGCCAGACAATTCAGTTCCTCCTCCTCTGTTCCTTGTGCCATTGTATCTGCTGCCCCAATGATGAGCTCAGAGTGAGTGAGTCTGTCAGCGAGTAAGTCCTTGTGTGGGCCCTTTAAGAGGAAAGTCTGGGACTCCAGCAGCCCTCTGTCTCACTCAGCCACGATCTCCGCTGGTTTTCAGAGCCAGAAGTTCAGTGCTGGGGAGGACTTCTCTCCAGGGGGAACTTCTGCAGCTGAGATATCCCTCCCGATTTTTTTTTTTTTTTTTAAAGATTTTATTGGTGAAGGGGAACAGGACTTTATTGGGGAACATTGTGTACTTCCAGGACTCTTTTTTCCAAGTCAAGTTGTTGTCCTTTCAATCTTAGTTGTGGAGGGTGCCATTTAGCTTCAAGTTGTTGTCCTTTCAGTCTTAGTTGTGGGGGGCGCAGCTCAGCTCCAGGTCCAGTTGCTGTTGCTAGTTGCAGGGGGCAGAGCCCATCATCCCTTGCGGGAGTCGAAACCGGCAACCTTATGGTTGAGAGGACGCGCTCCAACCAACTGAGCCATCTGGGTGCTCAGTGGCAGGTCAGCTCAAGGTGCTGTGTTCAATTTTAGTTGCAGGGGGCGCTGCCCACCGTCCCTTGCGGGACTCAAGGAATTGAACTGGCAACCTTGTGGTTGAGAGCCGACTGGCCCATGTAGGAATCGAATTGGCAGCCTTCGGAGTTAGGAGCACAGAGCTCTAACCGGCTGAACCACCAGGCCGGCCCTCCCTCCCAATTTTTAACCAACACAGGCAGGTGTGGGACCAGCCTGCCCAGCCTACCAGTCTTGAGGTGGCTGCTTCTGTATGTCCCTAGTTGTAGGATTTCAGTTCAGCTAGACTTCAGGCAATTTTCAGTGAGTGTTGTTCTGTAGTTTAGTTGTGATTTTTATGTGGTCATGTGAGGAGAATGCACACCTGATCGAAAATCCTTTAATCTAATTTTAGATAAAGAAAAAAAATGTAGTGATCATTTGGTTAGCAAGTCAAAAGAAAATCTCATTCATGGCTTTAAACCAAAAAAAACAGCAACATACTTACTAGAGAGATTTGAATCCTGGAGAACTGACTGTCACAGTCTTGTTATGTTTTATTTTCCAGAGGGACAAATTGTTACTCTAATATAAATCGATATGATTATATAAGCCAAAGTTGACAAAAACTTACCACCAGACTTTATGGGACACCTTCTGAGACATCCAAGTACAGAAAAGAAGTTGTTTTTCAACCTATAGGGGCTGAGGATATATGTTGGGACTCTTTCAGAGAAGTAATTGCTTATGATAGATTGGTAAATGGGTTTAAAGGATCGAAGGCTGTGTTTTGGGTCTTTATTACTCTGAAGATGTGTTGGAATTCTGCTGCTTTCCTCATCATGTAACTGCCTGATCTATCCATTACATTTCTTTTCCTTCATTGCCTCTTTTATTATATTGGGAGTATATTAAAATTTTGATTTTCCCCCCCTAAAGTGCTTTTCAATACCTCAGTGCTATATAAATATTAAATAATTAGGCTCTTGTTTACACATAGTTCATGTTTTAGATAGCATTGTTTGCATTCTGTTAATTATTGTGCACTTAATTGTAAAATTTTAAATAGATTTATAATGCAGGTGGATTAATTTGATAGTATGGATGAGCTGAACTTCTTTCTAATAACAGAGAAATTTTAATTGTTAGACTAGCCATAGTTTCTAAGATATTCCTTTATCCAGTCTCAAGGTCTTCATTTTCTGAGAGAATAGAAAGGATGATGATTGTATAGAGAAGTAAACCTGGGATGGACTATCAGCACCTGGGTGGTCTGATAAGCTGTCTCTTTTGTTCCCTATTTTAAAAATATTTTTATGGAACATGAAAATAATATAATTCATCATTGAACTAGTTTCTAGTAAGTATAATCAGACAAGAAAAACAAAGGATAGATACATTTTAGAAAGAAGGTTGTCATTACTTGCAGATGATATGATTGGCTTTTTTAAAAAATCCCAAAGAATCTACTGATCTCTCAGTAGAATCAATAAGAGAATTTAGCAGTTTGTTGCTTATAAGTTCAAGGTATAACATTCAATTGTATTTCTATAGCCTGGCAACTAATAAAAATACAATTTAAAAAGAGCACGTATAATAGCAACAAATATATAAAGTAGATATGAATAGATCTAACAAAAAAGATACAAGACTTTTATGTAAAAGTCCAACAGAGATCCAGTATAATGAGTAATCATAAAGAACATCCGTGTAACAACTCTTTAGGTCAAAATAGAATATTGCCAGTACCATAGATATTCTCTTTTCCTTCTTTCTCAATCACGTCACCTTCTTCCTTCCAGGGGTAACCACTTTCTTGATGTTTGTGGTAATTGTTTTCTTGTTTGATCTGATAGTTGTACTACCTTTGTATCCATTCTTAAACAATGTAATCTAATAATTATTTGTTTTTGAATATTTATTTTAAATGGAATAATTTTGTATAAATTTGTATGTATGTGTGTCTTATTTAGCTCAGCAATATGTTTATACTGTGTTTCCCCAAAAATAAGACCTAGCTGGACAATCAGCTCTAATGTGTCTTTTGGAGCAAAAGTTAATATAAGATCCAGTCTTATGTTAGAAACATATGTTAGAAATATAAGACTGGATCTTATATTAACTTTTGCTCCAAAAGACACATTAGAGCTGATTGTCCGGCTAGGTCTTATTTTCGGGGAAACATGGTAAGTTCGTGATGTGTGCAGGCTGTGTGTTCATTTTCATTTTTACATGGTATTTCATTGTGTAAAGTAAACCACTGTTTGTTTATCCATTCTACTGCTGGTAGTCGTTTGGATTATTTCTAGTTTTTTATTTTTTTATGAATAGTGTTGCCAAGAACATTCTTGTACACATCTACATGTGTGTATGCGTTTCTGTTGCATACATGCCCAGGAATGGAATTCCTGGATCATAGGTTATGTATATCTTTGACTTTTTTAGATAATACAACTATTTTTCAATATTTCCACATGTTTTCCAATGTAATGGTACTGATGTACACTCTGACCAGCAAGGTTTTCCTGGAAGTTGAGAAAACTCAATTCTGAAATTCGTATGACAAGCAGTGAAGAATAGACAGGACACTTGTGAAAAATAATAACAAAATGAGTGACTTGCCTTTTGTGTCAGTCAGAGTAGGCTAAGCTATGTTGTGGTGATAAACTAAGTATCAGTGATAAGTATACAGAAGATTTATTTCTGATTCATAGTACTCATCCACTGCAGGTTAGTAGGAAAACTCGACAGATGATAGTCACTCAGGAACTCAGGTGCCAAAGCTACAACCAAGGTGAACACTACTAGTCACTAAGCCAAAGGGAAAAAGAGCTCTGGAGGGTTTAGCACAGCCCGTTAAATGCTCAGCAGGTCACTTCTGCTCACAACTCTTTGACCAGAGCTAGCCATAAGGCTCTAGTGAAGCACCAGGGTGCCCGGAAGTGTGATCTTATCATATCCTTGGGAGAAAGAAGAACCAGAAATATTTGACAAACAGTACTAATGACTACCATACTTTATCAGATATCAAGTCATAAAACTATAGTCATTCAAACAACATGGTATCAACACAGTATGACTAATAAACCAATGGAACAAAATCAAGAGTTCAGAAGCAGACATGTGGAAACTTGCTCCTTGCCCAGTGAATAAATGGAGAAAGTGGACTTTGTGGTAAATGGTGCTTAGATAATCGGTTATCCATATAGGGAAAAATGGAAATTAGATCCCTACTTCACATTATACCAAAATTAAGAATTTCAGCTCAATTAAGGACTAAAATATGGAACACAAAATTTTTTAAGTTTTAGAAGAAAATGTGAGAGAATTACATGACCTCAGGGAGAGAGGATTTTTTAAAATAAGTGTTAGTACACGCAGACCCAAGGAAAAGCCCTGAGACTGAAAATCTATCTCTGTAAGTGGAGGGCAGGGAAAGACAGAAGAAAGAGGCTGGCTACTCCAGTCTGGTAATTAATAATAGTTGAAGGGAAACTTACATATGAGGCATGTCTTGAGGCATGAGGCATGTATCCCTATGCAACTTGGCTGGAGCCCAATAACTATATAGGGTAAGGATGGGGGCAATCGTCACAGGTACTAGTACGTGAATGCTACCAGGTACGGGAAGTGACTACATGCTTGACCAGGTCAGGAAAACAACCTGTTCCAGGAAACAGTACACAGCAGGAGGCAGGGGAGGGGTGCGGCTTTATGTCAGAATGAACATCAGTTACGACCAGTCTCTAAGGGGGTTTGCAGAAAGCAACTTCTGTTCTGGCCTGGGTCCAGCTTGTGGGACAGACAGCGGTCACATCATAGAACAGTCTCTCCACAGTAAGACATAAAAAATACGTCAAAAAAATTGATATAATTTACTACAAAAAATTCAAGAACTTCTGTTCATTAAATGATTCCATAAAGAGAGTAAAGACATAAGGCTACACGCTGGGAGAAAATATCTAAAATATATATAACCAACAAAGGATTGGTATCCAGCATAGAACTTCAGAGAATTCCTGTAAAGAATAAGTAAAAGATAAATGTGTCAACAGGAAAATGGGCAAAAGACATAAACAGGCATTTCTCAGAATAGGAAACCCAAAGGACCTTCAAGCATGTGAAAGATGCTTACCCTCTTTAGTAATCTAAGAAATGTAAATTAAACCATACCCTTCAGATTAGTAGAAATTTAAAAATCAGGTAGAACTGTTACCTAAAAGGTAGAATAATGAGAATTTACATACATTGCTGGTTGGAATGTAGATTGACGCCACTTCTTAGGGAAACAGTTTGTCATTACATTTGTCCAGAAAACTGAACTAGCATATACTCTGTCACTCAGTAATCCCACTACTAGATATGTGCTGTGGAAAACTTCCTTGTATGTAGGAATACATACATACCAAAAGATACATTTGAGAATGTTCAAAGTTGTAGTTTTTGTGATTACAGAAAAATGGAAACAACCCACCCCAACTATAATAAAATGGATTAAAACATTATGGTTTATTCCCAGAGTACAATACTATATAGTAGTGAAAATGAATAACCTGCAGCTATATATATCAACTTGGATTAATCATGTAAACATTACATTGAATGAAAAAAGCAAGTCCCATGAGATGACATAAACTGTGATTCCATTTATATACAAAAAAAACCAAGCAAAACTAAATAGATTGTTTAGGGATATATATATGTGATAAGACGGTAGAGAAAAATGGGAATTTTTTTCACAAAATTTCATGATAGCGGTTACCTTGGAAAGTGGAGGGGGAAGGATAAATTGGGGAGTCAAGCTCATTGTGAATTTTTCCAATTCTTAAATTGGGTGTTGGGCACATAGGTGTTTATTTATTATTCTTTGGATATGTATATATGTGCATATATATGTATATATATGCATATATATATATCTCATGTTTGTTCTTTGTTTGAATGATTTTATTATAAATGTTAAAAAGTACTGCAATCATTCTAGAAAGCACACTAAAGTATAGAGAGAAAAACCGAAAATTGCCTGAATTCCGCCGCAGAGGTTGTCATTTTTCTTTATGCTCCCTCTCTGGTCTATGATATTTCTAGTAATAAGTCTTTTTGCTCACTGGTTTAGTAAAAAGAATACTTTTTTTCCCAGACCCCTAAATTGCTTCTCTATCTTTAGTATCTTCCTATTTCATTCGTTCTAACCTAAGAAGACTCTGTAGTGCTATTTTGATGTTATTCCCTTCTTAAAACCTTTAAGTGGCTCATTTAACAGTGCATGATTACAGACATTTGAAAAACTAATTTCGCACTTCTTTTTCTGCTAGGTTTCCTTCCCCAGGCACTCTCCATTTCGGCTATGATAGCAGGTGGTGCAGTACTGTGGCTACTTCTGAGGCATTACAGATATCATTCCCTGTGCCCGGATCCCTTGGCACCCAAAACAATAGCATAACAGTAAACAAAACAATAACACATTCCTTTTAAACCAAATCACATCCACCGTTTAGAATTCCACTTCAGAAACTTACCTTCTTCATGAAGTTTTAAAAATACTATCTCTGTCTAAATCCATGATTGTTTGACTCTACGGTGTTTTAGTGGCCTGGCTGAATGAGTGTGGGGAAGGTGGCTCAGCCTTTCTTCCCTCTTGGTTCCTCACAGGGCCTGGGCCATAATAGCAACACGTCATATATTCTTTTAGTAGTTCTTGGATTTTAGTTACGGATGTTTTTGGGTACTTGCCTTTTACTTTTTATCTTTTGTGCTCTCTTACTCTTGTCCTATTTAATAGAGATTTTCATATTGTGACTTTTGGCCTCATGTGTTTTTAGTAGGTCTACTAATCGAGGCCTTCCTGCCTCATTTAGTAAGGGAAGGATGAGGTGTGTGTGTGGGAAGGGTGAGGGAGTTGATGGTGGGAAAGATCTGCTGAAGGAGGAGTGAAAGCCTGGGATACTGTCAGCAGAGGAGTTATCTGGTATCCTGTGGTTAAGTTACATGTTAATTTTGGGGTATCCCAATGTGGATATAATTCCGTACATTTTTTTCTCAGTGGGTGTTTTTTTTTTCTCTGCCTCCTATTTAAAAATTAGAGCATGTTTGGTGAGGCCAATAAGAATTCCTTTCTGCTGGTACTTCATGATCTGTTTGCATTCTTTAATGCTAAGTTTGATATGTAAATTTCATATTTCATAGCTTTTTTTCTTCAAAACAGGAAACTCCAAAATTCCTGAATTTGAAGTACTCTATTAAAAACTTGTGAATTCTATAGCCTAAATTCTTTATGTTGGAGCATGATTGTTTAGCTCTAGAACCCATTCTTAAGGACAAAAAGGAACACGAACGTGTTCCTAGATGAATCAAAAGCTAGACAACTTTCCCTTAATCTGATGTTTGGATGAAGGATTTGCCCTTCCAAGTCTGGCTGAAGATATGTATCCCTGCTTTTTCTCCAGTTGTTTACCTTGCACCAACCCTTAAAATGCATTTACTGTTGGCATTATTTGGTTCATGCCATTATTTAATGGTTTTGTTTTTTTCTTCTGCTCTATCTCTGTCAGTATTCCTGTGCTTTGTGGTTTTCACCAGGTACCATAGTATAATATATGTTGTATCCAGTGCTTACAATTGCTTTTTTTTTTTTTTTTTTGAGGAGGGCGCAGCTCACAGTGGCCCATTTGGGGATTGGACCGGCAACCTTGGTGCTACCAGCACCATGCTCTAACCAACTGAGCTAACTGGCCACCCCTATAATTACGTTTTGGTGGTTTGTACACAATACTTAGGATAATCCATTTCTTTTGGTCTTGCAAACATGTACTGTTTTTTTATTTTTCTGTGTTACTTGATGCTAAGTCCCTAAAGTAATTTCAGCCTCAAAATCTTGCATGGGAATTATAAATGATGGCTTTCATTAAAAAGAATTTGTGTCAGTGTGTCTTTCTGCTTACTTTGAACTACAATGCTTTTCAACTCTGACTTAGCAAATAGAAGAAATTTGTGTACTATGTAATTATCCTGTCCCTTCTAAACCCCCAAATCTATTTCCATCTAGTGTTACTAAAAGGTTTTTCCTGACCTAAACTATTGTCATGCCCCATAGCCCAAAGCTCTTATTTATTATTCATATTGAATCTACTCTTACACCCCCAGCCCCCAGGGTATGACTTTACTTTGGTGTTGGCTTATTTATTTATCTCTGTCCAGGGGAGGAAATCCGTCCTCTGTACTTAGTATGCCACAGAGATTTTGTTCTCCTTCCAGGGATTGTACTGGAGGCTTTGCAGTGCCAGGATGTAGGACAGAGTGTTTTTTGTTATAGGCAAAGAAGAATGCTGCATTGATTGACTAAATTCAATAAATCTTCTCAATTAGTGATTTTTCTTTTAAGAATGCTAGTATAAGGCATAAACGCGAGGGTAGTGGTGGTGGTGGGGTAGGTGGGGAGGAAATAGATTTTTGTATATAAGGTGTCCAGGAATGTCAGTCTATATCTATAGCACAGTAAGGCTGTTCTGAAGGGTCAGGAAAGTCTGTTCTGCTGTTGGCCAGAACATCAGGGAAATTTGAGAGTTTAGGGAACAAATCCCTTAATTTTTTTGAGCGTATTCTATGTAGCTATTCCTCTGTTGGGTACTGAAGCATATGTACAGGGAGTAAAGTTGTACAAAAAATTACTCGACATTCATGAAATTACTCATCATTCATTAGCAGTCCAGTCCTTTTTTTTTTCAGATGTTAGGAACGGAAGGTTCTTCATTGTCCTGTAGTCCCGGCCAGTATCAGAGAATAGTAAACCCATTATCCTGGACTCACTATTTAAATCAAGAAATGAGATTTCTAGTATGTTCCCTGGAAATTTTAGGTAGTAATAAACAGCCCTCACATAAGGAAGTTATGTCCTTACGTCTAATGAACATAGCATCTACTTGATTTGAACGTCCTATTTGCTTTCCTGTTGGATACGTGCATATTTGTGTGGTCTTTTGGTTAAGCTTTCCTAGTCTTAAAGTCCTAGTAGGCTGTACCTAAATATTTTCAACTGATTTAACCACTGATATAACTTGGATAATATAAATCTGAGTCTCTTATCCTTTTGAAAATTTGGAGTTCCGAATTTTACATGGTATTCAAATAGAAGGGTATGACTGCAAGGAAAAATAAAGTAGATCATCATGATTCTTTCCTTTCCAGAGTTTATGGCAGAACCTGAAATTTAATATAATTTAAAAATATTTGGGTATGTCCAGAATGGCCCCCCTTTTCATTTCCCTGTTGAGTTAAGTGGTTATGGTATTGATGCTCAAAATTTGATTTGACTACTGCTGGCAAGCTATTAGGTTGGTGCAAAAGTAATTGCAGTTTAAAAGGTTTAAAAAAAATTGTCAAAACCGCAATTACTTTTGCTCCTACTTAATATAAGATCTTATATTTTTGATCTTGGCAAAAATTAGCAAATTGATTGTTATATTTTATAAAATCTCTGCATTGGTTCATGATTTCCCACTAAAAGCAATCCATTCTCTGGCGAATTTGGCCTGTTTCTGCGTATGTGTATCTCTGTTCAGTGTCTCGAAGTCTCTGTTTCTCTCTACCTGTGTATGTGGGTATCTGTCTGTTTTTTATAGGCAGCAGGAATGAGTGTGCTAGGTAGTTTATGATGATCTTTAACTTCACTACTGCAAGTTCAAAGTATTGGGTTATAAACTGCAAAAAAAACACACCCCCAAAACGCATGGGGAAATACGACATCGACAACTGAATTTAAAGGGGTTGATAGAGGATATTTGGGTAATTTTCTAATCAGGAAGTCCAGAAGGTAAATATTTGTGCACATAATGTTAAAGAATCCCAAAGGAGAAACTAGCCAGCTGTTCTCTGCCTTTCCCACAGTTGGAGCAAGAGTTTCTATTAAACTGGTTGCCCATTTGATGATAGTAAGGAATTATCATTCCCGTTTTCTGCATGTTATAATATTATGGTTATGTTCTTTTTAAAAAAGAGTTCTTAGTTTTTAGAGGAATATCCTGAAATATTTACAGATGAATACGATCTGGCATTTGCTTCAAAATGATGTGGGAGTGGGTAAGTGGGTGGTTAGTGTATATGAAATGAGATTGGCCACTGGTTGATAAATTTTGAAGATGGATGATAGGTGCATAGGAGTTTATTGTGCTATTTTGTCTACTCTTGTGTATGTTTGAAAATTTCTGCAATAAATGTTAAAAAAAATCCAACACTGTTTTGAGTGCCAAAATGGTAAACAGTTACATATTTTTTCCCCTCTTGAAAGAGAATGTTCAACATTCTTTGAACACATAAAACTAGTGTGACAGTTCTCTCTTCCAGGAGTCATTAGGATTAGCTCCTTTATCTTCTCTTCAGAGGGCTGTGTTTACAAACAGGCTCAATTGGTTACATTTAGGTTTAGGATTTATTTAGGTCTATGATTTCCAGGAGGTGTGGAGAAAACGATTAAGTATGAAAGCCACAATGAGAGATTGGGAAGGACAGATCAAGAAGAGAAGCCCTAGGAACTGAATGTAGCGGTGCACAAACTATGTCATGCCTTTCAGAAGGTATTGCTGACACCTCTCAGGGATGAGTTAGACTGCTGACGAGGGCACTTCCCAAACACCTCGGGCCCATAAAGCATCAGATTTAGTGACAGCCCTGTTCCTTGACCCCCATCTTCTCTACTCATGACTTTCAGACTCAAGGCTGGGGAATCCTAAGAGAGAAATAAACAACTGTCCCTGCCTAAAGATAAAAAATCTGTATTGTAGGTGGGGGAAAAAGCCACAAAACTTAAGCAACAGCTGCATTTGTAGATGCCAAAGCACAAAGACTTTCTGTCTTTATGGTACATCTCTCTTATTCACATGGTTTTTTTGCTAATCCAAATGGTTATGTGCTCGTGTGGGTAGAATTGTTCGCTACTTGATCCAAGAGAGATGGGTGGGGAAGCACCTGCTTTGGGTCATTAAAATCTTGTTGCTTTTGCACTGCATCCAAGAAAATAGTTAATAGACAAAAAGTAATTTGCCTTTCCCTGAGAGTGAAAAGGAAGTCCTGTGAAGAAGACCTTGCGGGAGAAACCCGCAAAGGTGGGTTTTCTCTGTTTATTGAAATGAAACCATCAGGGACGCCCCAGGGGAAAATTCCTGGGTTTTGGTTCTTCCTGCCCTTTCTCCCTCCCTGCCATTGAACTCAGCAATTGGAAGAATACCAGTTTTTGTTCCTTATTGGTGCTACCACCTGTTCTTACTGCTGAACTAAATGTTCTTGGCTTTCTTTGGTGTGAACAGGATCTCCCTCTGGGAAAGGTGGGAGGAGGGTGAAAAAGGGAACAGGAGGAGGCCCGTTCCAGCCCTGTGCTCATGTGAGAGGGACACACAGGGGTTAGTGTGCTGCCATAACAGAGGGGCTTTGTGCTGCAGCTTCTTCCAGAGCTGTGGCTCCACAGATGCATGCTGGGTGGGCTCAGGCTGCTTCATCCCTGATGCACTTGCTTCTTCCTAACAGTAGCAGAGCAAGACTGGTAACAGTAATTAAAATAAGAAAATAAAGAAGATGCAGGCAGAGGCTATTCTGATGCCTTTAGAATTTAGTGTGTATGGAGAAAGATGCCTGTAATTAAGAGGTGACAAAAGAGTCTAGCATGGCGATGCCACTGAACACAAGAGCCAGCTCTGTTGTTGGATATCCACTGTGGGTGCAGGCAGAGCTCTTACTTTATTTTTTTTATTATTTTTTTAAATTTATTTTTTAAATGTATTGGGGTGACAGTTGTTTGTAAAATTACATAGATTTCAGGTGTACAATTCTGTATTACATCATCTATAAATCCCATTGTGTGTTCACCACCCAGAGTCAGTTCTCCTTCCATCACCATATATTTGATAGAGCTCTTACTTTAGGTCTTTCCCTTTCCGTGCTGAAACCCTTCTTATCTAGGTCATGGGAGATCTGCCTCTCTTGAATAGGAGCAACAGAATAGAGTTTGGTCCTTACCGAGGTAGCTCAAGGGAGAAGCATTTCTGACTGAAGGCCCACTTTTCAGCATTGGTCAGTGGCAGACAGGCTCCTTAGTAACCTAAAATGACTCCCAAATATAATAATAATAAATAACAACAGCAACAACAACAACAACCAGATAGCACTTGTACTGCCAGGCATTAGTCTAAGAGATAGATAGGTAGGTAGATAACTTATTTAATCCTTAAATAGCCTGAGGAGGTAAATGCTATTATTAATCCTCTTAAAAGAGGACACGAAAGCCTAAAGAAGTAAAGTAACTTGTGGAAGGTCACATAGATGGTATATAACAGGGCTGGGGTTTTGAACCTAGATAGTCAGGTTCCAGAGTCCATGCTCTTTCTTAGTTGTTCCTTTGTGCCATCTTTCATTGGAGTCCTGTCCTTTCTCAAGCAGGGGCATCTGAACCACAGAACACAGAAAGTGATTTGAGTGACTGTTTTCTTAATTCTGTCTGGAATGGTAACATAACTAGCACTATGCACGGGAGAGAAGTTAATTCATTATGAAATGTTGATGCCTTAGCATAATATTAGGGCTTCTTGAGAAAACCCAGTTGGGAAAGACTAAAGCGGGGGCTATAGTTTGCAAATATCATATTTGTACAGAACTATCCTGCAACGAGTTTCCTGTTGGTTTGTTTTGGAACTAATTTTGGACTCTGAACAAAGAACCAAATCTCACCCATTCTTTGCTCTAGAGACAGAGCCTTGTCAGCAGTAATGTCTTACTATTAACAATGAAGAAGAGCAGCGGTGGGGACATGATAGTGGGTACTAACTTTTGCCAAGCTGAGGTGACTTTCTTTCAGCAAATCAAGTGGTCAGACACCATTTATTTGTAGAAGCAGTCTCTGCTCCTTTTCCCACCTTTGTTTTCCCTTGTTTCTCCATATTCCCCCCAAGTTCCAACATCCCATAGGTCACTTGGCAGATAGCCAGTTTCCCTCTGGGAGTTTTAATTATGGGCCTAGACCTACCCTTTTGGTCTAGTGTAAGAGGTCACAATAGACATTCTTCCACTTTCAGCAACAAATTGTGCCTTCAACTGATCTTACAATGGACTTGTGGAAATTGTCTAGGTTAATCCAAAATAACTTGGAGTAATTATAATAGATTTCCCTCCCAGCTCCTAGCTTATTAAATAGTGCTGAATATGTATTGCTGGTACTGCTTCCTCCACATCGTATAGCATCATTTGTAGGGAAATAATAGCAGGTTACACAATCAATTATTCTTGAGTTGCTGTTGTAGGGATGGATGTTCAACTTGCATGAGGAGAAACGAAGCTCGTAAGAGAGTAGAGTGAGGAAGACAGTTCCAACTTGAAATGAGCAGAACAAGGTTTACTCCCGTTTTGCACTAACCAGTTATATTACCTTAAGAAAAAGCTTCACCTTTTCTAGGTATTTCTTTATCTGCTTAAAAAAGACAGGGGGGACTTAATAATATCTTCCCTTAATAAAATCTACGCATATGACATGATTGATTGATTGATTGGTCATTTATTCCTTTATTTATTTAAAACTAGTTATTGGTTGTCCTCTGTATGTCAGTACCTTTCAAGGCACTCGGAGTATAGCAGTGAGTTAACAGACAAAAATTTCTGACCCCATACTTAACTTCTAGAGAATGTAGTCAGACAATAAGTAAGGAAAATACATGTTATGACAGATGGTAAGAAGTGCCACAGGGAAAAATAAACCAGAAAAGGGTGGGAGGTTTGGGAAGAGGGGGTGGAGTTTGCAAATTTAGATAGGGTTATCAGGAAATACTATTACGAAAAGGTAATATTTGGATAAAATCCTGAAGGGAATGAGTGACTGAGCTGCTGATGGGTGAAGTAAGGTGAGGACCAAGAATAGGCCATTCTAGGTCGGTGGCCTTCTCTTCTTAGATCACATAGGTAGGTTTACAAAGTGGTTTCATATCTGGTCTTATTAGTAAGTCTGAAAAATAACTGGGAGTTTTGTATATGAGGAAATTACGAACAAGAATTTCAAGCGAGTTCCCTTCTTTGGCGTACTGCTCTGTACCTCACTGTTGAGTGAGTTGTTTATCTGGGTGGCTCTGACAATCTGGGCCATGTGCTGTCAAGGGGCAGGTTCTAGTCTCTGTGGGAAAGGCCTGCACCACGTGAGAAGGATGCCTCCTGCCAGGTGCTGCTTGCTGCCACTCTGTTTCCATTCTCTGGACATCACATTCGTCATTGTTTCAAATGTAGGTAAAGATGGAGAAGACAGATAAAAACTGCGGCGGCACATAAAAGACACCAGAAGACTGGAATAAGATATTTGCCACAGTAATACTCACAGAAGACCTAGAAAAACTAAACGTAGTTAGATGGACTAAAATTAACCAATCTGATTTTATTAATAGTTGACAAGGATGGGGTAATTTATTTATATTCACGCACTGGTGGAAGTATAAGTAGGCATAGCGTCTTTATAATAGCAAAAAATTGGAGACTGCCAAAATGTCTCTCAATAAAGAAATGGATAAATAGATGTGGCATAGTCACTCGATGAAATACTATACAGCAGGGAAAAGGGATAAACCAGGTGTGTGTGTATATTTTTAATGCAAAAACATTTATTTGTGTGCACAACAACGAGGAATAGGATACTATATCAGAAGGAAGCAGTCTTCTCTCAAATGGAGAACATGATTCTTAAGAAGCCGGCTTTGTGACCTACTGCAGTGGGAGGACTTGCCGTGTTCCTTCAGGTGTCAAGTCTCTATCTGACACTTGAGCAGGCTTTTAAATGTGTCTTTCTGCTGGGCTTTTCTAATTTCTTACAATATGCAAGCTGGTGTTCCAGATAGCCTGTGTTCCTCTCCTGTTTATCCAGGTACTTTCCCATAAAGCATAAGAGTTTAATCACTGGAAGGCAGATTTTACCCTCACGTTTTCTTAGATATTTTAGGAACTGCTTTGCATGTTCCCTTTTTACCTCAGCTTGGTCTTCGAAGAATGCAGCAAAGTGGTGCTACACTGTGTCTTCATTGTAATAACAGGCCATGGATAAGCTTCTAAGGTGCCACTTGTGTGTGTGTGTGTGTGTGTGTGTGTGTGTGTGTGTGTGCGCGCGTGCACACGCGTCATTATGGGTAGAGCTCAAAAACAATGCTGAATTTTTTAAAAAGTAAAATTCATTGTGATACTTTGTACGTAAACAAAAAAATACACACACACAAAAGTATGTGTGTGTATATATCCCTAAATAATACACAGTATTTATATATATGTATATATGTAAAAATATTAAAAACAAAAGATTATGCAACAAACTTATGGTAGTGAGGAGCTGATAGAGAGTGGGTGGTCTTACATTGGGGCTTCAGCTTTACCTGTAGATTGGAAATAAAAATGATGTAATATTTATTTCTCGGTGTTAGACATGTGGGTGTTATATTATTCTTTGTACTTAGGGTAATTTTATATTAGGTAAACAATTTAAAAGAGGAGGGCCAACTTTCATAGAATAATATACCAATCCATTTACATGTAATCTATCCTTATTTACTACAGACCTTTATCTATATCAGAGGAAATGAGGTGACTGCTTTACATTAACTCATGACAATGGTCTCTCCCAGTGTGACCTCGATGGTATCACACTCAAATACAAGAGCCAGTGATCCTCATTCTTATTAGAACAGGATCATGCCCTTTATTCCGACTCTTCATTTTTTACTTTTTTATTACTAACTGCAAGCATATCAACTAGTAGGGAGTCTATTTGGTTCGGTAGCTACAAGCATAGAGCTGCTAGCACGACAGACCGGGATGTGTAGAAGCTTAATAACAGCCTTGTGCTTTTCCTCTCGTCTAACCTCTTCTCTACAGGGAATCTTTAACCAGTTTCAATGTAGTAGTGAAAAAGTGCTTCCATCTGACACTCTCCGCAGTGCTTTGGCAAAGACTTTCCAGGATGAACAGCGTTTCCAGCTGGGAATCATGGATGATGCTGCAGAGTGCTTTGTAAGTGCTGACCTCTGGCTCTCTTTGATAGGGGGTGGGGCTGTGGATGGTCTCCATCAGGGACTGGCTACTCCACTGTGGTTATTTACTGTGCCCCTGGTCTCTACAGTTAGAATTAGAAATTTCCCTAGTTTTTCAGAGCTCTAGGCTCTCTCTGCTAATGCATTGTGAATTGCCTAGAGGGTATATTCTTTTTCCTTCAGGCCTAGGGTAGTTTTGTGCTTGCCATTGCATGAAACAGTGGTTCTCACCTTCAGAGGAGACAGAGCTCATTAAAATATGGCTGGGCCTTACCCCTTGAATTTCTGATTCAGTGGGTCTGGAGTGGGACCCAAGAATATCTACCTCTGACAAGTTCCCGGGTGATATTTATACTGATGTATGGGTTTTGGGACCACATGGTGAGAACTCCTGCATCACTAAAGATAATTAAACAGAGAACTGAGTTCCTAGCACAAGTATAATGTGCTGTTTAGATACCTAGGTTTCTCACAGTGACTTTTAGGGGAGACTCTAACTTGTCTGAACTCTGAGTTCTGTCCATCAACCTTCAAAAGGCTCTCTCTGTGCAGCCATTAAAAAAAATCCGAGAGTGATATACATCCCATTGCAGGGTAGGATGTAGGCCAAAATCAGAGATACTCCTGAGAAACGGGATCACTGATACATGACTGGTGGGATTGTAAAAATGGTAAAGTTACTTTGGAAAAGTTTGCCAGTTTCTTTAAAAACTAAACCTACAAACTACCATATGATTCAGCAGCTTCATTCCTAGACCTGTATCCCAGAGAAATCGAAATTTATGTTCATACAAAAACCTGTATATGAATATTCATAGAAGCTTTATTCATAATAGCCCCAAACTGGAAAGAACCTAAATACCTTTAATAGGTAAATGGTGAAACAAGCTGTGGTACGTCCACACTATGGAATATTATGCAACACTAAAAAGGAATGAACTCTTGAGTTAGGCAGCAACTTGAAAAGATCTGAAAGGAATTGTGCTGAGTAAAAACACAATATCAGAAGGGTTATATGTTATATCATCCCATTTATATGACATTCTTGAAATAACAAAATTATAGAATTTGGAGAACAGATAGTGGTTTCCAGGGGCTAGGGTTGGAATTGGAGGGGTAAAACTATAAAGGGATAGCGTGGAAGGGCCTTGTGGCGATGCAATAGTTTTATATCTTGATTGTGGTGGTGGTTACATGTGATAAAATTGTATGGAGGTACACACAAACACAAGTGAGTATATATGTAAAACTGGTAAAATCTGAATAAACTCTGGATTATACTGATGTCCATTTCCTGCTTTGGATATTATACTATAGTTATGCAAGACGTTACTGGGTGGACCTCCTGTACAATGTTTTTTGAAACTTCCTGAGAATTTATAGTTATTTCAAATTAAGGAGGTAAAAAAAAAAAAATCAGAGGTATTCTTACCTTCTAGGAGGATTGCTATTCTCCTACATTGCAATTTGTACATGTATCTGTTAAGTATTCTTCATACACCGTTTCTGTTCTTTCCCTGTTAGGAAAACCTGCTGATGAGAATTCACTTCCATATCGCTGATGAGACCAAAGAGGACATATGTACCGCCCAGCACTGCATCTCCCATCAGAAATTTGCAATGACGTTGTTTGAGCAGGTGAACCTGATTTCTATCCCCATCACTTCTTAGCCCTTTGCTCCAAGAACCCTTTGTCCTGGGATGTGGGGTGTTGCATGGCTGCCGAAACACTTAATGACTGTGGCTGCTTGGTTTTGCTTCTTCTCTCCCCGGGCCCAGTGTGTATGTACTAGCTGTGGCGCCACTTCTGATCCGCTGCCCTTTATCCAGATGGTGCATTACATCTCTACCACTTCCCTCTGGTGAGTCTTACAGGGTTTTCTGTGCCCTTCGGTGCTCCTTCAGTTGATCGGGTGTTAACTGAAGGCATCCAAATAGCTTCTGTCCTTATGTTTGAGTTTGCTTTATTGTAGGGACTTAGAACAGTAATTTTAAAATAAACTTTGTCCTCCTTCTTTCCTCTCCCACCCCTCCCCTCTTCTTAGGCTCAGTTCTGGCCAGCAAAGTGGGAGGAGGAATGGGGATGCTATGAGCACTGGATTTTGCGGCAGGCAGAGGCACTCGCTGTGTCTGTGGGATACCGAGGCTGGTCAGGACAGGGGGCTTTGGTACAGTGGGCAGAGGGAAAAAAATCTAACATGTGAACTAGGAGTTTGCATGAATGATTTATTTGAGTTAGCTATAACGCTGTGTAACTCACATCATCATTCCCCTTCTATTCTCCCTCTTGAAGCAATCAGGCTATTTGTATGTTGGAAAGACGCGAAAAGCCCTCACCGAGCATGTTTGGTGAGCTGCTGCAGAATGCCAGTACCATGGGCGATCTGCGGAACTGTCCGGTGAGTGATGTCAGGGGTGGAGTTTGCAGTGGGGAGGGCAGCCCTGGGATTACTGGAATTGAGGCAGAACCCGTGGGAAACATGGCAAACTAGCCTTTCGTATGTATTTCAGAGCAACTGTGGGGAGAGGATTCGGATTCGCCGTGTGTTGATGAATGCGCCCCAGATTATCACAATCGGACTGGTTTGGGACTCGGACCACTCAGACTTGGCAGAGGATGTCATTCACAGCCTGGGGACCTGCCTCAAGTTGGGTGATGTGAGTGTCTCTGACTTAGAGTTCTTGTGTCTTAGTCTTGCTCAGGGTGTGAACACTGAACTCAAAGGGGGACAGATATTATAGAGTTTTGGACAAATATACTTGTGTACAGTAGTCCCCACTTCTCCACAGTTTCACTCCATGGTTTCAGTTACCCACGGTCAACCATGGTGTGAAAATGTTAAATGGAAAACTCCCAAAATAAACAATTCATGTTTTAAATTACACGTCATTTTCACTCCTTCCTACCTGGGCCATGAATCATCCCTTTGCCCAGCGTATCCACACTGTGTATGCTACTCACCCACTCGTCACCTAGTAGCCATCTCACTTATCAGACTGTCACAGTATCGCGATGCTTGTGTTCAAGTAACCCTTACAGTAGCTTAACGTTATGTGACAATGCCTGCGTCACTCACCTCCCTTCATCTCCTCACATAGGCGTGGTATCATCTTGCGTCATCACAAGAAGGGTGAGTACAGTACAGTAAGATTTTGAGAGAGAGAGAGACAAACCACATTCACATAACTTTTATTACCATATTTTGTTATAATTGTTCTAGTTTATGATTAGTTGTTGTTAATCTCTTGCTGTGCATAATTTATAAATCAAACTTTATCAGAGGCATATATGTATAGCAAAATACATAGCATATAAAGGGTGTGGTACGATCTGCAGTTTCAGGCACCTATCAGGGGTCTTGAAACGTATCCCCTGTGGATAAGGGGACACTGCTGTGTATGGGTGCACATACCGGTGAATGCATGTAATGCTCACATACCTCCTCTGGGTAGGCAGCAAAGGCTTTTCATAAGAAATGGGATGACTTTATCCTTGAAAGACAGGATGGGCAGAGCATAGCTACTGGTGAAAACCAATTTATAGAGTTAGTATCCAGTGTAGAGTAGGGAGGTGTATTCAACCATGGGAGATAGTAAGGTCAAAGAAGTGAGCAGTCCTGACTAGAGCTGCTGTGGGAGGTGAAGGAGGTGAAAGTGGGTGACCTGAGTCCTAGAATACGAAATTCACAGTGAGGAACCAGTGTATGTTGAGAAGGTCATGAAGTAGCTTGGAAGAGAATTTAGTGGGTTAGTGGTTTTTCATGCATCTATTCAGGAAAATAGGCAAGGAAACAGATTTCAGACATGGGGTGTTTATCTTGTCATCTCCATGCCCTAGTGTGGGTACAGCTAGAGTTTTCCTTCAGTTCCAGAGAAGAAGCAGAAACTCTGTGGTTTCCTTTCTACTTGTTTTACTCAACCAAATAACTTCCTCAAGGCAAGAATCATTTTCTTTAATTTTTTTATTATTATTATTTAATTTTTTATTTCTCAGCACCTAGGACAGTGCTAGACATCTAGGAATTGAAATGCTGGCAACCAGCGTGGTGATATTGCTCCTCCTAAAGTCTTTCTTACCCCCTTCTTAGGGTCTCAGCAGGAAATTTATATTTGTAATGCCAACTGATAAATAACTTTTGTAACTTGAGAGTGTGTCAGTTTCGTTTGGGTTTGGTTTTCCAACTTTCCTGGCTCCTCTTATAATAGGCTCCTCTTATAATAGGCCCCAGCAAGACAATACTGAAAGGCATGAGGAAACATCACCACCTTACCAGTTTACTAGCTACTATCTGTCTTGCTTTTCCCTACATTTTGCCTTTTTAGGTGCATTTCTGATGATTAATAATGGACTAGCAAAAAAATCTTAGATTGAAGGGCAGAGAAGCAAGTTAATACCTTAAGACATGATGGCATGTGCTGACAGATGATGTGAGAGAGGTGAGCATGTCACTATTCTTTCCTTTCTCTTCTTTCCCCACAGCTGTTTTTCAGAGTGACAGATGACCGAGCCAAGCAGTCTGAACTGTACTTAGTAGGAATGATCTGCTACTATGGCAAACATTATTCTACATTCTTCTTCCAAACAAAGATCCGCAAGTGGATGTATTTTGATGATGCTCATGTCAAAGAGGTAGGAATATTCCAGCCCTTCTTGAAGTGTTTGGGGACTGCAGCAAAAAAAAACAACTAAGGATAATTACCTGTCTTTAGTATTTAAGTTTCATAATTTTAATGTCTGCCTGCTTATCTGTTGAATTTATGAGAGTGTCAGTCTAGTCTTCCCCAGGAGATGGCAAGCTCCTCAAGGATAGGATGAATATATCTTCTATTATTTTTCTCTGAGTGCCTTCACAAGACGTTCAGGTCAACTCTGTGTTTATAGTTGACAAAGTGGTTTTTTCTAAATGTGTCAATTGGTTGATTTGAGTGACAATAGCCTAATGCCTCAAATTAGCTTATAAGGTTAGTATGAAGTTCAGAATTCCAAATCTTAGAATTATTAGTGGGTAATGCTTTGTTTCCAGGCTGCTATACGTTATTCTCCGAAGTGCCCTATCACAGATGAACATGGTTTTGAGGTCATGTAGAGAAAATAGGGCTATGATAATGATATTTAAAGCTGGAAACTTGGTGTTCTCTAAACCACTGAGTCTGTGGATGAAGTAGCTAGGTGATCTGCATGAGTTAGGAAGCCTCTTGTGATTTGGTTAACAACTGTGAGATTGCTTAGGCTGTAATCTACACCAGTCCACGGACCTTAAGCACCGTCTTCCACAAATAGAAGTCTTTGTCAAATTCCCTAATTCTCTTTTGCTTCACCTCTTTTTTGTTGTTGTAATTTGGGGCAGTGTATAAATCCTTTGAGCTTTAGTTTTTTTATTTGAAAAATCATACGCACCTCATAAGATATTAAATAAGATTTGTATGTAAAAAGCATATAAATTGTGTTTTAGTTAAAATAATGACAATTCAATTATAAATTTACTGCATTGTGAAATAAGAACGATGAAATAGTTCTATTAGGAAGTAACAACTATGTTAGTTGTCTGACTCCAAGAGCACACCATCTAAGAATGTGACTGGTTAAACTTAAGAGAGGCTGACTTTAGGGATTTGATTGGATTGTTGTTTCCATGGCTATTCAGTCACTCTTTCCACTGCCATGGCAGCACTGAATCCATCACAAAGCTAAGGCCGAGAGGGTCAGCTGTCTATTCTAAGCAGTTTGACATTTTATGTCCGGCCACGTATGAACTCTGAAACGGAATGTCATGTATTCTAAGGCAATCTGTGAGAGGGTTCCTGTCTGTTCTTTAGCTTCATAAAAGTGATTTTAATATTTAGAAGAAAATTATAGAAATGCAGATTTCAAGCAAGTGCTTTAATTTGATGTGAAAAGAAATTGATCAACAGGCAGCTGAAATCCCCTCATATAGTATATTCACCTTTGAGAACTTTTATTCATATTTCACAACTGAATTGCTGTTTCATGGGAATAAATGTAATTTTATTCATCATTCCTATCTCTTAGAGGGTTTTTATGCTTTCTAAAAGGATTTAACGAAAAAAGACTTATCAAAAAAAAGTCATTAAGTTTAGGTCAAGATCTCTTTTGTTGCCTGTTTGTCCAATTCTTGTCTTTTCTTCTTTTGAAGAACAGAACAGGAAGATATGTTTTAAATTGTGGATATGCAATATAATTGTCATGTTCTTCTGGTTGTTTCTGGTTCAGATTGGGCCCAAATGGAAGGATGTGGTGACCAAATGCATCAAGGGGCATTATCAGCCTTTGCTGCTGCTTTATGCAGACCCGCAGGGAACCCCGGTGTCCACCCAGGACCTGCCTCCCCAAGATGAGTTCCAGTCATACAGCAGGACGTGCTACGATAGTGAAGACTCAGGTGAGCAGCCTGGCTCTTCGCTCCACCTTTCCCTCTCCAATGTGATCCCTGGATATTTGGGACTCATACTGAATTGTGAGCCTAGCACATAACCTAGCTTGGAGAAGGAGGATCCATCAGAGATAAGAAAGAAGTGCCATCTAATGCTGAAGCCAGCTTGTGCCAGGTTTTGTTTCCTTCAGCCTCCGGGAATGTGTTGCCTGCATCACCTGGCCCCAGTTCAAAAGTGAGAAGGAAATTATGTTGATTGAGACGGAGATATTAAGTTTGTGAGGGAAGCCTCAGTATTTAACTTTCTAATATTGATAAAGCTGACTGATTCTTACTGGCAATTTAACGGTGACTTAAGTGAGGTTGTTAAGACCAAGAGAAACGATATGAGTTACTGCTGGTCATATTGTTAAGGAAGAGAGAGTTTTTATTTAAAACGCCAAGTGCAATGTGATATTCCTCAGCTTATGAATCAGTTGTTCGCTTCTGATTCAATTGTTTGGAATTTAAATTATGTTTTTCTGTAGAAACAATTTGCAGTTTGATGGCTAACGACTCAGGTTAGCCCACAGAGGCGCCTATGTTAGAAATATAACCCTAATGGTTTTGGCTTGATTTCTGAAAAGGAGGAAAAAGAAATGTTCTTTTCCACTTCTAGATCTAGGGCTGGCCCTGAGTATAATTTTGAAAGAGAAGACACTTGTATTTGGAATCTTTTCCCCTCCCTTTTGTACCTCCCTCTGCTTAGTAACTGGTGTTCTTCCCACCCTCGTAACCCCACCCAGACCTGCTCTACTTCTCCCTTCAATCAAATACCCATTTCCACTGTTGTGCTTATCTCAGCTAGGTGTTTACAGGAAAGTAGTCTGATTGAGCCAATTCACACAGAAGCATAAGTAACAGTCCTATAATTTCTCAGAGATATTAAAAATGCTTATAATGTCAATTAAAAAATTTAAAGTGACATTTCTAGCAGTATAGGAGAAAAATTATGGGATAGGGGTTATGTATGCCAGGTTGGCCTGGGACTCTTCATCTAAATAGATCTTACTTTTCACAACTTTTTCCTTTCTTCCACTTTTCCCCCATAGGTTTTCTAAAAGCCCCACAGTTTTTCACAGTGGCAGGCAAAGTGAGGGCTTCAGCAAGGTAGGGGCAGGAGTGGGAGGAATTGTTTGTATGTCTGGGTTATCTGGAAGTTGGGTGTTGGGAAGAATGGCTCTGGTATATCCTTCTCACCCTGCCATCTAGGAAGTTCTTGCCTTATGGACCTTTGTTGCCATCCAACTCTTTACCCCTCTCTGTCACGGTCCTTCTCTCTTTCCTTACTTTTGCGTATGTGTCTCCTCCTTCCCTCAGGGAGGGAGCCCTCCATCTCAAGTGATACTCGAACAGATTCCTCAACGGAGAGCTATCCCTACAAACACCCCCACCATGAGTCTGTGGTCAGTCACTTCTCTTCTGATTCTCAGGGAACAGTCATCTATAATGTGGAGAATGAGTCCACGTCTCAGAGCAGTCGGGACACAGGTAGGGACTTATGCAGTGGATCCTGCTTGCCTGATTCAGTTCCTGCGTGGAGGGTTTTCCAAGAAAAAGTAACTGGGGAAAGTCAGAAATGTTGGTCATGCAAAGGGAGAAAGGCACAGAACTTGGGTAATTGAGTGGGATCAAAAGGAGCAGCGCAATTCTGAGTGAAGGATGATTTTCCCCTGCTCCCATTCCTGTCAACAACAGCCTGTCAGTAAGGACCGTTGTAACGTGATTAACTATGTGATTGTTTATTCTGAAATCTGCTTTTCTCCGGCCGTGCTCTTGATCCCTGTCACTCTTATTGTGCCCCAGTGAACTCTTGTGGTCTTGCACCTCATCATGTTCTCTTGCCAGACTTTGTCCCAAGGGAAGGGCTTTGAGAGAAGGGGACACCTGCTCATCGCCTTGCCAGGCTTCCTCAAGGACAGAGGCACCAAAGAATGAAATCTAGCCTGTTTGTTATTGTGAATTCCAGGCAGAGAACATTCTTAAATTGTTCTGTTGTTCCATAGGAGAGTGTGCCTGTGTTACTGGAAGACATCAGTACAGGGCATAAAAGGAAGGACAGTGAGTGACTGACAGCTGAGACGGAAAGTTCATCACCTACGGCCCAGAACGATGCCCATATGCTTAGAGACTTGGGAATTAGAGCTCATGGCTAGAGATTGGGGGTTTATACTCTGGGCGTGGCTTTTTTTCTTTTTCTTTTTAAATAGAGAATTTCAAACATATTCAGAAGTATACAGAAATACAGAATAGTGTACTGCCCCTTTCATGTACCCATGACCTAGTTTCAATAATTATAACTCATGGCCAATCTATTTTTGTCTGTACCTCTACCCACTTCCCCCACTCCTGGATTATTTTGAAGCAAATCCCAGACATACCACCTTTTCCATAACATTTTATTTTGTGTTATCTAAAATATAAGAAATCATTTTTGAAACATGCCATTAGCCCACTTAAAAATATTAACAATAATTCCTAAAACCACGAAATAACCAATGAGTGTTCAAATATCCAATTATCTTATAAATGTCATAATTTTTTAATGGTTTGTTTGTTTGACTCAGATTCCAAATGAGGTCTGTAACATTGCGATGGGTTGATAAGTCTTTTGCGTTTCTTTTAATCTATAGGTTTCTCCCCTATTTTTTCCCTTGCAATTTATTTTTGAAGAACTAGGTAGTTTGTCCTGTAGATTCCCCACATTCTAAATTTTGCTGATTGTGTCCCTATAGTAAACTTTAGCCTGTTTCTTTGTGCTGTGTATTTCTTGTAAATTTGATCTAGAGGTTTGGTCAGATTCATGTTGGATTGCTTTAGATGACTATTGTTTCTATGACTACTGCAAAGTGTGATTTTTTTTTTTAAACCATATTTATGAAACAACCAGAGATAAGCTAAGTCACAGGATAAATAAGGCATATTTTCCAGGAGAGTCAAGTTTATGTTAAAGGTTTGTGAATGGCTGGAGGTGGGGGAGCAGACCCCCATTGGTTTAACGTTTGTAGGTCTAGTACCTCTAAGTGATTTCCTCCTTCCTAAAACCTTTCTTATGGGTCCAGAGGTAGCAAAGGATCAGATAAAAGCAAAAAACGATCACATTGGTAATTGATTGAAAATATGTAGCCATATCACTACATTGCTAATACCTGAATATGTCCAAGAATCTTTATATACTAAATATGAAAACAAGTTTCTGTTAACTCTCAGTTTGAGAACCTAGGGGATTTTCTCTAAGCCTGTCTTCCAATTTAATTCAGTTGCTGAATTCACCTCTGGCCCACAGCACCTTAGATGATTATATCCTTTAGGATCTGACCTTTGCAGTTGTCAAGTCATACTCATACATTCACATACGCTGGGTATAAAGTGAGGCAAGTTACATAAGAAAGCCCAGCTCTCCTGGGTTTCCCAGCAGTTGGTATTGAGGAACTATGAAGTGTAATCTCTGGGTGAAGCCAAGTTTGATAAAGCATGGCTGGGGATAAGAAGGAGAATTATTCAAAGTTCAGATGACTTACGTTTTAAATGATTCCCGTTTAAGGAAGATTTAGAACTGGGTCTTAAAGTCGCTCTTGTGGGCAGAAGCTGGGGCACCTGTGATAAAACCAGAGGTCCTGAAGTTAGGCTTCACTTGGTATGTGTTGCTAAATAAACAAAAGGAAAGCTCTGTCTTCTAGTTATGAGAGTGAAGATATATTGGTACATGACATTTTCATACAATCTCGGAAACTTTCGCCTTTTAAAAATGACCAAGTAATGTGTCCTTTGGGTCACTGGGAAAGATTATGAGGGGCATTGAGACTGGTAATTGCTCTGGAGACATTGTGAATTTGGAAGCTCCCATTAACTGCTTGAGCTTCTTTGAATTTATCTCCTGAGAGATTCCTGCTGCACTTAAATCAGTTGGCCTTGCCCCTACCGCTTCCAGTCCATGAGTCCATGAGTTTGTGACACTGCCATGAATCCCACAGGGAGACTAGGTTCTCAAGAGGATGGAGGTCAGTCTCAGCTCCCAGCTTACCCCCATTTCCTTGTTCTTTTAGGACACCTGACTGATAGCGAATGTAATCAGAAACTCACATCCAAGAAAGGGTCGCTGATAGAGCGCAAGAGGAGCTCTGGCCGGGTTAGGAGGAAAGGCGACGAGCCTCAGGCGTCAGGGTACCACAGTGAAGGCAAGCCACTCTGCACCGCTTCTCTTTCCTGACTCACTCTGTCACCCTCCACCCCCACTCCAGACTGTGGCTTCTCCTTTCTGCTCAAAGGGCTTCCCTTGCTTTCTCAACGTTGGGGTCTGGGTATCCATGAGCACTTTACACATTTGTATTTGTTTCATTCTTTGTGTTTTTAGGAGAAACACTGAAAGAAAAGCAGGCGCCTAGGCACGCCTCTAAACCGTCTGGCGGCACCAGCAGGTTAAGGGATTTTAAAGAGACAGTCAGCAATATGATCCATAACAGACCATCCCAGGCTCCTCAGACCAACCTAGGATATCCCTGTGGAGGGAGAGGAGGAGACCAGACTGATAAAAAACCTCCTAGGAACCTGCTTTTACACTCTCGTGACTGGGAAGTAGAGAGCACCAGCAGTGAGTCAAAATCCAGTTCTTCTAGCAAGTATCGACCAACATGGAGACCCAAACGGGAGTCTCTGAATATTGACAGTATCTTTAGTAAGGAGAAAAGGAAGCACTGTGGCTATACCCAACTTAGCCCATTTTCTGAGGATTCAGGTGAGGAGATAATTAGGGAACAATTGGGCTTTTGAATAAAGTTGATTGATGTGTTTTAAAACCCAGGATTTTCTGGTAGACTTGGCTAGGTACATTTTTACCCTTATGTTGAGTCTTTTGGGGATGTAAATTCATTAAATGCATGGATGGAGGTGTTATGTCTTGATTTGAGGTAGATGCTAAATCTGTCTCCTTTTTCATACTTCTCCTTTGATCTCGATAGCCAAAGAATTTACACCAGATGAACTAAGCAAGCCACCTACTTACGACTTTAAAACTGCTGCACCAAGCCCCCAGTACAAGCCCTGGGGCCCAGCACGGCCGGGCTCTCACCTTTTAGAGCAGCACCCCCGCCTAATTCAGCGGATGGAATCTGGCTATGAGAGCAGTGAGAGGAACAGCAGCAGCCCTGTCAGCCTGGATGCCGCTCTGCCCGAGAGTGTCTGCAGGTACTGTTTGGTCTTTGAATAGCGGCATTGTCCTTTGCAGCAATGTGAGCCACCAAGAGGCTTTTCAACTCAGACAAGTGTGTAGGTGGACTTGATTACCTTCTTGTGGGCAAAGTATTGTGCTCTATCTACTTTCTGTGGCAACAGCGCCCTCTGCTGGTAGAAAGAGCAAACGCATTTGAGAAAGGCGAAACAATTTTTAAGTACTATGTATAAAATCATTGTTTAGTAAATAATTTTACTGAAAGAATGAATTAGTGAATCAAAACTTATATAGTCCCAAGGTCAGAGAGAAAACCCAATTGTTATTTATTCTTGCCTTTCATTTTAGGATAGTTTCTGTGGTTTCTTTTTAGGGTTATGGGGACCCCCTGTTTTATGAAGTCAATGATAATTCATAATTCCATAACAATGACAGTTTAATAGTGCTCATTGCATCCTCTCCATAGAGCCCAGTTTGCTTTATAACTTTCAGATCTTCATACATTGCTTTTACTGAGTTGCCATAGAGGCAATTTTCCTAACAGTATATAACTGCTTTGAAAGGAGTGATTAGATCTTCTAGAGGGTGATAACCACATCCTCATACTTTCCCACTGCTCTTTCCTGGCCACAGGACCCTGTTCAATTTTACACATGAGAAGATGCTACATAGGTGTAAGAAAGAGGAAGGCAATCCATATTAGAGCATATGTTTGTTAATTCATTAAATAAGTTTTGTGCCAGACACTGGGCTAGATGCACAAATGTGAATGAGGTGAGATGACGTGGGAGAAGGAATGGGTATTATAATTTTCAGAAGTAGCCTAGCAGATACTTCATATTAGTTCAATGCTTTGTTGTTGTTTTTTTGAGGGAATTTTGTCCTAGGACTATTCCTACTTACCACCCTTGTGATGCTTTCTTTCACTAGACTCTGGTTTCTCTTTTGAAGGGATCCAAGTGCTAAGAGATCAGCTGGGTTGACACCTTCCTGGCGTCACATCCCAAAGTCTCACAGCAGTGGCATCCTGGAGGCGGACTCCATAGCATCTAGGAGTGGCTGGATGAAGAACCAGCCCCTATTAGGTAAGCAAAAGGACAGTGGGTTTGGAGGACTGGACTTGACTGCTGATGTTGTTTGGGAAACAGCCTCACCTGAGCACATTTGAAATTAGAGGACCATTGCACTTTGAGTATTCCATCAGAATGTAAATGTGGAGGCGATTGAGCTGCTCCATCTTTGGATTTATCTGTTTTCAGTTTTCTATCACAACTTGCCTAATTGTTTCTTTCTGCCTTGGAAAGAGCCCTTGTGGGAGCAAGAAGGAACAGAAATATGGTGAACAGTGTCAGTAACACCTGCCTTCCTCAGAAGAATAAGTCCAAGGGCTTTCGTTGGTATCGAGGCAGCCTCTTGGGAATGGATTTTTTTCTTGTTTAGTGCTATGAACTGAGATGACAAAAGGAAACATGTAGACTGTGGGCAAAACCAGGAAACGATCAGGTCATACCTCCCCTCACCCCGGCCTCTGTATCCTGCCCAGTACCCCTGTGGTTTTCTCTTCTTCAGTGTGCCTTGTGTCCTCAGACTCCCTCCTTCTCAAAACAAGCTGTCAATGAATGATGTGACTCCTTCACACTAGGTATAAGTGACTGAAAGTAGTTTAAACTATGCTTTCTCTAAGGGAAAGTAGCATTTTAACAAATCAATGTCTGAAGATAAAGGACTTTTGGAGTTTAAGGTAGAGGTTTGAGGTATTCATAGATTTTAGCTCCTTTTTGCATTCTTCTCACAACACACACACACACACACACACACACACACACACACACACATATACTTCTAGTGCATATTCCTCTTAATTAGAGAACCAGTCTGACTGGATCAAAATAAATCCTTTACTTAGAACTGAAAATCAAGGTGATAACTAAGCAGTCTCCCCAACATGGAGACTTTTTTCAAAGCCTGAGGGAAGGTGGTGAGTGTACAGCATCGTTTAGTCTACTGATGAGTTCTGGGCACTGCTAACTTAGAGATCAACTATATGTAAAAGATGTGTTTCGACCCCTGTTTTCCTGGTATGTTATATCAATTGGCAGTAGAGTGTGTGGACAGAAACTTAACTATGGTCTGATTTAACGAGCTTCTAGATATATAATCTGCTTACTAAAGAGAGGAGGACAGAACACTATGTACTAGCCTGTGGAGATGAGACCAGGAACATTACTAGTCTGACCACCAGTTCTCTTGATGGCCACTGAAAGTTCTTAGAGGTAGCTGGAAGGGAGGTACGCAGCAGTGATAAAAGACATGAACTCTTAGGTGTGAGTGCTGTAGGTTGCTCACATCTGGCAGAGCAGAACAATGCCTCAAAAGCAGATATCTATGAAATTAGTGAATCAATACTATACGGTACTCCTGGGCTGGAGTACCTTATAGTTAAAAACCTGTGGCAGCAATGCATGCTTCCTAACGAAGTTATACATTTGCTCTATTTCACACTTTTTTTTACGTGAGTTGATATTTATCATATATATTCATAATTAAATAGATGAGTGTACACTTGTTCACAAGCATGTACAGGAGCAGTGCTTTGTCGTTGAACATGGGCCCGTTGTCTGGAATTCTCCATTGTCTTTCCTGTATAAACAGAAATCTGCTATGATTTTCAGGTTCAGTTTTCCTTTTTTTTTTTTAAGGAGGGCGCAGCTCACAGTGGCCCATATGGGGTTCGAACCGGCAACCTTGGTGCTACCAGTACCACACTCTAACCAACTGAGCTAACCAGCCACCCCAGGTTCAGTTTTCTTAAAAGAAAAAAAAAAACCTAGAACAGCCAAAAATCAATTAGACTGTGGAATATGCCTAGATTTTTACGAATTTCCCACCAATCTTTTAGAGTTATCTTGTTTATACTCAATTTAGTCACAATTTTTGTTTTTTTAAGCAAATTCATCATTGACAGGTCTTTCCAAGGCAACAGCGTAGTTTTCATAGAAGCACCTCTCCTTTTCACACTTATATATCATCTATTTATATAACACTTAGTTACATGTCTTAAGTGGAAAAAGTACAACCAGCAAAAACAGGTTTGGGAACAAACCATTCACAATTGGCCCCCAAATAAACTGACTGGAGGAGGGGGAGGGCCCCACTAGAGAGCAGTATGCCGTAGACATCCAGTCCGCTTGCCAGAGGGAAGAGGACACAGTTTGATTGGTGAGTGGATCCAGTGAGCTCCTCTGTACCTCATCTGAGGCCCATCCAAAGAAATCGCTACTGATCTAGTCCAGTGCTGGGTGGGGTGGGGGAGTTGGGGGGGGGCGTGACCAGGTTGGATTTATGGAGGGACCTATGGTTGGTCTCTAACCTGATGCCTTTCTAAGGCTTTGAGGGATAATTTTGTCTGCTCAGTTTTTGTCTTATAGATTATTGGATAAACCTCCTCATAAGATGCAGTAAAGTAATACGGCTGTAAGCAGAACAGAAAGAAAAAGTAGTCATGCTTTTGGCGAAACAGGGAAAAACTAAAAGGCAAAATATAGATTATATCAGCATATAGAAGTATATATTATATAATGATATATAACTATTATCGAAGTATGTATTATATATTTTACTATATATTTTCATTCATAATATATATTTTAAGGTATACATATTATATATAATATATACTCTGTCTTTATAGTATGTATGTGCATATATATGTGTACATACATATACTTCACTTATAAAGTGTGTGTGTGTGTGTGTGTGTGTGTGTGTGTACATATCTGAGGGTGCTTCACGAGGTATTTCCCACATTTCAATTTATTTTATGTTAGCTAACATTGCTTTAAGAAAGGTGTGATCATGCATGAGGCTATTTCCTCTTCTCTTTTCTTCAGATAGCCAATACTTTTTTCAGCACACTAAAGACTAAGTCTCATTATTTTTCTAATAGTTCTAATTCTGGACTGGCTGGATAGAATTTACCAATGGGATTCCTAAACCAGTAAAAGAGAT
Source organism: Rhinolophus sinicus (assembly GCF_057876585.1). Lineage (NCBI taxonomy): Eukaryota > Metazoa > Chordata > Mammalia > Chiroptera > Rhinolophidae > Rhinolophus > Rhinolophus sinicus. The sequence continues at coordinate 50,820,807 of NC_142515.1, read as the reverse complement.
GTAGCAAGGAATTGCAACAAGTTTCTCACACACCATACTACTCCATCCTCTTATATAGTGAGCCCTAGTTATGCCTCATAATTTTATCCAGTCATTTTAGTCTGGCACAGAACAAACATTTTTATCTGGTATCTTTCATTACTCTTTTAAAAAATTACAGAAGTAAAATAAATCCAACAATTTAGTAACCTGCCCTTTGCCTCTTCAAATTGAAGGTACCAGTATTATAATTATGGTATATATCTTTCTACATCTTTTTCTGTGCTTACACAAGTATGCAGATGATTTATTACTACCATTTTTATAAAAAATATAAAATGAAGTCATACTATACTATACTATTCTGTCACTTGATTTTTCACTTAATGGAACATGGACATCCTTTTAGATCTATTTGGTTCCATCTAAGAACACTGATAAAATTAAATTTTTACTACTATGGACATTTTACAAACTCATAAGGAGATGGTAGAAATTAAGGGTCAGAAATTGACTTGCTTGAAGCTTCCCAGTGAGTCAGTGGCAGTACATGGTGGAGAATGCTCCCTAATGGTTAAGAACATGGATTATGAATTTAACATATGAGGCATGATCAAAAACTATGGTGAATCTTTAAATAAATAAATAAATAATTATTACAGTAAAACACACATTGCCATTAATCCCCCTCAAAATAATCCCCCTTGTTTTGAACACACCTGTCCCACCATTCTTGCCACTTTCTGAAGTAGTCCTGGAAGTCCTTTTTTGTGAGTGTCTTTAGTTGCGCTGTCGTGGCTGCCTCTATCTCCTGAATCGATTCAAAATGTTTTCCTTTCATGGTCATTTTGACTTTGGGGAAGAGCCAGAAGTTGCATGGTGCCAGATCTGTTGAATAAGGTGGATGAGGACACATCATAATGTTTCTACTTGACAGAAATTGCTGTACCAAAAGCAATGTGTGACATGGAGCCATTCTGTTGTGATCACAAAATACGGTGAATGCTGCTGCCGAGTGCCATCCAATGGAAAGTCAGGGGATCTTCAATACGGGAAGCGGTGCATCGAACCTTAGTAACAGTGTATGACAAGTTTCAACTTGTTCGGTGTAGTCAGTAGGGTGTGAGCTACGGTTGAGAGAAGGTGTGTTTTAAAGTGTGCTGTGAATCACCCTCCATCATGTCAACGCTCCATGTCACACATCGCTTTGGTATACAGCAATTTCTGTCAAAAACATTACGGTGTGTCCTCATCCACCTTATTCACTGCATCTGGCGCCATGTGACTTCTGGCTCTCTCCCAAAGTCAAAATGATTCAGGACATCGAGGCAGCCACTACAGTGCAACTAAAGACACTCACGAAAGAGGACTTCCAGAACTGCTTCAGAAAGTGGCAAGAACGATGGGATAAATGTTTTCAAAGCAAGGGTGGGATCAATGGCAATGTGTCTTTTTGAAGGGGATTAATGGCAATGTGTCTTTTACTGTAACAAATTTTTGAAATTTAAACATTCATTGTATTGTTTGATGACACCTCATATTTGACTTTAATTCACCACCATGTACCATCTGTGTTACCTTGGGCAAGTTATCTACCCTCTTTATGACGTGGGTAGTATTTACCAAATAGGTTGTTTTGATAATTAAATGAAATAATATATGTAAAAGTGCTTAAAACTGTGCCTGTCACATAGTTAGTGCTCAACAAATGTTAGTTGTCATGTTGTTATAAAACACTCATATTATTATTACTACTACTACTATTATTATTAATTCATGGCTCAGGTCTCACTGTGAATCTGATATGGAAAGCAATATTCAAAACATGAACTCCAAATCGAAGCCAAGAGTTCCAAAGGAAAAGCAGTGCAGTGGCCATAACTGCCTCAGGTGCTGTCTTAGTTACAGAAATGTGATCACTTCTCTTCCCCCTGCTTGTATTCCAGGTGGGGAGATACCTTCCAAAAGTGAATTGGATGAATTGCAGGAAGAGGTGGCCAAGAGGGCCCAGGAACAGGAACTACGAAGGAAACGAGAGAAGGAATTAGAGGCAGCTAAAGGGTTTAACCCTCATCCCAGCCGCTTTATGGACTTGGATGAACTGCAGAATCAGGGTAATTGTTGTGAGCATTAAGTTGTGGGTGATGGGGATGGAGAGAGAGAGAAAGAGAGGGAAGAAAAAATATTCAAGCTCGTAAATTCTCTGTCTTCACGTTAGCAAAGTTATACTGTATCTTAATTCAGCCATTTCAGGGAGAGCTAGTTAAAATAGGAGGTAACAGGCCTGTTGATTGGAGACAAGCACTGATTTTGGGCCCATCAGTTAAGCCTATAAGTTAGAGATAGTATATTGTTCATGAAAAATACTTCCCATGAACATCTTTAGAAGGTGTAAATAAAACTAGTCCCAATTCAGAAACAGCAGAAAAGGGCGCTGACACTGAGGGGAATTCTACTTGCTGGGCAGAAACATACCCTTGAGATTTCCCATCTGGAGCTCAAGGGAAGTGGAGCCACCAAACAGGTTCTAAGAACACAGAACCTGATTGCCTTTTGATTCCCTGCTGATTCATGCCCCAATCTCATACGATTTTCATGGACTGCCCCACATTAGTCACTTTTTTCTTCAGTTGCTTTAGGATGTCGCTTTGTACCAGAAGACACTAGCCTTCAAAATAGAAGTTTAGAAAAACTGAGGTATCTACCTTAAATCGGCCCTGAAACCAATATCTCCATTTTTAAAAAAATAAAACGAATTTATTACTCTTAACATTCAGAATCCCCATATGTAACAAAGTGTGCTAAAGTAGTGTGAAAATTAGTCAGTGCCGTTTGGGTGGCTGCTTTCTGTTGATCACTTCCCTCTTTTTATCAACACATAGAAAAGCTTCCTGGGCTCATTTGGGGGCCTATTTGGGGGCCGTTTTACTCCTCTAATCCTATAGTCTTTTGATTCAGACAATTGGTGATTTATATTTCTCAAGGCATTGTATTTGTTTTCAAAATAGTTTTAAATTCCTACTTCCTTAGCTATCCCTATATATGGATAGTTTTTTTTTTCCCCTTTTTGTCCTCAAGCTATCCTGCGTTGGTGTCTCAGGTTTATGTTGCTTTTGAAAGAGGGGCGTTTTCATCTCCCTCCCTTGCCTTTTCTCCCCTCCTGTTGGGTAGTACATTAAAGTTGAGAGGGAATCCCTCCAGCTATATTTCATTGTCAATTTACTATATTTCATTGTCAATATACTTTGGTTCAGCATCTCATGGAAGAGCAAGGAATGGAGTGCTCAGATTCTAGAATAATTAAAATCCAGTACAGCGATCGATCGACTATAGTTTGTATCTCTCTAGGGAGCTTCATTTGTTTTCATGGCTCTAACCACCACCTCTGATTCTAAAGGCCGTAGTCAGTTGATTCCAAACATTCTGAGAAAACTTCAGGCTTGAAGGTTGGGGGGGACTGCATCTCTGGAGGTCGCGTAGAATCTGAATGCTAAGTTCTTCAGAACCAACTTGCTAGTTCCACTGCCTTCCCATTGGTCTCCAAAGCCATGGTGAATTAGGGAGTGAATGTTAGGGTTGTGGAAGAGACTTTCTTACCCTGTCCAACTGGTGGAGGTAAGTGGAGGACGGGGACATTATGGGAGGAATGACTCCAACATTTGGATTTTCTTGTGAGCTTGGGAAAACTCCCCACTAATCCCAATTGTATGTGAACTTCCCTTATAGCTTACTGCCAGTTTATGGTTATGAGTGAGTAAGAGGCAAAGGGGTATATAAATTGAGGATTCTTTTACAAAACCGGCCCTTTCAGTACTTTCTCGCTTTTTCGTCTGGCACTGTACGTGGACTCTCCTGCACCTGCTTTGGCATACATTCACTTGCAGGGGAGGAAGGAATATCTCATGCTCATTGTATGGGAAGGTGACTCTTTTGCAGTCAGTTTGGTGAACAAGGGCACAATTAAATACTTAGTGCTGAAGAAAGCTATGTGCATACAAACCAACAACAAGGGTGGTTCAACAGGTACATTGAAGTAAGAACTGTAGACCATCTGTCCCCAAGAGGTATACTGTTTTTCCAGGGTGGTGCAGAGAAGACTGTGGATTGATGTAGGAAAGAAGTGTTACAGATAGATTTCCCCAGAGTATGAAGCCACAGCAGTGGAGGTCTTAGTGGAGATCAGGTGCTTTCTGATACTGGTTGGCAAGATATATCTTGTTGCCCTGTGGAAAATCAGGTCAGTTCCAGGCTTAGGAACCCACCCTTCTGCTATAAACAATCCTTTATTCTTTCCTTGAGGGACCCCCTAAGAGGTCTTAGAGTTGGAATATGTGGTGGACAATGACATGGTCTCTTTCAGGGCCTTGGTAAGGTCTCAGTTAAGGCAAAAATGGACGACCTACGTGTTTCAGAGAATTCTTAATAGCAGTGAATGGTTGATAAGGGTAGACCAAAGGCTCAGGAGCAAGGATGTGTGTGCACCGAAGGGGAACAGCAGTACATAGGAGAAGTTGGAACCAATTATAATGAAAATGAAAAGTACTGGCCCTTTCAGGGAGGAGTGACGGCTTTGCGAGGTCCCTGCAAGAGGCAGATTCAGTATTTGAAGAAGCGCTGCATCTGGAACAGAAAGGAGACTGTGCTGCAGCCTTGGCTCTCTGTAACGAAGCTATCTGTAAGTAACACCACTGTGGCTGTGGCACATTTGATTAACGTCACAATAGGTGTGATGAGTGTCACCGCTCAGATGGGATAAAAGCAACTTTTACGTTTCCTCAGTCTCTGCCAAACTGAGACCCTTTAGCTATGTTTGCCTTGCGGATTTCTGGGTGTGCTAGGCGCTGTCACTGTGGCCTGTGGATATTTACTTGCATAACCTCAGAGGAGTCCAGAGATGGATGACCCAGCCGTGCCTACCTTCTTATCCCAAACAAGTTAGACCTCAGATGCGAGGTTAGTCTGCTCTTTCTCTAGTCACTGACTAGTCAGGTGGAGCTTGTGGCAGAAAGAAATAAACACAGTGGCTGTGACTTCCCAGGCTGTGACTTTGCGCTGCGAATCTGATTCTTTCTGTTTCTCCCCTGCTTTGTGGTATGCCACACCGTTAGTTTACAGGAAGGGACAAAGGCTTAGAATTCCTATCAGGTTCTTAAATGTGACCTGCAAGAAGCTATGTTCTATAAAGACAGGTGCAGGTTTGGATCTTGTTTCTGCTGTTGGCCGTCGGGAAGGGGGAGTTGGGAGCAGAATGTGGAGACCAGAGTCGGACAGGTCAGTGGCAAAGGACAAGAGTGGCAACCTCTAAGATGGACGCACCAGCTTCTCTTCCTGACTCATTTTAGTTTAGCTTTTTGTTTGTTTGTTTGTTAAATTTGAATTAACCTGTTTGGCCTCCATGGCTTCCATGAATGTTCCTTGTAAAGCCAGAGCCAGCTCTGTGCCCTGCACAGCATATGCATGGTCCACGCCTTACATTCCTGCTACATATTTTGAGTTTTACTGCATATCTTTGCTCATTTTTGGTTCAGTTTTATTCCTTTTATTTTTGTTTGTATTTTGTGTTCTGTTTCTGCTATATTTTCTTTTGCATTTTAGCTAAACTCAGACTTGCCCTGCATGGTGCCAGCTCTAGCACGCACAGCAGAGCCCTAGTCGATAAGAAGTTGCAAATCAGTATTCGAAAAGCACGGAGCCTACAGGATCGCATGCAGCAGCAGCAATCATCGCAGCAGCCGTCGCAGCCCACAGCCTGCCCCCCCTCACAGGGCGGGGCTCTCCCTCAGCCAACAAGGTAGAGCCTGGGTAGTTTATGTAAGCCAGGGGAGGAAGTGACCGTGGGTGCTCCATAGCCAGAGCTCTCATTGTCTTGGCGTCAGCAGGGAAGACAAGAGTCCTCTGAAAAAAATCTATTCTCTCAGGTCAGATCTGCAGTGAAGCTCATCCCATTGCCGGTCCTTTTCTTAATAGTTCCTCGAAAAGATGCAGAAAATATAACATCCTAAATAGACCACTTATCCATATTTCCTGTGGGGAAGTTTGTCCCTGGACTTGTGCAATCACGCGATTATTAAATCTGTATATATTAAGTTCTTAGATGTGACAGTCTGAGCTACATTTCATGTTGCAGGTGAAACCGTGTGATTTATTTGGGGATTTCTGTGCTTCCTGTCTCATGGAAGCAGCAAAAGCAATCTTCCTTGCTCTGATGAAACCATAGAGAAAAGACATGAAGATTCCCTTTGTTTTGCTTCCCTGTGGTCAGTGAGACTAGGAAAAAAGTCCCCTTGACCATTGGTATAGTTCTCACATTTTAGCCCTTGAATTTGGCTGTTACTTAGAATAGATAGATTTAAGTAAAAGTAAAATGTGGCTGTTAATAAGCTTGCGTAGTTTTCAGAATATAAATATTATAAGAACAGCTAACGTTTTTCGAACATCTGTCCATGCCCAGACACTAATCTTAAACACTTTGTTTTATTTTATTGAATTCTCACGATAACCTTAGGGTAGGGACTGTTATTTAGTGATACTATTTAAATAAGGAAATCATGCTCAGAGGATCAGATAAGTAAGGTACCCTGTATTACTCAGCTAGTAAGTGACAGAAGCGTGGAATTCAAATCCAGGTGTGTTTGACTCCATTAGGTTTCCCATATACCATGTAAGTGCACGGTAGAAAGTTTGTGAACTTAATTGTCCAACCTTCGTAAGTATAGTATTACACTCTTCATAATGTTTTAAGGGTAACTGAGTGACTGTACCCACAAAAGTTTGTAGTTATTATTCAAATTTAATGCTAATAGCTTGGATCTTCCTTTTTCTTTTCTCCCATAGTACACTCCACTAATTGAATGATGATTTGAGAATCTGATCCGATGTGTTTTGAATATCGGATTTTAGGCAGCTAAACTCCTTCCATAAAACTTATGCCACTTGATTTATGTGAGTGATCAAGGTTTTATCTGAGTGCTTCTAACATATTTTTTTAGGTCAGAAATACAAAACAGTTAGTGAGAAACCAACTAAATGCAGTTAATCCCTACTCCCATTCCCAAATCTTGACACAGTCACATTGCATTACTTTGGGAACATCTTAGTGAGAAATACAACCAAATCCAGATTATGAAAACACACTTGAAATGGTTGATTTCTATGTAATCCCATGAGCCCAAATCATCCTGTCCTCTGTAAATGTGGCTTTTTGGTTCTTTTGACTGATCTGCCTCTCAGGACTCATACCCCAGGTATGAGTGATTTCCAGCCTTTGCTTACTTTCCATGTCATGTGCATGTGGGACTAGCAATTTTTGTTTTTTCATTTGCAAGTACGTATAATATTGGAATAGGGCTTTAAAGGTAGTGAAGAATATTGGCAAGGGCTTTATTTAATATTACTGTGTGTAACTTTGGTGAGGGAATGTAATAAAAAGGATTAATATTGCTTGTTAATTGAGTGTGAGCTGTGCCTTCTCTTGTGAATCTCCGAACTGTTGATTTTACTCGTGCTTGTCTTTCCATTTATTTTCACTATTCCCTCTGTGGATAGCTAGAAATGGGAACCAAATGAACAGTTCTTTTTGTAGCTGATCTCATTATTCAAGGCAACTTATGACTGGCTCTCTCCATTTATTTCAGTGAACAACCTGTCCCGCTCCAAGTATTGCTAAGCCGGGAGGCCCAACTGGAACCCTACACGAATATAGAATTTGGGGCCAGTTCTTTCGTCTACTCACCTGCTTCCTGCCATGAGTCACACTCATCAGTATTCCCCGAGTCATCTGACCTGTCTGCCTCACAGCACAATCCCCCCGTTAGGTCTGCCTCGAACCTTCTTACTTCAGTTGAGGTGGACAGTGTTGAGCCCTCTGTGTTCCCCAGGCAGGGCTTACCTAAAACACCAGAGAGGACTGAGAAGAATTCTCCTCACGGTTGGGAACCGCTGGCTATACCAGAGGGTAAGCTACAAAGCTACAGGGGTGACAACAGCAGCTGCACCAGGTTCCCCCCTCAAGAAGGAAGAGGCATTGATCAAGAACAGTTAATCCAAGAAAAGAGGGATCCTGCTGACTCATCCCAGGTGATGCCTTATTCGCACCCACCCGGAACAGCCACCTGTGAGAGAGGAGATGCACACAGCCTGGGCTGTCGCCCTGCAAGTCCATCCGCTCAGCCCAGCCTCCCCCCATGTAGAGCCTACCCCCCTGTGATGCCTGCTGCTTCCTCATCTGTGCTTCACTCTCCTGATGCTGTGCAGAAAACTAACCAATGCCTCCCAGCCAAAAGTCTCAAAACTTTATTGACTTCAAAAGTGGACGGAGGCAGCGAGGAGCCCTGTAGGCCAGAGTTTCCGGGCACAAAGGGGCTTGTTCGCTCTCTGGCAGAGCAGTTCCAGAGGATGCAAGGCGCCTCCCCAAGGGATGGTGCAGGTTCCCAGGATAGAAGTTTGCCAAATAGTATAAGGAAGAATTCTTGCCCTGCTGATGCTAAGCCTCCCTTCCCACAGGGTCAAGGGAAAGGCCACTGGCCTTGGGCAAAACAGCAGCCCGCTGTGGGTGGCAGGGACAGGCTTCCTTCCTGGGAAGAGCCTGCTGATCATGCTTCTCTTGCCATGAACTCTGGGCTACCTAATGGTGAAGCTTCTTGGGGAGGACAGCCCAGGTTGGCAGAGGCAGGTATGTACCAAGGGAAGCCCTCTCACGGGAGAGATGCTAGGCCTAAGGAGCCAGGCAGCAATAGTGACTTGGGGACTTCCTTGCCTTTGGATTCCTGGGTGAATGTCACAAGGCTCTGTGATTCTCAGCTTAAACCTGAGGTCCCTGGGCCAGGAATGAAGTCCTCCCCCAACAATCCCCGTACCTGTGTGGCCTATCCGGAAAGAAACCACATCTTTTTGCATCCACACTGGAACCAAGACACAGAGCAGGAGACCTCAGAATTGGAGTCTCTCTACCAGGCCAGTCTTCAGGCTTCTCAAGCTGGCTGTTCTGCATGGGGACAGCAGGATGTGGCCCGGCACCCACATAGCCAAACAGGTAAGAATGCAACAACGGGTAAGGGGGTTGGGGGACATATACAAGCTGAAAGCATGAGGACAGGATCGGAGGGAGTGGTGTTCTGTCCAAACGCTATCCCTAGCTTAGGAGGTAGTGGTAAAGCGTCTGACTTTATTCATAAAGCACGGGGCGAAACATTTTTCTGGCTAGAGTGAAGAATGGGGACAAAATCATCACTCATGAGCTACCGTGTTTCCCCGAGAATAAGACCTACCCCGAAAATAAGCCCCAGTTAAGATCTTAGCCAGACGGATGCATTTAGTACGTTATGATGATGTTCTAAGATAAGATGACATGACTGTATTTGAATAAATGTAGATTGTTGTACATGAAAAAAATAAGACATCACCTGAAAATAAGCCCTAATGGGACAAAAATTAATATAAGACCCGGTCTTATTTTGGGGGAAACACCGTAGTTCCCTCCTTTGAAAGACAGAGTATATGCCCAGGGCTTCTTCAGTGTAGTGCTAAGCAGTGGCTCATAGGTCTTTGAGAGTGACTCAGCATGGCAAGGAGGCTGAGAGGAAAAGTCATCCTTGTGTGGCTTAGGAGCTGAAGCAATCCCCAGACCCAGCTTCCAGATCCAACTTGCACCAGGGATGTTCAAATTGAACCAAGTCTCCAAAGGGCATTTCCAGATCATACTAAACCAGCAATATGATCCCTGCAGGAACTGCCCGGCTTAGAATTTTCATTGTGGTATGACTCTTCGGGAGACGGTATTGGGTGAAGAGTGAAGTCTACACTCAAATGCACGTCACAGACATAGTTCTGGAAATTTAATGAATGAAGAATACTTATAACTTAGATTGATGCACTTAAGAACTCCAAAGCCTGAACTGTTGTTCTGGCTCCATCATTAACTGTCAGTATAAATTTGGACAAGTCACCTAATATCCCAGAGCCCAGTATTTACCTGTAAAAAAGAGACAATTGGTTCAATGATTATTTTTTTTAAGATAACTTCCAAGTATTAAAATATGTATGATTCTGTGAAATTGAACTTGGAGAACTTTATGTTCAGCTCGGGTGTGACAGTTTCCATAACGGTACAGGCTCCTTGCATGCTGCCAACCCATGTTTAATTATAGCCAAACAAGTGTTTATTGAGTACCTACTATGCTCCCAGGAGCTGTAAGGGAGATACCACATAAATATGAGATTTGATATTAAGATATGGCTTTTAGGGTCTGCATCCTAGTGTAGACTTTGCAATAACATTTATTAAGTGCGCCTTATGTGCACGGGACAGGGTAGCATGGGAAGGTTCTGAAGACTGAGGAAGAGCTGGAGTCGGCCTCAACTGGTTTCCTGATATAAGGGAGAAAGAATACACAGATGTCAAGTGTTCTAAGAATTAATAATAAACATACAAAAGAATACTTTGCAATTAAAATTGAACTAATTGACTGTCAAACATTATTTTACAAAAACAAAACAAGGGCCGGCCCGGTGGCTCAGGCAGTTAGAGCTCCATGCTCCTAACTCCGAAGGCTGCTGGTTCGATTCCCACATGGGCCAGTGGGCTCTCAACCACAAGGTTGCCAGTTCAATTCCTTGAGTCCCACAAGGGGCAGTGGGCAGTGCCCCCTGCAACTAAGATTGAACACGGCACCTTGAGCTGAGCTGCCACTGAGCTCCTGGATGGCTCATTTGGTTGGAGTGCATCCTCTCAACCACAAGGTTGCTGGTTCGACTCCCGCAAGGGATGGTGGGCTGTGCCCCCTGCAACTAGAAAAATGGCAACTGGACCTGGAGCTGAGCTGTACCCTCCACAACTAAGACTGAAAGGACAACAACTTGAAGCTGAACGGTACCCTCCACAACTAAGATTGAAAGGACAACAACTTGACTTGGAAAAAAAGGCCTGAAAGTACACACTGTTCCCCAATAAAGTCCTGTTCCCCTTCCCCAATAAAATCTTTAAAAAACAAGACAAAACAAAACACCCTTATATTACCCAAAACAGCCACATTTTTCATTTCATAGATAGTTTTGAAATATATAAAGTAACAAAAATCACTGATAATCCCACTCTTAATAATTTCGCACATTTACTCTGGCTTTGTTTTTTTATGTACATATACTATATAGTTTGTTTTGTTTTTACAAAAAGTAGGATCATATATACATGTATATGTGTATATATATATGTGTACATATATACACACACATACACACAATTTACTCCCATGAATTTTCTTACATTATATCCATGAGCATTTTTCCCTTTGATAAAACCTATTTTTAATGACTATAATATACTATATATGAATATACAACAAAATTCAATGGTTGAATTTTTTAATAATATAGCACTGTGATGAATATACTTTACATGCTTGACCACATTTCTGGTAAGCTCCTTAGAATAAATTTTTAGAAGGATAGTAACCAGTTGAAGGTTATAAACTTTAAAAATTAATCTCTTGATACATACTGGCCAATTAGCCTTCAGGAAGATTATACTTCTAAAAACAATGTGAAGTAGTGCCTACCAACCATTAACTTTTTACCTAATACTGAACAAAAACTAATTTAAAAATCGATCTAATGAATCAGTTCTCAAAATAGTTGTCAAACCAAACTTGCCTTTATTTTGGTTAGAGTCTCTGTTTTAAATTGAGTCTTTAAGAACTGACATGACATAAAATGATAAAGTGATTAAGTAGAATAAATCAGGTAGTAGATGATGAAGGAAAATGCCAATTAGGATCCACATATGACAGAATGTATCTTTGGGGGAGGCCTTTATCTTACCGTAAAGCATTAAGTACAAATTACTTTCCCCCCCATATTTTTTGATATGTGTGTTGACAGATAACATTGTATAAATTTAAGGTGTACAGTGTGATGATTTGATACATGTATATATTGCTAAAATGATTACCACAATAAGGTTTGTTAACACAACCATCACAACACATAATCACAATTTCTTTTGTGGTAAGAACATTTAAGGTCTGTTCTCTTCACAATTTTCAGGTATATAATACAATATTGTTAACTACAGTCATGATGCTATACATTAGACCTCCAGAACTTATTCATCTTATAGTTAAATTTGTGTCCTTTGACCAACATCTACCCATTTCCCCCAACCCCCAGCCCCTGGCAACTACCATTCTATGTTTCTATGAGCTTGGCTTTTTTTTAGATTCCACATACAAGTAAGATAATATAGTATTTGTCTTTCTCTGTATGACTTATTTTAAAAAAGCTTTATTGATAATATAATTTACATACCATACAATTCCCTTGGAGTGTACAAAAGGTTTTTTTAAGTATATTCAGAGTTGTCCATCCATCAGCACAATCAATTTTAAAGTGTTTTCATCACCTTAGAAGGAAAGCCTGTACCTATTAATAGTCACTCTATTTACCCCTACCCGTCTCTCCGGGTCCCAGGCAACCTCTAACCTATTTTCTGTCTATAGATTTGTCTACTTTGGACATTTATGGAATCATATAGTATTATGGTGTTTGAGACTGGATTAATTTTGACATGAGTACACTTCCTAAAGAGTTATACAAATACTGCCCTTGACCTATTTCATAGTATTTTAAAGTTGGGCAGACATCATCTTAAAAATAACTTCGTTATGGAAAATTTCAACATATTCAAAAGTAAAGAGTAAGAATAAATGTTATAATAGCGCCCGCCCCCCCCCGCCCCCCCCCCATGTAGGTACCACTAGCTTCCATGATGATTATCTTGGCCGATTTATTGACATATGGCCAGTATTGATTTAGCTGTAGCACCCTCTCCTTTCCTTTTCCCACTGGATTATTTTAAAGCAAATCCTAGACATTATATTATTTCATGCATAAATAGTTTAGAATGTATCTCTAAGAAATAAAAATGATTTTCAAAGGCAAAACTATAACATTATGTAAGCTAAAAATTTAACAATAATTTCTTAATATTACACAGTAACCAGTATTCAAATTTTCTCAGTTGTCCCATAGATGTATTTTCACAGGTGGTTTATTTCTAATCAGGATTCAAACAAGATTCACACATTGCATTTTGTTAATACACCTCAAGACTTTTTTTTAGCCTGCACGATTTCTGTATCTTTTTACCCCCTTGCCATTTATTTGTTGAAGAAATTTGGCCATTTGTCTTCCACATTCTAGGTTTTGCTGATTATATTCTAATAGAGCTTTCGTTCTTTTTTTTTCCCCCCCTAAACATGTCCTTCTAGTGCCTGTTTTTCCTGTACTTGGTACTTAAGGCTAGAGACTTTATTAAAATCAGGTACAATTTTTTAAAAATAAAAGTACTTCATAGGTTAGTACTTTGTACTTCTTATAGCATGTCAGGCAGTACATAATGTCTGGTAACCTTTCTTGTTACTATTGGTCTGTCGTAGATATCATTTTAATTCTACCTTCTATCAAATCCAGAGGTCCCCTCAACAGTACTCCTTTCAGAAGGCCACCTCCACCTCTCCTTCAATATCTTTAAAGGAATCGGAGTCTCCTCCCTTCAGGAGGTTTCAATGGCTGCCACCGTTTCTAGGAATCACACTTGACTTGATTAAGGAGTTCCCGATTCTGATCATTACAGCTGTAATTCTTAAATCTGACTGCCCATCAGAGTCACCTGAGGAGTGGCTTTTTAAAAACCAGAGAAATAATTTTACGTTAACGGGATCCCAGCACACATGCTGTTTTTATTATGGACAATTTTTCTGTTTATCTGTCCTTCACATCAGTCCCTACCTTTTATCTACCACCTTTCCAGGTAATAATAGAATATGCATATTTCTGTATTTTTCTGTTCATAAAATCCTTTGCAGATATACATATACAGTGTTTTTTCTGTTTGGGGATAATACAGACTTTTGTCTTTTAACTCAGTAACACTGGATGAAAATCCCTCCAAGTCATCTAATTTAACTCAATTTATTTTTTAGTGGCTGGGCAATATTTGATATTGAGGATACCATAATGTATTTAGGCACATTCTGCTGTAGATGGGTATCACTTTATTTCTAGTTCTTGGCCACTACAAACAATGCCATAATAAACTAGTATTTTTGCTTCTTATTCCCAGGAGTACAATTGTTGGATAGGAGGGTAAATATGTTTTCAATTTTAATTGATATTTCTAGATTACATTTTAGGAAGACTGTAACATTTTATATTTCATAAATAATGTTTGAGGATATTCTCCCATACTTTTTGGGGAAGCCTTTTAAAAATAAGTATTCCCAGGCTCCAACCACAAAGATTCCGATTCAGTATGTCTGTGGAGAGGTACTGGCAGCTGCGTGTGTTAAAGCTCCTAGATGAGTCTGAGGTGATATGAGAACCACTGCATGTAAGTACCAGGAAACATGACAAATAACTGGCCTTCTAGCTTTGTGTCAGCAATATCCTGCTTTAGCCAGGATAACATATATTACAATCACAATATCAAATCAAGACATGAATAGGCAATAGACATAAATCTATATATCAAATGTAGGTCAAGAACACATGCCCTTTCAGAACGGCAGGCTTAATTAGTTGTATCGGGACAGCAAGCCCCTTGGGGGTCATGTACCCAGTTTGGAGCAGCTCTTCTCTTAACTGTCTAGCAAGATTTTGAGGAAGAGATAAGCATTTAGTAGTTGTTTATAATTTAAGTGATTGAGAGAAGCTAATGGGGGAACTAAAAAAGCATTACACATACAAAATGTTCCTGAAGAGCTTGTGCTCGTAATAGTAACAGGAAGTAAAAATCGAGAGACTTGAATTTTAATACTGATTAAACCACTTAATACCTGTAAGACCCTGGAACTCATTTTCCTGTTATGTAAAAGGATGATGTTTGATAGATGATTACTATGATCATTTCAGTTTCTAACTAGACTGGAGATAATATTTATAGATTCCTTTGTTATCACAGACGTTCTAGAGAATCACTATGTCAGAAAAATTTCCTCTGTATATATCAGTCTTGGGCCCGAGTCTGACAGCAGCAAAGTTAATTGTGTTTACAAAAATGAAGTGAGGCAAGATAGGGACATTCAGCTCTGTCCACAGAGCCCCTTTTCCACAGGATTCTTCAAGGCCTGTGTCCTCAGACCCTGGTGGCCTATAAGAAACTACCCATGTTCTGAAACTCCTGTTTCTACATTCTCCATTAGAGTCAGGGATGCATGTTTATTATTTAATGAAACAAGAACTCCTGAGTTATGTGCTGCCCGGCTCAGAGTTCGGGCTCTACAGAGATGAAGTGTCTTCAACTTGTATTTTTGTTTTTCTCCCCAGGCTCTGCAGATGGCATGGGGAGAAGGTTGCATTCAGCCCCTGGCCTTGGTCTCTCAAAGACCCCAACAGCAGAAATGGAGCATAGTCTCCATGAAGCCAGCATAGCGCCTGCTTCTCAGGTAGCAGCCTTAGGTGCTAAAGTGCTGGGCATGGGGTGATGTGTTGGAAGGAACTGTGGAGAGATATGAGTGGTAGGTTTGGTGGTAAGGCAGAGGCATGGTAATGTGGGCTATTAGAGGAGAACACGGTCTACGATTGAGCTTCTTTTGAATGAAGAGATTGCCACATGGGCACTACCTTTCAAATATATCAGGTCTTTACTAGTGAGTCTTACCCTAGTCTCTCCCATATTCCTGGGAACAGGGTCTGCGAAAACCATAGCTTTGGTGTTACATGACTGCCTGTACGTGTCTGCACCTGAAGGCCTCACCTTGCCAAGGCCCTGGAAGGGAGTGTCGGGATGATAAGCACGATGTGCTGCATCTGACGCAGTCTCAGTGGCATGGTTGTCGTAGAGAGGGAGGAGGCCCCAGTGTCTTCCCACAATTTTATGAGTAGAATCAAGATCTGTCTATTCAGAGCGCCCTTTCTCTTGCTAGGTAAAACATAATCCAAGTGAAGGGGCAGAAGAAACTGAAGATTGTAATTTGGGGACAAGTCATGTGCTCTCAGCAAAAATGAGGACACATGGTCATTATTTTATTGACACACATTTAGTTGGAGCCCAGAGGAATGTCCCTTCCCTATAGCAGTTCTGCAAGGTGTTTTACAGGGTTCTCCAGGACGGGAAGCATCCTGGTAACCTTGAAAGGAGTCTCAGAAGCAGTGGCTTCTGATTGGGTCACAATCCATTTCGCTAATCAAAGAAGAGAAGAGATGGATGGGATGGAGTATTGTTTTGTCTTTTCTTCCCCATCCCAGTACATGATTGAATAAGGTACAGTGTGATTTCAAGCTGAAATGAAGCGTGTGCATTAGCACGAAAAGGAAAATGATTTAAACTCCTCCTCCTCGAGGCCTTTCTTACATAATAAATGCAGTAATCTGTTGGTGGAAGGGACAGAGACACCCAAGTCAGCAGAGATAAACAAACTCCAATAGTTTCCATGGCTGGGTTTATAAATCGTGCCTTTTGAGAATTTCACCCACTGGCCCAAGGCAACTTGAGTTTTCATTACAATAGAGGTCGGATGCAAAGCTCCAGGACATTGAAGCTTGTTCACTAGGTCAATTCAATGAAAATTGAAAAACAGGTTTTAAATATGTGGTATAAAAATAAAAAGGTACAAAAGGTATGGAGTGAAAACTAAGTCTCAGTTCTACCGGGCCTTCAAATCCAGTTTCTCTTCCAAGAGGCAGTCATTTTTTCCACATTATTATTCAGAAAGAAGTTCCTAAACAACTCTGAACAGTTTGCCATTCTTTTTTGGAAAAGGTAGTCTTTTCCTGCCCAGTATTCCTTCTCATACACGTTTAATGCATTTAATGGCAAACGATTACTTTCCTAGGAGATTTGGCTTGCTTTCTCTTGACTTCTGTACTATTTATTTGTTCACTGATTCGTTCTTTTAAACGGATGCTTACTGAGCTTCTGTTCTAGGTGTTGTGCCAGGTGCTGAGGATACATGGGCAAGTGAGCTATGTGTAGTCCCTGCTCTCGTGGACTTCACAGTTTGCTGAAGGAGGCAGAGAAGTAAACTGTTATTTGACAGGATTTAATGCTGTGGAAGCATAATAGAAGGGACATCTAAACCAGGCTTGAGGGATTAGGGAGGGCTTCCTGGAAAAAAATGCATAGCAGGTAAAGGGAGCTGAAGCAGATAATAACTGAATTAAAAGAAGCTACTTTGGTATGGCAGGATTAGAGTCTGTCAAGGGAAGGACAGAGTATTGGCAAGTGAGACTGGAAAGAATATAAACAAGGGTTATATCATGAACCACAGTAAGAAGTTTGGGAAGATAGAAGTGGACATATTGGAGAGCCAGTTAAGGAGTAAAAATCCATGGGACTTGGTGCCTACCTTTCTGGATATGGGGGAAGGAGAATCAAGGATCATGTCCAGGAATTATGGGTTGATTGATGATGATGTATTTGAGGGAAGAGAAGTGAATATATTTAAGGGAAGAGATTTGTACAATTTTGGATATATTAAGCTTGAGTGGAGGTATCTGGTAGGCCTTGGATGTGAAACATACAGGTTTAAAATTGAGATTTGAGACTCCCAGCCATTGAAAAGAGGAAAAGAGTATTGCGAAAAGAGAGGAGCCAAGATATGTCCCTGAAGGGTATCAGATTTAAGGTGGTTCTTCTGAAGAACACTAAAAGGACACTTAGTAAAAGAGACCAGAGAGATAGAGGGGAAACCCGGGATGTGTGGTATTACTTTCTTCTATCCAGGAGAAAGGAATAGTTGGCTGTGTCACACGCTGAGAGGACTTGGTCCTTAGGCTAGATCGTAAATGCCTATGACGTGCCATGTTCTCATAGGTGCTATGAGCACACTGATGAAAGAACACACATCTGTCCTTGAATAGCTTACAATCTAGTAAAGGAAATAAAACATACTGACCTATAGATTATTTTACTTAATGTATTATTAAGTGCCTGTAACGTTCCAGGTGCTGTTCATGGTGCTGGGGATATTGGAGTGAAAAGCAACGTATTCTCTAAGGGAGAAAGACAAGTAAATCCAAGACAATGTGTGATAAAGAATAAAATAAAGCAAGGGGATGAGGAGTAAAGAGGTAACTGGTTATTCTCAGGGCTATTTTTGATAGAGTAGTGAGGGAAATTGGAAGTAATCAGAGACCTCAGTGATAAGAAGGGAGACATTCCAGGTGACAGGAGCAGTCAGGGAAGGGTTTGAGGTGGAATGAGCTTGTTGGTGTGTTGGAAGAACATTAAGAAGGTTAGAATGTAAAAGGCACAGGAATGTTAGGAGACGAGGTGAGAAAGATCAGCGCTGCCATATCACATAGAAACTTGCTGGCTCCAAGTAAGGAGGCAATGGGTTAGAGATAGGAAGGTCAAATTGTAGGCTGTTGCAGTGGTCCAGCTGAGTTTCAATATGAAACCTATAGGTAAAAATGACAGTACTTGCAAAGGCAACTGATGGAATTGTGGATTAGAAGTCCACCATCAAGGGCAATGTCAACATTTGAGTCCAGGTGACAGGAAAGTGTGGTACCAGGAGGAGGAGTTAGGAAGAATGTTGGTTCAATTATGGACACATTAGTGTTTCCCATGTTAAAGGGGCTATTTCTGAGACTTTGCCACAAAAGTGAATGACCAATGGAGCATAGAGCAGGACATAAGCATCAGTGGGTACAAACTTGACAGGCAAACGAGACTGTGGATTGTAATGGTGACAGGAGAGAAAATGGAGTACTAGAGTTCTTGCTTGTACATTTACGGAGACATTTTGGTTTCCAATTTAAGAGAGAGTATAGAATTTTCTTTCTGAATTTTTCTCTCATTTCTTCTGTTTTTAAATTTATCTCAATCTCTCTAACTCTATTGTTAGCATTAAGGAGTTTGCTAAAGACCAACACAGGCATGTTTGCATTCTAGTTCCCTCCATTTCCCCGTTTGCCTCATTGTGTTTACCCAACCATATCCTGCTGTGTGTTAATCTTCATCTCTATGTTTTTTTTGTTGTCTCATTATAAGGATTCATCAAACTCGAGGAAAAAGCCTTTGGAAACCGGGCACCGTTGTTCCAGCTCCTCTTCCCTCCCTGTCATCCATGACCCTCCTGTGTTTCTCCTTGGTCCCCAACTCTACCCACCCCAACCACAGTTCCTGCCCCCAGATGTCTTGCTGCCCAGCGTGGCAGGGGAGCCCCATAGACTCCCAGGTAACTCTCCCAAAATCTAATGTTATGTGCCAGTATGCCAGAATGTAGTACCTTTCCAGGGACCTAAAGGATCAAATCAGTGTACGTGTGTGTGTGTGTGTGTGTGTGTGTGTGTCCCAAGGTGGGATTATAACGAGATATGAATTACTGCTTTAAGATCAAGCATTGATCGAGATGAATTCTGACTGCATCATTTCTTGGGGAACATGGTTCTAGACTAAGGGTCTAGACCAGAGTTCTCAGAATCTTAACTACCTATGAAAGTAAACTGTTTCAGTCATGATAGGATAAGCTGTTAAGTGACCAAGGGAAGTTAATACCCAGTCTTTAGGACCCCCCCAAAACAGAAAGTGTCATCTCTATTAGCTAGTTTTCTCTCCTTCGAACTTCTGAGTCTCAGTTGAGGGATGGTCTAGGAGGACAAGGAGTGAATGGGAAACGTGGAAAGGCCCTGTACATGGAATACCCATGCTGTGTATACAGACCCAGATAGTCCTGGGGAAGGTGGGTAGCACTTTCTGGCTTTCTTCATAGCAAGATTTGCTTCTTTTCCTCTTCATGTGTTGAATTTACAGTTTAAGGCAGTGAATCTCACTGGGAAAGGGGAGGTGCTACTGGTAGAAACCAGGGATGCTGCTAAACATTCTGCAATGCACAGGGCAGTTTCCCTGCACCCCCTCACCTCCCAAAGAATTATCAGCCCAATGTATCAGTAGTGCCAAAGTTGAGAAACCTTGGCTTATGGATATAAACGTCCCAAGGCAGGGGGTGGTTGTGGTTCTAGAACAAAAGACAGAGTAGTATTGAGGATATTTGTGTCCCAGATTTTAGGGAGCTTTGAATAAGCAGACTTCTGGACAGACAGACTTCGTATTACGTTGTGGAGCAGCCAGATAGCCAGCTTCCTTTGACAGTTGTTAGGGGAATCTGGTTATACAGGCAGCATTATTGTAGCCTGTTCTGTACCAAATGCTACAGTGAATACGGGAGAAAGAAGGCAGCTCTCGACACTCAAAGAGCTCAGTGTGTAAATAATCAGAATATGCATATTTACATACACATAAGAATATAGTGCAGACATTGATGGGCTATGAAACAAAGAATGGAAAGTATTTTTTAGAAGTGATTTTTGAAAAGTTACTTGTTTAAGGTAAAGGGTAATTAATGTATAGAAAAGGCATTTCACATTGTATACGTTGGAGGAGTGGTATGAACAAAAGCAGAGATCTCAGAGAATGAGCAAGAATGTAAGCAGACAGCTTAACTGGAGTGAAGGTACTATGTTAAGAAAATGAGTGATGGTTTGGAGTGCTAGCTCTAGGAGTAGAGCTGTCACAATGAGAGTATACATTTGTAATATTAGAGAGCTGAGTGTGTGTGTTGGAGGAAGGATTATAGTGGAATGAGGTAGAAGTATGGCAGCATCCAGGAGACTATTTCATTTGCCCAGGTTGGAGGTACAAAACTTGATTTTGATGTATGTTAAGATTTTTGTTTCTAATGAAATTAAAAGCAAAGCCAGGCTCATTCTTTCCCTCTTCTGTGTACTCTTGGAGGGGTGAGGATTTGGATAGAACAGCCAGAAATGGTCCTCTGGGAAGGAGAATGCTTTACTAAAGATGCTCAGTCTTTGAATTTCTTTTCTCTTCCCAGGAACTTCAAGGAGTGTCCAGCAGTTTCTGGCTATGTGTGACAGGGGTGAAACTTCCCAAGGGGTCAAGTACACAGGAAGGACTTTGAACTACCGGAGTCTCCCGCATCGTTCCAGAACAGATGCCTCCTGGGGACCATGGTCAGAGGCCAGCCAGCATACTGGGGCCAGATTCCTGACTCCTCCAGGGTGCCAACTTCAGCTACCCCACACTGCCACACTACCAGAAAGACGCCAGGGCATCCAGGGTCTTCACGCTCAGTCCTGGGGGGATCTTTTCCATTCACCCTCCCACCCTCCCATTGTTCACCCTGTGTCCCCACCATCAAGCAGTCTTCATGTACCCTTGAGATCAGCTTGGAATTCGGGTCCTGTTCCAGTGTCTCGAGCCCCTGGTCCTCGAAGAGTAGATATGCCCCCAGATGATGACTGGAGGCAAAGCAGTTACGCCCCACAATCTGCACACAGGAGGACAGGGGGGCAGGAATTTCTGTTTGTTCTAGCGGATGCCCCTGCAAGAGAGATCAGGGCTAGAGCCCTGCAGCACAGCAGATGGTAAGGGTCACCCTTTTCCTTTCCTGGATCCACAGCCTTCTCTGTTAAACTGGAGTGTGGCAGTGTTGGTACCCTGTATCCCTGCTAGGGTTGTGCTAGTCTCATCTCACAAGAGGTGCCAAGAACCTCTACCATGATGTGGCTCTTTGAGAAGGATTATGTGAAATTCCAACATCCATTCACCTAGCAAAAGGAAGCAGCTGCTGTTTAGGGCTTTCTTTGAGCCACTTTAAAGATGAACCCATATTACTCTGAACACTAGCCATTCCTTAGGCTCTTAAGGTCACCATTTTATTCCTGGATACTTTATGCCCCCACCTGCACCTGAGCCCTCATCCTCTGTTCCCTACTGCGCTACCAACTTCTATTCTTTGTTTTATGCACCTATCCGTATTACCTGACCTCTTGCCTTTCCCCATCCCTTGTTCTTGGAGGGACATGTAGCCCTGTGGTAGGGCAGCCTGTCTGCCCGGGTATTATGGACTGTCTGCCTTCCCTGTGCCCCCAAACCTTAGGCCTAGAATACGGAACTGCCAACATAGGAACATTTGCCCTCCGAACAGATGGAGTCAGGCACACTAACATACCCCCATCTCAGCAGCAGAACCATTACTGCCACTTGCTCAGTCGCCGTTGTAAACCCTCAGTCAGCTGAACTATTTTAGGGCCAAACATACTGTTTTTGTAAAGTATTTTTCATTAATAAATATATAAGATAGTTCTATTTAATTCCTTGTCATTTAATTATTTATTTAATCCCTTGTGTATCCATCTTGCTCTTTTGTATGGGGTGGGCAGGCCTGGATAAGCAGGGAATACCAATTCTCAGTGGCCTGGGGCTCCCAAAGAGTGAATCATGGCATGAACAGATGTGAGTGTCTGTGCCTGTGTGTGTGTGTGTGTGTGTGTGTGTGTGTGTGTGTGTAGCTGTTGACTGAAAGTGAAGAGCCAAAGAATTGAAGGATATGTACTCAAGGTAGGAGTCAATGTGCCCTAAAATGGAGTGACTTCCCTTGTTATTACTGCTGCTACATTTCCCACCCCTTTCCTGCCAAGAGGCACTAAACACTTCACACACTTTCTCCTTCCTTCCTTAGGGAGATTTTTCTAGGGATTCAAACTCCTCTTACAAACTCGCTCTTGATCTGTGTACTCATGGTGCCCTCCCTCTACAAGTTTGTGATGTGCCCTTTATCCCTTGCTCTCTTGTATCCCATGGCTGCCCCTCCTCTTCCCTTCCCCTGTGGAATTACTGCACTTCAGCCAGAAAAATGCATCTCACCCCTGCTCCACTCCCAAATCCTCCTCCCTCTAAAAGATATTTTTGTGGGCTCCCTTTGCAAAGAATAACCATTGGGCATTTACCTTCTGTTGTACCCCAGGTCTCAGGATCACCAAGATTGACAGAAAGAAGAGGTAGAAAGGTGCTCTCTGAGACCTTTGGACCACTGCTTACCTAATTATCACCATCCATTATGAACAGATTCTGAGCACATGTAATATGAAGCAGGATATGGGCAGGAATTTCTCACCCCATCCCACTTGCATCAGGTGCCATCACGATATGTAGATCTTATTAGATACATTGGTCTCTATCCATGACTCCATACATCCTGGTGTCATACACACTTCTAATAGTTATTGATTTAATCGTCAGTTCTTCTCCCACTACCCCTTTCCCCACGAATGTCCATCCCTGTAAAGATTCCGTAAGTCACTTCCGCCCGGATTGTGTGTATGCACAGAAATACCGCAGGAGGTACTTCTATGAGGAACTAATTTCCAATTCCCTATTTACTCCTCTGCCTTCCAAATCGCTAATTTCTGAATGAATCATGAGGAAAACTGTCCTTTTCAGGTGAATTCTGTAGTGTCTTTGAACATCTCTTGGTGTCATCCCTTCCCTTCCCCTTACCCGTTTTGATTCTTAACCTTTGGAGCCTAGTCTGCTCTACTTGCATTCTTACTCAGCCTTCAGACTCTTGACAATTCCAGGCTCCAAACACGGGCCAGGTTTCTCTCTCAAACTCCATTTTGAACGCTCACTTCTCCGTAGAACCTGCAATGCCTCTATTTCTCTTGTGCCTTAGTAACCAAAGTACCCAGATCTCGTAGCCAAATTGTTATACATTTGTTTTTATATTAATAGGAGATTCTGAGGTTTGATTACGTCTCCCCACCACACTGGGAGCGCCATGAGAGCCGGTGTCGTGTTTCCTAGCACTTATTCACCGCAGCAACTATAGCTACAGACAGCCCTCACTCACGCTGGCTTTTGCCTGCCCAGAGTTTTAACCTGATCCCTTGGCCTCGTCCTGTTTCTCTAGCCTCAGTAATTTTGCACAAGTCCCTAGAGCCTGCCCCGCCCCCGCCCCCGCACGCGCGGTGCATGCCGGTCTTAGCCCCTCTGTAGGGAAAGAGGGTCCGCCATGTTCCCCGGCGGCGCCGCCGCTTGGCTCTGGTAGCCGCCGCCCCCGCCCCCAACCCCGCCCGGCCCAGCGCCTAGCCGAGCCCCGGGCCCAGCATGGCCGCCCCGGAGCCGGCCCGGGCTGCACCGCCCCCACCCCCGCCCCCGCCGCCCCCTCCCGGGGCTGACCGCGTCGTCAAAGGTGAGAGGTGGACGAAGCCCTGGGGGCCTGGCCTGAGGAGCTGTGTGTGAGGACGGGCGGGAGACCGTCCCCTCCTTAGCGGGCCCGGATGGGCGGACGAGTGACTGGCTGCCTCCCTTGGGGAGTGGCCCCTGGGCGGGCCCCTGCTGGGCTGGGCTGTGTTGGTGGCGGAGGCTCCGCGGTCTCTCGCTTGCCTTCAGGCCGGGGCGGGGGTTTCGCTCTCGAGGTCTCCTAGCCGAAGGGGTGAGGCTCTTAGACGCAGTAAACCCCCTCTTTTCCTACTCGGCCTGTCAAAGCGGCCCAGAGGCCGCGATTAGCTTCCTGCTTCTCGACAGCTGCACGCCTAGCTTGCCGGGGCGGACCAAGGGGCTCGGAGACCTGCAGCCACGCGGGGCCGGGCGATGAGCAGTCAGAAATCACCCCGGCTTTGGCCCACGCTTGCTCCCCAGTGACAGTCCTCCGCCCTGTCCGCGCCTAGTTAACACCAGCCCCAGGGGTTCGCGCTCGGCCCTCGGGTGTCACCCCGCGCGGTAATTGGGGGAAGCCTTATGCAATTGACAAGGGTGAAGGGACGAGGCCGGATTCGGGGTCCCCGGCACTAGTGCAGAACAGATGGAGAAAAGGCAGCATAGAAGATAAATAAAATAAGCTTCGTGGATAGGAAGAAGAATTTACTTAGAAAACCGTCAACACTGCTTGGTCAAAGGCCAAAAGGGGTGACCGCTCCCCTTCAAACACACAGACACTCCCCAAAAGAAAAAGTTAAGTATTTCTCAGCTGAGGCAGAATTTATGGACGTTTCCCGACAACAAGTCAGCAGATTGATTTAAAATAGAGAAATTGAGGGCTGATGGAGAGTTACTTGAGATTTCCATGCTCTCTAGGAGAGCCCATCAACTTCAAACTGCTGTGGAGGTGAAAAACAATTTGGAGTGATTTTTCTTTACCATGTAGCTTGGTCAATAAATTGAAATCATTTTAGAATAAAGTTTTTTTTTTTATTGTATTGTTTATTTTTGAAAGATAGATATTTCTTTTATTTGTTTCTTTTTTTTTTTTTCTTATTCAGCTTCCCAGATATACTGGCACAATGTTTAAACACTCTTAAGCCCAGTTTTTGAAATCTAACCAGATGTGTTTCCATTAAAATATTTAAAAACAAGAACCATTTTCCTTTGTGTTATTTTAATTTTTCAGTTTGAGCCTCCTTTAATAACACTGATTTGTATCCAGGCTTGTATAGATAATTTTTTACAGTCAGTAGTGTATCCAGCTGGGCCAGGCATTGGAATGAGCTGAATAAAGAGTTTATGGAATCCTTGTCCTGAGAAATCTTTTTAAAAAGAGAGGGAGAAATAAAGAAAGACTGGTAGTTCAGGCATTCATCCTGTCATGAAATCCTGGAGTTCTGTGCGGGTGGGAACAAGAGACATGTATTTTCTATGTATCTGGGTTACATGTTCATTTCCCTGGGCACTTTACATTCTCCTATTAGATGGGACAACCCGTCACATTCCTGAACAATGAGCCTATGCTATCCTTATGATTGTGAATCTTCTTGTCGTCTTGTCATGTATATGGTATTGTTTTCCTTGTACTGCTTTCCTACAGTGAAAATAAGATTCCAAACATAAGGCATATTCCTTAGGGGTAAGTTGTGAATCCAAAACAGTCTTGTTTGATTGGTATGAAATAAAAGCCATTTGATTTACGTAAATAGGAAAGGACCTTGTTGGTATAGAAAATTATAGTTAAATAGAGCTCATGGATATAAGATACCATGTATCAGCAGTATATTCTTCACCCTAACAACTTTCATTTCTTTATGGAATTTGTTAGCTCGTTGGAATGCCTGATATGGATCATATGTTTATAGAGATGGCTTGCAACAGACTGGTTTGCACTGCTCATGGAGTCTCATCTCTGGCTTCCTTGGAAATTACTGCGAAATACACCTTTCATACAGGAACCCACTTTTAGATTTCACCTTCGGGCTTTCTTGCCTTCCTCATTCAAAAATTGTACCATAGTGTTACATTTGGTGACAGAGAAGATATATGCTAGTTCAACTCAAGTTTAACCTGTTAAAATTCAGATTTTAAAGTCCAATATGTGCTAGTTTTGCAACTGTGCCATTTCATAGTAGTAGTGATAAGGGGACCATCGTTGGCATCAAATACTAGTAGTCTTTTACTCCCTGAAACTTTTACTTACTGTTTGTCAGTTTTATACTCGTATACTTCTAGTCAGGAGGCCTGGATGTTATGGTCATGTAGGTTTTGAAAGGGATATGGCTCTTTCTGTGTTTAATAGCAGATGCCGGAAATTTGCTTCATGTGAAGTTTGAAATACTGGAATACTGTAGGTGATTCACGTATAAGTGTAATTAGCTCTTCACTGAAATTATTCGTGGTAATTCCACATCACTGATCATGAGTGATTAGGTTTCCTGGTTAGTTAAAGCAGATTTCGTTCTGAGCCCACTCCAGCTGCTGCCTCTGGTCACGTTCTTCTGTTTTAAAGTTGATGTAGCCCAGGTGGTTTAGGGTGCGATAGTACAGCCCTCTTAACTAGTTCCTGTTAAGCATTTTTCTGTTCTTTAGCTAGGATGAGAAACTGGAAATCGGAAAATAGAAACAAACTAGGAAAAACAGTTAACTGTATCTGTATGAGTGCCTTACTGCCACATCAGCAAAATTGATATGGGTAATTAAAGCAAAAAAACCTAAATTTATGTATATTGCTCTGCCTTCTCCCCCCTGAATTGACTTGACCTGATTTGTCCAGGTACTTCCTTCTCTTTCCAGATACTTTAAAAATGTACCCAGATTTGTAAAACTAGGTTGTCTCTTGAGATTATTTAATCTGTTAATCTTGATACAAATTCACATTTATCCCTTAGAGTGCATTGTCTATATTGTGTATATGTTCATTTTAGCACACACAATGTGACTCATTTTCTTTTGAATTCAATATATTTTCTTTGTTTACTAGGTTATATTAACCTCATCTCTTAAACTACCAGATTTTAAGATTGAACCAAAATGTTGAAGTGTGTGTGTGTGTGTGTGTGTGTGTGTGTGTGTGAGAAGTTTTTAAAGCTGATATATTTTGATGGGCAGCCTTATGATTTAGTTAGGTTCTGTTGCCAGCTGCCCTGCTTATAAATCTGAGGTCATTTGGCTAAAGTGTTTTCCAGTACCTTAACTTTAGTAGGATTGCTTATTTTTCATTACCGATTATTAGATGAACCACGTAGATCTTGGGGTCACATAGCTACTTCAATGTTTCTTGCTAGTTCTACTTCATTATACTTTAAACCAAATTGAATTTTAATTTTTGTTTACAAAATCTGTGGTGTTACATGTCTAAAAAGATAACTCTTAAAAATGATTTTTTTCTTTCCACCCCCATTAAACTGTTAAGCATACTAAAATAAATCATCAGTACCATGTGTCCTAGGAAAAGCAAGGAACAGAGAATAGTGCGTGTGTGTGTGTGTGTGTGTGTGTATGTGTGTGTGTGAGAGAGAGAGAGAGAGAGAGAGAGAGAGAGAGAGAAATATCTTGTGGTAACAAGTCATCTTAGAAGGAAAATGCCAAGGAGGAAATACAACTGGTCAGTAGTAAGGCAAAAGCTTCAGGTTCTAGAGCTATCGAATGAATTGGCAAGAGTTGTAAGGAAAAGTTGGTGAAAAGAACCTTGATTTAGTAAATGAGGTGTGCCAATCATATGACTTTATTTTATCATAAAAATGTTTATACACAGATCAAGTAAGCTGAAGCTAATTGGGCATCATTGTTTGGTATGTAAAAGTTATTTTGAAACCTCAAAGTAGTAATTAAGTAGCAAATATTTAATGCCTTCTGTATGCTAAAAACTGTAGGAAAACAAGTATAAAATATAAAATACAGTCTTGGTCCTTGAGGAAATAAGTACTCATGAAAAGTTATATATGTCATAAGGATAGGTATGATTAATAATTGCGAGCTAAGAGGCAGAGCCACCAAGTTTGAGTTCAGTGGAGGTAGTGATGACTCTGGACTGGAATGGTCTAGCAAGCGTTTGTGTAGGAGGAAAGAGGCCGGGAAGGATGGGTAGGATTCCAGTCAGCAGATGATTGGGACCATTTATTGTGCAACATTTATTGAGTACCTGCTTTGTACCAGGCATTATCCTGGGCATCAGGGATACAGAATTGAATTAAATATATTAAGTAAGATAGTCTCTTGAAGTGCTGGCAGTCTAGTTGAGGAGACATTATTGCAAACAAACAATACAATGAATTAGGTACAAAGTGCTGTTGGAGCTGTACAGAAGAAATTGACTATCTTATTTAGGGAGAAAGCATCACTGGGAGAGTATGTTTTGAGGTGGGCCTTGAAGGATGAGTAGAATTTCTTGCAGCAGAAAGGCATGAGGCTTTTTTAAAAAGCTTGAAATAGGTGACAGTAGTGTGTAAAGTGCTTGGCAAGTAGTGGCAGGAGATGAAGCTGGAAAGGCTCTTTTGCAAACCAAGTTGAGGAATTGAAATTTAAGCAAACTATAACCTCTGGATGATTAAGAACACAGGTTCAAGAGTCAGGCTGACTGAGTGAATCCTAGCTCTACCTTAACCTTTTCACTGTGGATAGAATATTTAGTATCACCCAGTCTCAATGTTCTCATCTGTAAAATAGTTAATAAAGTATTATTTGGAGGTTTTTGAAGGATTAATGAAGACAGTCCATGTAAAGTGTGTGAACAGTGCCTGGCCTGGCACATGATAAATACTCAACCAGTGGTAGCCATCACCATTATTATTATTGAAAGTTTTACAGTAGAGGAGTGACCCAAACTCTTGGATTTTGAAAGCTAATGAGGTTAGAAGGAGAGAGGCTTCAATCAGGGTGTCAGAAGATTAATGGTATAGTCCAAATGCTGAATGACCAAGGTATGAATTAAGGGAAAGAGAGAAACCAGATATGACACAAATTATGAGTAATATTAGAGGGTAGGTATACGTATATTGGATCTGTGGTTGGGTGTAGGAATAAATCGGGGAAGAGCAAAACTTTTTAAGGAAACATCGGACTAATTTTCCTTTAGGGATTGATTAAATTGAGCAATTATAGTTTGAGGCAAAGATTGGAATGACATGTAATAGACTAGTCAAATTGAGAAGGACCTTGAAAATAAGTTTCAGGGTTTTATTCCCCTTTAGTCTTTAAGAAACTACCCAAAATTTTGGGGTAAGTTAATCTAGCTGTGCTTTGTACAATCAAGAAGGAAGAAAAGTAGAGCTTAGTTCTATTTTTCTAGTACACAATGTGGTAAGAGCTTGAACTAGCTAGCATTGATTGCAGCAATGGAGGTGTAAGAAAATGAATAGAATTTGAAGAATTAATAGGACTTGGAGTCCAGAAAAAGACCAATGACACCAAAATTTTAAGCCTGAGTGACAGAATAGTGATACCATAACAAAAATAAGTCAGGAAGGGGAACCAATTTTGAAGGCAAGGTATTGTATTCAGAGAACCACCACAAATTAAAGGAACCCAAGGGATACCTTGAAATTTTGTAGACAGTGCTGTAGGATTTATTGAATTTTCCTTAGAGCATGTGGGCAATGCATGCTTCTACCCCTAGCAACAGAACTGAGGTGTACTGTTTTTCATGTTAGGACACTTTTGATGACTCTTAGTCAGAAGAGCACTGTCATTATGTTGGTATAAGAGTAACATTCTGAAGACCTGAATTTCAACCATGGCTCTACCACTTAGTTGAAACACCTTGAGAGAGTCATTTAAGTTCACTGAAGCTGTTACCTCATTTGTGAAATGGACGTAAAACCTGCCCTATCAAAATCACAGGATGTCTCTGAGAATCATATAGGATCATGTATGTGAAAGTACTATGTAAGCTCTATAAATATATTGTTGCTGCTGTAAATTAGTGTCACGTTATACAAGTATTAATTCAATAAACATTTATTAGTACCTACATTCTAATAACTAGGTATGTAGAGATGAAAGACGTAGCCCCCTCCCTTTAAGGAGCTCATAAGCTTGTGTGGGAGACAGATATTTACAGTGCAGTTGGTAAATGCCATGATATAGGTGTATATCATATGCTATGCTATGGGACCACAAAGGGGGGGGCACCCTTAACCTAGTCTTGGAACTGGCTTGGGGTGAGGTGAACAATAATTAACACTAGTGTACCCCCAAACAATAAGGCATGCAAGTTACAGAGACAAAAATAGTGATGCAATTTTAAAAATGAAAATGTCTGTAGTATAGGATGTACCTGGAATGTGAGGGATGGGCAAAAGATGAGGGTTGGAAATGTAGGGACGGGTCAGATCACGAGGGCTCTCATATGCTATGTTAAGAGAAGGAATTTGGATTTTATATAATGAAGCCCGTCGATTAAAAACCTATTGGCCATGTAGGGTGAGGAAGAAAGAGACTTCTAGGATAATTCCCAGATGGGTTAATGTATTGGTAATGGTGAAAGATTATACATTAAATTTTGGACATACTAAGTTTGAGATATCTATGGAATATGCAAGTGGAGATATTTGATAGTTTAGTAAGGATTTGGAGTTAGGGGTGGATTCTGGACTGAGCAGTCTATTTGGGAGTTCCTCAAAATACACATTTTAGTTGAAGCTGTGGTTATGAATCAGATCACTAATTTAGTGTGATAGAAGGGTGCAGGATAGAATTTTAGGACACACACCGACACTTAAGGATCAGGAAAAGGACTAGAAGTCCGTGAACTAGGTCAGTCAGGTTTAACCAGAGAAGTAAGAGGAAAACCAGGGAGTGTTTTCACGAACCCAAGAAAGGAGAGAATTACAAGGTGGATATAGAGCAGAACCAGATAAATGTGGATTGTGGAAAACACAAAAAGTGAGAAAACGAAGATATCCATTGTAGATTATTTTTCCAAGAAGCTTAGTGGTCAAAATAAGGGAGATCCACCTTTACATGTCTTCCTATCTCAGGGAAGAGGTGTTCCTCCTGCCCAACACTAAACATTCTGTCTGTGCTTTGTATCCCACGCCCCGCCCCACCCGTGCCCCCATTCTGTTTCTTCTGCCTCTAACTCTCCATTGGGTCTTTCCTTTGAACAGATAAACATACCTCAGTCTCTGTGATCTTATAAACAACCCAAACAAGTAACTCTCCCATACTCCGCATTCCTGTTTCTGCCACGTATATCGTGGTTTTCATGTGAGCAATGACTGCAAGTTTAACAAATGGCAGGGACAAGCATAAACTAGCTGGACGGCATGCACCTCAAAGGAGGCGGCCTTTTTTCCCCTCACTGTGTTGCAGGAAAAGGGTCCTTGGCATCAGTAGGAGAAGAGAATTCAAACGTGAGCTGATCACGAAGTTTAAAGTAAAAGTTTATTTAGCAGAGAGTAAGGAAGAAAACAAAGAGCACCCCATACAGACAATGGCAGTCTCTAATCGCTAGTGGAAGAAAGGTCCCCTCGATCTGCAGGGCTAGGGTTTACATGTGTTTTCTGCTTCCGTGGAAAATTCCTTGGTGTGGGGCGGGGAAGGAGGCTAGAAGTACAATGGTAAGTGTATCTTTAACTTCAGTAAGATGCAAGAAGAATAGGGGCAGGTTTGTCTTTACCTCTTGTAAAGCACAACCTGTGTTTATTTTCCGTGGGCTTAACTACAGGGATGGTCCTCGTGGAATCTCTAGTCTTCCAGAGAGACTGCTCCGTGTCATTGATAAACGCCTGCCTGAGTTCTGTGTTGTGGAGCATGTAGGCAGCAGGCTTGGAATCCAACCTCTTAGAGGTTTTGTTTTTTCCTGTAAAAATAGTCCTCGTGCCCCTTCCCCATATTATATGGAGTGATGAGGTTAGACATGGTAAAGGGAAGCTGAAGGGGACTGAAGCCTTCTCTGCTGGGAGTAGTGGAGTATGGAAAAAGGAGCAGTGTCCACTTTGAAAAATGTGTTTGAGAAGTGTTGTCCTTTAGGGGAACTCAGATTTAAGTGAGCTAGCGAGATGAAGACAGTATTCTCTGAAGAACTAAAGTGTGTGTGTGTGTGTGTGTGTGTGTGTGTGTGTGTGTGTGAAGGGTGGATTTTTTTTTTTTTTAATTTCATAATGGGAATTCTGGAGGCCTCAATGAGAACAGCCAGAGGATGGCGTGGTGTGAGTAAAACAAATACAGAAAAAAATTCTAAGTCTGGGTGACAGGAGGGCCTTTATTTTGGACCATTGCCAATAATGGCAATGATGAGAGAAGCACAGGCATCTGTCTTATACTTTGGAGTGAAGTTGTGCAGTTGGCACAGGCTGCAACCCCCTTGATGTTGGAAGCTTCCTGAGGCCTAATAGTTTGCAGCCTCTGCTTAGACTTGGGGAACAGGGTTAGTTAATTCTCAGGATTCCTTACCCAGTAGTAGAAAAAGGAAGATCTCTGCCCCTCCCACATCCCTGATCAATGTGTGTTCCTGGTTGATTTTTCCAACTTCCTAAATTAAAACTCCTTAGGCCTTGTTTTTTAGCCACCATACATTAAATCTGAATGAAAGTACCCTGTGAATGTTATTGATTACTATACAGATACGCCCTTCTGGCACAATTTGGATTAAAGGAAATTTTAAAACTGAACAGTTTGGTCTAGGTCAGGTTTTCTAGTGTTGGAAACTTGGTGATGTGAGGTGATTTTGTAGCTCTTTAGGTTGTTACAGCTACTCATCCATGTGAGCTATTTCAGTGTTGACCATTTGCATACATTTAAGTTCTGGTTTTTCCCTATCACAAATACGGAAGAATAGTCTAAAATGAGAAAAATGTATATAGGAAGAAAAACCTAGAAAAGCAGGAATAATTGGCTGAAGATGAATTAGTAATAAAGAAAAGCCTTTTAAAAGCCTGAAATAGAACTGCCCTAAAATGCCTTAAGAATTACAAAACAAAGTAGTAGTTGAGAATATTGATTTCTGATGAAAAAATGTAATCCTTCGTGGACCAACAGGGTCACTATTTAACCCTCCATTAGGCCAGCTTCTATTTGATCAGTTTTCTTTTGCCTGATCGATCACCTGCTACAGCTCCTTTCTCCAGCTCCCAAAGAGCATGTGCCTTTTTCCTCTTATTATTTACTGATACATTAAAACATATTCTTTTGAAACTCCCTATTCTCCATTTTCAGTTTCATGTTGTTAGAACAACACTGCTCTCCTGTAATTTTCACCTTTTATGTATCTGTGGTGGCATTTCTTCACTCCTCAACCTGTACCCATACTTTAAAAGGTATTCCAGCTGGTCTTGAAATGTAAAGTATGGCTTGAGTTGAAAAAGAAGTGGAAAAGCATAGGTCTGTAGATACTGATGGGCATGGAGGCAGTTTATACTTTTTTTTTCCCCCTCAGATAAATAAAGACATTCTGGCTCTTGGTTAAAAAGGGGGCAACACCTCAGTGTGACTTTGACAATGTGAATGAAAACATGCAGTACTGCCACTAACTGTTGACCGGGTGAATGGGGAGAGATGGAGCCGTCTCCCAGAGGGATTTTTAGGAAGTCCTGCAAATTGAACAGAATTCAGTTATTAGTGGAATTATGTTGTTGATTAGGAAGTATGCATAATCTAGAATGCAGTGTCTTAAATCAAATTGTCTCTTTTCCTGAGTAGAGTGGTAAAAAATTCTCTTGGCCTACTGAGAAAAATATGATCCCATCTTGATCTCAGAAATTTGTATTTAAGAGATATTTAAATTTCTCATTTTTATAATGTCCCCAAAGTAACCTGATTTATTTAGTAATCAATTATTAAATTCTGTAGTTTAAAAACAATTGGTTTACTGATGGGGGCAAATTTGATTATATCATATTTAATGGTTTAATCTTTGGTTGGAGAAAATCATATTTTAACAGAGGTTTTTATTTTATTAGAAGCTAGGCATACTGTATTTGGGGGAATAAAATGTATTTAGATGTTCTAGATGTAGTAAAAAGAAATGGGAATAAATGTATCCTAATGTAGGGGGAAAAAGCAAGTTCAAGTTCTACTTTACTAAATATCAAAAG
Source organism: Rhinolophus sinicus (assembly GCF_057876585.1). Taxonomy (NCBI): domain Eukaryota; kingdom Metazoa; phylum Chordata; class Mammalia; order Chiroptera; family Rhinolophidae; genus Rhinolophus; species Rhinolophus sinicus. The sequence goes on along the minus strand of NC_142515.1, from coordinate 50,786,790 downwards.
AAGAAAGCAAGGGGGATTGGTGATTTAAAAGTCTTTCAAAAATTGTTGACATCCCTCTGCCTTAGCTCTTACCTCACTTCTAAGATATTGAGGTTTTTTTTTCCCTCATAGGCACTTTTTTAAAGGATTGAGTTCTTTGAATTTTTTTTCTGGTATGAGAACATGGTTTCTTATTTTTCTCTCTTAGATAATTGATATAATTCTAACCCAGCCCTCTGTTTTCAGTTATTGTGTTTTAGTTGAAATGTGAAGAAGCAATTGGTTCTATACATTTCCAGTCTTCTGTATAATAATTGATAGTCAAAATGATGACCCTAAAACATCAAGAAAATACTACATACTGTATGCCTGACTGTAAAGTGATTTTTTTTTTTCTTAAAAATTTTTGTTTTGGAAAAGAGGGAGCTGCCTTACATTTAAGTCTATATGGAGACTCTTAAAGCTATAAATTTCTTCGTTTTGAAAAACAAGTACTGTTTGTTAAAGAGCCTAAAATGACTTCATTGATTTTGAATGCATATAGAGGTCACTTGTTGGATTCAGTAAAAAGGAATCAAATACATTTAACAAATATATAGTAATTTTTCCTAGGTATATGATCTCAAATTGTGCTAGATACCATTGAAAATAGACCTTCCTATTTTCCATTCATTTAACAAATATCAGTTTAAAACAGTACAGTTGATGATTACTTGTGGAAACCGTAAATATATACTATAGGAGTAAAAAGGCCAACTATTTCAGTGCTTAGACAAATGGGAACTGTGGCTTAGAGTTCATCTGCAGTGATAACATTTTACATATATTCAAAAAGTGCTTTTTCTCAAACAACTTAAATGGAAGTGAAGATGATTCACTTTTGAAAGTGTTAGATGACTCAAAAAGTGACTCCAGTGATAAGGAATACACTGATGTTGAAGATGTGCGTAAATACTTTGAAAGTGTTTTGTGAAACATGAAAGTAGGAGAAAAAGCAGTATTTCAAAATTATCATGATTTATTAATGTTATTTGAAATCTATATATGCATCTAAATTAATTTATATTTCATAAGTAAGCATTTGGTTTACTAAAAGTTTCTACTCAAGTTGGCCAGAAAACGTTTTTTCTTTTCCCTTAAGATTTTTATTAAGAAATATAGCTAACATACAACATTATATCAGTTTCAGGGGTACACCATGGTTGTTCAACATTTATGTACCTAAAGAAATGATCATAAGTCCAGCAACTATCTGACACTGTACCACTGATCACAATATTATTGACTATATTCCCCATGCTGTATGTTACATCCCCTTGACTTATTTGGAAAACATTGTTATATGAATATATATTCTTATTAGGAACATGATGAACTGCCTTATATTTGGGATTTCTTTCCATTCAGGCTTATGTGGTTTATTAAGTTATATTTATTATATTTCATTGAAGATGAAGAGTGTATGATATGTTTTGAGAGTTCTCCCCAAAAATGTTTTGACTTAAAAAAGCTTAGTTTTAAAAAAAAAGCTCAGTTATCCTGAAAGAACCTTAATTTTGTGAGACAATTCATTTCTCTAATAATTTTCAACAAAGAACATGTTATATACAGATTAATAAAAAAATAGATTACTCTTTTCAAAAAGTTTTACAAAAATTAACACCTTTATCCAATAGAAGAAGCAAAAACCAGCTTTTCAGTTTTATTCTTATTTACTTAGATCCATTGATTAGTTTTATGTTGATATATTAATAGTGATTTATTTTTTTCTTAATTTAAAAAAAATTGCAGCTGTCCCTTTTCCCCCAACACATCGCTTGACATCTGAAGAAGTATTTGATATGGATGGGATACCGAGGGTTGATGTTCTGAAGAACCACTTAGTAAAAGAAGGTCGGGTAGATGAAGAAATTGCACTTAGAATTATCAATGAGGGTGCTGCCATCCTTCGGAGAGAGAAAACCATGATAGAAGTCGAGGCTCCAATTACAGGTACATTTATTTATGTTTTGACTATTATTTTTTATTATACCATTATTAAGTTGCCCGTATATAAAGCTGTTTCATCTTCAGTAATATCATATACAAATTAATGTTACATGGGCATTATCTTGAATTTTCCAGTTATTTTCGTTAATTTTTTTTTTTTTTTTTTTTTAGTTTTTGCCTATTTTCAGTGAATAAACATGATCCTAAATAATCTGCGTGCAGAGTTAGTCTAATATGCTATTGTGAAAGTTTCATTAGTTGTATTGGCCATGATTCAATTGGATCCAACAAATACTTATGTACTTTTCTTTCAATCATTAGGGGCAAATGCCTCAGTGTCATATGGGATACCAAAGATGGTCATTTAGAAGTCAACAGAAAGTATTGAGTTAGATTGGATATTTTACTGCCACCATTATAATTTTGTCATCATAAGACACACATGCTTGGTTTCTTAAATAGGATCTTTATAAATTTAGATGAAAATTTTGTCACTGGCTACAAGTTTCATTACTTTTGTTATATCTTATTCTAGATCTTGAGCACATAAACACTTGGGTACACATCATCCCTATCATAATTCTTTGTAGATGACTTCTCATACATTTCTGGATAGAATTTACACTATCTCTTATGTAAAATAAATTAGAATTTAAGTGAAATTTGTTATTTCAGAGTTTTTTTTTTCTTTTTCATATCTAATAATTTTCTTGTTTCAGTGTGTGGTGACATCCATGGCCAATTTTTTGATCTGATGAAACTTTTTGAAGTAGGAGGATCACCTGCTAATACACGATACCTTTTTCTTGGTGATTATGTGGACAGAGGTTATTTTAGTATAGAGGTAATAATCATATACTGTCATTTGATATGCTTTTAAGTGCTTTCATAGATGATTTCCATTAATTCCTAGTAAAATAAGTTCCTTGAAGTACCTGTATTGGGTTCTTTTTAATACCTCTGCATTTTCTGAATAAATAGTAGTTTTAAAGCTACTATTTATTCTTCTGTCTTTCAAACTATTCTATTAATTTTCTCTGTATTAAATTTCTCTGTTTATATAATTATAATTGCCATTTTTCCCAGTGGAAGTTTTAAGCAAACTGAAGGGTTTATATTACCCTGTTATCTAGTAGCCCTAAGGAACTAGTGCTTTTTATCTCTTATCCCTAAAGGCATTAACCCATGTGAAAAAAGATTAATTGAACTTTCTCTGATTAAATAAAGCACATTATAATGCTTTTATTGCTTAAACCCTAGTGCTTCTATCCCTCCCTGTGTAGCTATTATGACCTTAGTATATCGTATGGAATCTTTTTTTATTCTGAAATTATTCATTTGTTTTAAAAAACTTAAGAGGCATTAAAATGACCTGTTGATTATCACTTAATGGTAAATGGTTCTTTTTGCATCCTTTTACTTTTCTAATTATATAAATAAAATCGGATAAATATAGAACAATTTGTATTTTCTAATATGTGCATCTCTTTAAATTTTTGTTAAAATTGTGGTAAAATTGGTATACAAGATTATATATATTTCAGGTATATAACATAATTCAGTATTTGTATACTCTTCATTTTTTAAGTGAAAATAGACCATGTTATAATATTTTTCTGTAACTTGCTTTTTTTTATCCATCCGTATACTGTGATGTATTCCAGGTCAGTAAATATGAAATTACAGCATCATTTTTAATAGGTGCATTGTATTCCATTGAATACAGAAACCACAATTAGTTTAATCAGTTCCTTATTTTTGGATACGTAAGGTATTCCCAGTTTTTTGCCATTACAAATGATGTTTCATTAGACCCATGTTACTTATACATCTTTGCATACTTGCTCAATTATTTCTGTAGGACAGATTCCTAGAGGTAAAAATTGCTGGATACAAGCTCTACCAATAGATACTCATGTTGAGCATTCAGTATGTTCCAAGCGTGTTCCAACCACTTAATACATGTTAATTTAATCCTCACAATAACATTACCATGTAAATACTGTTATTTTATCCATTTTAGAGATGAGGAATCTAAGGCTTGGAGAGGTTAAGTAAACTGCCCAAGGTCACATACCGTGTTTCCCGAAAATAAGATCTAGCCGGACCATCAGCTCTAATGTGTCTTTTGGAGCAAAAATTAATACAAAACTTGGTATTATTGTATTATGTTATGTTATATTATATTATGTTATAGACCTGGTCTTATACCTGGTATTATATTTATTATAAGACCCGATATTATATTATATTATATTATATTATATTATATTATATTATATTATATTATATTATATTATATTAATGTTATAGACCTGGTCTTATATTATACCTGGTATTATATTATATTTATTATATTATAAGACCCAATATTATATTATATTTTGTAAGACTTGATCTTACACTAAAAGAAGACCGGGTCCTATACTAATTTTTGCTCCAAAAGACGCATTAGAGCTGATGGTCCGGCTAGGTCTTATTTTCGGGGAAACATGGTAGTTAATAAGGGGCACAGCCAGGCAGTCCAACTCCAAGCCTGTGCTCTTAGCCACCTCTCCTGGTAAATAGTGAATTTCCATGCTGGCTACTGTTGTTTCCATCCCCTTCTCCAGGATTTTTGTCAGCCTCCCATCTGAGGTATGCTAGGGCACCTAGTGGGGAAGGGAGTTCAGAGCTCTGTCCACTCAAATGCCCTTAGGAATTTTACTATCCTGAGTACTTCCTTCCGTTCATAGTTTCATCATCAGCCCTCTCAACCTTCCCTCAAGTCTTCAAGAAAATCAGAAAATAGTCCTTTTTAACAAAAAGATTAGGGCTTTGACAACAACAATAAACAATTTTAGGAAGCTTAGTTGGTAACTGAGCAGGTTGGTGTGTATGTCCTTGTATTATTAGGTTGGTGCAAAAGTAATTGCAGTTTAAAAGGTTAAAAATAATTGCCAAAACCGCAATTACCTTTGCACCAACCTAACAGAATGTTTCACAGCTGACTCTTTTAATACATTTTATTGTTAAAAAAGGAAAATAGCAAGGAATCAAAATAAACAAAAAGGATGGGTAGAGTTTAATAAGTATTTCCCTTGTTTAATTACTTTTCTCTGGTGAATAAAATGAAGGTGTGAATAGTTACACATTTCAGTATACCTTAACTTGCTCAAAATACTTTGTTTTTCTTCTTGTATATGATTATATAAACCAAGCTTATTTCCATATAAAATAGTTCCTTTTTTTAAACCGAATAAGTAAAATGTGAGTCTGTTTCTTATGTTAAATCTATTTTTAAAAAAGTATCTGTTTATTATGAAATAAACATAAAACATGGCTATTTCCTTCATTAGGCAGCGTGTCCTAATATTTAAGATCAGAGGATCAGAAGCCTTAAGACCAGAGGATCAGAAGTCTATCTCCATTACTTACAAGTTTTGTGATTTCGGACAAGTTGCTTAAACTCTTCGCTTCAGTTTCCTCATTTGTAAAATAGAGATAATATTACATACTTTATAAGGTTGTTTGAGGAATAAATGAGGGGGATTAATTTTATAGTGCATGATATATTACAAGTACTCCATAAATGTTAACTGCTGTAATTCTTACATTGTTATTTATTGATATACCTCAGGAGGAGACCAATCTGCTAATTGTCTTTACAGCAAACAATCTGTAAATCTGAAGTAATTAAGTAGATTATTTGACTCATTCATTCAACAAATATTTATTGTTCTTCTGTTTGCTAAGTACTTTTATAGGAGTGGGGAATCAGAAGTGAATAAGATGACAAAGTCCCTGATTTCATATATTTATATTTTAGTAAGAGACAAGGAGAAAAGATAATAATGAATTATAGAGATTGTAAGGGTAAAAGGGTTCGAGGAAAAGGAGCAAAGATCAAACAACTATGTTAAATAAAAATATAAGGTAAATTCAATGGAAACATTTTCTTTTGCAGTGTGTCTTATATTTATGGGTCCTGAAGATTCTATACCCAAGCACATTGTTTCTTCTGAGAGGCAATCATGAATGCAGACACCTTACTGAATATTTTACTTTTAAGCAGGAATGTGAGTACTGCCATGAAAAATATTTTCACTTCCTCAGTATTCTCTTGGAATGTCATGGGTAGTAAGAGTTTGAAGACTGTACAATGTAACATGTAAGAACAGATTTTGTGTTCAAACATACAAAGCTTTGAGGAAGATTATTAAGAACTCTCTAGTGTTTAATATTTTGTTCAGACATAGTACTTAAGAACAGTTTTGGTCTTTGTGTATAGTTAACGTGTATATAGTAATGTTAAAGTTATTTTTTTCTAACAGGAAGATTAAAAACCAAAAGAAAAAAATTGTTGTCACATTGGAGATTTTTATCTCCCAATATTTAGGCATTCACATAAGGTTCTTAACAAATTATTCATCCAGTCATCATTGCAGGTCGTTTCATACACGCTATTAATGAGTTGAAATTCTTAGTCTACAATGTGTACCCTCTTGCTCTCTTAAATTATTATAGCAATGGTAATCTAACATCTATTGATAAGCAATTACATGATATAGAGCAATGTTTGGCCTTTTTTCACACCTCATAGCTGCATGCTTGTTAAGTTAATAATTTAGTCTTAGAGTTAAGTTCTAAAAACAAATAATTTCAGAATTGTTGAGACTCAAAACATGATCCAGTTGCCCTCGCTTCGGCAGCACATACACTAAAACATGATCCAATAAAGATCATACTAGTAGACACTTCCAGTAAAAGGAGAAAAACGGCAGTGATGGGTAATGGCAGAGGTGGCAAACTGACATAACTTCAAGGATCAGGTGGGTAACCGAAGTAAATATGAGACCTAGAAAGTGCATGCTTGAATCAAATTAAAAGTTTTAATAAGCCACAGTGCTGGTAAACAGGTTTGTTAGCAGACTGTTAGTTTAGAACCTCTGGTTGCTGGATATAGATTTTCTCATATTTGAATGTTACAATATTAAAGAGGAAAATAGGAACTAAGCTTTTTTCCCCCTTAGATAATTAACAAGCCATCTGCCAAAATCCCACCAAAAAGGAAATATCCAGGATTTAAAAAGTATGAAGGAGTAAATGAATGTGTGATAGCTCCTTAAAAGTAAATGACAGTTTGATTTGGTGGAGTTTGTCTTTTCTTGGGTTATATCGGCTTCTAGTTTCCCGATTTAAGCGTTGTGGAGACTAAAGCAATCCCTCTGCTCCTCCAGTATATGAATAAGATCTTTTCTTTTTTCAGTTGGATAGTCCATGAGTTTTGTTGTGATAATACAGTAGTCTTACCTGTAGCTACAAAGTAGTCACTGACTCTTAGAATAAAATAAAGTATTAAAACCATTTTAGCTTTACGTATAGTTCTAATTTTGCCTTACTTGGCCGATAATGGTGAAGGGTTGAGCTCTTTTTAGAGATTTGAGTTATTTTTAGTAATATTTTATTACTATCTGCTGCATACCCAAAATAAATTTAAAGAGCAAATATTTTATCTTTGCTTACTTTATTGCTTCTTATAGAGCAAGATGCTTGCCTTTAAAAAAAAAATACATACAGTAAAATTCACTATTTATGGTGTTTCATTCTGAGATTTGACAAATGTATAGAGCTGCCCACCACCACATTCATGATACAGAAAAGTTTTATCACCTCATAAGTTCCCTCTTGCTGCCTTTTAAGAGTCACCCCTTTACCCACTCTCAGTCCCTGGCTACCACTTGGCTGTTTTCCATGTCTATAGTTTTCTTGCCTTTGTATTAATAGTCAAACATATATAATTTTCAAAATGATCAACTAGTAATATAATTTTCAATTTAATTTTTTTCTTTTTCAAGGTAAAATTAAATATTCAGAAAGAGTCTATGAAGCTTGTATGGAAGCTTTTGATAGCCTGCCTCTTGCTGCACTTTTAAACCAACAGTTTCTTTGCGTCCACGGTGGACTTTCACCAGAAATACACACACTGGATGATATTAGGAGAGTGAGTATATATTTTAGTTCCAAGGTTGATTCTTATTTATAGTACTTTGTTGGGTAGAGTATAGTAGCCTCTAACTTCTCTTCACTGCCAAGATTAGATAATGGTAAAAATTAATATACTGATATTTTAAGGAAATGTCTTCTAAGCATTCAGAACAATGTAGTATGGACAGTATTCAAAGTGGGTATCACTTTCCTGTGTCCATTCTATTCTCACTTTTTGACAAATTATTTTTGTTCTTTGTTTCTTTCTTTTCTTTATTTCACAGTTAGATAGATTCAAAGAGCCACCTGCATTTGGACCAATGTGTGACTTGCTATGGTCCGATCCTTCCGAAGATTTTGGAAATGAAAAATCACAGGAACATTTTAGTCACAATACAGTTCGAGGATGTTCTTATTTTTATAAGTAAGGAAACATATCCAAGATTAATCACCTTTTAGTTGTTAAAATAGCATATACTTCATACAGAAAACCATTATTTTACTTAATTTACTCTTTTCCCCCCACAGCTATCCAGCAGTGTGTGAATTTTTGCAAAACAATAATTTGTTGTCGATTATTAGAGCTCATGAAGCTCAAGATGCAGGGTAAGAATTCTGTTTCCCTGACCCAAATTAACAGCTTATGTACAAATCAGACTCCGTCACAGTGATTGATGCTTTCCGATGCCCACTAAGCTATTTGTTTTGCAGCTATAGAATGTACAGGAAAAGTCAGACTACAGGGTTCCCTTCACTAATAACAATTTTTTCGGCACCTAATTACTTAGATGTCTACAATAATAAAGGTAAGATGTTGTTGATAAAAAAAACTGTTAAACAACTTAGCATTTTAATTGACTTATTTTTTGAAAATATAATAGAAAAGGGGCATTGTTTGAATCTATAACCAGCCAAATCTCATGATAAGAAGTATAAGATATAAGGGAGGGGAGAGAACAAGAAAATAAAAATCCAAAATGTGAAACTTGAGTAATATGTAACCATTCCATAATGTGTCACTCATAAAAGCTGTCTTGTAAAAATGCCAAGTTCAGTACGTCAAGCAAAACCAAACACAATTTTCTCAAACTCCCCTTTCTTAAATCTTTCCCCCTTATAATCAAGAGAATGTTTTCTTGTGTCCATAAAGCTACGGCTGCTGCTTTGACCATTTTTGTGTATTTGCACTGTACAGTTGTTTAGTTGATCATGTTTCTTTTTCCATGTCCACTAATCTAGGTTCTCTTTACCTTTCTTATTGCTTACTTTTACCTCCACAGTCTTAATCACTGCCCCATCAAGATTTGTAGTTGAGCCTTCTTTGATTAATTCACTCTGACCTCTTTTCAGGGATCACAGTCTTCTCTTTTCTTTCCTTTTACTGCTCTATCGTCCTTTTTTTCTTGTATCTTTTTTCTTTGCCTTCTGTTCCAGTGGTTTCCATTCCCCCTCCTTCCCTCCACATTTGATCTATATATTATAGTAATTGGGTTTAATTTAACTTTGAACATAATTTATTGACAGATAATACCAAAGGATCTTAATCTAGTTAAGTGTGTGCCAAGGACATTGAAGATGACCTTGCGTATGTTTACGTAGTTCACATTTTCAGAAAAGGAAATTAAGTCAGCTCCTATTCTGTCTTGACGTGTCTGGAATTCAGTTGACTATGCCATAGTTTCAAGGGTCAGACTGGAGTGGATGTGCCAGGTTGACAGAACAGACTTTTAAAAGTATATTTAACGAGATAATGAAGTCATTGCTAAATATGGGTTGTGGCGTGAATTCAAAAGAGGAACAGAATAAGAGTTCTTTGGATGATTGGAGGTGATGGTTAAAAGATTAAAACATTTGCTGCAGGTCAAGTAGTAGCATGGTATATAATAACTTTGATAAGAATATGCTACAAGAACTTAATACCTACTATGTTCATTACCAAAGCAACCACAATATTGATGTTAACTGAGTTTCTAATCCTTAGAAGCTAGTACCAGTGCAGCTTCTAAGGATTATGCCAGTGCTAAATATTCTTTTAAATTATATTTTGGTCAATACATTTTTAAACTTCTTTAAAGATACCTAATTAGGTATGACTTCATTTTTGAGGAGAAACATCTCTAAATTTCGCCTACATTCTGAAGAACAGAATCAACTGTGGCATTTAACTTCCTACCCGTGTGCCCATTCCTCATCTGGGACCTCTCCGTGTCACTATTAAAGGAGCTAGTATTCAGTGCTCAGTTGATTACTGCCTTAGTGGTTTTCCTTTGTCAGTTTGACTCCGGAGGTTAAGGGATCAATTTTCTTAGTATTCAGACAAGAAACTCAAATCATTGAATCTGTCTTGTCAAAATCAAATGTCTCTTGGTAATTCTGAGTCTGTACACAGTGTTAATCATTTGAGTATTTATGTGGTATGTGTATGTTTGTAATGTTTCATTCTATATGTCAGCCAATTTTCTAGATGCTCTCTCTCTCTCTTTTTTTTCTTTTTTAAAGCTGAAAGCTTGGTATCAGCCTTTAATTTCTGAGGCTAAATTTAAAATACTTTTATTTCCCGGGAATTTCATAAGAGAAACAAACATATTACTTGTGACTCTATATTAGCCAGACTCTCAAATCTTGGAATTTAACAGCTGCATTTCAGTGCTTTTCATTAAAATGAAAAAAAAGTAATCTCATAATTATTATAATATCTGCAAAGCATTTTATACTTTTATGTACTTTCATGGGAAATACAACTTCTGATCTTAAAACAAACTTCTGAAATAGGCAGGGTGGACATATTAGTCCTATTTTATAAATGAGAAACAGTTTAGCTAAATAATTTACCAAGCATTGCACAGCTAGTCCCTGCCGTAGCTGAGACTCTAGCCCATGTAACCCAGTGTTTTATAAAATAGTATAACCAGTGACTGAAACTTATGTCAGTTATTTTAAGATATTATGTAAATCAACATATTGAAACATTAGAAAGATACCTGAAACTGAGATGAGTATGTTGCCTTTGGGATATTTGATGATATTTTCTCTTTTGGTATTTTAATGGATTTTTTTAAATAACATAAAGTATTTATTTGTAGTAGTTTCACTTGATTTTCATATTGAATGAAATAAATACATTCATACATTTTAAAATAAAATGTCCCACATTGGCTTTTTTTGTGTGTTCGTTTTCTGTTTTGTTTTGTTTATTTTTCTTTATTGCCATTTAGCTATTTTTTCCAGGTTGCCTGCAACAAAAAAAAGACCATCTTAAATTCCTCCAACTTGTATGAACTTTTAAACCTAGAAAATTGTTCAGTGCCATTCTGTGTTTCCTGTAAAAATTGAGTTTTCACAATTTTGGATTTAGTAAAAGTGGATATTTATCATTGGATTATAAAGTAAAACAAACATTTCTAGAAAGAATCTGGAAGTTTCATTAATAATAAGTGAAGCTATGACTATGCTCTACACAGAAGTTTGTTAAAAAACAAAAATGTGTTATTATGAAAAATTAGTTCCTACTTCCCTTTACTAAGCCCTAATAATTCCACTCACCCTTTGATTCCCCCCCTGTTAAAAAGATATTTTACTGCTTTTATATGTTTTAGACATTGTTACATTGACATTCAAACTTATCTTGCAGCTGCTGTATTAAAGTATGAAAATAATGTGATGAATATTCGACAGTTTAACTGTTCTCCACATCCTTACTGGTTGCCCAATTTTATGGATGTCTTCACATGGTCTTTACCGTTTGTTGGAGAAAAAGGTATGATTTTTATTAAAAAACACACAATTGTTTTATTACTGTTAGATATACTCCGATATCACAGGCACATACTTGCTAAAGGAAGCTGAAGTCTAGTTTCACTGTGCTTACAGCCCTTCTTGTGTCAGTGGGTGTGGATATGAGAGCCTCAAAGATATTTTAGTTAGCTGTTTACAGCCCCCATGTGAGTGTGTCTGGGGGACTGGGAGAAGACTTATAAATAGCCCGATGTTGTCTTCAGCTGTTAGGTTTTCTTTTCTTTTTTTCTTTAGCTTAAATCTTTCACAAAGGTATGAAGGGATAGCTTTGCTTTGTAATGGATACTTTTGTGTGTTTTAACACCAATTTTGGGGATGTCACAGCATTTCGTGGGAGGATTTAATAGGCCTCGTTTGGGGCAATGCTAGTCATTTCATAGCAGTTCTGTACTTTGAGAAACATGATAAAAAGAAATTCAGGTTCTAACCTAATATTTCTTCTCCTATATAAAAAATATGTATAAAATTTTAGTGGTAATGCTTTTCTAATAATTTAGAGGAATGCCTATTAGTATATACATCATAGGCTTTTAAAGAGAACATAAATGGTATTTAAGAAATTTTGTTTCTATATTTTGTTCTAGCTTTATAGAATTCTTAGGATTTGCTTACTTTACCACATTCTTCTTTTCCATTTAGTGTTAATTTTTCCACAAAGCAATCAATGCCTTAGTTTCCATATGTGGAAAATAAGAGTATGAGAGTACAGACATGATTGTAAAACATTTTGTTCTATATGCCTCTCTGTTTTTTCTCATCTCTTCCATGTTACAAGATGTTTCTTTCTGTTTGAGACATGTGACTTCTGCCAAGGCAATTTTTGGTTCTAAAATTCAGAGTTAATACTTAAACTGTGCATGGTAAACAGATTTTTTTTTTTAGATTGTGTTCAATCTTTGTCAGTTACTCAGTAGGTCGACATTAAGTTAATATGGAGATAGAATTACCTACTTTAGCATTTGAGAAGGGGGCCAGTAAAGGGCTTAGGTGCAAGGGATGCATTACACTTATAACCTTCTATCTTTGGTATATGAGAAATAGTTCAATCATAGCATCATCTGTCTAAAGGGAATTTAAGAATTCATCATGCTCATTCTCCTACCTCCAGGCTAGACTGCCTCAACTATTTTAATGTAATATGAGTGGAGTGGGGGGTGGAGAGAGCAGGGAGGATGAGGTAGGAGGAAAATTCACATTTCGTAGATTCTAATTTGATTCTTTGATGCTCCCACAATAAGGAAATATTTAATTGTATATAATTTAAATGTTTATACTATGAGTGTTTAAACAAGGAAAGAAATAGACATAGTTTTGTCAACTAATGCAAAAACCAGGACCTCACAGAATTTTAGAGCTCACGGTGAACTTAACAGTCATATAGTCTAACTCCTTTTGAAAGATGAGAAAATTTAATTACTGTCTACAGATCTCTCATAAGTGAAGATGGAGAACAGTAGATATCTATCAGCATTCCTACATTTGAAGTCTGCTACTAAGTGATCTTCTGTTCTTCTTTGGTTACTTGCAATCATCTATTATAAGATGAAGAAGTATTCAATCTTTTTGACCATTTTTGTTGTTTTTCTGTGGATCTTCTCTAAATTATTCATGTTTTTCTAAAAATGTGAAGCTCAGATTTGAACATTGTGCAAATAGAATCCTAACCAATGTTGAGCAGTCAAAAAATTTTCCCAAACTCATTGCATATTTTTCTATTTCAATACATGTTAGCTGTTTAACCTGACTACTTCTTGATTCTAATGAAAATTTTTGTTTGGTGTGAAAAGCAGCAAATAATATCTCATTTGTTTCACTCAGAAAAGCCAGTTTAACTTCTGATCTAGTTCCTGGGAAGCAACTAACCTAAGCCAGAGCCTTCCTGAGAGGCTGGTTTAATTTTAAAGTTAGAAGAAAGCAGTGTTTTTTTAACCTTTTAGGGTCTTTTTATTCCATTGGAAAAAAAACCCCACAAAACTTACGTTGGAAAATTTTCAACATACACAAAGGTAGAGTGAATAATATGATGAATTCCTGTGTACCAGTTACCGAGCTTTGACAATGATCAAATCATGGCCAATAATGTGTCACTTATATCCCCATCCACTGCTTCTCATCCCACACCTCAATTATTTTGAATCAAATCTCAGCTAATTTTTTTTTGTATCTATAAATGTTTTAGAATGCATTTCTAACAGTAAGGACTCTCTTTTTTTAATTAAAGTAACTATACAAAAACATTAATTTCTTGATACTAAACCCTTGTGAGAATCTGATAAAAGTTACAGACTTTTGCTCCAGAAAAATGTATGTACAAATATACTTACATTTGTACATACGCTCATAGGTCTGAATTCAATTGGTTACCTCACCTCAGGTTTCTTGGCCCCAATTTAAGAACCTCTGTTCTAGAGGGTCCAGTATGGTGTGATCTTCATAGAAGGTCAACATGTAAGGTTTATTCATTTAATAGATTTCTTTTGACAATGTTTTATTCAGGATACTTAGCGTACAAAAATACAAGTAAGATAAGGGTCTTTGCAGATTGATAGGGAACTTAAGCTACATAAATAATGATAAAATGGAATATGGGAAGCACTTTGAGGCAAGCATAGTTTTATAGGAATTAAGAGGAGAGAGGAGATTATATCTATCAGAGGATTAAAGTAGCCTTTGAACTGGGGCTTGAAGAATGGTGGGATTGTGCTGGTAGCTATGGGAACGAGAATGCTAGGTAAGAGAACTTGCCCAAGCATGAGTCTGAAAGCGTAAAATCACTGACAAATGTTGATGGGCTCAATTTGATCAGCGAGTAAATGTATGAAGGACAGGTAGTGAAAAAATGAATGAAAAGTTAAGTCAAGGTCACATCATAAGGATCTTGATCACCACACAGAGAATTTGGAACTTTGATCAATGGTGGGAAGCAACTGAAACAGAATATGACCACGATGGTCATTTAGAAACATTACTGTAGTGAAATGGACTACAAGGAAGGCTAGAGGTTGGGAGACCTATTATAAAGCTCCATTAGAAGTCAAATGGAAACATAATGAAGCTCTGATAGCATTAGGAATGGAGAGCAGGGGAGAACCACAAGAACTATAGAAATAGAATCAGTGAGATTTAACAAGATGGCATGTTTATTAAGGGGAGGGAATGGTTGACGATAACTTCAATGTTTTGAGTCTGGTAAAGATAGTGACATTAATACCCTCTGATGAAAACCCCTGTTATTCTAGCAACCCCTCCCTCTGGTTATAGCTGCTCTTCGTCTTCATTGGAATCGTTAGGTCTCTGACCATGTCATTTTATTAGATCCCTCCTTGCCTCTCTTCCTTCTTAACATACCCTCAAACTCCTATCTCTTGTTTTCCTACTTTGTTTGTCCTATAACTCAGCTCCAGTTAAGTCCGGCCATGTGTTTCCTCCATTCTTGCAGCCAGGGTATAGAGCACTGCTGGAGATATTTATACAGCCTGGTGAATTGTACCACCTTTTGATTTCTAGTGTTAGCTGGGCTCTCGAGAGTACACAAACAGCCTTTATGTCACCTGTCTGCTGCCTTGCCCATTGCCTTTAGGATACAGTCGAAATTTTTATCCTTTTTTCTCAAACACTTTCTTTTTCCAGACACTTTCCCACTCTCGGAGAAAACATGTACCATCAGTGGGAGCGTTCTCTCCTTCCTGTCCCCCTGCTTTATAAGCTGCACTCATCTTGAATTCTTGTCTTGGTGTCCCTAGATTCTATTACCCTTCTGCTTTTTCAGGAAACTTGCTTCATCAGTTAGGTCCCTCTATGTGAAACTTTCTCTACTAAGCACTTTTATAAATTGTTCAGATCTGTTTGATCTTTTAATAAAAAATAAATAGCATTTTCCCCCACCTGATATCCTTTTTTAGTTACTACTGTGATATTCCTCTCTTGCCTTTCCTTCACAGCTAAGCTTCTGGATGAAAAGGACTGTAAACTTAAAAGCTACTATTTAGTTTCCATAAACAGCTTCCAGTAGCTTTCAAGATAAACCTTAACCTGTCACACAAGGTTTTTGGACTTTCTCTTGAGCCTCTTTTCTTGCCTTTCTCTTTCATCTTCTCTGTGTTCCAGCCATAACACAGCACAGCCAATTTCCTAAATATGCTGTGCTCATTAAGTTTCATGCCTTCGTACTTTTTACTTTTTCATAACAGCTTTATTGAGATATGTCACATATTGTACAATTGACCTATTTAAATTGTACAATTCAGTGGTTTTTAGTATATTCACATAGTTGTGCAACTATTACCACCAACAATTTTGAAACATTTTCATAATCTTCCCAAAGAAACCCTGTATACTCACTCCCCACAACCCCCAACTCTCCTTGCCAGCCCTAGGCAACCACTCATCTACTTTCTGTCTCCATAGATTTGCCTGTTCAGGACATTTCAATGGAATCATACAATATGTGGTCTTCTCTGAATGGCTTTTTTCCATAATGTGTTCATGGTTCATGCATGAATCAGTATTTCATTCCTTTTCATGACCAAGTTATATTCTACTGTATGGACATACCACATTTTGTTGAGCCATTCATCAGCTTGTGGATATTTGGTTCTTTCCACTTTTTGACTGTTACGAATAATGCTGCAATGAACATTTGTGTACAAGATTTTGTGTGGATATATGTTTTCATTTTTCTTAGGTGTGGAACTGGGAATAGAATTGCTGGATCATATGGTAACTCTATGTTTAACCTTTTGAGGATTGGCCAAACTTTTCCAAAGCAGCTGTACCATTTAACATTCCCAGCAGCAGTGTATACTGGTTCCAATTTTTTCATAACCTTGCCAACTCTTGTTTTTATCTATATTTTTTTATGATAGCTATCATATTGGATAGGGAATTTGTCTGTCATTGTAGTTTTGATTTGCATTTCCCTAATGAATGATGATGTTGAGTCTATTTTCATGTGCTTTGGTCATTTGCATATCTTCTTTGAGGACATGTTTATTTAAATTCTTTATTCATTTTTAAATGGGCTATTTGTCTTATATATTTTTGGATTGTAAGAGTTCTTTATATATTCTAAATGCAAGGCCCTTATCAGATATATGATTTGCAAACATTTTCTCCTGTTCTGTGGATTGTCATTTTACTTTCTTGATGGTGTCCTTTGAAACACAAGAATTTTTAATTTTGTAGAAGTTCTATTTATTTTTTTCTTTTGTTGCTTATGTTTCTGGTGTCATGTTCAAGAAACCATTGCCTAATCCAAGCTCATGAAGATTTACCTCTGTCTTTTCTTCTAAGAGTTTTATCGTTTTAGCTCTTACATTTAGGTCTTTGATCCATTTTGAGTAAATTTTTGTATATGGTGTGAAGTGGGAGGTGGTCCAGCTACATTCTTTTGCATGTGGATATCAAGTTTTCCTGTAGCATTTGTTGAAAAGACTATTCTTACCCTACTGCATTATTTTGGCACCCTTGTTGAAAATCAGTTCACCTTAAATGCAAGGTTTTATTTATGGACTCTGAATTCTATTCCATTGGTCTGTGTGACTACTTCATACTCTTTCTAACTTTTCTTTAGAATGCATTGTCTGCCCTGGCAAACTCCTAGTTCATGATTCCTCTACTGAAAGCCTTCCTTTCCCCAGCAGCTCTTATGCATACTTCTGCATGGTTACAGCGTAGTGCTCATCACTGTGTGTGTGTGTGTGTGTGTGTGTGTGTGTGTGTGTGTGTGTGTGTCCTTCAGTAGTTAGGAAGCTTTTGGAGAACAGGGACTGGACCTTCTATATCTGAATCCCAGAGCTTTACCTGGCATGTGCTGTGCTATTAATATGTTTATAAGAGGAATAATAGGGGCAGTATTGAATTCTGTTTTGAATGTGTTCATTTCCAGATGTTGTCAGAACATCCACAGGCTAATATGGAATAATAGGCTTTTTCATTTATTAATTGAAATTTCTTTATACCTTCCTTTTTTATTTACTCAGTTGTCAGATATTTACTGGATGCCTGTCATGGGCCAGGTACTGTGCTAGGCTCCAGGGGTACAGTGGCAAACAAAACAGCACCCTACACTGATGAAGCTTTCATTCTAATAGGGGAAGCAGACAGTATACAAGTAGTTTAAGATGGTTGCCAATCAAAACAGCAAGGAAATCCAGACTCTGAAAGAGAGGTCAAGACTGGTGATGTAGAATTTGGAGTCATCTTCCAAAAGGTGATGCTTTATATAGCGATGAGTGGGATCACCAAGAGAGTGGAGCGTATAAAAAGAACAAGACAGCAGAGAATCTTCAGAATATCTAAGTTTTAGGGAAAATGGTCTACAAGGTAGGTAAAGCCATGAGTAGAATCCTGGAAACCAAGTGAAAACAGAAGGGAAAAATATATAGAATGGTAAAGGTGGATTAAGTCTGAGAAAGAACCATGGTTTCAGGTTGTTAGAAAGTCATTAACAGCCTTAAAAATGATGTTTCCGAGTTACTGGAGCTAGTTTTTTAAAAATTTGAGTCCTGGGACTTTTTTGCAACAGTGAAACTGTACCATGATTTTTTTCTTACTCCTTAATGCTGTATCCATAAATGAATTTAAATGTATTTAGATTTAAAAAAAATCTCTGTTCTTATCTCTGTAGGGATTCGTTTTTTTTCTGAAAAACCTGAAAACTTACCCTGTAAAGAATCTTTCTCAGACTTGTTATCCATTGAATTTCTTTCATTTTGAAAGCTTTTATATCTTTTAATTCCATCATTCCTGCTATCAGAATGTGTTAAGTCAAAAAAAAATTGTGTTAAGTCTTCCCGGGTTAAAAATCATTTGATCACTTATATAAAGTTACTGTGTATACTTATAGACAGTTGAATATGGGCAGCTAACATGTAACTTTTTTTGTTTTTTGATTTTGGAATAGTGACAGAAATGTTGGTAAATGTTCTAAGTATTTGCTCTGATGATGAACTGATGACTGAAGGTGAAGACCAGTTTGATGGTATGATTATTCATTTTACTATTTTTTATTGTGAAATGGTATTTTTTAACTGCCTAACTTCAATACACACTCCTTTGCAAAAGATAGTCATTGCTCTCAAATGACTATGCTATTTGATAAGTGACAAGTCACTTTTTCAGATATTACTTATTTTAAGATTTTTAAATAATTTTAGTGATTTTATTTATTTTTCTGTTTGTATGGGGAAGAAGATGAATTTTGGGGAGGGGGAATTTGGAAAAAAGAATAGAAGAAAAGGAAAATTGAAGTTATAAAAGGATGTGGTTCTTCATGAATATGGACACTGCTTAGAGAAGGAAGGATAAAAATGCTTTTTGTTTCATTAGGACAGTATTCTTAGTGCACCAGAAACATACCTGAACCCCCAATGTTGTTGGAAATTCCTTCTTCTTTCCAAAAACCAAAGTAGGCTGTCCCAACTTATGAGTGGTTGTGTTCTAAGAAACCACTTGTTAGTTTAGTTTGAGATTCAGAAAACGTTTTTTTCCATAGAAACAAGGTTATATGTGGTTGTTAGTTCTTATGTGAACCAACCAGCCCATGTACCTAATGTGCATTTATAGTGTAAATTAATACCATACAAACAAAATGCCTTTTATTTTTCTATTTTGAAATTCTGATTTAAAGCTTTTTAATTTCAATATTTATTTAAATTTAATTAACTGAATAAGGACGTAAACATCTTGTAAGCTGAAAACTCTTTTTTCCTTCCATATACCCCCTCACATCTTTGTTGTAGCATACTTTTCATAGTTATAATCAGTATACAGATGTTTCCATGTATTAAACATGGTTTACATATTGACAGAATTTCATAGCTACACTTTTCTGAGTATATTAATACATAATTTCATAGTTAATCTCATCGTTTGGCTTTTGGGTGGTTTAAATTATCCTTATTCTGAATAGCACGCAATAAACATTTGTATGATAGTTTTTATTTTACTTCTTGGAATAAATTTCTTGAAGAGAATTACAGAGTTAAAGAATATAAGTTTTAGCTTCACTATTTTAGCTATGAACTACCAGATAGACTACCTTGCAGAAGAATTGGACCAGAAGTACTTCCAGCAATGAATCAATAGACCTGTTTCTCCACAGGCCCACCTCATTGGGTTTTGGTCATTTTTCCTTATTTTGCTTGATGGCTATATAGTAGTAAATTACAGTTGGTTAATTTACATTTCCTTGATTTCAGTGATGCTAAGGAAAAACATTACTGTCTACTTTTCCAACTGCGTAAGCTATCTATTTCAATTGACCACTTCTCAAGTAAAATCTAGTTAGATATTTCTCTACTTACAAGAGATTTGAATCTTAAACGCTGTTGTAAGCCCATTTGTTGAAAATACAAAGTGACTGTATGCAAGTGTCTGCTGTTGCCAGCTGTTGGCAGGCAGAGATGTGCTTTTACTCTGTTTTGTAGTTTTGTCAACTAAAATATATTTATATCAGTTCTTTATTTGGTTTAGATAATAATAATGAATACTATTTATTTTTTCTTATTTTAATTCTGTCTCCTTTTCATGTTTGTGTAGAAGCTTTGAGTTCTAACATATTTCATCATATCTATCTCTTCCATAAAAATTTTAAATATTTTAATTAAATATTTCTTCTCTGTTCTGCTACCACCTTTGTAAGACTAGGTCTGGGTTCAGATTCTAGTTTCTTATAATCACTGTGTGGCCTCAGGCAAGTTACTTAACCTTTCTGAGCCTCAGTTTTCTTATCTTCA
The DNA here is from genome assembly GCF_057876585.1 of Rhinolophus sinicus. Classification (NCBI taxonomy): domain Eukaryota; kingdom Metazoa; phylum Chordata; class Mammalia; order Chiroptera; family Rhinolophidae; genus Rhinolophus; species Rhinolophus sinicus. Next base: position 50,766,322 of record NC_142515.1, on the reverse strand, counting down.
AAATGAGGATAATAGTAGCAACTTCATAATGTTACAGGTACTGATATAATGACTGAAATAATTTTTGGTACATAGCCCACATATTTTCAGATAAAATTTTCTGTTAATTTGTCAAATTCTGTGAAATATCAAGTAGGAGTTTTAATTGGTGTTCCATTTAATCTATATCTAAGTCTTGGAAGTTTTTAAAAAAATAATCAGTTTTCTAAACTGAGATTAAGATCTCTCGCTCTGTATAATTAGTTCATTTACTATAATTGCTCCATTTAATATATTTAACATGATTATTACATTTAAAATTATGGTTTTTCTTTGCAAAAAATCTGTTAATACCATATTAAATTAATACTTTAGTATTTTATATTCTTATTACTATTATAACTGGTATCTCTCTTAATATGTTTTCTAACTGTGTATGAAGTAATTATATATTTGTGGGTTTATCTTATGTTCAACAACTTGGATCAGAAAAGTTATTTACTATGGTAATTTTTATTTTGTTTTCCTTAACTTAAAAATATGTCATTTGCATAGGGCTGATATTATTTATTTTCTATATCATTGCGTTTTATTTCTTTTTTATTCTTTAAACATTTTTATCAATATTGCTAATGCTGTGTTAAATAGGAGTGGTGATAGGTAGTGCTTTAGTCCTCTTCCTATAATAAAAGGGAAAAAAGTTTCCTTGTTAAGTCTAATACAGTACTTGGTTTAGATACCTATGATTTATATGAATATAGACACTGAATCATATTTTGAGATTCAGCCAGGAATAAATATAAAATGTTATTAATATATTCCTTCTAATGAGATTTAATGTGTTTTATCAATATTTTTCCTATCAATGGTAAATTATGCTTATTTATACACTTGTTATATGAAGAATGAACCACATTTGATCATTAAAGAAGCAGTGTAGTTTAGTGGAAAGAGTCAATGGTTCAGGTGTCTTGGTGCTGCCATTATATTAGCTGTGTAATCTTGGAAAAGTTACCAAACTTTTCAGGATCTTCTCATCCATAGACTAAGGGAATGGAGAGGATGAAAATTCTTTCCCACTCTTAAGTAATTTAAAAAATTGGTAGCACCGTTTATGACTCTTTCTATGGGAAAATAAAAGTTCCTCTTTCCTTCACCCTTATGCTACCAAATATTAGGAACTGGGACTCCAAGAAACGTTTAAGAATATGGGTCTGGGAGTTTGCGTGGAGGAATGAGAGTGGTTTAGGAGAGAAAGAACATTGAGGAATGGAGGAAAAGAAGAGGAAATTAAGATAGATACTAGGATGGGTTATGGAAGAGAGCTACTGGAACTAGGTTTATTTCCCTTATTTATATTTATATTTCTTCCTTTTAACTCTGTCCATCTTTTCTCCTTTCCTTCCACCATGATAGCATGCCTTCTGTCCTTTCCTTCTCTTTTTCCTACTCAACAGTGGAACCATCCTATGGACTGGGCCTGAGGAGAAATCTGACTTAGAAAGAAAACTTGATGGAGTGGGGATTGCTGTGGAGGCAGAATTAGGGTTTAGCTTTTCTGTGGGGAAAGGGGAGAGAGTAAGATTGGAGATTTCCCAGTGGCAGGAAGGAAAGAGTAGTTTTTCCATATTCGAGTTTGAAATTGGGTAAAGGAATAAGACTCTCTTTCTTCCTAAGTGATGGTCTTTGGTTTTCCGTATTGTTTAATGTATGTGTGGGGTTATTTTTAAAGGCAAATATTTTCATAAATGTATTACATGTATAAATGCACATAGCATTTCTTTTAGATATATCATTTAATCACTAAAGAGATTTTTGAGCACTCATTTCTGTGATATTTAGAATGCATACTGTTTATTTCAGATATTTATCTTTTATCTTGAGTTTGGTAAAGGAAATACATAATCCCTATGTGCTGCAGTTTTACTAAACTAAAACTTTGCATTTCCTATAATGGAATCATGTGTCTCAGCATTAAAATGGAAAACACGGAAAGCCCAATGAAACATCTCTGCTGCCTACTCTTAGAACTGTTACTTGCTTTGAAACCATCTGTTCCTATTTCTGCAAAAAGATGTCCCTCAAGCTCCTAGATTCTATTAGGAACAGAAGGCACATACTGTTGATCTGAGTATGTGCAAAGTTCTACAATTCAGATTCAGGAAATTGTGTGCTTTTGTTATTATGGAGTGTGGGAGGCTTAGCCTTTCCTTTATCAGGAGTGGGTGAGGTTTTCCACTGAGGTAGTTTATAAAGTTACCTACATTTCTCTGTATATACTACAGATTTTGCAGATGTTGGTGTCCTTGAAGAACCACATGAGTTTGTATCTCATTTGTGTCATTACCTTTCACTTAACATACTTCCATGGGTGACACATTTCCTTAGGGTATCAATATAAATGTGCGATTGTTGTTAGCACAGTCTTTTATCAGTCTTATGTGTTTTCATGTGTATTTTTCTGTCCCTAATTTGTCTACTCTCATCAAATATAGTCATTCTGTCCATAATTTCTTCTGAATACATATCTTTTAAGAAATCTTTCCTTAAGAGCTCTACACAGTGGCATCCCTCTTTTATTCGCCAGATCCTACAGTACTGCATTTTTCAAATTTCAAATATGAGGGCCTTCATTTTTCTCTCTTTCTACATTCATTCTTCAGTACCACTGCCAAGTTAAATCTCTATCTTTTTATTTGTCTCAACCACCTTTTCTCCATCATTCACTTCCTTTTTTCTGGACTCTCCATCTGAAGAACGGCTCATATATGGCAATAAAAAAGGTACAGACCAGACAGAGTAACATGGTTTTGAAATATGACTTCATAAGTTATCCTCATGTCCATGTAAGTTAGCACATTCATTGAGTACTATTTATGCGGAGTCCCCTTGGGCCTTGTGCAAATTTAGTTTAAGTTGTATCTAAGTTAGAAGTTGATGTTTTTAGAAGTCATATTCCAAGATATCTGTCTTTCTGTGCATGGAAATATTTTTCCCTCTTTTTCATTCCTCTTGTTTTTAAATTTCATTCTTTTGCTTATTTGTAATGTTTTGTACTTTTCCCTGCATGAGTAGGGGTGTTTGATTGTCTGTCTTATTCCCCAAAGTAATTTTACTGTGGACATTTACTTTAATATTATGCATGATGTGTTTGTAGACTGATTTAAAATTCTGATTTGTACAATGTTTTTATATCTTAGTGAATTTTTAAATTTGAAATCAGTGTAGTTTACATATCTTTCAATTTTACAGATATAAATTAAGACTGAAAATATGGATCTACCTCATTACATCCATCTTCCCCATCCCTATACTCCTTTCCTAGCTATTTTAAAAATTCTGTCTATTTTAAAACAAAATGTTCATATTAATTTATTTGAAGAGAATCAGACTTAATGTTCTTGGAAAAGCCGTGTAGTAAACTTAGTTTACTTGTCTATAAAATGAGATTGAACTTTGCAATATCTCCAGTGTCTCTTCAAATTCTAAAATTCTCTGATTCTGAGACTTCTAGTAATTATTTTCCCTCCACATCTTAAAAATACCTGTGCAGTGCCGTGGTACCTACACAGTTTTGGACTTGTTAAAGCTGTGGCTTCAGTGCTCATAATATTGCCCTTTCGAGCACTATAAACATGGTCATGGAGCCTATTTTCTGTAAAATATGCCTTTTGTTTTCATCTTTGAAATTGGATTTCTTTTTCTGTTTCCTTGCAGGAAGGTCCAGTCATCATCTTAGTTTTTAATTATTTGTATTTGTGGGATGCTTGAATTTTAAATGAGATACTCTAGCCCAGAAGACTATGGTGGTCAGACCTCTGTATAAGACCCTTTTTGGTCTGGTGTCTTTAGCCTTTCCTTAACCTTCTCCTCAACCATGGTGCTTCCATATGTGTGTTTTCATCATGTTGAAGCACAGTTCTCAGGCACTACACTCTCGGGTCCAGAGTGATTCTAGTTGCTATATATGAGACGACAGGACTGAGATGGTTGTTGTTCTTTTTGGAGGCCAAGGAAAGGAAGATAGAACCTTTCAGTGTTTCGTTAGCCAGAGATCCAGTTATGTTGGTGTATTCTCTTCTATATCACTGATAGGCAGCACAGCTAACCCTTTGGAATGAAACATTAGTGACCCCTTAGCCATGTTTTTTAGGGAGTCTTTTCTCATTGCTCACGCGCCTTGTGTCATGCTCACCTCAGGATGTGAGAGCTTGTATATATTTGCATGACCTTAGAGGATACCTAGTCCACAAGGTTGAGATGTGCATTGTTGTTGAAATGCTGGTATGGTCCTTAGTCTTGGGTCACCTGCACAGTAGTTGCTTCATACCATTGTTTTTAGAGAGCAAGGAAGCTTACTTTGTCACAGTATGATGGGATATTTCCAGCCTGCATGTCAAAGGCTTTTATCGTAAACAGAAGACTGTAGGCTCTTACCAATTCTTGTCTGTTAGTCTGCATGCCATCGGCTCTCATGAGAATTAAACAAAGACCCTAGGGTTGTTGCCTTTTTTTTTTTTTTTTTGTTCTCTGGTTTGTGATACAGATTGGGCTCTAGTTTCTTTCCCGTTGACGTTTTACTAATTAGTCAGTAGTGTGAGAGTCATAAAGTTTGTGGATTACTCTTCATTTGTATCTGTATCAAATCCCAGTATTAGACCAGTGCTGAGCTAAACATTGAAGCAGCGAGAAGCTTTTTGGCATGAGTTCATCTAGTCTCCTCCATGTGAGCTGGTGGCAGGGGGCTTGATGTTGGTTCAGATGAGTGTGGACTAGGCTAATAGAATGGTACAAGTGTGAATGCCCTAAACTTGAGTCTTTCTTTCTATTTATTCCATTGAAAGTAGGTTCAGCTGCAGCCCGGAAAGAAATCATAAGAAACAAAATTCGAGCAATTGGCAAGATGGCAAGGGTCTTCTCTGTCCTCAGGTAATGATACATTTTCCTGATAATTTGTTTTATAGAAATTACTTTATTGCCCTTTGTTACAAGCAGTGTACTGTTTGACATCTAATATAGTAGCGTTCTAAAACAAGTTAGTCATATATTTACATATTGAAGAGGAGAACACAGTCCCTTTGAAACTTGGGGTTTTTGAGCCTTGTGATTATTATTGCTCACCTTTGGTATCTCTTGTCCTTCTGTGATGAAAGTACTAGGTGTACACTTTGAAAATTACAGCAGGATAGGAAGGAAGGGACAATTTTTAGAGTATTCCTGATGAACTTGCTCGTCTGCATAGGAAGTCCCTTTTTCTGGAGCCATAAATTATCTTCCTGGGGTTAATTCAGGAAGAACAGGTTTAAGAGTGCACATAAATGGATCGTTTTTAAAAATTTGTTTGCAAAAGTGATTACATCAGACATTTGAACTTGAAAGCATATGAAATACCATATTTTCTCAACTGTATAATGCCCACTGATGATGAATCTCACCATATATTTAACGAGGCTTTTCAGGGAAAACAATATATGCCTCAGTCATAAGGTACACCCTCATATCTGAAACATTTAGAATATGGAAAACTCTAGATCTTGGAATTGAAGACAATATGGTACTAGCAGTGCATGTCATAAATTATATACATGGCCTACATCTGGGGCCATCTCCTCTTTTCAACTAAGGTCTTGTTGGAAGTGTCTGACGTTTGTTGTATCTCTGCTGCAGGGAGGAGAGTGAAAGTGTGCTGACACTCAAGGGCCTGACTCCCACAGGGATGTTGCCTAGTGGAGTGTTGGCTGGAGGACGGCAGACCCTGCAAAGTGGTAATGATGTTATGCAACTTGCTGTGCCTCAGATGGACTGGGGCACACCTCACTCTTTTGCTAATAATACACATAATGCATGCAGGGAATTCCTTCTGCTTTTTAGTTCCTGTCTCAGCAGCTGACACAGGCAGAATACTATATGATAGGTAGTGTCTGATTGATAACCTAATACGGGCAGGCAATTGATAGAATGGGTATTCATTTCAATTGAAAACAATGGTCAGTCTCTCAGCTTTTCATGAAATGATATGGAGGCAGCTCATATCGTAATGTCTGAAATATTTATTTTATTCGTTTGTCTAATGCACGCTTTCCTTTTAAAAGCCCCCGTTTCAGAATGTGAACCAAAGATATACTATATCGTATTACTAAAATGGAAATGTAATTCCAAGTTTCTTATTTTTTTAATTTATGTAATTGTATTAGACTATGCTTTTATTATCAGACACCTTATTTTAGAATTAACAATCTGCTTGGGCCCCAGAACATTACTTATGCACTTACTTGCCAAAAGACTTGTGCAAGGTTTTGTATACTGGTAAATGATGCCAAAGTTTGTTTTCTGTGGTGTTTGTCAAATGTTCTATGTATAATTGACTGTCTGTAACATGCTGTTTCCTTCCTCTGCAGATGTAGCTGCTTTCCTAAATCTGTCTGTCTTTCTTTAGGTTAGCTGTATGTTTGTATAAGTATGTTAAATTAAATTACTCAATCAGACACTTGTCTGTCTTTTGATGTAGAAGCAACTTTGTAGCACCTTGTTTTGAGGTTTGCTGCATTTGTTGCTGTACTCTGCATTCTGAACATGAATGTAACATTAGATATTAAGTCATTGTTATAAGGGGTTGAACTTAAAATCCTGTAAGTCAAAATTGAAAGGGTGTTATTAAGTGTGCCTTTATTTTGCATGAAAATAAAAAGAATTATACGTAAAGCATTTCTGTAATCTGGCTCATTGAATATTTTATATTAAAAAAAAAACCTAACTTTTTGGCGTAAATATTTGTGTAACTACTGGGTTAACTTTTTGATAGCCCATTACAGATTAAATAGAAGAGAGTGTTGTGGATGTTACAGACTTCTTTCCCTTGTAGTTGAAGAGCAAAAAATGTGGTATGGAAAGCTTAATTTATATTTTACTGTAGCCACTTTGGACAGCCCTCCAAGGGTCACTGCTCTATAAAAACAGGCAGCGACAGATCTGATGTTTTCCTTAGTCATGATTAATAGTTTCTTTCTGGTGTTATATAACTACTGAGTTTTTAAAGCAAAAAAATAGGAAAATTTAATTTAAATTTTTGAACAAATTTACATTAGATTGGCTTTTCACAAATTCATTTCACTCAGTCTCACAATAAATGCTTAAATAAATAAATAAAAATAATTTTTCCTGTAGACAAATAATTTCTACTTGTAGTCTATACATGTTCTATTTTATATGTTATTGTGTTGTCTGCTACCACCAATGGCATATGTGAGAAATACAACGATGTTTTGAAATTGTAGTTTAAAATTTTCATTCTGAATGAAGTTTTAAAAAAATTTTTTTTTTAAATCTGCTTTTATTCCCTTTATATTCCTTGCTCTCCATTTTTCTTGTTATATTGTAAACATTACAAAAATGAGCTAAAAAGAATTTGACTAAAACAAACTAAGAATATCTTAAACATTCAATAAAAGTAGCAACAATGTTACCAGAAAAGGATGAATTTTAAGTTTGAAAAATGTTATACCCTTCTTCCTCTGTTCAGAAAAGAAAAAGAAAACTGAAAGGGTCTCATACTTAAATAAATCTACACTACAGTGTCTCTCAGTTATCCTTGGATATATTATTACTTTTACGTTGTATCCACAGCAAACGTTTCTTTCAGATTTCACAATTAGCACCTGCTAATTACATGCTTTGTTGGCAGCTCAGCACTTCTATTTATTCTTAATTTGCATGCAGCCGGAAGCTCAGTCTTCCAACTTTGAAATCACCCCCAACTGCAGAGAAGGTTTGAAAGACAACTTTAATAAAGGAACTGTCTATTCCTAGCATAGAGTGAGTTACTGGCCAGTGCTGAGCTTGAGGGGTCCAACTTGGGAAACTAGATAGCTCCTTCCGTCTGCCAAGTGATGGCTCTTGATAGTGTGGTTCCACCATTTGGTTGAAGGGATTTCCCTAGCTTAAGATAAACTCATTTTGAAACAAATAATGAAACACACAAAAACTGCAACTTTGTGTTTTTTTAAAGTTTATCTAACATTTAAAATTTTAGTGGACATGTTTCCTGATGTGAATAATTGAGAATTAAGTATTGCAAAAAAAAGAAAGTTTTTAACTTCTAAGACCTCAGTCCTATTGTCAGAAAATAAAAATTGTCTTCTCAGTAACTTTAAAGTTAATTTATGATATTTCTTGAGTATTTTTATAAGATGCACAACTCTATTGGAGTAAGACTTCATACTCATATTTTGTGTGCATTTTATTCATGGAAATTTGATTGGGAGCTAGCCCTATAATACTACCTTCACCAAGACCTATGTGGGAAAATATGTGGCCATCTCTATTTTAGTGTCAGGTTTCTCTTGATCATATGTCCTGTGTAGTACTGTGGAACGCAGTTTGAGACAGCACTGTACTCAAACTTTCTAAGGCCATGTCAAGAGGCCCTATAAAACTGAAAACAAATAGAGGAAAAATAGTGCCTTTCAGATAGAATTTTGCAATTATCAGATCTCTTTCTTTCCAGCTTAATGTTTAAGTTTCAAATGACCATTTCAATTCTAAGCATTTAAGTTTGACATGGTATGCAGTTTTGAGTATGATACCTATTTTGTTTCTGCAAAGGATTTAGAAGCCTCAGAAAAGAACAGAGAGTTCTTTTGACCTAGAAAATGCTTTTGCATATCAAATTAAAAGCAAATAGAATGATTTCAAAAGTATATTGTCACATTTCATAACTTGAAAAATTTATTAATAGACTTTTAAATGATTGATACACTCAAATAGATACTAATTGTTATAGTGATAAGTCATTATGTTTAATTAATTGCCATATATAATACAAGTTATAAAATAGTTTATATAAAATCTGTTACCACAAACTCTTTAAAAATATTCTGATTGGCATTCTATTTTTCCCCATTCAATTTCTAAATTATAAAGAAAACAGTCCATATTTTAAAGAATAGGAATTCCAAGACTGATCAAGTAGAGATGAGTCATTTATCCCAGTTTTCTGACTGGACAAGTTCCAAGACTATTTTCCAAATGCACTGGGCTAGATATTTTCAATGGTAATATGTACAGTGGGTATACAATAAGTATGTCTGCTTTCATTTGTAATTTAAACAATTAAGGAAAATTAACTCTTCCTTTACTTAGTATTTATCTTATGTTTTTGGGTCTTCAATTCATTTTCTTATCTGGTTGAGATCAACAAGCTTTTCTAATTTTGTCTACTTTAATTCCTTAGATTCATCAGTGTCCTTTCACATTAATAACTGTTTTGGATAAAATTTATCATTTCTAAATCACGTATACTGCTAAAAGGTTGTTTCAGGAAAGATTATTCAGATTGACTTTATTGTAGAAGAAGTGAAAATAGAAGGGATGGGGCATTATTGTTCTAAATATTCTGAGTGTATTCACTTTAGGTAAAGTGGAGAATTGGCAATACTGTCCTCTGCAGTCTTTGTCCTGGTTTTCAGTGAGAGTGGTCTAGATAGTTTAAACCCAGAAATGAGCCAAAGGAATCTTTGACTGCAAAATGCATGACTAAATATGTTGACATTTTCTAAATGGGCCAGAGACAAGCTTTACCAAAAATGCATTTCTTATTTATATGACCTATGTGTATGTCCATATCATGGAATAATTAGTATTTATTGCCTGTAAGACCTCAGGTCTATCTCTTGATTCTTCTCTAGTTGGTATCTGGGTTTGAAAAGATGCTCAGTAGCCTTTCTGTCTTTACTGGAGAATGCAGGCTGTTAGTACCTGAGGCAGATTTGAGTTCATGATAAACTGGACATAAATGGATTTTTTAAAGGCTGTAGATGTTAATATCTTTAGATATGTGGAACACCAATGTTAGAATAGAAAGGAAGTTCCTAGCAGACAAGAGGGGTCCTTTTAGGTTAGTTACCCACAAAGAACAGCTACAGAACTGTTCTACTTAGAGTAACTCGCCAAGTTTACTGCCCTTAAATTTCATTGTATCCATACCAACTTTTGCAGCTTGTGCTTTGCGCTGTGAATCAGAAGCAACAGGAAAAGCATTGCTGACTCTTCTATAGAGTTTATATCTTAGCGAACTAACTGGTGATGAGTATTATTTCAGTGAGGCATGAAAGTAAAGAATCTCCTATTTGCTCCTCTGCTATAATTCTACCATCATAATTTCACCCTAGAGAATTCCCTTGTGATTGTGATGGATCTGATATAATAAACAAGTTGGAAATTTCTAAGGCCATCAAAATACAAGATGGGTGATTAATGGAGTGCACTTGCTTAGGTGCTGAGGTGTCTGTGTTTACAGTAGGTCTGTGTGTTCTGTGCTCTGAGCGATGTTGTCATAGTGCTGTGTGTAAACTGTGCTGTGTCAGAAATTGGGGGATTGGATGGGGCGCTCTAATATGGTACGATGTATGTTAAATTGTAAATGATGTAGTGTGGGGTACTGTGATATTTTAAGTGATCATTGCCTTTTCTGCTGTACAATATGACCCTTCTCATCTCTCTCATTCATTTTGCATGCCTCTGCTCACTTCTGTACAGCCACAGTTGAGGCTATTGAGGCTGAAAAAGGTACGATCAGAGTCCTTGCGCTGGGCAGAGATCTGTGGTGTGGGAGGGCATCAGAGAGGTCCTGTGGGTGTGTCTTACTCCTAGCTTGCACAGCCCAAGATGAATCAGACTCACTGACTTATCAAGTGGAAGTCACATTCCTCTTTTTTTAAATCACAAAGACTGATTTCATAGTGACGAGCTGGTTTTTCCCCTTGTGTATTATAGTATAATATGCAACTAGCATTTAATGTTCCTGAATTCTTTAGAGTGCAGCATGTTATGCTATAATATCATAACATTTAAAGTTGCATATAAAGATCTATGCCATATTTTGCATGATTCTATGCTACTCAGATTATTTTTTTCCTAAGTGAAACCCCCTCTAGATAAAGGTTTGAATTTGTTTTTACTCAGTTTCCAGTAATTCACTGAGAGTGCAGGAGCTGTCACTAGGATACTTTTTTTTTTCCTGTAGTTTGGGCTAGTGTTTGCTGATAATATTGTATTCATGTATATCATATATTGGCTTGATATTACACATTGCTAAATGCTTTGCTGCCCAACCATTTATTTGGTTCACATGCACAGACTCTGAGTCCTAAGATTCCACATTTTTAAAGCAACCAGATTGTAACCAGTAGTGTGGAAATCTATGCACATTTTAATAATGTAGGATGCATCATTCCAGATGAAGTACACGAGAAACCATAACAATTGGAGGAGGAGAAGAATTGCCATTTATTTTGATTTGGGTTTCCAAAGGACATGCAGTGAATGGCCAGAGAATTAAAAACAACATCTCCTAAAATAAGAAGCTATAAGCACATTTTGCTACCAGCCAAACACAGATCTAACTCCTGGAGGCATTTCCCACCTTTTCCATTTCATATTGGTGGTGATGGGGTGATGCTACCTTGACCTCCAAGATAGTTCTGAACTGCTAAATTTTAACTTCCCTTTACCTCTTTCTCCTCCAAAGCTCTTGGTACAGATTTGTATGTTGAGGATTAACCTTGTTTAGCCTCCTCACTTGCCCCCACTCTTGATGCTGTCTTACTGTGATAGTCACTAGTAATGGTGATCTTGGGGTCTGAATTAGGCGATAACTGTGCAGTAGAAGTCAGACTAGGACCCCGAGACCATTGTCTGGAGGTTGATTTTGGGGTCAGGGGAGGGTTGTTTTTGTGTTTTGGGGTTTTTAAAAAGGCTATGCTAACACTGTCATCTATGAAGCTATCATATTTATATTTAGGTTTAAATATTTCACATTTTAAGGGGAAGTCTGGAATGTGGATAGGATTCAGTTAAAGTAAGATTTAAATGTTGCTACATAGAGCTAATTTCTTTCTTCTTAAAAATCATTAATTATGTTTTTGAAATCTCGGAAGTGTTTTTCAATTACTGACTTATCAAATTTGCATTTTGTTAAGCAATACGAGGATTCTCTCCACCACATAGAATCTGCAGTTTTGAAGAGGCAAAGGGTTTGGATAGGATCAATGAGAGAATGCCACCCCGGAAAGATGCTGTACAGCAAGATGGTTTCAATTCTCTGAACACCGCACATGCCACAGAGAACCACGGGACTGGCAACCATAGTGCCCAGTGACCCACGGCTTCCCAGGGACTCTCACATCTCGGGCCCCAAATGGACAGATCACCCGAGGAGCTGGAGGGGTCGGCCAAGCTGACTGTAAATGTCACAGTCCCTCTGGAGAAACCATTGTGCTTTTGAGACCCCAGCCCCCTTCCTGGATGGAGGCTTGAGGGCCCTGGGACATCTTGTGCTATCTGATCAGATTGGGTCATCGCTGCCAAAGTGGGGAGCAGTGAGCAAGGGGCTTGGGGCAATTTCCAGTGGAGGGCAACTGCACCTCCAGTTATGCTTGTGGTTCACACATTTAAGTTTACAAATGAGATTTCTTTTTCCCCTCAGTAGAGTTAGATTTTGTTTTTCAGCCATGACTTCAAATGTAAGCCTAAGAGCTAACATGGACTTTTTTCCCCCTATGAAATGTCTTTAAAGGATGAATTAGCATGGTCTTAAAATACATTTCTGAGGTTACTAAGCTGTATTTTGAATTATGGGCAAAATGCTGAGAAACCCAGTTGGCGTTTATACAAAATGCAGAACCTCAGGTCTGTATTCTTAAATGTGGCTAATTCTGTAATATAGTCTTGGTATTTTTCAACTATGAATGCATCACCTATTTCTAGGAAGACTCTGTTACTTGAACACAAATCCAAAAATTAATTTAGAATCTTTTTGCCCAGGTCTTTTGAGATTTACACCCCAGAGATTTAAGAAGAAAACCTCTAAAATTTCAAAATTATGAAGAATTACAGAATTACTCATTTAAGATACTTTAAAAGAAGTTTGTACATTGTCAAAGTAAATTTTAATTCAAATCATGTCTGTAAAACTTGACGTATTTTGTGTATGCATGTTTTCATTTTGCAAATATTTAATATATAGACCTATGATGTACAGGTACGACATGTATAGGTTACCTAGATGTTATGAGAAATTTTAGTTTATCGTGAGTACTCAAGTTGCTTAAATAGCCACCAGGATGATTTGCTGCTGGCTTTCTATCATTTTTATGTTTTGATGCAAAGGAAATTTTAAAATGTTCTGGAAGTGTTTTTGATTAAGCAATGCAACATAGAAGAAACAATGGTTCTGTTCAATCATTCAGTTGTTAGTGGAAGCATAAAAGTCAAGACTGCATGTTGAACACTTTCTTTTGATAGTTACAGAACTGCTTGGTTAAACTAAATGGAACCATGTGCTAATTTTTCACAATTATTGACCTGTATTGATTGCCACTGTAGTTTGGTATTTCCCTTTACTCTGGTGGCCTGCTTCCCTCATGCCCTGGAATACAACTCAGAGCTCCAGGCAGCGGAACCATCTATTGTTTTGTTTGCCAGAAAGTGCACCCTGTATGGTCTCCTGTCTAAGTTGGAAATATTATGCATGTGCAGGACTATTCGAGTATTTTATAAACATTAGCACACAATAAATTCCATGCATGGGCCGCTGCTCCTATCTCTGTGTTGGGTTTTATTTGGAAGATGTAGTCTGATTTGACCTCATGCAAATCAGAAAATCCTGGTAACGGAACTGCGATATATCCTTCAGAGATTATGTCATGGATAGTTCAATGTAATTTGGTTAATTAAATTCTGTGTTCATAAATTTATCTTTTTTTTTTTTTTTTAATTGTGGTTACTCTTGTTTTACATGAGCATAAGTTAGCGCTCGAGGACTGGGTGCCTGTTTTAGGCCTCCTAAATCTTAATATTTAAAATCACTGTTTCACTTAACTTTTAATTGAAAGAAAATGTTATTGTCTAGAATTTTGTTACAGTAGTATTGGAAATTTATTGAGTGTTTTAACAATAAGGAAAAAAGATACTAGTGATAGTGCATTTTCCTGACATCATATTCCTTTATTTTCTTGCCATGATCAAAATAAGTATAGAATTTTGCAGATTGAGGGAAATTAGGATATTTCTCAACATTTTATAATAATATAATCATATAGCAACTTTAGTTACAGTTTTCAACAATAATTATAACGATACACATTATAAAGTATTCATTTAACTTGGAATGTATATACTTAACCTAACTCCTGGTAACAAACAGAACTCAAATTATTGATTGTTACACTTTCTACTTGTTATAATATTAACTTGCATACCAGTCCGTGAGCTGCCTTTAAAGTTATTATGCCCAATGCATACCTTAAAGATTCTTTTTGATGTTATTGTTTTCTGAAAACTATGCATCTCTAAATTAGCAGCTTAACTAGTACATCAGATAACAGGAACTTCCTTAGCCCTGTGGTCCATCACTAGGGTTATATTGTGTTCGTAGGAACCATGGGTAAATATAAAGCATCATTAGCAAACTAAGAAGAATGTTATGTTGATGGGTGAAAATAAAAAAGGAGAAAGTAAAAGAAAGGAACAGAACTGAGAAAAAGTGGTATACATTCGTGGGAGAATATCACCCAGTGCCTCACAGACCACACTTCCTACCTGTTGAATAAGGAACCTCTTTCTTCTAGTCTTTCTTTATAACTAGTTTCACAATGAACCATACAAGTATTTTTAAGTGGTTTTTTTTTTTGTAACCCATGATGAATGCAAATCGGGTCTACTAGAGCAAACAGTAGTGATGGTAAAAATATAAATTACTATTCAATATTAATTTTTTTCTATGTATTCAAAGATGACACTTCTGAGTTAGAAAAGATAATCTCTGACTTCTTGTACCTTCGGTATTTCAGCCATTATTAAAAGAACTCAAAACCTTCCAATGTTCTGGCAGTTAACATTTGAAAGTGGCCTGAGACCTTTGCTTAAAATGAATCACCCCATCTTATTCAGGATTTTTGCCCATTGCAACTGATTTTCCTTGGTCTATAGCTGTTCTACACAATCTTATGTAATGTTCTGTTGCATCCTTAACACTTTTTTTCCACCTCCCCTGCTTGTAATTTGTGCTTTCTACAGTTCCGGGTTCTTCTGGAATCCATTCTCTGCCTCTGTTCATATGTATATTTGATTTGCCACATTCCAGGACCTCGTGGCAAGTGATTCTGCAGTCCGGTGTGATGGAGGCAGGTAAGTGACATAGCTGGGGCCAAATGGAAGCAGAAAATCGGATCTTGCAGTCATATAGGACCAGTGCCCTAGGTTCTGGAGCTTGTAACTCTAAGTGAAAATGAGAGCTAGGAATGTGGAATTCCCTGGATTGGCATCCATTATAGGGAGGAATCAGATGTTCGAGTTGATTCTTATTTTCTGTTCCTAGAAATAGTATGCATCTTTGCATCTTTAGTCATTAATATTTTGGTCTTGCTTACTTTCATATTCCAGAAATAGTTATAGTAGTCCCACCTTGTCCATGGTTTCGCTTTCCATGGTTTCAGTCAACTGTGGCCCGAAAATATTAAATGGAAAATTCCAGAAATAATTCCTAAGTTTTAAATTGCATGCCATTCTGAGTAGCATGATGAAAACTCATGCTATCCGCTCCATCCCACCCAGAACATGAATCATCCGTTTGTCCGCATATCCACAGTGTATATGCTCCCACTGGTCACTTAATAGCATTCTCAGATATCAGATCAGCTGTCAAGGTATCACAGTACTTGTTCAAGTAACCCTTATTTTCCTTAATAATGCCACATGCACATAACATTTATTACAGTATGTTGCTATAATTTATTATTGTTAATCTCTTATTGTGCCTAATTTATAAATTATCATAGGGATGTATGTATAGAAAAAACATGGTATATGTAGGGTTCGGTCCTGTCTGCAATTTCAGGCATCCACTTTGGGGTCTGTCTTGGAACGTATCCCCAGTGGATAAGGGCAACTACTCTATTTCTCTTTTGAAATAAACAAGTGGAATGTCCCTGATGACATTCACTCAGAAAGTGCCTTGCTCTCCTTTCAGGGAAAGGGAATTGTACAAATTAATTCTGGATGTTTCCCCTAAAATTGATTTCCTTCTCTACCATGAAATGACCATTTCTATTCTTTCTTGGGTATTATATTTAAGTCTAGATTCGTCATTGTTGAGATGTACTTGAGCAGTTTGTTATTCTAAAAAGGACTTTGGACTTGGGGGAACTCATCCTGGGTCTACGCTGAAATCCAGAAATCCAGGGGTTCCTGTTCTGGGCTGGTGCTTACCTTTTCCAACCAAATATTGATTTCTGAAGAAATCCCACGGGTTTTTTCCTGACACTAGCCCGAGAGCAGAAATGCTGCCTTGGTGAGAGGTCCAAGAAGCAGTAGGTGTCATCTTTCCTCAGTCTGCCTGGCCTTTGGTGAGATTGGGAGTGTTGACAGAGTTCTGATCCACCTTGGCAGAGAAGGAAGGTCAGAAAGAGAGAAGTTCATGGACAAGAGACCTGGTCCCTACTTATCTCGTTACGGAGAATTAAGCGTGTCTGTCTGGTTGGCAGGGCACACCTAACCACAGCGTCCCAGCATTTCAGCAGTTTGCAAAGGAAGGTGATATGAAGGGACAGCTGCAAGTCAGCCACAACTTAGATCTGAAGAGATCAAGCATTCACTTCACTTGGAAGAAATAGAGAAGGAAGGAAGCCGAGGACTTAGCAGGGTAAGTTATTTTTCCATCAGCCAGTTTGCTTGCATAGATTATAGTTGAGGAAAGTATTTAACACTCCAGGGAGTGTTAAGCACTGATTAAGCTTCTGAATGTGGTTGTAAGAGGATGTGCCTAATGGATTTCTCCTTTTCTCTTTTTCTTTCTCAACCCCTTTGAGGGTCCCCATTGACTAGGCTTTACTCCCCTTCTCTTCCCTTCTTCTCCAAAGATGTTTTGTATTTGCTGGTGAATTAGAGAAAATTAGATGGGCCTTCCTGGTCAGGATACAGGATGACTGTGGTTTAGGTAAAACTTAAGGCTTTTGGTGGAAGGAGGGAGAAAGGTGGGAGACGTAGGTCCAGGAATAGACCAGTAACTTAGAGGATTTGGAGGTGAAGGATAGGAATTTCTCTAGGCTATCCAGTTCATGTCTCCTCTCTGCTCCGGTCCTTCCAGTTCGTGTTTTTTCTTTTATATGCTGGGAATAAATTCGAGCCCAAATCACTAGGGGTGGCTAGAAAAACGTTAAAATGATTTCCCTTTCTAGGTAGGGCAGACCCTGAACTCTGGAAAATTCTGGAAGCTTACTATAGATCATTTTTGCCAACTTCTCCCTTGTCCCCTTGGTTTTTTGCCTTCATTTCTCTGTCCCCACCCTCATCTTGACCTTGGAGGATTCTAGGGCTCCTTGTAGCAAACTTAGAACCAGGGAACCTGGGTCTGGGATAGGGGTACACAAATTCAGACATGAGCCTGATGATATATGTAGGTGCAAGTGCAAAGACCCAGCTCCTTCGTCTGACCTTCTTACCTCCCTGCCCGCAAATTAACTCATTTGTATCATGAACCCACTCTAGACGCAGGAAAGTATGACATCAGGGCTTTCACCAGCACCACTTCTCCCCCAGCTGTGTGACTTGACTTCCAGCCAGTTCAACCAACTCCCAGAGAGCCAAGAGTTAATCTTCCGTTGGAGGAAGACCTATCTTGGGCAAGGCAGATAAGTAAGGCTGTACCTTTCTGGCCTTACTGGACTTCCACTGCAGCATAAGGACTTTTGACTGAATATCAGGGAGATATTTATTATTACTCCTGGGATTTAAGACTCTAGTTGTCTCAAAGATACTGTCCCTCCTTACCTATAAACAAAAGACGAGTCCATTCTTTCCAGATTTAAAGTGTTATCTTGCCTGAGGGAGCTGGGTAGATAGAGCAGATACATGTTTCTCGAAATGCAATGATTATGGAAATATGAGGAGAATGTGTGGTGATTAAAAATGGAGGGAAGAAGAGTCAGGTCACTTGTTGGAAATGGGGTCCAAACGTGTGAAGGCAACAATTCCATCCACCCTTTTGTAAAGGGACGTGACTCTTAAATCCTAAAATATCATTAAGTCTAATTTCTTCTTTATTGGTGGGAATTTAGGAGGTATGGTATGCATATGAGCTTAGCTAACTCGGTTCTGTGCACTGTGAAACCATCCGTTGATTTGTGGGATGAGGGGAGAGATGAAAGTGGTGGAATGAAAGGATGAGGAGAAAGAAAGTACAAAGGAAATTACAAATTCGTTCCTCTGTTAACTTGAGGAGAGGGCTTTGCAAGAGCCACGTTGTAACAGAATGGATATTAGCTGGATGATTCCGGGAGGGTTTGTTTTACCACCTACATTTTAGCTGAATGATAATTCTGGAGTTTTTTCCCTAACAAATCTGATCCAAAAGGATTATATGTCAGAATATTTTTGTCACAAAATATGATCTCTAATTTGGACTTTAATAGTTACCTCATTCACACTAAAACCAACCACTATCAATATATTTAATCCTTATTTCCCTGTCCCCAGAGGTAGTTAATCTGGGGATTAATAACGTATTAGCTTCTCCATTTTTATGGATACCTTTTTTTTTTTTAAATTGAGGTGAAATTCACATTAACAAAATCCTTTTAAAGTGAGCAATTAAATGTCATTTAGTACATTCTCATTGTTGTGCAACCACCGCTTCTGTCTAGTTCCAAAACATTTTCATCACCCCAAAAGAAAACTCCATAACCATTAGGCAGTTACTCCCCATTCCCTCTTCCACCCAGCCCTGGCAACCATGAATCTGCTTTCTATCTCTAGATTTACTTATTATTGGTATCTCATACAAATGGAATCATATAATGTGACCGTTTGTGTCTGGCTTATTTTACTTAGCATAATTTTTGAAGTTCGTCCATGTTGTAGCCTATATCAGTACTTCACTCCTTTTTACTGCTGAATAATACATTACATACATACCAAAATTTATTTATTCATCTGTTGGTAGACTTTTGGGTTATTTCTTCTTTTTGGCTATTGTGATTAGTGGTGCTATGAACATTTGTATATAAGCATTTGTTCAAGTACCTGTTTCCAATTATTGTGGGTATATACCTTGGAGTGAAATTGCTGAGTCATATGGTAATTCTCTGTTTAACTTTTGGCAGAGTGGTCATACTGGTTTCCATTGTGGCTGTACCATTTTACATTTCTACCATCAGTGCACAAAGGTTGCAATTTTTCCACATCTTTATCAACACTTGTTATTTTTATTTTATTTATTTTTAATAATAGTCATCCTAATGGGTGTAAAGTGATACCATGAGGTTTTGATTTGCATTTTCCTAATAATTAGTGATGTTGAACATCTTTTCATGTGCTTTTTGGAAATTTGTATATTTTCTTTGGAGAAATGTCTGTTCAAGTCTTTTACCCATTTTTTAATTGACTTGTTTGGTGGTGTTGAGTTTTAGGAGTTATTCATGTGTTCAGGATATTAATCTCTTATATATGATTTGCAAATACTTTCTTCCATTCTGTGGGTTTTGATTTTACTCTGTCCTTTGATGCACAAAAGTTTTTAATTTTGATGGTCCAACTTATCAATTTTTCCTTTGTTGCCTGTACTTTTGGTGTCATATCCAAGAATTTGCCTAATCCAGTGTCATGAAGCTCTCTCCCTATGTGCTTTTCTAAGACTTTGTAGTTTTAGCTCTTATGGTTAGGTTTAGACTCAATAATCAGGCTCAAGCCATTTTGTTTCATTAATTCTCAGAATGTTACCATCGACATTTGTGTTCAGTCTCTTTTCTGTCTAGAATTACTTTTTTCCTATCTCCTTGTATTCAAAACATTACCATCTTTTATGGTCTAGTCCAGCTGCTCCCTGCTTCATAAAGTCTTTCTATAGCTCATCAACTAAAGAGACTTTCTTCGTCTGTCTCCCATTAGTGCTTTAGTTTCACTTTTCTTATAGGATTGATATGCTGTCTTACACTATAGTTTACATTTAATCTCTAAGACATTTAGATGTGAAGTATATTTTTCATGACTTTTTCCATTATAGTGTTTTGTGAATGATTTTATGTTTATAACTAAGTATTTATTGATTGAATGGATGTTTTTACTTTGCCCAATGCAGTCCCTTTTGTTTACTTACCCCTTGTGGAAGGAATGAGAGAAGATAAACCAGGAAAAGAGGATATCACAGAGTTCCTGCTAGGTAGTGGGTGGGTGTAGACTTAGTTCTACTTCAAAACTCACCTCTTTAGGAAATTTTTCTCATAATTTGCCTAACTTACATTGACTGTATAACTCTTAGCATTGTGGTGCCCATTTTGTATTGCATTTAAATTCTACTTCTTGGTGTATTATGTATAAATGTGATGATAGGTCTTTTAAAATGAATGTAACTTTGCCAGCTAGATTAGATTGACTAATTCTCCAATTAGTAGTTTGGGGCAGCCAAAACTTCTGTTGTGTTTTTCTCTTTTAAATTGATTTTTGAAATACACTAATAATAATATGAACATGCTCTTTGTATAAAAAAGTCAAACATTACAATTATCTAAAGTCCCCTTTGATCAACTCAGTTTCCCTGTGTTAATCGGTTTTATGAGCCCTGCCAGACCTTTTTCTATGTATTACTTACATACATATTTTTATTATATATCGAACTTCATATGTAATTATCTCCCCTCTGTTTTTCACAACGGTCTGTAGTGATCAATAATCAGTAGATACGAAATAAATCTTACTGATACCTGGGTCTAAAAGACTGGAATGAGAAGTGAAAGGTCAAACATGTGAAAACATGTCATACGTATCCAGCTTGCAAAATTCCACTCCATATCTTGTCTACATATGTAGTCCCCAGGTATCAGTGGACAGGCCATGGCTCCACGGCCCCGACGACGAAGGCACAAGAAGTCCCGCTCATCGGTGGCTCCCATGGTTGAGACCCCTGTGCCTCTGACTCTCTCAAAACCTGGCCCTAGCATTGATGCACTTGGCTTCCACTCCTTGGAGAATAATGTTCCTGGCCTACCCCAGCTGATTCTTCAAAAACTGAACATGAAAAGCTATGAAGAATACAAGTGAGTGACTAACTGTGGGAGAGCAATACATTGTTTCTGATAGAAGTGATTTCAAAAGGTGGAGAGGGAGTCTAACTTGGGGATTATGGAGTATTTGCAATGAGGGATTTTCTCATCCTCAATTTTGCCAGTTTTATTACCATAGAAATTTAAGAAATATAATTTACTTAAGTGAGAAATGATGGGAGTAGGAGAAAATATATAGAAGGAAAGGTTGGGGTCATGGCAGATTTTGGAGATATTCTTTTTCCTATTGCCACTCCTCCTCCATGCTGTCTCTGCAGGTTGGTGATAGATGGGGGTACTCCTGTATCAGACTTTGGATTTCGATGCCCTCAAGAAATGTTCCAGAAGATGGAGGACACATTCCGATTCTGTGCTCACTGTAAAGCACTCCCTAGTGGCCTTTCAGACTCCAAGGTCCTCAGGCACTGCAAGAGGTGACTAGTCAGGGGCTAATAGGGGAGACATCCAAGAAATGATCCGGTTCTAAGACCTCGTTGTGGGAAGAAAGGTCTGAGAGCTTTCAGAATAACTTATGGCCCACTCGTCATCCAGGCCACAGAGAGATTAGAAAAGGGTTGGACTCCTGCTTATTTTTGGTGTTATGGGGTGGTTAGGCAGAGACCACAGTACAATTCTCTCTACCTTCCACCTCTTGAGTCCTCAAAGGGTAAGAACACAATCTGTTCTGGGAAGGTTGGGGTTGAGCCATAACCTTGATCAGAGGGCAGCCACAAACACCTGGTGTTATTTTTTTCTGTAAGGGGTGGAAGAAGTGAGTTGTTGCTGATAGAGACTGAGGTGTCACTCAGACCCAAAAGAAAAATTACATTCCCTGTCTCTCCTGTCTCTTCTGCCTCTCCTGCTAAAAGAAATCCCCAGATTTGGTGCATTTGCCATCATTTCTCTCTCTACCTTCTTTACCCAGTAATCTTTCTTCCTAGGTGCAGGACTATCAATTCCCTTTCCCAGAATTCCCCATTCACCTTTGAGGTATAGGAACATCTCTTTCTGGGCTCATTCTCTCAGGTGCAGAAATGTCTATTACTGTGGTCCAGAGTGTCAGAGGTCAGACTGGCCAGCACACAGGAGAGTTTGTCAAGAGCTGCGTCTCGTAGCTGTGGACCGTCTCATGGAGTGGCTTCTGGTCACAGGTGGAGTGGTGGTGTTGGGAAACTCTGCCATAATGGTCAAAGGTGGTCATACTTGGAGAAAGATATGAAAGCATGTTGTTATGAGCAAAGAATGAGGAGCTGAGGGTTGTGGGCTATTCCTGGTCACAGGTTGGGCGAGTGAACAGAGAGGGAATATTGAAGCCAGGGAAGGATTTGGTCACTTCTTGTTCCTTGTTCCCTGCAGGTGATTTTGTCCTACCCTCGGGACATTGGTCATGGCCGACGAACGTTGTGCAGGGCTGGGACACCTGGTTTTCTATGCGGCATTTACAGCTAGATGCTGCACTGGATGCTGTGCTGGATAGTCGTGCCATGACCACCCTGTGGGCCAGTGTAGGACGCCCAAGGCCAGACCCAGATGTCCTGAAGGACTCTTTGAAGCGACTGCTGACAGATGCCCTGTCACGGCCCTTGACGCTGGGCCTGGGGCTTCGGGCTTTGGGGATAAATGTTAAGAAGACTGGCGGAAGCACCATTCATGTAGTTGGTGCTTCCCATGCGGAGACATTCCTCACTCGCTCAGGGGACTATGATGAGCTTGGTTACATGTTTCCTGGACACCTTGGCCTCCGTATAATCATGGTGGGTGTAGATGTAGCTGCCGGCTTTTCACAGAACACCTCAGCTTCACCCCTGGAACCTGGCACAGTTCAGCTTAGTGGCCATAGGGGCCTCTATCATAACTTCTGGGAGGAGCAGGTGGAGACTGGGCAGACAGCCCATCCAGATTTGGTGGTGGCATTCCATCCAGGTAAGAGTCATTGGTTCAGGAGACTACTGGGTGGGTCCTCTGGGAGTTTTCCATCCTGACTCTTGTATCTTTTATCTTTGGAATCCCATTCATTTGGCCAGGTAAACACAATGTGATGAGGACCTTGTTGATCATTAGCCATATGTGTTACACCTGGGTTCAGAATTTTCCACTGAAGAACGTGGGGTGGGTGATAGTGGTAAAGGAACATTAGCAGTGAGCAAGGTGAGGGTCAGGGTAGACACAAGCAGAGAATTATCTTGCTTAGGGTCTACCTCAGCCTTTCCCCTCTTTATTCCCATCTCAATTATTTTTTTACCTTCTCAATTTTTGTTCCTTAGGTTTCCATGCTTCTCTGGACTTGATGGAGGCTTGGGTGCCCACCCTTCTGCTACTGCGTGACTATGAGATCCCTACTTTGATTACTGTTTACAGGTTTCGATCTTTTCGTATTTGTGATATCTCCCCGACTTACTCACACCTCTCTTTATATAGATGAGCTATTGCTCTCCCCCTTCCTCATCTTCTGCCTTCTGGTGAGGAATTTCTTCCTTCCCACAATTGGCTTTTATCTCCCCTTGGAGCAAAGGCTTATTATGTTAGTTAATCTAGTGATTCGTGAGACATTTGGGAGGGAGGGATAGTCCTTGCCTCGTGTAGTCTTAGGTAATTTTTGGGCTTGATGAGTCCAGAAATGTCAAGTTCTGAGCTATTTCCCATCTCCCTCATAATCAGCAGAACTATTTTTCTTATCTGTCTCCCATAGCCAACAGGAGCTGGCAGCCTCTTTGCAGATTCTGGCAGACCTGGATACACACATCACTGCCTATGGAGCTAACCCTTTCACGTCGCTCAAACCTGAACAGGTCTATTCCAACCCCAACAAGCAGCCAGTATATAGCAGTGCCTACTATATCATGTTTCTTGGAAGCTGCTGCCAGCTGGGTCAGGGGCAATTAGAAGAGAAAGTAGATGGTGGGCTTTAAATAGCTGGGCGGGATTCTGACTGGATGCCTAGAAAAGAGGGAGGTTGTGATGAAAGTGCCCTGCTGATGCCAGTTTGTCGCCAACTTTGAAACCCACATTCACTTGTCCAGGTAAAGGTTCCAAGCTGAATGGCAGCACAATATGTGATGTGACTCATTTCCAAGAGCTTAGCTGCTAATAGCTTCTAGAGACAGGATTCTCTACCTAATGTGTGGCGAGAGGCTTTGCTGTCAGGCTTTCCAGAGCCTGTAGTTCCTAACAGTTTCCTTTGTGAGAAAGTTACACCTTTTGACTCGAACCAGATCACACCGAGGAGAAGAACCAGAGGAGAAGAACCAGATCGCACTGAGGAGAAGAACGACACCTTATTCTGAAAAACACTTCTTTCTTATCCAGCAGTTTGGGTTAAAAAGTGGAGAGGCGAGAATGACCCGACATGGTGCAAGAATGGGCAAGTCAGAGAAGTGGTTGGGAACCTGGGGAAGGGTGGGCATACTGTTCTGTTTCCTGGCTTTTTCGAGGCAAATGTTTCATTTTCCTATTTGCTGTTGGGGGCTTCTAACCTAGAGCAGCTTTTTGCCCTGGTGTTGTATTTTAGATATTCCAAGTTATGTCAGACTTTATTTGAATATACTGGAATTCTTTGTGAATCACTTAGTCTTTACCACAATAAACTCAGTTTGGGGCTTACATCACTTGTTTTATCTTATTTCCTGTTCACTGGCAAGTATTACTTGTCTACACATAACACCCCACATTTGGAGGTTTCTCTCTTGTCAAAGGAGTGATTAAGTTCAGCTCTCGGTGTAGGCCTGCCATTCTCAGCCACTCCCTGACTAGTGTCTGCCTTCTCTCCTCACACTCTCAGGATTAGGACTTCCCTAGGTATTCATGCCTACAATCTTGCCATGACCTCTATGCCCCACCCCAACCCTGACACATACCTAGACATTCTTATTGCCCACTCTGATATGGGGGATATTAGAATTCATTGATTCATTCAAAATATTTTGTTAGTACCTACCATGGGAAAGGTACTGTATTAGGGTTTTGGGGAGATACAAAGTTGAATGAGAGATAGTCCTTATTTTTAACCCAGGAAGGGAAATAATGGATATACATAAATACCCTTATTATAAGATGCAATGTGGAATAGGAACCATGAGAGAGGCCTGTAGTACTAAGAAAATGGAATGAAAAGAGGGATCAATTTGCTAAGTGACAGTGAAGGTTTTGTGAATTAGAATTTTATGAACCAGATGGGCATTTCAGGGCATTTCAGGACAATAGGACAATAGCAAAAGCTTAGAGGCCCCAAAGCATAGAAGGTATTTTTGGTGGATTAGCATAATGTCAGTCTGGGAGGTAGACTGTGACCAGATTACAGAAGGAGCATAGCCAGCTGGTCTGAGTGTGAATCCTAGGGCAACCACCAAATAATTTTGTGCCTGTGGGAAAGCTAAACTTCTTCTTTGTTTCCTTAATTTCCTCATTTGTAAAGTGGAGATAATGTCTAGTACCCAGAGTTTCATTAAGAGTTTGATAAATGAGCATGTTTGCAAAGTTGGAGGACGCACACATCCCTATTTCAAAACTTGCCACCAAGCAACAGTAATCAAGACATTGTGTTACTGGTGTAGGATAGACATAGAGCAATGGAATAGAATTGAGAATCAAGAAATAAGTCCTTACATTTATGGTCAATTGATTTTTGATAGGGGTGCCAAAACAATTCAATGGGGAAAAAATAGACTTTTCAACAAATGGTACTGAGACAACTGGATAGCCACATGCAAAAGAATGAAGTTGGACCTTCACCTCACACAATATAAAAAAATAAACTCAAAATGGATCAAAGACCTAAAGAGTTAAAACTATACAGCGGGCCGGCCCGGTGGCTCAGGCGGTTAGAGCTCCATGCTCCTAACTCCAAAGGCTGCCGGTTCGATTCCCACATGGGTCAGTGGGCTCTCAACCACAAGGTTGCCAGTTCAACTCCTCGAGTCCTGCAAGGGATGGAGGGCTCTGCCCCCTGCAACTAAGGTTGAACACAGCACCTTGAGTAGCTGAGCTGCCTCCCGGATGGCTCAGTTGGTTGGAGCGCGGGCTCTCAACCACAAGGTTGCCAGTTCAATTCCTCGACTCCCGCAAGGGATGGTGGGCAGCGCCCCCTGCAACTAAAATTGAACACGGCACCTTGATCTGAGCTGCCGCTGAGCTCCCAGATGGCTCA
This sequence comes from Rhinolophus sinicus, assembly GCF_057876585.1. Classification (NCBI taxonomy): domain Eukaryota; kingdom Metazoa; phylum Chordata; class Mammalia; order Chiroptera; family Rhinolophidae; genus Rhinolophus; species Rhinolophus sinicus. The sequence continues at coordinate 50,740,111 of NC_142515.1, read as the reverse complement.
GTTGGTTGGAGCGCATTCTCTCAACCACAAGGTTGCCGGTTCGACTCCTGCAAGGGATGGTGGGCTGTGCCCCCTGCAACTAGCAACGGCAACTGGACCTGGAGCTGAGCTGTGCCCTCCACAACTAAGACTGAAAGAACAACAACTTGAAGCTGAACAGCACCCTCCACAACTAAGATTAAAAGGACAACAACTTGACTTGGAAAAAAGGACTGGAAGTACACACTGTTCCCCAATAAAGTCCTGTTCCCCTTCCCCAATAAAATCTTTAAAAAAAAAAAACAAAAAAAAAACAAAAAAAAAAAACTATACAGCTCTTAGAAGAAAACGGGTAAATCTTCATGAAGTTAGGTGGGTAATGACGTCTTAGACATAACACCAAAAGCATAAGTAACTAAAATAAAAATAGATAAATTAGACTTTATCAAAATTAAAAACTGCTTCAGAGGATACCTTCAAGAAAATAAAAAGAATGGGAGAAAATATTCGTAAATCACATATCTCAATAAATGGTAGCCATTATTGAATCCATAACACTTTGAATTTTATTCAACAACAAACAGATTGAACTGGCAGTACTGTGTAAGATGGTTTGAGGATGAAAAAAACCAATTGGGATGCTATTGTCATGGTTCAGGTGATTTAATGCAGGTGTCAGCTAAGGTAATAGTAGTGGGCATGGGAAAGAAGAGGTAATTTCTAGCTATGACAAGTGAATAAATAGATGGTGATTTTGTAGATAGAGCATGAAAGTAAAACCTACTGGGTTTGGTTACTGGTTGTGATGGATGAAATGGGATATATCTATTAGAGTCTAATCAGGAGGCAGCATATAGTTAACAGATGACACAAAAATTTCCAACTTAATAGAATGGTAATGATAGTACGTAAAAGTCTAAATGCCTAGCTTCATAATAAATGCTGAGGGTTCTAAGATGGCTTTTGCCCTTTTAAAGTGTTTACAGTTCAATAGGAGAAGACTGACATAAGTAAGGGCAATATAATAGGGTTAGATTTCCTAAAGTCAGCAGATGATGTGAAAAAAAATTTTTTTTTTTCAAAACTACATTGAAAATCCCTTAGCACTACATTGGATTTCAACATAGCCTCCTCTCAACAGGTCTATCAGTTTTTCTTCCAGTACTGGAAACAAATCTCTGTTTATTTAGTGTATCACCAGATGAAATAGTTGGCTTGCGTTTTGGGGGCCCTGTTGTAGTCAATCAAATATCTATTGAATATTTATTACTAGTCTCGAGAGATATCGCTGTGCTCAAGGAGCTTACATGCTAGAGGGGGGAAACAAACAGGAAGCATGCAGCATTTCAGATGCTTTAAAGTGCTGTAAAGAAAATCAAACAGGGTAACGAGTGTGTATAACTGGCAGTCATGTTGATGGCAGTGGCTACTCGTGATGCTACAATGTTTAGGGAATAACTACCTTTCTGAGGCGATGGATGGCATTTGAGATGACAGTGGAGAACATTCCAAGCAGAAGCAATAACAAGTACAAAGATCCAGAGAATCTCTGGTGTGTTCGGGCATAAGCTTGGTATGTTTGGACAGAAAGCCACTTTGACCAGATTTAGTGATTGAAAAGAAAGGTGAAGAGGGATGAGATCAGAGGTAGGCGGGAGCCAGTTACATGGGGCTTAATAGACAATAGCTGGGAGTGTGGATTTTATTCTGGTTCCAGTGGGAAGCTATTGGACGAGTTTAATCAAGGGAATGATATGATCCAATTTATTCTTTAGATTACACAGGTGTGGTTTGTTTTCTTTAACCTCAGCACTATTCACATTTGGGGCTGAATAATTCTTTGTTGTAGGGGGCTGTCCAATGCATTGTAGAATGTTAAGTAGCATCCCTGGCCCATTTGGTACTGGTTCCAAATGGTACATTCCCCCGTTGTGACAACAAAAAATATCTTCAGACATTACAAGATGTCCCCTGGGGGACAAAATTACTCTCTTACAACAAAAAGTAGACTCTGACACAATGGAATGTTCACATTAGGAGAAGCATAATGGCTCCTGTTTCACAGGAATTCTGGAGCTCATGATCTTCAGAGGTGTCTTGTTTCGGTTTTGCTAAGTTTATGTGGTTGAATACAGATAAGTTAAATGCTCATGTGCTATGACTCCACTGTTAAATGTGCCATAGCAGACATCTATAAAAGGTTTAGTTGGGGGCAAAAAGGGAGTAGTTAAGTCTACCCAAGGGAAGGTAAGGAAAAGTGGGAGGAGGTGTGGAAAGTATTTGAAGCAGGAAGGAGATGGGCAATCTTTGAGTTTCTTAGTAGATGGATAATACTTTCTAGGCAGAAGAAACATGAAGAAAGGGCCTCTGACCCTGGAGGGCCTTGTATGTGTGTAGAGAGCCCCTGAAAAGTGTGTTTTTATATGAGCAAGAGTGACTCCATTTTGTGTGAGAAAGAGTAGCTCCATCTGGACACTTGAGTGCTGTGGAAATTCCCTGTGAAGATAAACAACCACCTAATGGACAGTGCAGCAGCTGCATGGACTGATAGGTCCCGTGAGGACTGATAAGGTGACGTCATATGGCTCTACGGAAGTCCTTAAGAACCCAGGACTTTGACAGCTCAGGGAGCCAGTCTCGACTGAGAGATGACCACACTTCTTCTGTGCTCTAAAAACCTGCTTGCTCCATCAGACTCAGACCGAACCTCTGCCAGAGCGACCTCCCGGGCCAGCCGCCCTGCACACCGGATTCTGATGGATTCTGGGACTGGTTCATTATCAAAATACTTTATTAAATTGTTATTGCTATGTTGATGGCCATATTGCTATGATTATGTTATGCTGTGATATAGATGTTAAGAAGGCTATTCCTCCCGCTGCATTTTCTGTGTGAATAAATGAGCTTATTGAAAGGCACTAGACCTGTGTGTTTGCCTTAATTCTCGCTCGAAGCCACAGCTACCGCGGAGGCCTCAGTCAGTGCCAGGTAGATCCTGGGGGTCTGAGAGCATCTCGGCAGTTTGTCCTTCTGACTTGCTGGAAGAGACTTCAGCACCGTCTGTGAGCCTAGCTGATGCTCCTGGCAGCATGTCAGGAAAGAAGGGTGAATTGAAAGGATGAAGTGGGAAATCGAGTGGTAGTGTCTGAAGAGGCCATTGGATATTTGGACCTATAGCTCAGGAAAGTGGGCTGGAAATAAGAGGTTGGAAAATACCCTCTTAAGGTGATAATTAAGGCAGAGGGAGAGGTGGGGATGAGATCACCAAGGGAGTGAACAAGAATAAAGACAGGTCTCTTAGAGAATGCTTAAATTCTGGAGGTCTCTGGGGGCAGATTGGATAGAAAGGCCTGTTACCGTGTTTTCCTGAAAATAAGCCCTAGCTGGACAATTAATATAAGAACTGGATCGGTTCTTATATTAATTTTTGCTCCAAAAGACACATTAGAGCTGATGGTCCGGCTAGGGCTTATTTTCAGGGAAACGGTATTTGCCCGGTAAACAAACTTGTAGAAGCTGGGGAATGAATGCTGGGTACCCAAAGTATTGTGCAGTTTTATTTAAATTTGTGACTCTCCTTAAGTACCTTCTACTTCTCTCTTCTTTTGGGGATATTTATATCTTGCTCTTCCCACTAAAAATTTTAATCTATCCTATCCCATTCCCTTGAAGAAGCTTTTGGGTAGAAAAGCATATAGAGTAATAGGTTGATGGGTCTCAAATGGTAGTTACAAAATATTCATGGGGATGTAAAGTATGGTATGAGCCTGCCGAGGAGACGAACGGTTCCTGAAGTGGGGAGTGAGGATTGAGAAAAAACAGACAAGAGACAAAGATGGGATCGGGAGGGCTAGCAGTTCTAATTAGACTGCAGCGCCTACTTTATTTTTCAGCTTTCTTTTATACACACAGAAACAAGAAGGTTACATAAAGCGGCTGAGGCAGCAAGTACAGATTAGTTACGTTTTCTCAAAGTTTGACCCTGACTGTCTTTATCTCTTTGGTAATTTCTCATCCCCAGAACAGCAGGTGTCTGTTTGTTCTTTATGCTTATCGGAGTTCCCCTCAGCCATCCTCCCAAACTCTGCTTGAAGTTACATTTTCTTAACCCTTAATGCTCCAGCTCCCTACAGCAAATATAGTCCACAATATTGTAAAAACTGTAGTGTCAGCTGGGTACTACTTCATAAATTATTGGGGGGATAACTTCATAAATTATACAAATGTCTTCATAAATTTTACAATGTCTAACCACTATGCTGTACATCTGAAACTAAAAAAAAAAAAATAATAACATAAATATCAACAATGAAAAAAATAGGCACGGGGATGTAAAATACAAAAAAAGAAAGAAAGAACCACCCGGAGGGCTCGTTAAAACTGCTAGAGGGGCCAGCCCGGTGGCTCAGGCGGTTGGAGCTCCATGCTCTTAACTCCGAAGGCTGCCGGTTTGATTCCCACATGGGCCAGTGGGCTGTCAACCACAAGTTGCTGGTTCAACTCCCCAAGTCCCGCAAGGGATGGTGGGCAGTGTCCCCTGCAACTAGCAACGGCAACTGGACCTGGAGCTGAGCTGCGCCCTCCACAACTAAGACTGAAAGGACAACAACTTGACTTGGAAAAAAGGCCTAGAAGTACACAGTTCCCCAATAAAGTCCTGTTCCCCTTCCCCAATAAAAAATCTTTTAAAAAAAAACAAAAAAAAACTGCTAGAGTTTGAGTCAGTTGATCTAAGGTGGAGCCCAATAATTTACATTTCTGTCAAGTTTCCAGATTTGTGGTCTGGGGACCACATGTTGAGAACCACTGTAAAAGGTAGCCAGATTTTGCTCTGAAATACAAACTTTCTTAATGGGTTTAAGATATTGGTCTGGGCCCTTGAAAATGCCTCAAATGTTTAACGCTAGTGTGTGTGTGTGTCAGATGATGGGGCTCTAGTGTGAAGGGAGCCTAGAATCACTACACAACTCCCTTCTGTCATGGTTTTGATTAGTATATCTCGAGTTTCGGCTATCTAGGAACTCCAATAAATATTAATCCATTTTACAGAGGACTAATAAAAGGCACCTCCTTTGTCCTTAGAAGATATCAGGGAGGATGGCATATACGAGGTCTGACCATTAAGTCCGCGAACTTGCCACGGTGTGCTTACATTGGCAGCACTGTAGAAACAGCTCGGGAAGGTTTCCTAACCTTGGTATATCAGTGTCTCACAGCGGTGTTTGTGTTGACATGTGGCCGTGTCTTGCTGAGTGGCATTCATTACTGTTGCATGTTTTTGTGTGCTGTTCTGAGAATGTCTGAGCTTGAATTAGAGCAACGAACAAACATTAAAATTTCTTGTTAAACTTGGGAAGAGTGGAAGTGAAATCAGGGACATGTTAGTCCAAGTTTATGGGGATAATGCCATGAAGAAAACGGCAGTGTACAAATGGATTAAATGTTTTTCCTAGGGGAGAGAACACTTCCTTGAGGAACAGAGGTTCAGGGTGGCCAGTAACGAGCAGAACTGACAAAAACATTGCAAAAATTAATTGAATTGTGCATCAAAATTATCGGTTGACTGTGAGAAGCATAGCAGACCAAGTAAACATCTATAGAGAAACAGGAAAATCTTAACTGAAAATCTTGGCATGAGAAAGGTGTGTGCAAAAATGGTCCTGAAGGAGCTCACTGATGAACAAAAGCAAAGGAGAGTCGAAGTTTGCCAAGACCTTTTGGAGAGGCAAGACAATGTTTTGGGCCGTGTTGTCACTGGTGATGCAACATGGGTGTACCAATACGACCCTGAAACAAAACGTCAAAGTGCACAATGGAAGTCAGTTCTCCATGACCAGAAAAATTCCGTCAGTCCAAATCGAGAGTCAAAATGATGTTGCTAACCTTTTTTGATATCAGAGGGATTATTCATTATGAATTTGTACCAACTGGACAGACAGTTAACCAAGCTTACTAGTTGGAAGTGCTGAAAAGGCTGCGTGAAAAAGTTAGATGACCTGAACATTTCACCAACAATTCATGGCTCTTGCATCACGACACTGCACGAGCTCACATGGCACTGTCTGTGAGGGAGTTTTTAGCCAGTAAACAACTGTATTAGAACACTCTCCCTACTCACCTGATTTGACCCTCAATGACTTCTTTACTTGAAGATAAAGGAAATATCAAAAGGAAGACATTTTGATGACATTCAGGACATCAAGGGTAATACTGCGACAGCTCTGAAGGCCATTCCAGAAAAAGAGTTCCAAAATTGCTTTGAAGAGTGGACTAGGCGCTGGCTTCAGTGCATAGTTCCCAATGGGAGTACTTGGAAGGTGACTATAGTGATATTCAGCAATGAGGTCTGTAGCACTTTTTCCAGGATGAGTTCGCGAACTTAATTGTCAGTTCCTAAGAGATTGAGAAGCTGCATCTGGCCTCCCAATCTGAGCCCTGATCTGCTACCCACCACTGAAGGGGCTCCGGGATTCTTCAGAACCGCTGCAACTTCTCAAGTGACCTGCTTGAGAGCCCAAACGGCTTTGGGGCTTGGTCCTTGGGATCGAAAAATGTGATACAACTGGTTGCTCCACCTGAAGGGCCATCTTCCCCACAGGTGGAGCTGTAGGGCGGGGACAAGGGAAAGCCCCAGTCCCGGTCCCGGGGCGGCGCCCTCCTGCCCCAGGGGCGTTCCCCACCGCGCTGGCGATCTTAACGGGCTCGCGCAGCAGCCCCCGCGCCCCGCCCTCCCCGGGCCCGCCCCCGGCTCCATCTTGCGGGCGATCGGGTTGGGCTGTGACGCTGCTCTCGGGAATCAGGTGAGGAACGGCGCCCCCTACCCTTGCCACCCCCCACCTCGTCCCCCTCGGCCATCCAGCCCGGTCCGCTCTGCGCCCCGCCGTCCGGGAGCTAGCGGGGCCCCAGTGTGTGTCCCCGCGCCAGGGGGCGGTGGAGGGGACTGTGGGCCTCCCGCGGCGGGCGACTAGATGTGCGCGTCTCGAGCCCCCGGCTGATCGGTGGGGGCTTTCGGGCGGGGGCGCATTGGGGAGGGATAGGCAAGGCGGCCGGCCAGCCGGGCAGGCGGGAAACGGGAAGTGCTGTGCGCGGGTTCTGTGCCGCTGGGCCTTCCCGAGATCAGAGGGAGCCGCGAGGCCCCGCGCACAGGCAGGTGGACCGCAGGTGGAGGGGCTGAGGCCGGAAGATGGTCCTGCTGGAGCGACCTCAGGAAGGCTGAGTAGGGAAACCAGCGAGCGCACCGAGAGCTAATTCTGGCTGGTGACTAGACTTTCCGGTGACACAGCAAATTTAGGGAAACTTGGGAAATTTGTGATGCGCTTAGTGAGCCCCTAAGATACAATGCACAAGCCTAAAATTGTACACTGGTTCGGGTTTATTATTCCTGGCAACCCTTTTAGGAAAAAGCATTGCAGATTGATTCCTATTCCATGAACAGCAGCAAACGTGTGCTGTTACGGGAAATGGCTGATGTCCACCATAAGGTGACACAGGGAAAGAAGTCGTCCAACTGTCTTTAAACTCCTCAATTTTGCCAGCTGATAGGGACCTGATCTGGTAAAGGCCGTCCTAATTAGATAATGTAATGAGTTAACTCTTAGGCAGGGAAGAAGTTTCAAGACTAGTACAGGTCAAGACTAATTTTGACCACTGCAAATTTAAGCCTCTTTTCAGCCCTCACCCGTGGTGACTGCCAGCCCTGTCCATACAGAAGACATGCCTCCATGTCTTTATACGAGCGCTTTTGGGGACTGATTTAAACGGTCCTTCCCAACCAAGAGGCAGGTTTTGGAAAATTGTAGTATCTGCTGTTGGCCATCCTCATTCACCCTTCCTGTTTCCTATTTGTTTCATAAATTTGCAACACTTGCCTCTTGTATTCTTGGGCTTCCTGCCATCTAGGAGACTCCCATAGTGAGACTCACCCCTTTTAGTACATGACTCACTGGGTGGAGATGATTTGGAGAACCAAGAATGATTTTCTAGTCTTTTAAAAGTAGTTGCTGACGGAGAATGTTAAAAAGAAAAGCTCTGGTTCACCAGTACAGTCTTGTTATGCGTTGGCCAAAGTTGAGTAATTTGTTGTCACCCTGGACTTGAAGCTTTTCACAAAAGCTTTTTAAATTTACCTTTTCAATAGATGATACATGCACAATTCTAAAAGAGTTGACAGTATATTGAAAAGTAAGTCTCATTATGCTGCAGCTCTCTTCCCTGGAGGCAGCCCCTGTTTTTCTATTTCCTTGAGAATACTTTCAGGAATATTCTGTGCATAATCAAGCAAATAAATTATTTTTTTACATATATGGTTGCTAATTATCTATGCAGTTTTCTACCTTGTTTTTTCCCCCCACTTATGACTTAGAGATGATTTCACACGTGAGTTAAAAAACAAAACTAAAACTAATTTTTGATAACTGCATAACACTTAAATGTATGGCTATCTATAATCTTTCTCTTGTTGATGGACTTTTAGATTGTTTTTAGCCTTTTTCCATTACAAACAGTGCTGTAATGAATAGCCTTGTACATACATATGTTGCATTTGTGCAAGTATTTCTATAAGATACATTTCTGGAAATAGAACTGCGTTCTAGTCCTTTATATAGTTACATTCTTCAAAATGTACCCAAATTCACTTTCTTAAAATTGCTTTAAGTTTTCTCATACTTGTATACAGATAGTCTTTATTTTCATTCTGTTTTACAACTCTTGTTGACATAATTCCTCTAGGCTCTTCAAGGAAAGATTTAATGTGGTAGCTAAAGAATGTAGAAATAGGACTTTGTCATTAGAACTATTTCTGAGATTTAGAAATTTAAATTGCCTTTAAAATGATTAATTTCTCTAAATTATTTTCTGATTTTTTTTCCTCCTTCCTTTTGACCCTGACCTCTTTTGCCCTTGATCTAACTGACTGTTCTTAGATGCTGTTGTCTGTCCCTCCTTTACTCCTTATACCAACCAGGCTTAGAGAAGAAGAAAGCAAAAAATGATTTCGCTTGTTCCTCTTTTTACATCCAGGCCTTGGGTCTCAAATGATTATTTTAGAACTGATTGGGTCAGTTTTCTTAATATCTTATTACATTTCTTATTAACTTATAATTTTGATTCAGTATATGCCTATTCATTCTCAATTTAGCAAATTTTTAGCTTCTGTGCTTATGTCATAAGGGATACTATAATAACTCAAATTTATTCTCTCATTTCTCCTTACTCTGTACTCAAAAGACAGGATATTTTTTCCTCCACCTTTCTGTCAGCACCTAGGACAGAGCTTATTACATAATGGGTTTTCATAAATGTTGAATTGGATTTGTTTGTTGTCTTGATATAAAAGAAATACAAATCATTCATAGCCATAATGGGGAGAAGAGCCAAAATACATATTGAAAAAATTAGCAAATTAGATGGTAGATCCAGAAATGCCAAAATAGGCTAGGACCAAAATATGATTCACAGGCCAGCATCATCACATCATCTGGAAGCTTAGTTAGAAATGCAGAATCTCAGGCCCCATCTCAGAACTGCTGAATCAGAGCCTGCGTTTTAACAAGATGTCCCAAGTGATTCACAAGTTAAAGTTTAAGAAGTACTGCTTTATCTAGTGCGTTGTTCAAAGAAGGGAGAGAGAAGATTTGAGCAGGTAAGTGGGGAGAGGTGAGTGAGCCCAGGCTTGAGTTATCCTTAACTGATCTGGCTTAAGCAGAGGCATGTTGAGAGTAGTTCAAGTGGTAGAGATTTCACACTGTTGGTAAGCGATAACGTGAATAGATAAATTGGAGCCAGTATTAAGGAGACCTAAATGTCAGGACGGTGAATTTTCATTTGATACTCCAGCAGTAGTCATTGACGAGTTTTGACCTGAACAGTAATATGCTGAAAGAGCAGCATTTTCACAATGTTCATCTAGTGATGGTGCTCAGAAATATTGGAAATGTGAGAGTATAAGCAAGGATGTAAATGGAAAAATAATTCTAGTAAAATAGGCATCAAGTGATGAAAACCTGGTCTAAGGATATGGCCATGAGAATAGAATTGATTGAAAGAATAGGCGAGGCATTTCGAAGGAAGAAGAAAAATATATTGGGTTACTTACTATACTGGAGTAATAGGTAATTTAAGTAGTGGTACTATTGACGGATGTGGAGTATTAAAAGTGACCTGGTGGGGAATGGTGACTATTTAATTCCACACCAATACTGAAAGCCTAACTGGCTTCTATCTTAATCTGCCCATTCTCATTTCTGTTTTGATGATAGTCTGTCTTACAATTATGCCCCACCTTTTTGCCTTGTACATGACTTTATTCTACTTTACTGCCAGTGTGTCTAGTACCTTTTAAAACCTAGTTTAAACCTTCGATAATTCATTTACTCTTCAATCTTAATACAGTGTTTTATAGTAGATGCTAAATAAATGATTATTAACTTTGTATAGATATATTTGCCAGTATATTATATCTGATAAAAGTTTTAAAAATTGGATCAGACTTAAAAAGGGTATTCTTTTTAATGTGTTTTTTCTCTATTGTTTATTTGCATTTGTTTTATATTAATGTTTAGTGTTTTTATCAAGTGCAAAAGGCATATAAATTTGTTGGTGTTTTTTTGGTTCACTCTAGCTCCATTTGTTTTATCTAAGCTGTCTTTTTTTTTTTTTTTAAGCAACTTCTTTATGGAAAAATTTAAACATGCAAAAGTGGACAGAGAAGTGTAATGAATCCTCACGTACTCATTGCCCAGCATAAACCAGTATCTAGTCAGGACTGATCTAGCCTCGTATATGCCCACACAACCCCCTCATATTATTTTGAAGTGATTCCCAGACATCGTATCATTTTTATCTTTAAATATCCAGTGTTTATCTCTAAAAGATGAGGATGCTTTAAGAAAATCATAATACCATTATCACACCTAAAAACATAATAATTTTTTAACATCATCAGATGTCCAGGTTATTGTTTGCATTTCCAAATGGAAATGAGCTCTTTTTGAAGAAAATAACTTTCAAACTCGCTGGTGCAGACTGCAGTTCCCAAAAGATACTTCTGATGTTATATTTGCCGTTCAGAACACTATCAAATCTTGATGATCATATATTATTACAGTATAATCAATGTATGAGTGCCTCTTTAATCCCAGACTGACTGCATTGTACCACCCCATTTACCTTCTTTTGCCATCAATCAGAGAAAGTACACTAATTTTAAAATTAGTCTAATAAAATTGGAAAGGTAAATCTCCTGAAGTGCATTAGCAAATATTGGTGAAATGTGGTGAGAGGTATTTGCACAAGTCTATTCACTGCAGCACTGCAAAAGACTGGAAATAACTTAAATGTCTGCTGTTCAATAAACTATGGTACCTCTACACAATGAAGTACTATACAATTGTAATAAGGAATGAAGACTATATACTGCTATGAATGGTCTCTGTAATAAGAGAAAAAAGCCAAATAAAGAAACAGTGTCTCTGTTGGCTACATTTTATCTAAGAAAGAAGTGGGGATACAAATATATACAAATAAGCTTAAGCTTATATATTAAAAAAACAATAGATGGATAAACCATAAAAATAATGGTTACATATAGGAGGAGGGAATGGACAAACATAGAAGGTAATATCTTTCTGAATATATCTTGTTTTATAGATTTGACTTTGGACCAAGAAAATATTTTACATAATTGTGAAACAACACTAAAATTAAAAAAAAAAAATTATTCTTAAAACTCAAAAGCAAAATGAAACAAATGGACCAAATAGGTATTAAGTTGATAGCATAACTACACAGGAATTATTTTAGATGTCTTTGAAATAGTAATCCGACCATGCATTTATAGTGGGATGTATCACAGTGTAATGTTCTGAATATTTGTATCACCCCTAAATTCATATGTGACATCCTAATCCCCAAAGATGATAAATTCAGGAGGTGGGAACTTGGGGAAGTGCTAAGATCATGAGGCAGAGCCCTCATGAGTCAGATTAGTGCCATATAAAAGAGGCTCCACAGGGATCCCTCCCCTTCTGCCATGTGAGGACACAGAGAGAAGGCCCCAACTATGAACCAAGAAGAGGGCCCTCTCCAAAGAATTCGATCGTATGGGTACCTTGATTTTGGTTTCACAGCCTCCAGAACTGTGAGAATAAATTTCTGTTATTTATAAGTGGGCCAGTTTATGTTATTTTGTTACAGCAGCCCTTATAGACTAAGAGACCAAAAACAAAATTGCAAAAAAGATTTTTAAATTATTTTTAGTAATCATGTTGTCAGTAACAATGTAGGTATTTGTATTAATTTCCTATGGCCGCTATAACAAATTATCACAAACTTGATGGCCCAAGACAACAGAAATTTATTCTCTCTCAGTTCTGGAGGTCAGAAATGCGCACTCTATCACTGGGCTGAAATCAAGGTGTTGACAGGATTGTATTTCCCTAGGAGGCTCTAGGTGAGAATCTGTCCCTTGCCTTTTCCAGTTTCTGGTGGCTGCCAGCATTCTCCAATATCTGCCTTCGTGGCCATGTTACCTTCTCTTCTACTGAATCTCCCTCTGCCTCCTTTTTTTTTTTTTTTTTTGTAGGATACATATGACTGCATTTAGGGCCCACTTGGATAATCTAGGATAATCTTCCCAGCTCAGGAACTTTAATCACATCATGTTTGCAAGATATGGTAATATTCATAGATTCCAGGGATTAGGATGTGAATATCTATTGGGAGGCCGTTATTCAGCCTATTGCAGTATTATATTTCTGAAACTCAAATACAGCAGGATAAAGGAAGTAGTTATGTTAATGTCATTAGGAACTAAGAATTTTAGTCTATGGGAAAATACATATAAATACAAAATCAAATCAGTTAAATAAAAACCCTGTAATCCTAATTTTTTTGGTGTATTTTTATTTATTTTTTTAAAGATTTTTATGAAAATATAGCTAACATACAGTATTTTATTAGTTTTAGGTGTACATCATAGTTATTCAGCGTTTATATACCTAAAGAAATGATCACCATAAGCCCAGCAACCATCTGACACCGTACCATACTATCACAGTATTGACTATATTCCCATGCTGTACATTGTGCCCCTATGACTTACTTGTTTTGTACCTGGAAATTTGAACCTTTTATTCCCCTTCACCTTTTCCCCTGCTTTTTAAAATTTGCAATTACAGTTGATGTTCAGTATTTTATATTAATTTCAGATGTACAGCATTTCTAAGAAGTGATCCCCTTGACTAATCTAGTACTCCCCTGGCACTATACATAGTTTTTACCATGTTATTGACTATATTTCCTATGCTTTACATCTCCATGACTATTTTGTAATGACCAATTTGTACTTCTTAATGCCTTCACCATTTTCACCCTGCCCCCCAACTCCCCTCCCATCTATCACCCCGATAAATCTAGTACCTATCTGATACCGTACATAGTTATTACAAAATTATTGACTATATTCCTTATGCCATACCCTACATCCCCATGACTACTGTGTAACAACCCATTTGTACTTAATCCCTACCCCTTTTTCACCCCCACCCCCCCAACCCCAGTCCCGTCTGGCAACCATCAAAATGTTCTCTGTATCTATGAGTTTGTTTCTGTTTTGTTTATTGTGTTCTTTAGATTCCACCTATAAGTGAAATCACATTGCATCTGTCTTTCTCCATCTGACATTCTCCACTCAGCACAGTACCCTCCAGATCCATCTATGCCACTGCAGATGGCAAGAACCCATTCCTTTCCATGGCCGAACAATATTCCATTGTATATATGTACCACCTCCTCTTTATCCATTCATTCATCAGCAGACACCCAGGCTGCCTCCACATTTTGGCTATTATAAACAATGCCGCAATGAACAATATGGATGCACATGTCTGCTCGAAGTAGCATTTTGGGTTTATTCAGATAAATACCTAGAAGTGGGATTATTGGGCCCTTCTTTATGTCTTGTTATAGCTTTTGTTTTAAAGTCTATTATGTCTGGTATAAGTATTGCTATGCCAGCTTTTTGTTTTGTACTGATTTTTCATGAAATACATTTTTCCCATCCCTTTACTTTCAGTCTGTGTGTGTCTTTCAATCTGAAGTGAATCTCATGTAGACAGCATATGTAAGGGTCTTGTTTTCTTATCCATCAGCCACTCTATTTTTTCATTGGAGCATTTAATCCATTTACATTGAAAGTAATTGTTTTTTACTCATAGACACAGACAATAGTTTAGTGGTTACCAGAGGGTAAGGGGGATCAAATATATGGTGATGGAAGGAGAACTGACTCTGGATGGTGAACACACAATGGGATTTATAGATGATGTAATACAGAATTGTACACCTGAAATCTATGTAATTTTACTAACAATTGTCACCCCAATAAATTTAAAAAAAAAAATTGGTTTTTTTTGTTGTTGTTCTTTTTAAACCTTTTTTTTTTTAATTGGGGAATAATTGGGAACAGTGTGTTTCTCCAGGGCCCATCAGCTTCAAGTCATTGTCCTGTAGTCTAGTTATGGAGGACACATCTCAGCTCCAAGCCCAGTCGCCGTTTTCAGTCTTTAGTAGCCCACCATCCCGTGTGGAAATTGAACCAGCAGCCTTGTTGTTGAGAGCTCACACTCTAACCAATTGAGTCATCTGGAAGCTCAGTGGCAGCTCGTTGTCTTCAGTTTAGTTGTGGAGGGCGCAGCTCACTGGTCCATGTGGGAATTGAACCGGCAACCCTGTTCATAGCTTGCGCTCTAACCAACTGAGCCATCTGGTCAATCAAAAGTAATTGTTGAAGGGCCGGCCTGGTGGCTCAGGTAGTTGGAGCTCCATGCTCCTAACTCCGAAGGCTGCCGGTTCAAATCCCACATGGGCTAGTGGGCTCTCAACTACAAGGTTGCTGGTTCAACTCCTCAAGTCCTGCAAGGGATGGTGGGCTCCGCCCCCTGCAACTAAGATTGAACACGGCACCTTGAGCTGAGCTGCCTCCCAGATGGCTGTTGGTTGGAGCGTGGGCTCTCAACCACAAGGTTGCCAGTTTGACTCCCGCAAGCGATGGTGGGATGTGCCCCCTGCAACTAGCAACGGCAACTGGACCTGGAGCTGAGCTGCGCCCTCCATAACTAAGACTGAAAGGACAACAACTTGAAAGCTGAATGGCACCCTCCACAACTAAGATTGAAAGGACAACAACTTGACTTGGAAAAAAGTCCTGGAAATACACACTGTTCCCCAGTAAAGTCCTGTTCCCCTTCCCCAATAAAATCTTCCCAAAAAAAAGTAAAAAAACAACAACAAAAAAAGTAATTGTTGATAGATGTGTAGTTATTGACGTGTTGTTATTCATATTTTATTTTGTTTTATTTTTTTGTCTTAAAGAAATCCCTCTGAGATTCCTTGTAATTCTGGTTTGGTGTTTGTGAATTCCTTTAGCTTCCCCACCCCCCATCTGGAAAACTCTTTTATCTGTCCTTTGATACTAAATGATAGCTTTGCTGGATAGAGTAATCTTGGTTGTAGGTCCTTGCTTTTCATCACTTTAAATATTTCATGCCAAGCCCTTCTGGCCTGCAAAGTTTCTGTTGAGAAATCAGCTGACAGTCTTATGGGAGCTCCCTTGTAGGTAACTAACTACTTTTCTCTTGCTGCTTTTAAGATTTTTCTCTCTGTCTTTAACCTTTGGCATTGTAGTTATGATGTGTCTGGGAGTTGGCCTCTTTGGGTTCATCTTGTTTGGGACTCTGCACTTCCTGGGCTCCCATATCTATTTCCTTCACCAGGTTAGGGAAGTTTTCCAATATTCTTTCTTCAAATAGGTTTTCAATTCCTTGCTCTCTCTCTCTCTCTTCTCCTTCCGGTACCCCTATGATGCTAATGTTGGTATGCTTCTTGTTTTCCCAGGGGCCTCTTAAACTATCCTCATTTTTTGGTTTCTTTCTTTTTGCTGTTCTGTTTGGGTATTTTATGCTACTTTATCTTCAAAATTGCTGATTTAGTCCTCTGCTTCATCTAATCTATTGTTGATTCCCTGTAATGTATTCTTCCTTTCCATTATTGTATCCTTTATTTCTGACTGGTTCTTTTTTATGGTTATCATCTCCATTTTTATGCTTCCTAGCTCTCTGTTGAAGTTCTCCCTGAGATAATTGAGCATTCTTATAACCAGTGTTTTGAACTCTGTGTCTGGTAGATTGCTTGTCTCCATTTTGCTTAGTTCTTTTTCTGGAGTTTTGTTCTGTTCTTTGATTTGAGACATGTTTCTTTGTCTCCCTATTTTGGCTGCCTCTCTGTGTTTGTTTCTATGTATTAGGTAGGACTGCTATGTTTCTCATAGCAGATAGAGTGGCCTTATGTAGTAGGTTTGGTGTGGGGCTCTGTGGTGTAGTCTTCCTGCTCACCTGAGCCAGATAATTCTTATGTTTGCCTTTGTGTGGGTTGTGTGTGCCTTCCTGTTGTAGTTGAGCCTTGGTTGCGGTTTGCATGTAAATGGGAGAGACTGATCCTTGGGCTCATTGGTTGTTAGGACTGGCTGTGACTTCAGTGGAAGAGCTGTCATTCAGGGACTGATCCTACAGAGCAGGATTCGCTTTAGCAGGGCACTGTTGCCTGCCAGGTGTGCCCTTTGGGTGTGTCATTCCCACAGGTAGCTGAGTGTTGCTCTGGCTGGGTCTGAAGCTATCCCCTGGCTGTGCCAGCCTCAGGGCCTCCTTGGAGGGGCCCCGCTGCAGGCCAAGTTCAGCCACAGCCTGTGCCCTGCCCAGGACCACCTGGCATGAGCTACAAAGCAATCCACAGATGGCTGCTGCCTTGGAGGTGCCTCAAGAGGCCAAGCCATGGACTGAGATTGGCTGTCGCCAATGCCGGACTTAAGGCTGCTCAGCCAGAGGTTTGGGACATGCCAAAGCTAGATGCTACTTGTTTGAGTTTTGTGAACCTTTGAGAGAGTTTAGAAGAGTCTGCAGCATGAGCCAAAGCAGGCCATTTATATGTAAAAGCCACTGGACATGGCTTGGGTTGGCCCAAAAGTTGGGTGGGGCAGGGTCTCAGGGAATCAGGGTGAAAGAACAGTGTTAGCCAGGTTGATGGAGACTCAGATATGGTGGCCACCTGCGTGTGCATGCTGGGAAGGGAGAGTGCTCAACAAAGAAACGGTGGCTTCTGCCAGCTTTCCCTTCCAGAGAAGGCTGCCCCTCCAGCCCTTACTCTGAAGCCAGACAATTCAGTTTCTCCCTGTATGTTCCTGCTGCCTTTTGAGCTGCTGTCCCTGCACTGGACCCGAGAACAAGTGGGTCCAACAGTGAATAAGTCCTTGTGCAGGCTCTTTAAGAGGAGCTCCTGGGACTGCAGTCACTCTGATCTCGCTCAGCCACAATCTCGGCTGGTTTTCGCAGCTACTTCTCTCCCCGGTACTGAAAACCTGGTCTGGGGAGCCTGGTGTGGGGTTGCGACCCCTCGCTCCTCCTGGTGGGGGACCTCTGAAGCCTAGATTTCCCTCCTGATTTTTAATGGTCACATGCAGTGTGGGACCAGCCCTTTTTGTGTCCCCACCCCTTTTACCAGTCTCAAGGTGGCTGCTTCTGTATGTCCATTGTAGGGCTTGCATTCAGCTAGACTTCAGGCAATTCTCAATGATGGGTAATCTCTAGTTTAGTTGTAATTTTGATGTGGTCATAAGAGGAGAGCACAGCATTTACCAATTCTGGCATCTTGGCCAGATCAGGTGTCCCTATAATTCTAATTTTGAATTGGAACTATCAGTGAATGTTTTCTTTAAAAAAAAAAAAAAAGATTACTAGCTCCATCTCACACTGAAAAAGGCCTAGAAATAATAATCCACTTGCAGCAATGAACACCATTAGTACTACCCAAGATGTCATTTCTAAACTCCCATCATTTCCCAGTAAGAGTGATCAAGGTTCCTTGGAGATAGACTAATTCCAGGTCTGAGACAAGAAAAGTACAAGATGATTCTGGGATATCTTAGAAAAAATGGCAGGGAAACTATACAAGATGTCTGAGATTATGTCAAATGACTCATTGGGCAATATAAAGAGGCTCCCCTTGGCCAAAGATGGGAGAAATTGAGTATTAATCAAAATAATAACTCCAATGGATTGAAATATATCAAATAGGTTTAAATCCTTGAATTCATATTGATACTTCAAAATTTGTATTAGTCATCTTGTATGCTATGAAACCAACTCATTTTAAAAATGGATAAATGAAGAGAGAAAAAAAATCAAACATCATATTTTTCTTATACGGAAAACCACGCAGTTAAGAAGGGGAAATTTCTTAGGAAGTATCAGATAATAGCTGAAGAATGAATGATAGACTTAAATCTAGGTTGACCATCAACCACAAAAAAGAGACAGCCGATTATTATGTGTTTCCTGATGTCGATACTGTATACAAAACACCTATGCAGTCAGTATTCTTGCCAACAAGAGTAACCTGAATCTCATCAAGCTTATAGATCTGACTACTGACTTATAGGAAATAACTAGTAAAGAATTTGTGGATATTCAGTCATCAAAATTCAGATAATGTGAGATTTCAGGACAAACTGCCTGATTTCTTCAACAAATAAACTGCAAGGAAAAAAGAGAGAAGAGGCTTCTAGGCTAAAAGAGACTTAACAGATATATGAACAAATTTTTAAACTACAGTATTGGTAAATGGCTATGGTTTAAAAGAGTTCTTGTCTTTTTACAGATAATATATTGAAGTACTTATAAGTAAAGCAATATGATATCTGGGGATTTGCTTTAAGATAATCCAGGGAAGGGGCTTTGGGATACAAATGAAATAGGATTAACCATGACTTGATAATTATTGAAACTAAACATGAAGGTTACATGGACATTCATTATATTAGGTTGAATCCCAAGAAATGTTTTTGCATGTTAAGAATAGTTGAGTTTTAGTAATGTCATGTAGTTTAACCTAATACTGTTCTCTCTACTTTTATATGTTTGAAATTTTCTATAATAAACAAGTACAAAATAAAAAACAAAAAAATAAAAATATTTAAAAGACAATTGGAAATTTTAACACTAACACATTGATGTTGTGGTTATCCTTTTTTTATTATTATTAGTTTCAGGTGTACAAAACAATGTAATAGTTAGACATTTCACCCCTCACAAAGTGATAGCCCCCGTCCACCAATCTATTGCCCCTCTGACATCGTATATATCTATTACAATTCTGTTGACTATTCTCTATCCCGTGACTGTCTATATATTAAGTTATAGTTGACATGCAATATTATTCAGCTTCAGCTGCAGGTGTACAATGCAGTGATCAGACATCTACACCATCCATGAACTGGTCTCCCTAATAAGACATGTGCTCATCTGACATCCTACAAAATCTTTACAACATTATTGATTATATTTCCCAAACTGTCTTTCATTTCCTCTTGGCAATATAGTAGTTACCAATTTATGCTATCTAATCCCTTCCCCTTCTCTCTCATCCCCACCCCCCTCCCATCTAGCAACCATCAGTTTTTCCTGTATATTTCTGAGACTATTTCTGTTTACTTTGCTCATTTATTCTGTTCTTTAGATTCCACATATAAGTGAGATTATATGGTATTTGTCTTTCTCCGATTTATTTTACTTAGCATAATGTTCTCTAGGTCCATCCGTATTGTTGCAAATGGTAAGATTTCATTCTTTATAGCTGAGTAATACTCCATTGTATAAATGTACCACAGTTTCTTAATGCAGTCGTCTACCAGTGGACATTTTGGTTGTTGCCATGTCCTGGCTATTGTGAATAGCGCTGCAATAAACATAGGGATTACGGTTATATTTTTTAAATGGCCCTGTTAATTTTTTAAAAAGTTATGTTTTAATATACAGGGGGTGTATTTTTGGGGGGTGCCAAAAAATGTATACACATTTTAAGAAAGGAAAAACCTGTATTAAAATTGTAATAATATATACTGATAACAAAAGATGATACAAGGCATGTGTATACATTTTTTTTGGCACCCCCACTATACTGAAGTATATATAGGTTAAAATGATAGAATATCTGGGGTTTGCTTCAAAACAGTCCAGTGGAGTTGTGGGAGTGAGTGAGAGTATTGAAAAACAAGATTGACCATGATTCGGTAATTACTGCAACTGGGTGATGAGTCTGGGGGTTTCTTATACTATTATCTTTACGTTTGAATAAGTTTGAAATTTTCCATTATCAGAAATTTATAAAAATAAAGCCAGGGTTTAATCCAAGTATGTGTGACTACAGAATGTTAACTCTTAACCATTATGCCATTGTTTGCCATAATGTGGTTACATCACCATATAAGGAAATTTCTATGGCATGTAGAAAGTATTTTAATATTTATTCGTTGTAATATTACCTTCTCTTTGTGGCAGGAAAACTATCGCAAGTTTCCCATTTATGGAAGTGATATAAAGCAAACTTTTAAAATTGGTTTAAGTGAAAAATTAATTGGCTTAAAGAAAATATTCCATAAATAAATAGTACCTGTAGTACTCAGATATGAAATACATTGTATGGTACAAGGAGAATACAGTTGGAACATTAGTATGGTATACTGACTCCATGGTTACAAATGGTGAAATGAAGAAGCATTTTATAAGCTTTCCTTTTATCCCTAATGTCCACATTTGAATGTGAACCAGACTCCTTTGAAAGAAGGTGTATTTTGTATAAAACCCTAAGACAATAGATATCTTCACAGGCCTTAACCCTTGTAAGAAATTAAAGAGAACATTTTTTATTGTTGTTACAGAATGTCATACCCAGGCTATCCCCCGACCGGCTACCCACCTTTCCCTGGATATCCTGTGAGTATTGCAACTTATAATACTAAAATAGCTTATGTCCTTGGAACAGGTGTTATATAGGACTAGCCCAGGACAGCAAGCGGATATGCTAGAGCAGGGGTCATAAACTGAAGTGCCCCGCGGTACTTAATAGAATGAGCGAAGGTGGGTGTCATGGGGGAACTGGAGGGCACTTGCTTCACCTATGAAAACTGGTAGCTATTCAGCTTTAGCCTGATGTGGCCCTGCAGGGAGGCAGACCCAATGCTGCTAGATACTCCATTTCTTTAAGTAAAGGGAGAAACCTGGATTTTATGTGAAATTGCCCATATTTTTAAAATTGGGAAATTAATTTTTTTAAATGTTAAATGCTATATGAGTCAATAAAACATGTGTAAGCTGAATTCATCCCATGAGTTACCGGTTTTTGACTTTTGCGTTAGAACGTTTAAAATAGTTAAGAAGGGCTTGACTCAGAGATAACAAATTGCAATGGATTAGTGGGCCCTGGATTTGTAGTTCTGAGAGTTTTAATATTTGGAGCACATTTCACAGATGTGCCACCACGTTCTCCCTCGTTGATGTCTGTACTACTCTGAGGGCTAAACTCATACATAGCTGAGGCACAGGTGAGAATCATTTCCATTTTCTACTCATAAGTATGGAGGGCTTCTTTCTAACTGAGAATAGAAAGAGGGGCCTACAGGTTAATGATAATGTGTGTATCCTTATGTAAAGTGAATACATAGTTCTTCTGAATTTAATCATAGGAGAGATGAGAATTATGAATATGTTCCCAGGTCCTTATGTTCTAAACTAGACTCTGGCAACCATTTCAGTCAGTGTAGGCTAATTGCTGAAACAGATATCCCAAACATCCCAATGACTGAACACAATAAAAACTCATTTCTTCAGTCTCCTGGAAGTCAGTGTGGGGGTGGGGACAAGGCTTTGTTCCATGTAGTCTTTCATATTCCCAGGTCCCTTCCAGGTATTGGCCATCCTCTAATGTCTAGGAGTCCTCTCCTGGATCCTCTGATTCCAGCTGGCAGATGAAGGAAAAAAGAAAGAGAGAGCATAGAATATTAGGCAGGAGGTTTTTAGGGGCCAGGTTGGAAGTGGTGTACATTACTCTGTCCACATTCATTCACCAGTATTCAGCTATATGGTCCCACATAACTGCAAGGGGCTCTGGGAAATGTAGTCTAGCTTTGTGGCCAGGGGGAAAGTTTAATGAACACATAACAATTTCTGCCACATTAGACATTGTCTAATCTGAACTGATGTCCAAAATTTCATACCCCATGTGTGACTCAGGTCACCCTTTGTTTTTTTCCTATTATGCAACAGGTCCAGGTGTGTTGCAAGAGAGCCATGAGTTCCTTATTTTAGGTTAGAGAAGTAGATCTTTCTCATATTTTAGGTGCTAGGAAATTGAAGGAATTAATGAGCTTTGTTAATTCTTCCTGAAAGTTTGGTAAGAGTATGGTTCTTACTTGCAAATAGAGAAACAGATCCATCTTGCCTGACACAGGTAGAATTAAATTTAACTGAGTTGTGACGAACAAGTGTCCTGACAAATGTAATATACTGATAAACTAGTATAAGATACCAAGACTTCTAATGGGGCTTTTAATATGTAAAAGAATAAGCTAGACCTTAACATTTATCTATTTGTTCCTTTTTTATTTTTTTATTTTTATTTTTATTATTTTTATTATTTTTATTTTTTTAAGATTTTATTGGGGGAAGCGGAACAGGACTTTATTGGGGAACAATGGTCAAATTGTTGTCCTTTCAGTCTTAGTTGTGGAGGGTTCTGTTCAGCTTCAGGTTGTTGTTCTTTCAGTCTTAGTTGTGGAGGGCGCAGCTCAGCTCCAGGTCCAGTTGCCGTTGCTAGTTGCAGGGGGCACAGCCCACCATCCCTTGCGGGAGTCGAACCGGCAACCTTGTGGTTGAGAGGACAGGCTCCAACCAACTGAGCCATCCGGGAGCTCAGCGGCAGCTCAGCTCAAGGTGCCGTGTTCAATTTTAGTTGCAGGGGGCACTGCCCACCATCCCTTGCGGGACTCGAGGAATTGAACTGGCAACCTTGTGGTTGAGAGCCCACTGGCCCATGTGGGAATCGAACCGGCAGCCTTCGGAGTTAGGAGCACGGAGCTCTAACCGCCTGAGCCACCGGGCCAGCCCATTGTTCCTTTTTTAGATGGGTCATATTTCTCTTTGATGTCATTCATTTGAAATTCTTTCTGATTTTTCAGCCTGCGGGTCAGGAGTCATCTTTTCCCCCTCCGGGTCAGTATCCTTATCCTAGTGGCTTCCCTCCAATGG
The DNA here is from genome assembly GCF_057876585.1 of Rhinolophus sinicus. NCBI lineage: Eukaryota > Metazoa > Chordata > Mammalia > Chiroptera > Rhinolophidae > Rhinolophus > Rhinolophus sinicus. Next base: position 50,717,000 of record NC_142515.1, on the reverse strand, counting down.
GAGGAGGTGCCTACCCACCAGGGCCAAGTAGTGGCTACCCAGGAGCTGGAGGCTACCCTGCCCCTGGAGGTTATCCAGCCCCTGGAGGCTATCCTGGTGCCCCACAGCCAGGGGCAGCTCCATCCTACCCTGGAGGTGAGTTATGGGTCATGGAATTCGTGATGATTTGGGGTTGCTACAGCACGTTTTCCTCCTCTCCTTTATCCTCTTTATTCTGCTTGTGTTGTATGAGGTCAGAGTAATGCTTAGCCTACTTTATACCTTAAGACAAGTACAGAGCTGGTAAGATAGAGGGATAAAGTTCCCAGGGGCCTGAAAACTGGGAGCAATCTCAAAAATTCTGTTGTGAAAGCAATTGGGAGAAATGTCATGATAATAATAACAATTTGATTATTTGTTATCTTAAGAAATGATTAAGGCATTTCAATTAGCCTGATTGTGATAGGATAGCTTTGTCCAAAGGTTAGCAAAAACACTTGGCACCTGTGTACTAAGTGTTAGTAGGCAGATAATTGAAGTAAAATTTTTAAATTTATGTTTTAATGGGGAAAGAGTTGGTAAGAAATTGAATTTAGATAAATGAACTTAGTAAAGTAGCAGGATATAATATTAATATACAGAAATCAGTTGCATTTTTATACACTAGTAATGAAATATCAGAAAGAGAAATTAAGCAGTTAGTGGAATTGTAATAGATATATATAATGTCAGAGGGGCAATAGATTGGAGGACAGGGGTTATCACTTTGTAAGGGGTGAAATGTCTAACTATTACATTGTTTTGTACACCTGAAACTAAAAAAAAAAAAGGAAAAGAAAAGAAAAAAAAGAAAACAATCCCATTCACAATTGCATCAAAAAAAATAAAATATTTAGGAATAAATTTAACCAAAGAAGTAAAAGACCTGTACTAAGAAAATTATAAGACTTTGAAGAGAGAAATTAAAGAAGATACAAATAAATGGAAACATATACCATGCTCAAGGATAGGAAGAATTAATATAGTTAAAAATATCCATACTATCCAAAGCAATATATAGATTCAACACAATCCCTATCAAAATACCAATGGCATTTTTCACAGAACTAGAACAAATAATTCTAAAGTTTATATGGAACCATGAAACAACCAAATAGCCACAGTAATCCTGAGAAACAAGAACAAAGTTGGACGTATCACGCTACCTGATATCAAATTATACTACAAGGCTATAGTAATCAAAACACCATGGTTTTGGCATAAAAACAGACACATAGATCAGTGGAACAGAATAGAGAGCCCAGAAATAATCTATGTCATTTAATAAATCTGTGTCATTTAATCTATGACAAATGAAGCAGGAATTTACATTGAGGTAAAGACAGTCTATTTAATAAATGATGCTGGGAAAATTGGACAGATACATACAAAAAAATGAAACCGGACCACCTTCTTATGCTATATCATATTCAAGAGTAAACTCAATGGAGTAAAGACTTAAATGTAAGACCCAAAAACCATAAAACTCCTGGAAGAAAACATAGGCAATAGACGCTCTGACATAGCTCTTAGTAAATTTTTTTCTGATATAGCTCCTTAGGAAAGGGAAACAAGAAAAAAACAGACAAATGGGACTAGATGAGACTGAAAAGTTTTTATTATACACAGCAAAGGAAACCATCAACAAAACGAAAAGACAACCTACTGAATATAAGAAATTTGCCAATGATACATCCAATAAAGGGTTAATATCCAAAATTTATAAATAACGCCTATAAATCAACACACCAAAAAATCCAATTAAAAAATGGGCTGAGGACCTGAACAGACATTTCTCCAAAAGACATACACATGGTCAATAGACATATGAAAAGATGTTCATTGTCACTAATCATCAGAGAAATGCAAATTAATAAAACCACAATTAGATACCACCTCACTCCTGTCAGAATGGTCATCATAAATAAACCTGTTGGCGAGGATGTGGAGAAAAGGGAACCCTTATACACTGTTGGTAGGACTGCAAATTGGTGCAGCCACTATGGAAAACAGTATGGAGCGTCCTCAAAAAATTAAAAAGAGAACTCCCTTTTGAACCAGCAGTTCCACTAATGGGTATTTATCCAAAGAAATCCAAAACACTAATTTGAAAAAATATATGCACCCCTATGTTTACCACAGCACTATTCACAATAGCCAAGATACAGAAACAACCAGGATGCCCATCAATGGATAACTGGATAAAGAAATTGTGGTAGATTTATACAATGGAGTATTACTCTGCCGTAAAAAAGAATGAAATCTTACCATTTGCAACAACATGGCTGGACCTAGAGGATATTTTCCTAAGTGAAATAAGTCAGACTGAGAAAGACAAATACCAAATGATCTCACTTATACATGGAATCTAAAGAACAGAATAAACAAGCAAACAAAACAAATAGACTCATAGATACAGAGAACAAACTGATGGTTGCTAAATGTGAGGCGGTTGCGGAATAGGGGAGAAAGTGAAGGGATTAGAAAGTGAAGGGATTAGAAAGTGAAGGGATTAAGTACAAATTGGTAGTCACTAAATAGTCACAGGGATATGAAATACAATATGGGGAACATCAATAATGTAAAGACTGTAGGGTGTCTGGACTTATCAGGGGGATCACTTCACGGACTGTGTAGATGCCTGACCACTGCGCTATACACTTGAAACTAATCCTACCATGTTTCCCCAAAAGTAAGACCTAGCTGGACCATCAGCTCTAATGCGTCTTTTGGAGCAAAAATTAATATAAGACTCGGTCTTATATAGTAATATATAATAGTAAAATAAGACCGGGTCTTATAGTATTAATATTTTCTCCAAAAGATGCATTAAGCTGATGGTCCGGCTAGGTCTTATTTTCAGGGAAACATGGTAAATAAAAAATGAAAGAAGTTGAATTAGACCAAAAGCATTAATAGTATATTTTTTTCACTGTTAATAGTAGACATGTTTCTAAAGTTTTCTCTTTAATCACGAGAACCGTCACTAGAGTTAATTATTCTTTTCTCTTGTTCATCCAGGCCAAGGGTTTGGAGCCCCACCAGGGGGAGCAGGCTTTCCTGGCTATCCACAGCCACCCTCCCAGTCTTACGGAGGTGGCCCAGCACAGGTCGCACTACCTGGTACGTACCATCTGTCCAGAGAAAACAATAGCATCATATTTTGAATTTTTTAATTGCCATTGAGAGAACTTAGTTTATGTTTGGGATAGATGGCAGTAAATATGCTAAGTACTCCTATATATAATTTTAAATATGTGGTTTCATCAAATGTATTAATTTGATGGGAAAGTTTAATCAGTAAGATCAAAATAAGGACCCACTTTTTCAATTAAAAAAATAATGTCCCAAAGTCAAAAAGCAAAGCCTTTAGGAACTTCTCTGCTTGCTTTTATGTCACAAATGAAACAACCCCCAGAACTATGTCCTGACGTCCTTTCCAGATGGAATCAGAATTTAATCTGGTTCAAGAGTTAAAAAAAAAAAAAGTATTGTAAAGTATAGCATAAGGAATATAGTCAATAATATTGTAATAACTATGTATGATGTCAGATGGGTACTACATTGATCACTTTGTAAGTTATATAAATGTCAAATCACTGTGTTGTATACCTGAAACTAACATAATATTGTATATCAATTGTAATAGAAAAAGAAAACAATTATTAAAAAGTATTAATTAGGCTATTAAGTAAGATGTGGAATATTTTAAAAGGTTCCCATGACTAACGTTGGTTTTAGATTCAGTACATTATATTAAAAAGTTATCCTAGTGAATAACATAGTGTGAATGTTTTTAATATGTTTCCATATTCGTAATAAATAATGCTGTTTTGAAAAATTAAACATGTAAGACGTGTTTGCTGTATATTTTTTAACATGTAGGTGGCTTTCCTGGAGGACAGATGCCTTCTCAGTATTCTGGAGGACAAGCTCCTTACGCTAGTCAGGTATTTTTGCTCCTACCTTTTGAATTTAGCCTGGGAAACTGGATACTGCCGAAGGGGAGAGGCACCACTCCTTTGCCAACATTAGAGTTGTCTGTGAAGCAGAGGAGATGGTCTATGGCAACTCTTAAGACTTTAATCTTGGCTTCTGATGGACTCCCTGCTCTCTCTGGTCCATCTGCTTGAAGTAGTGTCCTGATGACTTTGATAAGACAAGTGTAAGTCCCTTCTCACAGGGGATGATACTCATCACTTTTTCATAGAGATTCACTTGGGCTCTTAGCATGGGTTTTAGTTCTTTTCCTCTTCCCTCGCTGGTAGTTATAACCATGAGCTTGGGTGATTGGTATTTTTGGCAGTGTTTTATGAAGTGTTTTGTTTTGCGTTTTTACCTTTGTAACTTTCCACTCTTCTTTCAGATCAATACAGAATCTTTTCCTTCCTATCCTGTTTTCTCTCCTGTTTCTTTGGATTATAGCAGTGAAGTGAGTAAGGTTTTCTAATGTTCACTAAAAACTAGGTCCCCTACATATGCCTTCTTGTTTCTGATTTCTTGTGTATTTGTCTCTCATCACTTCCTGAGGGCTCAACTGTATCTGTTTTATCTTTATGTGCGTGGCAGGGCTTTTAACATGGTAGCCAATTAATGTCTGTTGAATTGATTTCTCAATAGCCCCAGAAGGTCTCCCATATGTCAAATCTTTGCCCCATCTCTGAATAGCTCCTTGTTTTAATATTGTTTTATTATGTAATTGCCTTGTTAATTCTTTTATATCCTATCCAAGTTACTAGGAAGATAAGCAGTATACTTTTATGCTTACCTTTATCTTGATTTTCTCACTTATTTCCTTAATGTCTATTCATAAAGATCTGGAGTTTTCAAGCTTTTTTAAAGTTGGAGGGGGAGAAGGATTATAGTACTGAAAGAGAAATACCTTAGCTATTTTCTGGAATTGAGAAATTTGAGCTCCAGAGAGATTAAGAAACTTGTCCATGGTCACACAGCTAGTGGAAGACAAAGCTGAGACTAGATTTTAGCTCTTCTGACTCCCAGACCAATGGTCTCTCTGCTGGTTTGCTGATGTAGCAAATGACATTCCTCCAAAGCACATAGTAAATTGCTTTCAAGCCATTTTTTTTTTTTATTGTTGAAGTTGATTGTTAGTCATATTATAAATCTGTAGCTATTTTTAATCATTTGTTATGAGAATTTTGACTTTATTTTAGTTGAAGCCTGCATATGATTTGAGACATCATTTTATGACGCAATATAAAAGATTTTTAAACATAAAACACTAAAAGTAAAACACACATACATATGCAACTTATTTTGTGTTACAATTATCACTTTCAGATAGAACTAAAACCAGTAGGTGGAAGTTAACAGAGTGGTAGGTTTTGCAAGATCTTCTAGAGGGAAGTGGAATAGGCTACCTTGTGAGGGATGAGCTCCCTGTCAACTGAAAATCTTCTTGTAGAGGCTGATGTGTGTGTGTGTGTGTGTGTGTGTGTGTGTGTGTGTGTGTGTGTGTAGATGTAAAGAAAATTTCTGTCTTTGTTGGGCAGTTGGGCCAGGTGACCTCTCCTAATTGACCCAATTCTAATACGATGGCAGTTTAGTTTTTCAGTATTTTATGCTTGAATATTTGCTACAAGAATAATTTTAATTTTTCCTTAAAACCACTACACAAACATTTCTTACTAGTTCTCTGCTTACATTCCTCACTTAGAAACTAGTGAAGGGTTGGTTGGTGAAGCTCACTGGTAGAAGAAAATGTTGGTGTAAGAATGTAGATGAGTGGGAGGAACTATTGGCCATAAAAATACTTACAGAATGATGGTCTACTCCCTTTCTCCATTTATTTTACCCCCACAGATGCTGGTATATTGCTGTATTCAATGGGTGTAACTCCAAGTGCAGTTTCAGTTGCCTAAAAAGCAATTGAATCATTGTATATTTTTAAATGATGTTGATTGCATGTTTAAATGATATTTGAGAAATATTGGGTTAAATTAAATAAATTATTATAGTTTTTAAAAACGTTGTAGGGATATCATCTTGCTTCATTTCATCCCTCTTAAGCTTTGATTTGAATATTTTAAGAAAAGCATTGAATTGTTTCATAGCTTTGTATTTTAAAATTTTTTTAACTTTTAATTTTGAAATAATTTCACTTACAAAAAAAGTTGTAAAAAATGAACCTAGAATTTTTGTTTACTCTTTACTCAGAATCTCCAGATATTAACTTCTTACATAAACTCAATGCAATGATCAAAATCAGAAAATTACATTGATGTAGTACGATTGTCCAATCTGTAGACCTATTCAGACTTCACCGGTTATCCCTGTAATGTCCCCTCTGGTTCAGGATCAGATCCAGGATGAAGTACAGCATTCATTGTCATCATGTCTCTTAAGTTTCAATTTGAATGAAACAATCTTTAGTCTTGTTCATGACCATGACACTTTCAAAGAGTGCTACTGGTTATTTTGTAGACTATTCCCTAATTTGGGTTTGTCTGATGTTGCCCAGTGATTAAATTTAAGCTACGCCATTTGGGCAGGAGTACCACAGTAATGATGTTGCGTCCTCAGTGCACCATAGCAGGAGGCATTTATTGTTGACTTACTCTATTACTGGTGATAATTGATTTCAACCATTTGTTTAAGATGGTGTAACATTATAAACTATGGAAGGTTTTCAGTTATAACATTATAAGCTATGCAAGTCTCTTGGTTCTCATCATACTTTTACCCACTAATTTTTTTTTTATTAGTTTCAGGTGTACAAAACAATGTCATAGTTAGACATTTACACCTCTCACAAAGTGATAACCCCCTCCCCCAATCTACTACCCCTCTGACATCATATAAAGCTGTTATAATACCATTGACTCTATTCCCTATGCTGTACTCCACATCCTGTGACCATATATATATATATGTATATGTATATGTATATGTATATGTATATGTATATGTATATGTATATGTATATATATATAAACAAAATATTTAATTATAGTTGACATACAGTATTATTCAGCTTCAGCTTCAGGTGTGCAGCGCAGTGGTCAGACATCTACATGGTCCATGAAGTGGTCTCCCTAATAAGACAAGTGCCCATTTGACACCCTACAAAATCTTTACATTATTGATTATATTCCCCAAACTGTATTTCATATATCTGTGTTTTAGCCACTGATTTTTAACATCTATTGATAATCCTTGCCTGAAACAATTTTTACTGTGATTTAGCATATGGCAATTTAAAAAAAAAATTTCCTCATAGATTTGTATTTTAAGTATATAGCCCCTAATTTGCTTTCTGGTTTATTTCCTTATAAAATCTATGAAGAATATTGTACCTTCTGGAATCTCTAATGACTTTCATTTTGTGCTTTTCTTAATATAAAATGTTTTATTTCATGTCTAATAATCAGGGCCCATAGAGAAAATGTTCTACTTTACTAAAGCCATTATTCTATTCTTGACTTTAAATTAAACACTGCTGCTATCCAGGGATCATCTCTTTTTTCCCCTCCTATTCTACCAAGAAGGAATTCCAACTGGAATTTGAAGGTCCTCAGTGTTCTCCTTACTGTGAGATTCAAGGACTTAGATAGCCCCTGCTTATTCTTGGTCCTTTGCCTCAGCTTCCACTCCTCTCCCTCCCTCTAAACATTTTCTATATACCAAGGAATTCCAAGGAATACCAAGTGGGATTCAAGGCATAGGAAGGTTGTGACTAATTTCACAGGCTTGACTGTCTTGTCTCCTGAAAGTTTGGGGTCTGGCTGTCTCTTGGCAGCAGGAGGATAGGTCTTTCCCACCTGTTCCAGAATGAGCCCTGATAATAAAACGCTCATATCCTTGTCCTAGAACTCAAACACTGGCCTCTTTGCCTAAGAAAGTTGACTGGGGAAATATTGAGTTGTTGTCATCTTGTCAGCAGAGATGGATGTTTTCTTTTTAATTTGTATTTCTTTTATATTTAAGAAGTTGAACATTTTTTCATTTTATTTCTTTTTTCCCCAGTGTTTTCGAGATACAATTGACATATAACATTTAGTTTTATGTGTATAACATGATGATTTGGTATATGCATATAGTGTGAAATGATTACCACAATAACTGACTTGGATTTTATGCCTCTTGTTTTCAGCCTGCTGCGATGACTCAGGGAATGCAAGGAACAATCCGACCAGCTGCCAACTTCGATGCTATTAGAGATGCAGAAATTCTTCGTAAAGCAATGAAGGGTTTTGGTCAGGAAAACAGATTTTCGTCTTATTTATACTAAGTTCAAGTTATTGAATCTAAAGTAAAAATTAGCTTTAAATCGTAAACCAAGTTTGTATGTCAGCTTGTGTGCACATAACTCAATTGAATCTGGCACCAGGCACGTTGTAAGCATGTAAGAGTTGTCTTCCAGGAGCACCCAACACAGACTTATTCTTACTTAAACATGTGTGGTTCTTGCAGGGACAGACGAGCAGGCAATTGTGGACGTTGTGGCCAACCGTTCCAACGATCAAAGGCAAAAAATTAAAGCAGCTTTCAAGACCATGTATGGCAAGGTATCTTTTATTTTTCTTGAGTGAGCATAGACAGTGAGTGTCCTGTAGACCCTGCATTCGTGTCAGGTTGGATACTATCTTTGTATCAGTACGGGTGGAACGAAGTAGAGACAGCTACACTCCACAGACCCCAGGAGTGGTGTATTCACTACTTTTTTTTTTCCCTCTCTTAAAAGCCTTTCTAATTCTAGAGTCGTGCTTGATCTCATGGTCATACCTTAGACTATGTCTAGTGTGTGATGGATGTTCAGTAGACAGTAGATTGTGACCACAATCACGATCAATAGCTTGGTTCTTAGTCTCCTGATAGTGGGATTCAGGGCCTTCTTCTTCAGCGCCTGCTTATTCTCGGTCCTTGGCTTCATCTCCCACTGCTCTGCCTCCCACTAAGCATAGCGTATATTTAGGGTTATATAGAACATCTAGCCGTTCCTTGCACATACCATGCTCTATACCCTATACTTCTGTGCTTGGTATATGTTGTTCTCTTGACCTGGAACACCTTTTTTTCCTTTTATACATGACAAACAACTGCTCCAGGATTTGGCTTAAGATAGCTACTCTGTAAAGTTTTTCTCATTGCTCTGGGCAGAATTTAGCTGCTGCTTCCACTGTGGTCCCATAGCATTTTGTAAAACCTCTGCTATAACTAATCTCACTGTCCACCCCCAAAACTGTGAGCTCCCCTCAGGCAAACCATGTCACATTCATCTTTGTATTTGTAGCACTCAGTACAGGAACAATAACAAATATCCACTTAGTAAATTTTTATTGAATGGGTGATCTGTGACTAAACCCAGCAAGATTCTATGGCTAAAAAGTGCCACTGCTTCTCAGCTATAAAGGGAAAACTGGGTAGCATTCATTCTCAGAATGGGAATGGAGCTCCATCCGTTTGTTCCACCTTGCCTATTCTGCTCTGCCCAGCCCAGATCCATGTCTTTAGTCTTAACGCTGATTAAATGACACAAATTGTATATTTCCTTAAGGGCTTAATGTCAGACTCACTTCTCTCACAAAAGTGTATTCCATATTATGAATTTCTTTAGTTCATAGATAGTCTGTGCTATGCTGCCCTACCTTTTGTCAGACATCACTTTAGAATTAAAACTAAACTCACAACCTGTTTTCCTTATTCCCCAGCCACCTTTTCTCTTAAATTCCTATTAAGTAATAAAAATACTGTTCTCCTAGGCTGCCTTGGTCTTCTCTGATTCCTGTTCTTCTATCTCAATCAGTCAGTCAGTGACTATTTATTCAATGCTTGCTTTATGCCAGGCACTGCTTTGTTCTAGCAACTGGTTATTGACTATGCCTTGTTGATCTAATCTGTAAAAGGCTCTTTAAAAATGTCTCTTCTATCTTCTTTCTACTTCCATCCCCACCACGGAAGTCCAAGCCTTTCTCACTTACCTAAATATTCCAGTAGCCTAAACATTCTCATCCATAGCGTCTTGGTCATCACTGTCCCTACTGCCTGCCATTGCTACATTAATACACGTTCTTGCATAAACGTTTCCAATGGCTCCTCCCAGTATGCAGAATCAAATTCACATTCTTTAGCTTGGTATTCAAGGTAATAATCCAAGCATATACTGTATTTTGCCATGCCTGATGCACTCCTGTGTATAAAGCGCACCCACGTTTTTGGCCCAAACTTTCAGGGAAATGGAATTAGGACCACCCATGTATAATGCACATCCTTATTTTTCCCTCACAAATTTGGGCAAGAAAGTGCACATTATACATGGCAAAATATGGTAATTACATCTTTTTTTTTTTTTCACTTATCTGTGAAAACATTCCCCTCTACCAAAATTGGTTGTCTTATTATTGTTCCATTGAACAAGCTGGACTCATTCTTGCCTCTATACTAGTGATTCTCAACCTTACCTGATCATTATGGTCTCCTTTAGAACTTCAAAAAAGCACACAGAATCTTTCAGTGTTATTCCTCCCCAACATTATTTATTTGTTTGTTTATTTTTTAGAAAAATTCCACAGATGATTTTAATGCATAGCTAGGGCTGGGAACCACTTTTCTGTTCCTTGTTTGTATTATTCCTTTTTCCCTGAAATACCTTCCTTCTTTCTCTTTGTCTGCTGATTTTTATATACTCTTCAAGAACTGGACTAAAAGTTTTCTCTGCTTTCTGTAGCCCCCTTTAACTTCTTCTGTTTCAACTGTTTCTGTTACTTATTTCTGTGCTACTTACTCATCTGGTGCTGGAGTACAGGCTGCCTTATGTTATCTCTTTTTAGATGTTTATCTTATCTTTCCAAATAAGAAATGATGAGTTCTACTTCCTCATAGAACAAGAACAGTTTCTATGCTAAGAAGTATCTGTTTATCATTTTGTTCACTTGAGTTATTCTTTGATTCATGTATATCTTGTATTTCATACAGTGGTGGAACTACAGTAAGAATTTATTATTGTGTTTATTGATAGAATGAATAAAATATATCTGCTTGAGTGTAACAAACTTTAAATTTACATATTTATTTGTTATCATATAATATTCAGATTTGAAATTTAGGTTTTCACAAGGCAGTTCAATTACATTGTTCCGTATTTTCCTTTAAAAATTTAAGCAACAAAATTTGAAGGGCACATATATTTAGTTTGTACTTATAATTAAACAGGATTTAATCAAAGATCTCAAATCAGAGTTAAGTGGAAATATGGAAGAATTGATCCTTGCCCTGTTCATGCCAACTACATATTACGATGCCTGGAGTTTACGGAATGCAATGCAGGTAAATATATGTCATTTACTTTGGATATTTTATCCTATTTCAAAACCCCCCACAAATTATGGCAGTTCCGAATTTACAGTGATAGCTAAATCAATACATTATTTCATATTATCTGAATATACAGAGCTTTTGAGGTATGGAAGCCAAAGAAATATTTGATATAACAATAAGATTTAATCACTTTCAGTTTGTCTTTCTTTTGTACTTTCTTTTGTCTTTCTTCATTTCACATAGGGAGTCGGAACTCAGGAACGTGTATTGATTGAAATTTTATGCACAAGAACTAATCAGGAAATCCAAGAAATTGTCAGGTGTTATCAATCAGAATTTGGACGAGACCTTGAAAAGGACATTAGGTCAGATACATCCGGCCATTTTGAACGTTTACTTGTATCCATGTGCCAGGTGAGTATAGCATGAATGTTTGTGTCCTGGTGGAGGGAACATTCTTTATTGCCTATTACCAGGGAGTATTCTTTATTCCTTTTAATATTTAGTTCCCTTGGAATCTTGCCATCTTTAAGAAGGACAACACAGAACCCAGTGTATAAATTTCTTTGTAGTCACTGTTGAGACTTATTTCAGCAGATCTGACTTTTGTAAGGAATCATAAATTAACCGCTTTAAGGTTGTATGGAATCAGAAATCAATCTGTGTCTTAGGATGAGGATTAATTTGTACTTTTATACTTAGCATTGCACTGCCAGTTAAGCTGGACCATTAACTGAAAATATGCAGGACAGCCGCGGAAGTGCTATAGGAAGTGAGTACTGTGTGCGGAGAACTAGAAATACAGAAAAATGTTTCAGGATTCCCAGAAATATTGTGATTAGCAACTTCCTTATTCTGATTCCCCAAATGTGCTGGAGAGGTGACAGAAAATTCTCCAAATAGGGTATTTGGAATTATATTATAGACCCACTTAGAATGAGATGTTGAGGGTATATTTGAAACAGATGCAAAAGGCTAGCACACTGATTCAGTATCAGGAGTTATTGGCTATTCTGCTAGTACACAAGTTGGACAGTCTTGAGGGATCTCAAAGTGGGGAGAGGCTCTTCAGAGCGAAGGAGGGTAGTTGCAGAAGAGATAATACACTATAGTGAGTAGATGTGGAAATGAGAAAAGGAAGCAAATGAGTGGGAGGAAGTTGAATTTGCCTACAACGGAGTAACAGTGGGGGAGTAGGTTAGCATTTAAAAAGAACAAGTAGAAAATCAACAGGAAAGAAATTTAACACTAAAAGATGGTTGTTGAGACTTGACATTTGTTGCTGAGTGTCTCCTTATGCAGGGTTCAAGGCCCAGCCATTTTAGAAAGTAAAGGGACCTCGTCCAGGGAGTGAGCAGAACAATGGCTTCCTAGGAAAGTGGGACTGTATTATGTGTTTGAATCTAACGGCAATAACATGGGAAGTTTTTCCTGAGCACCTTTTCCTGTGCTGTATTTAGTCATCCGTTTAGAATATGTCTCTACATATTCTTTGTGCCCAGGACTTTTCAGAAGACAGTTTCCCACCTTCAAGGAATACCTGCCCATTTTGTTCCTTAGACAGACACTGGGATTCTACAGGACAGCCTTTCCTTTGTTTGGATTTGTGTTTCTGTTTTTTAGAGAAACCAGCTGCCCATCTAAACTTTACTCTTGTTCAGGCTCAGAGCTTCCTCCCTTCCTCAACTTCCCTCCTATGCCAGGAGAGAGTTTGGTATACAATTGGTATAGTCCTGCAGAACTTGAATTATATATAGCTTCTTCTAAAAAGCTCCTGCATAATTTTTATTTATGCATTCATCATAAATACTTATATACATATTAAGATTACACTTGGGTGAAGAAAAGGAAGTTCGTGAAGCCTCCATATTACATGCCCCCTCCCTTGACTTAACTTCCTTGAGGGAGAGACCTTGTCTTTCCTGTGTCTCTACCACCTAGCACATCCTATTGGTTCTGTTTCTCTGGAGAACCCTGACTAATACAGCCTGGCACAAAGCAAGTGCTCCATACCGTCTCCCTTTTAGTTGCATGAATGAATACAAAGTGGAATTGAGTATAATGCATATTGATCTTAGATCCCAGCTAAGGAGGGTTATGATTTCTTCATCTGAGTGGTAGTTTATGCGTATATCTCCTAGTAGAGCTATTTTTGTTTTTGTGGGGGAGGGGTATATAAATCATGTATATGTGCATATAATTTTTTATGGAAATGAAACCTTTCCTGGTTTAATGTAGCTCTCAATGCCCTGAAAAGCTCCCATTTTAACATAACCTCATTAAACTATGATCATATAAAATCCAAAGTAGGTGGTGTAATAAAATACTAGTTACACTAGTGTAGTGTCGTTGGAAATAAAAGATATGCATGACAAACTTTATTTATTAATCTTTAATAAATTGTCCCTTAAATCCAAAAGCGACTAGATGGGACAGAACATTTTGGATAGAACATGTATCACTTCCAATTCCTGCCTTCCTTTTCTGCAGGGAAATCGTGACGAGAACCAGAATGTTAACCACCAGATGGCTCAGGAAGATGCTCAGCGCCTCTATCAAGCTGGCGAGGGGAGACTGGGGACCGATGAATCTTGCTTTAACATGATTCTTGCCATAAGAAGCTTTCCTCAGCTGAAAGCTACCATGGAGGCTTATTCCAGGGTACGAGCTCTTTTTGAAGATCTAACTTCTGTTTCAAGGTGTGAAAATATTTTAACTCTTATACTTTTTGTTTGCAGATGGCTAATCGAGATTTGTTAAGCAGTATCAGCCGTGAGTTCTCCGGAAATGTTGAAAGTGGTTTGAAGGCCATTTGTAAGCTACTTTTCTATTTTGTTTTGTTTATAAATGTGTAAGGCTTTGAATAGTTGTTCCCATTAAGTAATGATAGTTAATATGGCCTCCCTGGAATCTGCTTAGGCAGAGGCTGAGCTAATCCTATGGTTTTTCATGCAATTTCCTATGAATGGTTGGTGGCGTGATCAATAAGAGTTGTTAGGGAATTATTTGATTCTTATTGTATATGCCTTTCATGAGGACTATGCAAGAATATATGATAGATTGTGGCATTTCCATTAAGGTGAATGGGAAAGCACTAAGCAACTATGAGTGCCACCACACAAAGTGTCACTTCGAGCCCCCAAAAACAGTTTTCAAATATTCAGCCCAATGATACCTATTTCCCTTTTGAAATTAAAAACCGAATTTCATATCTAACGAAATGAAAATTTCATTCTCATTGAGAATATAGGACTAAAGAGAATATTAGTACCACATTGGTATTAGCAACTGAATGTCTTACAAATAGTAAGTGCTATAGTAATGGTAGCTAAATTAATAATGTACAGTTGGTATATCTCTATCATCTGCAGGAAGAGACTTTGCTAAGTTAATTTTCCTAAGAGAAAACGTGTCAGATTTCTTATCATTCTCAAATCTTTGCTCAAATATGTGTTTTCTTTTTTATATTGGAGTGTTATCTCATATCCTTCTCTCAGCCAAATGATATATTTAACTTCTAGAATTCAGATTTTATTCATTATTCCTTTTAAGTAAGATATTACTAGGGCACAGTTGCTACAGCTCTTCTCATTGTAAGGGGAAAAATGTAAAGCATCTAAGCTACGGCATCTATGGAGAGAATATGTTTTTTGGGGGCCAGATGGAATCTTCTAGAATTGAAAATAGCCTGTTTCATGCGTCTAGAAAGAAATATGGAGGCTGAGAAAAATCCAGGGGGAGAGTATTTTCAACACACCTCAGATTTCTGAGATGATTACAGATGATCAGAGGCAGGTTAGAAATGGCAAATGAAGCAGGAACATGGACATTTGTCAAGTCATGACTCATAACTGAGACGTCTCTGACTTGCAGTGCAGTGTGCCCTGAACCGCCCTGCCTTCTTTGCTGAGAGGCTCTACTATTCTATGAAAGGTGCCGGCACAGATGACTCCACCCTGGTCAGGATTGTGGTCACTCGCAGTGAGGTGAGGCTTTCTCTCTGTCTGATTTTACTTGATTTTGAATGTTGATTTCTTTTTTCTTTTTTTCTTTTTCTTTTTTTTAAGTTTTATAAGAGTTTATTTGAGCTACACTGATGACCTATGCTGAGGAGCAAGATCTCATATGCTCCCTGAATGTTGATTTCTTAAAAGTTTCTCAGTCCCTAGGGAATGCTGTTAAGAAAGAACTGTCTTTGTCACTGCTGGTAGTTTGTATAAGGCACCGTGTTCCCTTCCCTCATGCCTGAGATAGGCTTGCCGCAGTGACGCAGACCACTGTACTGTACCTCAGGGAAGCCCAGTGCCAAAGAGTTTCCTGTTTGAGAAGGTCTGTGGAGAAGACTAGTTTATGGCCAGTTGGGAGATGTTTATCTTCTGGTTTTCATTGTGTTTATGTAAAAAATTGTATGAATGACCTATGTAGATTAATCCTATTGGATATAAAAATTTTTGAAATTTAGTATACCTTGTTCATCATAGAACAGTTTTTTTAACAAATTCATCTTTATCTCTGCCTAAATATAGCCTCAAATGTTTCCTTTTTTATTTTTTTATATTTATTGGATTTTTTAATTGAAAGAAAACATATTACTAAATTATACTAAAGAAGGTAAATTATTTCTTAAAAGACAACCAGAATATGGTGTTTAAAAAAAGCCTTTTCGTGTATTTGTGGGTTTTTGTTTTTTTTTTTTCATTGGGGCGACAATTGTTAGTAAGTATACTTGTTCTTAGACCTAAATTTTCTAAGCAGGATCTTTTTTTCAAATTGCAATGAAATATACATAGCATAAAACCTTACCATTTTAACCATTTTTAAGAGTATAGTTCAGTTGCATTCAGTACATTCACATTGTTGTACAACCATAACCACCAGAACCTTTTCACCTTGCAAAGCTGAAAAATCCATACTCATTAAACAAGAATTCACCATTCTTTCTCCCCAACCCTTGGCAAACACCATTCTACTTTCTGTCCCTCTGTATTTCACTGTTCTGCGTACCTCATATAGTGGAATCACACAGTATTTACCCTTTTGTGACTGGTTTTCACTTAGCATAACGTCTTTAAGATTCATCCATGTTGTACCTTGTGTTATAATTTCCTTCATTTTTAAGACAGAATAACTTTCCATTGCATGTATACACCACTTTTCGTTTATCTATTTATCCATCAATGAACACTTCGGTTGCTTCCATCTTTTGGCTATTGTGAACAAGGCTGCTTTGAGCATGGGTGTACAATGTTTGCGTCCCTGCTTTCACTTTTGTGTGTATATCGAGAAGTGGAATTGCTGTATTGTATGGTAATTTTCTTTTCTTGTTTTGAGGAATCACTATACCATTTTCCACAGTGGCTGCACCATTGTACATTCCTACCAGCAATACACAAGGGTTCCAAGTTCTCCACATCCTTGCCAACACTTATTTTCTGTGTTTTTGATAATAGCCATCTTATCAAATGGTTTTTAAATGACTAATATTTTTGGAATAATAGATGAAACTAGCACCTCTCTTATCCAATATTTTTACAGAACAGTGAAGCAGACCTTCATTGTGTGATGCCAACACTAGTATGAATGCTACCTATAAAAGTCAGTCACTTGGTGTTTTACCCCTCTCTGCTTTGATTGTAATTTAGGATCTTTTCACCATCAAAGAATAATTCTAATAAGTACCAGTTTCCTTTTGACAGTTTTTTTTCTAACATCAAAAATATGTCTTGTATGCAGATCGATCTTGTACAAATAAAACAGATGTTCAATCAGATGTATCAGAAGACCCTGAGCACAATGATTGCAAGTGACACGAGTGGAGATTACCGAAGGCTTCTTCTGGCCATCGTGGGCCAGTAGGAGAGATTTTTTTTAAAATGAACAAAGCTATTCAAAGCTTATCCTTCAAAGCAGTGACTGACCTGCATGCAGCAATATCAACCATCACCTAACCAAAAGAGCTTTTTACTAGGGACTGTGTCAGGGTATTGTGCTTGGTTTGCACATGTGGTTATTGCCTTAATTCCAATGTTATTTTTTTCCTCTATATACAATCAATGTAAAGCCATATCATAATGGTGTAGTAATAATGCAATGTTTGTAAAGCATAATTTTCTCACTGCTCTTATCCTAATCAGGATACCAAATTGAATAAAAATCACAACAATCTCTAATTCTGTGTAATAATATTGAATTTTAAAAATGGTTACTGAAAACTCTGCCTTCGAAAGTCCTACTAGGTCCATTGGACGGTTGTAGTTGGTGGTATATCAAAGCTATATTACTTAAAAAAAAAATTCAGCTCTTTTAACCTAGAAGAATAATTTACATCTTATGTCACATAAATTGGTATTCTGTATTCATAAACACTAATCTTCCCACATAGAAAATAGATTAGTATTGCCTATAGCAACTTTGAAAAAAGGGATTAGATGTTTATGTTTCTAACATACATAGTCTACTTTTATGTGTACTAACACCCCCTAAAGCTCTTTATTGGCTCTTGATTTATGAAAGATTTTAAAATTAGGTGCAATTTATTCGTGACTCCAGAAAGTGAAATTGGACACATAAGAAGTGCTCAATTAATGAGCAGATGAGGCTTAAAGCATCTCCCTGGCAGAATGAATGCTAGCTCTTTGGAGAAGTAGTTCAGGAGCTCAGTGGTACAGCATGGTGATTTAAAAACAGGTTTCTTGAATAACTATGGTGTACACCTGAAACTAATATAATATTGTATGTTAGCTGTATTTTAATAAAAGTCTTTAAAAAAAAATACAGGTTTATCCCCAGTACTGAGCAAACACTTATTGATTGTGTTGAGCATTATAATAGGTAGGGAAAATACAAAGGAAGGAAATTTATAATCTAGTGGGGGTTCTAAGCAAAGAAATTGTAAATATTAGATTATAAATTCTGTTGAGGATAAGAACCCTATTAGTTCTTTGTGCTGAGTTCCCTGGCACAAAGCATGCGCATATATATATATATATATATATATATATATATATATATATATATGTATATATACGTAATTTTCTTTTGAATTAAAGTTTATTGGGGTGACGATTGTTAGTAAAGTTACATATAAAGCAAATATTTAATATAGATTTGGTGAATGTGCTAAAAACTGGGGAAGAATAGTAAATATCAAGTATAATTCAGTGCACATTTGTGTAAGTACCAAGGAGCATACAGGTGGTGTAAGACACAACTTTACTCTTAGATAGACTTCTGTACAATTGTAATACAAGGCAAAAGCAGGATACATGGGTAGAAGGATAATGGGCTAAGATAGATGTAATTACTTTAAAAAGTTTCATTGAAAAAGTTCAGTTTTGATCTAGTTTTTGAAAAAGTTTATAACAGTGATGGGATTTGGTAAAGATGAGAAAGGAGGGTAGGGTATTAAAGAAAAGATATGAGCACTATATTTTTAACCTTTTAAAAACTTGAGATATAATTCATATACCATTTACCCTTTTAAAGTATACAATTCAGTGGCTTTTAGCATAATTATGAATTTGTACAGCTATCAGCACAATAAGCTTTTGAACATTTCATCACCCAAAAAGAAACCTTATACCCATTAGCAGTCATTCCTCATTCCCCCTCCTTCTGCCCAGGCCCTGGCAGTCACTAATCTACTTTCTGTGTCTATGGATTTGACTATTTTGGGCTTTTCATTAGAATGAAATATAACATGCGGCCCTTTGTATCTGGCTTCTTTCAATTAGCATACTGTTTTTAAGGTTCATCTGTTGTAGCATGAATCAATGCTTCATTCGTTTTTATGGCTGAATAAGCCGTTGTATGGATATATATTTCATTTATCGACTCATCAATTGATGGGCATTTGGGTTGTTTTCACCTTTTGTCTATTATGAATAATGTTGCTATAAACATTCATGGAAAAATGTTTGTGTGGGCACATTTTCAATTCTCTTTGCTATGGCGCTAGGAATTGCAGGATCATATAATATCTTGATGTTGAGCTTTTTGAGGATCTGCCAGACTGTTTTCCAAAGCAGTGACACCATTTTACAATCCTCCCACCAGTGGGTGAGGTTTCTAATTCCTCCTCATCCTCACCAACACTATCATATCTGTTTAATTATAGCCATCCTAGTGGATGTGAAGGGGCATCTCACTGTGGTTTTGACTTGCATTTTCCTAATGACTAATGAGCTTATGTTCTTGTGCCGATTGACAATTCACGTATCTGTTTTTTGGAAAAATGTCTATTCAAATACTTTGCCCATTTTTAAATTGGGTTATTTGTCTTTATTGTTGAGTTGTGAGGGTTCTTTATGTATTCTAGATAGTAGACCCTTATTAGATAGGATTTTGTTTTGTATTTTTTTAATGATATGACCAGTCATGTGGACCCCAAGAAGATTCATTTGATGTGATGTGAACCCTGAGAAGAAATTTGTTTGCTGAGATAGACTCCGCATGGTCAACAGAGGGCCTAAATTCTATGACTACTAAGAGTCCAGCCATTTACTGATAGGGACCCCTCCTGTACTATGTATACCTGAAAGAACCTCATACTGAACTCTCGGCTTCCCGCCCTATGACCTGCCTGTTTACACCGTGTGAGTCAGACTGCAGGGAAACCTTGGTTTTGTTTTTTTTAACCAAGGGATGAGACCTGCCCCATCCAATCAAAACTGCACAATTTGGATACCTCATTTACATAAAATCCTGGGTGGGACCTTTTGCTATAAAAGGCGGCCTCCCCTTTGTCTTGGTGGAACACAATTTACGTTGCTACTTCAATCTGTGTCTCCAGGCTGCAGCTCCTTTTGCTCAAATAAATGCTTTTTATTCTTACTACGGTCTAAAATTAATTTTCGTTTACAGTCAGGTGTGGCCACAAAAGGAGACAATAGAGGCTCAGGAAAAAATTCGTTATACTCAAATGTCCTAGAGAGAGGAGGCACTGCACACACAGGGCCATGTGGTCAAGAGCTAGAAGACAGGAGGCTGGGGGGAGTGTTTAGGCCATGGCCTTTATTGGGGTTTCTGAGGGAAAGGCAAGGCAGGGTACAGAAGCAGTTTAGGATTGGCTAGTTTGAATAATTTGGAGTGATTGTTATAATAATTGCCTGGTACCTGTCAGAGAAATAAGTCAGAGAAATCTTGCCTCCTGGGGTGCAGGGCCAAATACAGGAGGTATGGTTCTGGATTGTTAGTTTGCATATCAAAGGTGGGCTCCTGGCTGGGCCTTTGCTATCTCTAAGAATTGGCTACTCAGAGAGGGTTGTCTCTCCCAGCCAGAAAGGTTTTTTAATCTTAAAAAAACAACATAATATACAATAAATTATATACACGCACACAATACAGATTTACAAATATTTTCTCCCATTCTGTGAGTTGTCTTAACTTTCTTGATGGTATCCTTTGATGCACAAAACTCTTAATTTTGATGAAATCCAATTTCCCTCTCTTTTTTTTTTGGTTGTTTGTGCTTTTGGGGTCATGTCTAAGAAACCATTGCCCAATAATGCAAGCTCATGACGATTTACCCCTGTGTTTTCTTCTAAACCTTTTATATAGTTTTGGCTCTCACATTTAGGTCTTTGACATTTTAATTTTTATATATGGTGTGAGGTAGGTAGGTGTTCCACTTCTTTCTTTTGCATTTGTATATCCAGTTGTCCCAGCATTATTTGTTGAAAATTTCCACATTGAATTGTCTTGGCACGCTTGTCAAAAATCGACCATACGAGTAAGTATATTTATTTCTGAACTCTCAATTCTACTCCATTTTTCTATATATCTATCCTTATGCCTTCTTGATTAGTATACTTTATCACTTGATAATAGTTGCTTTGTAATAAGTTAGAAACTGGTTAATGTGAGTCCTTCAACTGTTCTTTTTCAAGATTGTGTTGGCTATTTTGGGTCCTTTGCATTTCTATATTAATTTTAGAATCAGCTTACCAATTTCTGCAAAAGAGCCATCTGGGATGTTGATGGTGAATGCTTTGAATCTGTAGATCAATTTGAGGATGAACAATACATTTGTATTATTTGACGTTGTCAGAAATAAACTGGCTTTGGAAATAACAGATTAGCTAATTAGAAACAAGTCTTGGAGTAATGAAAAAGAAGTTTGTTGAGATAGTATGTCATTTAGCAGAGGTCTTGGAAACCCAAACTAAGAAATTTAAATTTTATTAGATTTTATAGTTTCTTTCCCCCACAATTGGTTTGTATATGTAGATGATTTAATTCCGATTCTCAGTACCATTGTGTTTTCTATAGCACTCAAGAGGGCCTTTTCTATGTTTTCCATATGCAAGTTGATGTTTTAAATCAGTCAAAAAACATTTGAATGCATGTCCTCATAAGGACTATAGGAATTTCAGAGTGGTTACTACTAAGCACTCTAGGAGAATAAAAGAATTTGAACACGGTTTTGCTTTCAGGTATCCTACAGTTTAATGAGGATTAATTATGTTGAAAAAAGTGACACCTGTTACTTACCCTTGTTTGCTGAGGCCTTGAAACAAAATGTGAAATAGACCAAGATCATGAGAACTGTTCCTAGCAAAGACTTGGTCCTAATCCTAGTTTATTATGTAGAAAAAGTATATTGTACTCAAGGTAAGATGGCTATCTCGGTGCAAATTCACTCACAGCCCTCACTTTGGAAAAAAAATCCAGAGAGAAATGCTGTCCTGAATAGTTCCATAGTTTTATTTTGAGAACATTTTATTACTTATAACATTGCAATTTTGTTTTAAATCTTTTTTCTTAATTTTTATAATATTAATATTGGTGAGGTAAGAAATGTCCAAACCTATAGAGAATTTTTATGAGTTTATTTGAGCCAAACTGACGACAATGGCCAGGAACCAAAATCTCAACGGATTGAAAAAATGCTCCAAAGAATGGAAGTTTAGCGGCTTATTTTATACATTAAGATAAAAGGAAGAGATGTAAGGAGGGTTACATGAAATCCATTGGTTGTAGATTAAGGGGGTGGGAGAAAGCAAAGCGGGGAAATCTGGGATTGGATAAAAAGTAAAAGGGAGAGACATTTTTTGTACATGGGTGGGTAGAGGACAGTTATTAACATTTACAGTACGTACAGATGGTGTGTGGGGAACAAGATAACAATGAGGGTTTCTGTGGTCTCTCTGTTCTGGAGCTGCGGTTGTGCCCCGGGGTCTGGAAAAGATTACTCAGACATTTGAAAGGTATGTTGTCTTAGATGCAAAAAGACAATTGACAGGCTCACTTAAGGTAAAGCCAAACTTTTATTAAGGAAGCTACAGGCCTAGGACATGACTACCCACCATGACTTGCTTTTAGTTAGGAATTTTTATGTTCAGACCATCCTTACTTTCTGTCTCTGAGTTTGTCAGGCCCACCATGCAGTCCACCCCTGAGCTTGTCAGGTTTAGTATGTGGCCCCTTTTTCATTCACAATATGTTTATTAGCAGAAATAAAACTCATTTTTAAAATTTGGCTCTAGTAACTATCTTCAGAATGGAGTTTTCATGGAGAGCAGTATGTACGTATGTACATATAGTTTAAAATTCTGTTTTAAAATAATTTTGACTATATAGAAAAGTTGCCAAAACAGAGCAAAGAACTCCCAAGTCCTCTTCACCAAGATTTTTGAGTAGTAAACATTTTATTGCTTCATTACTCAACTGTATGTGTGTGCATGTGTAGTGTATATCACTCTTGTTATTAGTCTTTTCCTGAACCTTTTGAGGTTTGAAAGAGCAAACTGCAGACATGATGCCCCATCACTCTTAATCACTCCAGTGCATATTTTCCCCCAAACAGGGTGACTTTCCTACATAACAGCAAGCATCCTTACACATCAAGAAATAAATGTTGGTACAGTACTACCACCTAGTCCACAAAGCCCATTCAAATTTCCCTGTCTCAACAATGTCTCCTTTCCTTTCTGCTCCAAAATGCTGTACAGGAATACATATTGCATTTAATTTCCGTGAACTTGTGTATTCCTATTTTATTCAACGGCGTGTCATTCATTATTATCACTTTATTTTGATGCTCTAGTTGTCTCCTATTTGGCCAGTGGGAGCCCATTCAGGCTGGCTTTTAATATACAACATTGTTGAGTATGCATACTGCTAAGATTCCTCCATGTTCTGAGTAGCTGTAGTTCATTCATTTTGACTATTTTGAAATATGCTATTTTGTGAATATCTATCAGATTTTTTCACCCACTTTTCCATTGATGGGCACTTGGTTTGTTTCCAGGTTTTTGCAATTGTATTTTGCTATTCCAACTCTAATGCTGAATTTCAAATGTATTCACATTTTTCATTAACATCATTTACTACAAGTCTGTTTATTATATAAATATTGGGCACCGGAAGCAGCATTGTTTTGCCATCTCACCAACAGTGTGTGAATCAGGCTCACTTTTAAAATACTCTTATCTGAATTTTTCATGGAGAAAGATTTAAGCGATCTGTTTTCAAACCCGTTTAATAAAGGCTTTATTTTATCTTTATATGAATTTCTTTTTGGTTTTTCTCCTCTTATTTATGGAAGGACATTTAAAGAAAAGGGTCGATAAAGCAAAACGTAAAGGTGGAAAACTTGGCACTTAACCAAAACTTGTGCCACCCGCGGAAACAGGAGTAACCTCAGGCAGGAAAGCTGCCGCGCCCACGCTACCGTTCCCGGAGCGCAGGCGCAGACGCTCACCTTGCGGGCCGCTCCTAGTCTTCGCCCAAAACGTCATCGCGAGTCTTGGGATAAACTTGTGGTGATTGCAGAAACTAAGTTCTCGCGAGAGGTAATTGGTTGCTATAGTTGCGAAAACATCTCTGCGGCTGTCGCAGGTAAGACAGCTGTCTCTCAGAAAACCCTATCTTCCCGGCCCCCTACCCAGCCCTGCAGCCACACCCCGTTACCTCAATCTCTGCTCCCTAAGCTACGGCCTGGCTGAACCGCGCAGACGCACACCTGCACGGCTGCACTCCCTACACAACTAAACGCCACCACCCCGCTAGGTGCCGTCGCTCCCGCCCACCCAGGCCTCCCAGTCAAAGCCAGACAGCCCCCGCTGTAAGCACAGACTGAGCCCAGACCACACCTCACCCCATCGTCTTCTTCATCTAAACTATTTCTGATTTGACTCTTACCCTATAGCTGCTGAGCAGATGATAAGAAGTGCGTGCCTTGTTGGGGGCAGCAGGATCCCCCGCCTGACTGCCCTGACCATACCTTGTAGTTATGCCTCTTACGCCTCTTGCAGACAAGGCGTGGTGCCAGGCCCTCAGAGGCTGTAAATGTGAATGACAAATTACTTGTCTTTAAGGGGGTTATTGAGCATTCACGAAAAGCAGTACATATTAATAATACCATTTGTGCTTTGCTTCATTGGTTATGCAGTTTTGCTATTTTAGTGGTGTTGACTGAAAAATAATGGTGTTTTGTCACCAGAAAGGATTTATTTGGGGGTGGGGGTCAGGGGTGGGGGGAAGGGTTACAAACCAGTGCATGCAGACGTGGCAAGTCACTTGCACACTGGCCTGCAAGCCAAGATGGAGGAGTATTTATAGAAGGGAAAAGGATATTAAGGGAAGGAGAATTTAGAATCATAGAGCTTTATTATAAACACAGAAGAATTCGCGTGATTACATAGAACTTTCATAAACCCTAGCGCCTCCTGTAGACCCTCTAGACTGATGATGTTTGCTTAAAGTTGCAGTTTTTATCAGTGGATATTCACAACAAATGTGAAACAGGTCAGAAGTTTTCTTGTCCATTTTACAGAAGGTGAAACTGAGTCTCAGAGAAGTTAGGCATTTGTCTAGGGTCAAGCTAGTGAAGGTCTAATTCACGTGGTACTATTGGAAAGGAAGGAAGGAAACTACTGCAAAAAGTCATTTCAAATGTAAACTTGATAAAAAAGTTGTCAGGGCCACTTGGGCCTGAATGAGTCTAGAGATCTGGTGTTGACCAAGTGATCTGAGACTTTCAGGTGACTGGGAAAATGAGGGGGTATTTGGGAAGAGGCGATATAATTATACAATCTGGGGGCAGCAAGATACCTCCTTTTTTATACCACCACTCCTAGACACGTTTAGCATAGTATGTCCTAAGTAAATGTTTGAATTGCATTAAGTTCTACTTTGAATTGAGTCAGAAAACATGATCCTTTTTAAAAACATATCCAATTTATTTATTTTTATAACCACATTTTTTTTTTTAAAGCAGGGTGCAGCTCACAGTGGCCCCAGCGGGGATCAAACCTTGGTATTATCAGCACCACGCTCTAACAAACTGAGATAACCGGCCACCCCTATCCAATTTATTTTTGAAATTGTGTCCTTAGTGTTGTAAAATAGTTAGAAAATATCTTTGACTAAATAAGACATATGTCAGGACTTTTTTCCAGTGGACTAAACTATTCTTTGTGTCTGTTTCTTAACTGGGAGATTAAATAATCCTTGAGTGGAGCTTTGCATACACACAAAAAATAAAAACAAACAAACAAAGCTACCAAAGAACACTATGAAGGATGTGGGGAATGGGATTTTGGGGAATGACATTTCTATCCTCTTTGTCTCGTGATAATTTGTGCTTACTGGGTTAGTTACATGTGTAATGATCTTTTTAGCACTACGAGTGGTATCATCCTCGTGACCAGCTCCCTAAAACCCTGCCTGTCTAGCAGCAGAGTTTGGACAGGGCACATAACAGAGCTGGACTATTGCATTTCCCCAGTTCTCCGCTGGTATTGGTTATGATGTAATGTGAGTCCTTGTGCAGCTATGGTACATGAGTGGACAGGCTCATTCATTATGTTTACAGAGACCAAAGAAGACCAGACGGACTTTGCCCAAGTGCCAATATGGAGCAGGCCTCACCAACAGGCAAACCTGTGCAGATCACTGTGACAGATGGATATGACTTGGTAAAGTTATTTTGGAAAGCTGAGAAATCCCTAGTTTATTCATACTTCTTGAAAATATGTTTGCTGAGCTCAGGTCTCCCTGTCAAACATCTACCTGTGGGTGGGGGCATGATGTGTTGGGAGCACCAGCAGGAGGAATGGGCTGTCGCATCATCCTGTACCACCAAATCTGCTGGCTTTACATAGCAATGGCTCTTCCTTCTCAGTGCTCCTCATTGATAGTCTAGAATCAGCTACTCATGTTACTGTATGCGTATACCTGGCAATTGAAAGACTAAATTTAACAGGTAAACCAAGAGGTGATTTTCGTTTTCCTAGATAGCACTTTCTTTTTCCTGAAAAGGATCTGAATTCTTCCAGACTTCCTTTTGTGATTAATTTTATTGGATGAATTTAAATAATAAAACTATAATAAGATGTAACTATTAAAAATTACAAGAACAATGAAATGGAAAAACGTTCGATATAAGTCAAAAAGCTCATTCCAAAGCAGGACGTAATAAATGATCTCTACTTTGCTTTGAAAGGTATACATTAAAAAAGTATATATAAGTATATACATATATACCAGGGGTGCCGGAAAAAATGTGCACACATGACTTGTATTCATCTTTTATTATCGGTACATAATTGACTATTATAATTGTAATACAGTTTTTTCCTTTTTAAAAATGTATATACATTTTTTTGGCGTACTCCGTATTCACAAAAAAACACTGGAAATATATTCTAAAATGTTAATAGTACTTGCATATTAGAGAGAAATTACAGGTAATTTGTTTTCATATGTGCTTTTCTCACTTTCCAACTGTTCCACAATATGATTTTATAAACACAATACATTTTATTTTTAAAAACTCCAACATAATGGCATTTAAATACAGTGTTGCTTGAGCTTCTAGTTCTTTGCATTAAATCTCTTTCTGCTTAAAATTTTAAAAAGATACCAAGTAATATTTTTAAGTAAATCCAAATCATTAGGTTAAAAATAAATACAATGTTTCATTTAGCTGCAACTAGATTTGTTTAAAGACTTTCTACCGACCCCTTTTGTATGTGTGGTATAGCTTGTTAGGAAAACATGAAAAATGCTATTTAGTGCAAGTCAACATGAGTTGCCAGATGCGTAGGAAAATTCTCCATTGAGTATAATTGTAAACTAGTATGTTTCTGTCAACAGAAATGTTTTAAAGGAGATTCTCCAGTTACCTTTATTCGTGCAGAATTCAATCAGGTGGTTCTGGGAGACTCTGCAAAGATTACTGTTTCTCCAGAAGGAACTGCAAAATACAACTTCACCAGCAGTTTTGAGTTAAATCCTGAGGGAGGAATCACTTTAGATGACCTCGCTCACAAACCTGTGTTCTGTAAGTCCTTGTGGTTCTAAAAATGTTAATTATATGAGTGTGTTATGAAGAGATTTTGAGGTATTTTGTAGCTGTTGTTAGGACAGATGGACACACCTTACTTTCTTAACCTTAAGAAATAACATGGTCTACTTTGAGTCTTCCCTGCTCTGGCAGCCGTTGCCATGGCCTACTAATTTTAACCAGTTTGTATCAAAGGCCTTTTGACATATGATTGAACTTTGCAGCCTTTATCTCCTAAGCTGAGTTGGGAGGTTTTCCTTTGTATTCCTGCAGGGGTTGCCAGATTTAGCAAAAAACAAACTAACAAAATTGAGATATACTTATACTAATAAATTATTCATTGTTTATCTGAAATTCAAATTTTAAAATCTGCATCTTTTTTTTTTTTTAAAACAATCTTTTTTTAAAAAAAAAGATTTTATTGGGGAAGGGGAACAGGACTTTATTGGGGAACATTCATGTGCTTTTTGGCAATTTGTATATTTTCTTTGGAGAAATGTCCAAGTCTTTTACCCATTTTTTTTTCTTTTTTAAAGATTTTATTGGGGAAGGGGAACAGGACTTTATTGGGGAACAGTGTGTACTTCCAGGCCTTTTTTCCAAGTCAAGTTGTTGTCCTTTCAATCTCAGTTGTGGAGGGTGCAGCTCAGCTCCAGGTCCAGTTGCCCTTGCTAGTTGCAGGGGCACAGCCCACCATCCCTTTCCAACCGGCAACCTTGTGGTTGAGAGGACACGCTCCAACCAACTGAGCCATCTGGGAGCTCAGCAGCAGCTCAGCTCCAGGTGCCGTGTTCAATTTTAGTTGCAGGGGGCGGAGCCCACCATCCCTTGAGGGAGTCGAGGAATTGAACTGGCAACTTTGTGGTTGAGAGCCCGCGCTCCTACCAACTGAGCCATCCAGGAGTCAGCTCAGCTCAGGGTGCCGTGTTCAACCTTAGTTGCAGGGGGGGCAGAGCCCACCATCCCTTGCGGGACTCGAGGAGTTGAACTGGCAACCTTGTGGTTGAGAGCCCACTGGCCCATGTGGGAATCGAACCGGCAGCCTTTGGAGTTAGGAGCATGGAGCTCTAACCGCCTGAGCCACCGGACTGGACTTAAAATCTGCATCTTGTATTTTACTTGGCAAGCCTATCTGTAGTTCTGTATACTCACCGTACTGTATAGCAATTATTAATTTGCATCTCTTGCTAGAAGAGGCAGTTTGGAAATATGGGCTATATCTTACAGTATTTATTTCAGAATTTCTGCTGCCTAGAAATATTTAGGACATACATGGGCTCAAAAAGTGTTTGTTGAATGAATGAATGGATAAGTGGATGGATGGTTTCTATATCCATGCTTTTACAGTTTCTAACTATACAGTATTATCTTTGACATACTTCGTTCCTACACTATATACTAGTCTAAGGCTTTTTTTGTTTTACCCATACTCTTTATTTTTTGTTTTTGTTATTATTTTTTTTAATGGCACATCTCGTGGGGTGCTTGCCAAAAAGCATAGATTTCAAGATCCCAAACCCAGAGAGCTGGGACCTGGGATTCTATACAGTATTATAGAGCTATACTTTCCAAATCTTTCTTTCCATAGAGTCACTGAAGCTCTGGGAGAAAATAGTCTTCAAGGCCCCACCCCAGACCAGTAAATTCACAATTGCCAGGGGAGCTGCACCTTGGAACAGAAGTCTCAGCTGACTCCTGGGAAACACTGTTCCAGAAGAGTGATTCCTAGCTCAGGCCTAGCTGGGAATCGGTCACCCATGGAGGCATTCATCTTACCCACAGTCTCTGACCACTCCATTTTACTTCTTTCTTTTCTGCTGTGTGTTTCTCAGTCACCCCAAATAAGAAGAGTGTCCTGATTGCCTTCTTTCCTAGCATGTTTGATGGGAAAGGCAGAACTAGAACATTCTTTTAAACGTGTCAACAAACTCATGAGAAAGAAAGGGCAACCCCTTTGTTGCAGAAGCAAAGCAAGAACTGAAAGCTGGAGCTCGTGAATAGCTGCCATTAGTGTGTGTTGGGGTGGGGGGCTTTAATGCTCTTACAGGGACAGAGACGTGGGGCTGCCGTAGATGGGGAGGTAAGACTGAAACCACCCCTCTCACCATAAGCCACAACTCACGCAAAAAAGGAATGGACTAGAAAAAAAAAAATCCATTCACCATCATATCTGTCTAGGCCCTGGGTAGAGGAAAAAATGTCTTCTCTAAGAATTAGTAGTCATGCTCTCATGCCATTCATTAAATAATATATATTTTCTTAAAACACACAAAGAAAATTTATGTAATAAAAACTGACAACATACTAGGCCATAAAGCAGGTCCTGCATATACCAAAGAATCAGTAGCATACAGACAAAGTTTTCTGTTCAAAATATAGCAATCAACAAAATTAGAAATCGATAACACAGCAAAAAAAATGAATCCATTTGGAAAATTTAAGACACACGTATATTTCATGGGACAAAGAAAAAATCATAATTAAAACTGCAGAGCATTTAGAATCAATCAACAGTAAACTCCAAATATCAAAACTTGTGAGACATAGATAAAGAGATACAATAGTCTGCCCTTATCTGCAAGGGGTACATTCCAAGACCCCCAGTGGATGCCTGAAACCACAGATGGTACTGAACCCTATGTGTACAATGTTTTCTCCTGTACATACATACCTATGATAAAGTTTAATTTATAAATTAGGCACAGTAAGAGACTAACAGCAAAAACTAATAATAATATAGAACAATTATAAGAATATACTGTGATAAAGTTATGTGACATAATGGTTTCTTGAACACAAACACTGCGATATCTTGACAGTCAATCTGATTGTGGTGATGCTACTAAGTGCCTAACAGGCAGGTAGCATATACAGCATGGGTATGCCGGACCGGACGAAGGGATGGTTCACATCCCGAGTGGGATGGAGCAGGATGGCATGAGATTTCATCACACTACTCAGAATGGCATGAAATTTAAAACTTATGAAATGTTCATCTCTGGAATTTTCCATTTAATGTTTTCAGACCATGGTTGACCTCAGGTCACTGAAACCGTGGAAAGCAAAACTGTGGATAAGGGGGGGGGGGACTATGGTATAACCTTAAATGCAGTCATTAGAAATCAAGAAGGATTAAAACAGAACTTCTGTCTCCAAGAAGATGGAGTAGATATACTTTTTCCTATTCCTCTCAGTAAGTATACCTACAAACCTTGGACATCATATATAAAACAAACATGAAAGACTGAAAGGTGGAGAGAAGGAAGCTTGAGACCTGAGGAATAACATAGTAGTGAGGTCCTTGGGTTTTTTGTTTGTTTGTTTTTTGCCTCATATGTTCCAGACTTGATGCTGAAGAAGCCAGCAACCTGGAAACCCTAATGGGTGCAAACCAAAAAGCCCAAAAAAGTCTGCTCTCTCTAACCAAAAGACCAGGAAAGGGGCGACCTAGAAAGACAGAAAACTTAGTAACTGTTCTATTCCAGCGAAACACCACCAACAGAAATTGTAGCCCCACCCACACCCAAGCTGAAGAGGGAACCTAGACTTCTACTCTCACAAAGCTGAAATTAGGTGCCCCTAACATCCTAACTCAGTGGAGTCAGAGAAGACCAACTAGGGAGGGAGCCAGGACTTTTATGCCCTCTGGTAATGAGACCCCTTCCTCACCAGGTGGTTTTTGTGGAAGCCACATGGGGAGCCTATACTTCTGCCCCAATCTGGCAGTAACAGCGTGCCCCACTATTCCCCAGTGGGGTGGTGTCAGACAAAGCCTAGTATAGGGTCAAGTCTTTCACTATCACCTCATGGTAACGAGTCTGTACTCACTGTGGTATCAGTGGAGAACAAGTAAGAAACCAGAACTTCCATTCTTTCTCAGCAGTAAGGAGGAACTGTCCCCCTCAGGTAGCAATGGAGGCTAAGTAAGGATCCTAGACTTCTACCTTCACCTGGCAATGAGGCGGTGCGCACTGTTGGAGTGATGCCAAAAAGCCAGGTAAAACAGAAGGTTCAAGTAAGGATCAGTGTTTCATAACAGTACAAAAAGCCCAGTTTCACTTGAAAAAAATCACTCATCATACCAAGAACCAGAAGATCTCAAACTGAATTTAAAAAGACAATTAGTATGTTAACACCAAGGTGACAGATATGTTAGATTTATTAGACAAAGATTTTAAAGAAGCCGTGATAAAACTGCTTCAACAAGCAATTGAAAACATGCTGGAAACAAATAAAAAAAGCAGAAATATTCAGAATAGAAATAGAAAGTCTCAGAAATAAATAGAAAATATAAAGAAGAACCTAATAGAAAATTTAGAACTAAAAATATATTAACCACTATGAAAAGCTCGGTGAATGGGCTCCACAGCAGAATGGAGGAAAGAATCAATGAACTGGAATATAAACAACAGAAATTATCTAATCTGAGTAATATAGAGGAAATAGACTGAAAATATGAACATATGCAGAACACTTTACCCAACAACCATAGAATACACATTCTTCTCGAGTGCACATGGGACATTTCCAGGATAGACCATATATTAGGCTACACATTAAGTCTCAATATATTTAAAAAGATATCTTACAAATTGTCTTCTACAGATACAATGGGATGAAGTTAGAAATCAATAACAAAGGAAAACTGGAAAATTCACAAAATTGTGGCAATTAACACACTTGTAAATAATCAATGGATCAAAGAAGAGGGAAGTTATAAAATAGGAACAAAAGCCAGAACTTGGGAGATGCAGTGAAAGTGGTCTAAGAGGGAAATTATAGCTAAAAATGCTAACATTAAGAGAGAAGAAAGATTTTAAATCAATAGTCTAACTTTTCAACCTAGGGAAGTAGAGAAAGAAAAACAAACTAAACCCAAAGAATTAAGAAAATAATAATGACTAGAGCACAGATAAATAAAATACAAAATGGAAAACAATTGAGAAAATCAATAAACCCAAAAGCTGGCTCTTTGAAAAGATCAACAATATTGACAAACCTCTAGCTAATTAAACTAAGGGAGATGACTCAAATTACTAAAGTCATAAAGTGGGACAATCACTACCAATTCTATAGAAATTAAAAATATTGTAAGAGAATACTATGAACAATTATCCATAAACAAATTGGGTAACTTAGATGAAATGGACAAAATCCTAGAAACGCAAAGACTACCAGACTAAGTCATGAAAAAAGGAAATCTCAATAAACCTATAACTAATAAGGAGATTGAATCAGTAATAAATAATCTCCCAATAAATAAAAGTCCTGGACATGATGACTTCACTTGTGAATTCTACCAAACACGTAAAGAAGAACTAATACCAATACTACTCCAACTCTTCCAAAAAAGGAGGGAATATATCCTAACTCACTCTATGAGGCCAGCATTACCCTGACACCAGAGCTGAACAGGACACTACAAGAAAACTACAAACCAGTATCTCTTATGAAAATCATTGCAAAAATCCGAAGAAAATAAATTAGCAAACCAAATTGAGCAGCATATTAAAAGCATTGTACACTATGACCAATTAGGATTTATTTTTGGAATGCAAAGATGCTTCAGCATACGACTCTATCAAGGTAATACACCAGATCATCAGAATGAAGAAAAAAGTCCCACATGACCATCTTACTTGATGCAGAAAAGCATTTGACAAAATTTAACACTCTTTATGGAAAAAAACAACAAAAAACACTAAAAAAACTAGGAATGAAAGGAAATTACCTCAACATATGAAAAACCCAAAGCAAACATTATATTGAAAAGACTGAAAGCATTTCCTCTAAGATCAGGAACAAGACACAGATTTTTGCTTTCACTACTTCTTTTCAACATAATACTACAAGTTCTAGCCAGAGCAATAGGCAAGATAAAGAAATAAAGGGTATCCAAATTGGAAAGGCAGAAGCAAAATAATCTCTTTTGCAGATTATATGATTTTATATGTAGAAAACCTTAATGATTCCACAAGAAAAAACTGTATGAATAAATGAATTCATTGAAGTAGCACGATACAAATTCAGTATACAAAAATCAATTGCATTTATATATAGTAACAATGAACAATCTGAAAAATAAAATGCATCAATTCCATTTACAATAGTATCAAAAGGAATAAAATACTTAGAAATTTAGTATTGAAAGACTTATACAAGGAAAACTATGAAACATTGCTGAAAGAAATTAAAGAAGACACAAATAAATGGAAACACATCCCATGTTCATGGATCAGAAGACTTAATATTGTTAAAATGTCAGTATTACCCAAAGAAATATACAGATTCCATGCAATCCCTATTAAAATGTCAATGACATTTTTTTGCCGAAATTGTTGAAAAACGCACCCTAAAATTCATATGGAATCTCAAGAGACCCCCAAATAGCCAAAACAATCTGGAAAAAGTTGGAGGTCTTACACTTCCTGATTTCAAAACTTACTACAATTCTACATCATTCAAAATGGTGGGCTATTGGCATAAAGCGAGAGATACAGAACAATAAAATAGAATAGAGAGCTCAGAAATAAACTCTCGTATATGGCCATCCTTTCTGACAAGAGTGCTGAAACCATTCAATGAGGGAAAGGACAGTCTTTTCAGCAAATGGTGCTAGAAAAACTGGATAGCCACATGCAGAAGACTGAAGTTGAACCCTTACTTAACAGCATATTTTAAAAATTAACTCAAAATGGATCAAAAACCTAAATGTGAAACCTAAAACAGTAAGTCTCTTAGAAGAAAATATAGCACAAATTTTCATGATATTAGATTTGGCAAACATTTCTTGGATATGATACCAAAGGCACAGGATAACAAAAGAAAAAAAATCGAGAAATTAGACTTACTGAAAATAAAATATTGAGCATCAAAAGACACTATTCACAGAGTAAAAAAAGCAACCCACAGAATGGGAGAACGTATTTGCCAGTAATTTATCTGATAAGGGATTAATATCCAGAATATGTAGAGAAATCCAAAACTCAGCAACAACAACAGCAACAAAACCAAACAACCTGATTTAAAAATGGGCAAAGTACTTGAATAGACATTTCTCCAAAGATCTACAAATGGCTGATAAAATGCTCAACTCACTAATTGTTAGGGAAATGCCAACCTGCACTGTAGTGAGATACCACCTCATACCCATTAGGATGGCTTCCATAAAAAAAAACAGAACAAGGGCCCGGCTCGGTGGCTCAGGAAGTTAGAACTGCATGCTCCTAACTCCGAAGGCTGCTGGTTCGATTCCCACATGGGCCAGTGGGCTCTCAACCACAAGGTTGCCAGTTCAATTCCTCGAGTCCCACAAGGGATTGTGGGCAGCGCCCCCTGCAACTAGCAATGGCAACTGGACCTGGAGCTGAGCTGCGCCCTCCACAACTAAGACTGAAAGGACAACTTGAAAGCTGAACAGCACCCTCTACAACTAAGATTGAAAGGGCAACTTGACTTGGAAAAAAGTTCTGGAAGTACACACTGTTCCCCAATAAAGTCCTGTTCCCCTTCCCCAATAAAATCTTTAAAAAAACACACACACAAAAAAACAAGTGTTGGGGCTGGCCCGGTGGCTCAGGCGGTTAGAGCTCCGTGCTCCTAACTCCGAAGGCTGCCAGTTCGATTCCCACATGGGCCAGTGGGCTCTCAACAAGGTTGTCGGTTCAAGTCCTCGTGTCCTGCAAGGGATGGTGGGCTCCGCACCCTGCAACTAAGATTGAACACGGCACCTTGAGCTGAGCTGCCTCCCGGATGGCTCAGTTGGTTGGAGCACCGGCTCTCAACCACAAGGTTGTCAGTTCAATTCCTCGAGTCCCGCAAGGGATGGTGGGCAGTGCCCCCTGCAAAAAAAAAACAAAAAAAAAAAACAAGTGTTGGTAAAGATTTGGATAAGTTGGAACCCTTGTGCAGTTTTGGTGGGACCATAAAACAGTACAGTCACCATGGAAACTGGTAGTTCCTCAAAAAATTAGAAATTGAATTACCATGTGATCTAGCAGTTCCACTTCTGGGAATACAATATATCCAAAATAATTAAAAGCAGCTCACAAAGAGAGATTTGTACACATATTCATAGTAGCATTATTCGCAAAAAGTAAATCATGGAAACAACCCATGTGTCCATCAAAGGATGGATGGACAAGCAAAATGTGGTATATACATACAATGGAATATTATTTAGCCTTAAAAAGGAAGGAAATTCTGACATGTGTTACAACATGGATTAATTTTGAGGACATTATGCTAAGTCAAATAAGCCAATCACAAAAAGATAAATATTTTCTGATTCCATTTATATGAGGTATATGAGTAGCCACATACATAGGGAGAGAAAGTACGCTTGTGATTGCCAGGGGTGGGGGAGAATGGGGAGTCATTGTTTAAGTGGGTACAGAGTTTCAATTTTAGGAGATGAAAATAGTTATGGAGATGGATGGTGGTAATATATATGTAATACCACTGGACTGTACATTTAAAATGGTTATTTTATGTAATGTGTATTTTACCACAATTTTAAAAAGACGTAAGGAATATTCCGCCATTACTTTTGAAAACTTAGATAAAATGGAGAATTTCTTAGAAAAATAAAAATGGGAAAAATCTAAAGAAATGGAAGGGGAACCTAAAGAGTAACAGAGACTTAAGAGGCCTCAACTAATCACAATATGTGGAC
The DNA here is from genome assembly GCF_057876585.1 of Rhinolophus sinicus. Classification (NCBI taxonomy): domain Eukaryota; kingdom Metazoa; phylum Chordata; class Mammalia; order Chiroptera; family Rhinolophidae; genus Rhinolophus; species Rhinolophus sinicus. Next base: position 50,680,740 of record NC_142515.1, on the reverse strand, counting down.
CTTATTTGGGTCCTGATACAAACAAACTATAAAGAAAGTACTTTTGAGAGACATGAGGTTGAATAAAGGGAAAGGCATACCATGTTCTTAGATAGGAATGACCAACTTACAAAGATGTCATTTCCCCTAAATTTATCTGTAAGTTTCATGTGATCTCTAGAAATATGCCAACATTATATATATATTTTAAATTACAGAGGTGTTACAGGAAAAAAAATCTCTGAGGTATTTTCCACCAGAAGTCACTGATAATGGTGCCTTTTTGGGTTTCAAGTTATTTCTCTTAACTTAAATTTCTTTGATAATACTTTGCTTGTTGCACCTTGGTTATCTGATGGCTGAGCTAGATGTGTTCTCATTTTCTTTGTTTTGATTTTTCTAGTAACTGTGACTGAAGTTTTACCAAAAGAAAAGAAACAGAAAGATGAGAAGACCTTAATGCTTGGTCAAGCTGTGGTGGATCTTCTTCCTTTAGTGGAAGGTCAGATGTGTGATTTGCGCAAAAGCAGATATAACAGGGCTCATAAAATTTTAACTTCAGTGAAATGAAAAAAACTCAGCCTCCTTGAATTCGAGGAGTTTGATGAAAAGAGCACATTTATTTTTGCCTAACCCTTCCTTTTTTGGCTTGACTTGGCCTTCTTTTTGCAGGAGAGAGTTCATTTGAAATGATGGTCCCACTGCACCCTGTGCCAGGCTCACCCTTAGAGCCACTTCAGTCAGGTGTTAAGGTAATCAGAGTTTTAACTCCCAATATTGCAGCCTGCCATTCAGTCTAACAAGTCCGTCTGATATCAAAGTTCAATTTAATTGAGTCCAGTTTATCAGGTACCTTCTTTATATAGGCACACATAGTGCTAGCTTCTGGGAAACAAAGATAAATAAGGCACAGACCTACTTCAGGAGTCCCTAATCTACCTATTATGGATTTTGACTCAGTGTGATTAAATGGTGGGGCAGGGCCTGTGGGCACAGTGTAGGTATCAGTTACTTTGCCCAGGGGCAGATGTAGGGAAGGCTTAACCATGAAAATGTCTCTTGAGCTATATCCGGATGAATTAAATTAAGTAGTATATGAATGCACCTAACACTTTCTGGCATGGTAGCCTGCCTCTGGTTCCTGGTGGAGGGGAAGCAGGCTGTTGTCTTCTGGGTTGTGTTTCCCATTCCTCCTGGGGATCAGTAGCTTCTTGGAAACCTGTTTGCCACTCTGGTGCAAGTGTGCTCAAGCTCAGCAGATCCCTGCAGCTGCCTTCTGTTTTGCACAAGTGAAGGAGAGAGGAGGGCCCAACTGACCCAACTGTTCTGAATGCAGTGCCCTGATTGACCATCGCTGTAGACGCCTTGCTGCGTTTTGTTGATTCTGACCTTGGAGCTGCCACAATCCACTCCTGCATCCCCTGTGGTCCTCTTATTTTAAGATGTGGTTGGTTTCTTCTAGTTTTGTTTTTTTGTAGATCTGATTTAATTTGCTTTCTATCTTTCAAAGATCCCTAAAAATGTGTAGTTTAGTAATGGCATTTCTTGTTTTCCAGGGTTATTATAGCATTATCCTTTAGTTGGATATAAAGATATTATTCAATATCATTCTGTCATTCCATCTGACTTGTGCTGGAAAGAGGTATATATCTGAGCTCAGACTGCCTCCCATGGTCCAGTCTCACAGCCTATATGTACTGTTGACTTTCCTTAGATACATGAAAAAAGTCAGTCAAATGAGTTGTCAGTCCTCATGATCTTTGCTCATAATATTCCTGTGTTTACTTGTTTTACATTCTCAAGGAAAAAAAATTATGACAGTTAACTTGCATTTGCTTGAGAGTTCTCACTAATTTTTTATTTAAAATTAGTTATTCTTAAGACTCAGAGACTAAAACGATATAAACCTGTACTTGGAAAGGAGATTCCAATTCATCTTCCAATGTTCCCTGTCTTGATCAATACAAGTTAGAAACCTTAGGGACATTTGCTTGTCTTCTCAGAGATATATTGACCAGAGATGTCACATTTTTCAATGCCTCTTTCTTAAAATCTTTCCTCCCTTTGGTGTTCTGATTTCCTACTCACTGACTGTACCTTCTCAGGTTCCTGCTCTCTCTTCTGCTTGTCCCTTAAGTATGAAAGTTTTATTCTTGACCACCTTCTCTTCTTAGTCTGTGTTCATACTCCAAGGGGGTGGTTATCCATGATTTTAACAGTCACCAGTGTTGAAGACTTCAAATGCAACAGCTCCAGCCCAGACCGCTCTCCTGAATTCCAGACTTTACAACCACCTACACTGGTTCGCTCTATAATGATATCCCATAGACACCTAAAATTTAACATTCCAAAACTAAACTCAGTATCCTCCCTCAAACTTACTCTTCTTTTTATCTTAGTTATTTTGGCTAGAGGCATCACCCTTTTGTGCAATTATAGCACATACATAGGACCTACATTACATGTATGACTGGCCCCTTCAGACCCTGGCTACAACCAAATCCCAAATCTGCCTTTCATAAAATTCAGCCTGTTCTATTTAAGTGCCTTTGGACTCTTTCTTCTTAGCTTCATTCCTACTCTTTATTAACTTGTAATTCTCATCTGGGACATCAGAAGTCGCCTTGTAACTGCCCTTGCCTCCTCCAGGTCAGCCTTCCCACTGCTTGCAGAGCAACTTAAAAGTCAATGTGATCACACCTCTTCCCATGGTTAGTTCTGCGTGGTTCATAGGTTCACCCATTGCTTACCTCTTAAGGGCCAGATTGTTTAGGAGGCATGCAGCAGCCTTTACAACAGGAGCCGGCCGCTTGTTCAATCTCGTCTCTCAGCCCGCCCCTCCTTGTACTTTATGTTCCAAAATCCCGAATTACTTACACCTGAACTAAACACACCAGACTGTTTCAGTACCTTGTTACATACAACTCTTTTTTTTTTGTCCAGAATTGTTTTCTGGACAGAATTATTTTCTCTTTCCTTATCTGTTTATGCAGATTCCGAACTCCTATTCATCTTGTAAAACTTAGTTCAGGTGTCACCATCTCTTACTCCTCCCTCTACCCCAATAATTAATTATCCACTTCCTCCTTGATGCGCCTGGACTAGAGCATTTTGTACAGGTCCCTATTATAGCATTTATCATAAATCATGGAATTATGATATGAATTCCATGATGAGGGGCCATGTCTTCTTCATCTTCATATTCCTAGTGCTATAGTAAAGTGCCTGGCGTATCATTACACGTTTTCAAACTATTTTTTATTGTATCCTGTATTAAAATATATTCGTATGTGTCTATATCTATATATGGGTAGATTCAATGTACTTGAAAAAATATGTCATATTAAAAAATGCCACATTTGCCAAATCAGAGTTTTTATTGGAGAAATAACTTGGGAATTTCCCATTAGCATGATACTTAATTCTCTAAGGGCAATATTAATCATTCTTATTAATGTTGATTCCTGAGAAATAAAATGAAAATGAACAAATTCTTGTCTCCTCTCTAATTTAAGAAAACACTAGCTGTCTTGGCTGCCTACTTGGGTACATCTCTAACATCAAATCTTTGGCAGCCCTTCTAAAAAATTCATTCCCAGGGCTTACTCATGCTGCCAAAAATACTTTTCATATTTGAAAAATAGAACTATATTAAAGAATATTGTTTTCAAATATTTAATAAGAATCTAAAAGTTTTTTTAAAGCACTATATTTAAATTACAAAATAATCATAAAATATAGACTAGCACCCCAATCTCACTCACTCATGTGCAACCACTATTAACATATCAGTGTAGAACCTTCCAATTTCTCTTCTATATGTATTTGTATACATACTTAACGTCAGTATGGTAGAGGGTAAGGGCTCTAGCTTAGGGAAACTTTCTCTTCTTGGCTCTATCTCTAACTCATGAGACCTAGAGAAAGTTATTGAATCCTCTGCATGGAAATAAACTTGACCCTATTACCTTGAACAGCGATAGGATATTCAAATGATATTCATATGCAAAAAAGGAGAGGCCTCTGGCGTTTTCAGAATGCTGCATCATTTTATTCTTTTCCAGCAATGCAGTCTTCAAGTTAAAATATCTGTGGTGGAGCCATTATTGACCGCAGCCCAGATCTTAGGGAGCAATCTACTGAAGGCCACATTGGAGGCTGCCTACTCTGTGCCTGAATCCTTTATTCCAGTAGGACCCGTGCAGAACTACATGGTTGGTCTGCAAGTTCCATCAGTTGGAGAGGTAAAGCCCCACAGCCAGATATTTACATAGGTTTAAACACATATCTGGGCGTTTCGTCCTCACCTGCTAAAATTTCATGCAAAGCAAGCTCTGACAGTGGCTGAGATTTATTTTAGGCTTAAAAAAAAAAAGAACTTCTGTTTTATAAATAGATATTTATGTTAACAGTTTAGGTATTACACATATTATAGATTACATGTAATTTATATCAATAAATACATATCGATTATGGAAATATTAAAACATTTAAAAATTGACATGCATGGTTTTTTTTCTTTTTCTAAAGTATAACTTCTTTTATTTTTTTTTTATGTTTTTATTTTATTTTATTGGGGAAGGGGAACAGGACTTTATTGGGGAACAGTGTGTACTTCCAGGCCTTTTTTTCCAAGTCAAGTTGTTGTCCTTTCAGTCTTAGTTGTGGAGGGTGCAACTCAGCTCCAGGTCCAGTTGCCGTTTTTCTAGTTGCAAGGGGTACAGCCCACCATCCCTTATGGGAGTTGAACTGGCAACCTTGTGGTTGAGAGGATGCGCTCCAACCAACTGAGGCATTTGGGAGGCAGCTCAGCTCAAGGTGCCGTGTTCAATCTTAGTTGCAGGGGCAGAGCCCACCATCCCTTGCGGGAGTTGAGGAGTTGAACCGGCAACCTTGTGGTTGAGAGCCCACTGGCCCATTTGGGAATCGAACCGGCAGCCTTTGGCGTTAGGAACATGGAGCCCTAACCGCCTGAGCCACGGGGCTGGCCCCTGTGCATATGTTTTGTGGATTTTGTATAATGTGCTTTATTATACAAAACTTCCTCTTAATTCCAGATTATTTTCTTAGTCCAAATTTCTGTAGAATGATTTTGTATCGGTCTTTTGAGGTTCTTGGTAGAGATTTCCAAATTGTTGGCTAAAAGGGTGTAATTAGTTACTACTCCTATCTGTTTTATTGCCATTTTAGATTTTCAGTGTAGTACTCTCCTCCTCACCATTTTACATTCCCAACAGCAGTGCACAAGGATTCTAATTTCTCCACATCCTTGCCAACACTTGTTATTTTATGTTTTTTGATAATAGTCACCCTAATAGGTGTGAAGTGGCATCTCCCTGCTGTTTTGATTTTCACTTCCCTGATAATTAGTGATGTTGAACATTTGTTTCATATGTTTATTGGCCATTTGTGTATCTTATTTGGGGAAATGTCTATTCAAGTCCTTTGCCCATTTTTGAACCTTTTGTTTTTATTGTTGAGTTTTAGGAATTCTTTGTATATTCCAGCTATTAACTCCTTATTAGATATGTGATTTGCAAATATTTTCTCCCATTCTATCGGTTGCCTTTTTTTACTCTGTTGTATCTTTTGATGCACAAAAATATTTAATTTTGATGAAGTACAATTTGTCCATGTTTTCTTTTGTTGTTCTGAGAAATTATTGCTAAACCCAATGTTATGAGGCTTTCCCACTCTGTTTTCTTCTAAAAGTTTTCTTCTAGCTCTTAGCTTTAAGAGCTAGAAGAAATGGCCTATTGCCAACATTGTGGCTCCAGGAGTTAATTTTTATGTATGGTGTTAGGTAAGGGTCCAACTTCATTTTTTGCATATAGATGACTAGTTTTCCTAGCACTATTTGTTGAAAAGACTGTCCCGTCCCCATTGAATGGTCTTGGCACCTTTCATTTTGACAAATTTTCCCAGTGTTCTTGTTGTTTTATGGAGGAGCAAGTTTTCAGAAGTCCTTACTCTGCCATTCCAGAAATGCCTCTCCTTCTCAGAAGTTTTTAAACTTAACACATGGAACTGGAATAGTTTAGTTTTACATAGGGTATGCCAATTTTAAATTTTACTAGAAACTGCAAAATTGCTTTCCATAGTTGTACCAATTTACATTTCCATCAACTATGTATAAGAATAACATTCCCTTCACAATATTGACAACACTGATGTTTTCACACTTTGATTTTGCCAATCTATGGCTTAAAATGGTATCTCATTGTTTTAATGTGCATTTCACTTATTTTTAATGCTATCTGGCATGTTTTTATTTAAATGTTGGATTTTCTAATTTCCCTTTGTATAAATTTCTTATTTATATCTTTACCAACTTTCTATTGCAAATATATTTTAGATAAATTATAGATATGAGAAGCCTGTAGTTTTAGGCCTTATTCAAATTTAAGTTTGTTTTCTAAAAGATGATTATTAAAAAATTACATCTTGACCTTCATATAAATATAAAATGACAAAAATGGCTTAAACCAATTCAAAGAAGAATCTGAAGAAATGACCCATATGTAAGCAATCAGGAATGTTGAAATGATTTTGCTAATAATTCAAAACTTGTCATCAGTCACAGGGCAATAATCAATTAATCTCCACAGGACATAATAAATTTGCATATCTGTGGACAAGAATAATTTGCATTATTATCAATTTTCTATAAATTACAAAATTATAAAATAGCACAAAGACAACGAATGGCACAAGCCCCACTATAGATTAAGACAATCACAGAAGGGTCTGTTAGACAGTACTTAGCATTCCATTGAAAAGACACTTCAGTAATCCTTTCGTTCATCTCAAGGGCTTTTACAGAATTTCCTGATAGGTGATATTTATTTTTGCAGAAAGACTGTCCCATTTTCTTCAAGAATGGAACTCTGAAGCTTGGCGGGGAAAGAGAACCTGTTCCCCGGCCCAAAAAATGGCCTATTGCCAATATTGTGGCTCCAGGAGCTAATAACATTCCAGATGCGTTCATTGTTGGTGGGCCCTATGAAGAAGAAGAAGGAGAACTCAACCACCCAGAGGTGAGAGAGTTATGCAGATTTTTCTGTTAAAATCAGTACAATGACACATGATAAAATATTTTGTGAATCAATGTTATTTGTATACACTGTCATCTGTTAAAATGAAACAATTACAAATCAAAATAAAACAGTTATCTAATTCTGATTGAGATCTCGACTTCTTAAGTCCAGCAAACAAAATAATAAATTCAAATTTACAATTTATTTTATTTTAAATTTATTTTTGAGTGGGTAATAATATAGTCACAGGTCAAAATAAAAAATTAAGAGATATGCGTTAAAGTCTCCCTCTTACTTTATGTGTCTTCCTCCTGATACATTCCCAGATTATGACCCTCGTAGCCATCTTTGTTATCGTTTCTTGTAGTTTCAGTAAACTAATTTGTAAGATGGGAATGGTTGAATTATTTTATATATATATATATATGACACTAAGCATTTGAAATAGTATAGATAATGCTAAAATATTTGAAAAACATTGTACAGTGTCTTTTCTTATTGCAATTAGTGAAAATTGTTAGATTTATGTTTTCATTTAGATCAGATATTTTATTTTAGATAGATTTTATGTTATAGTTATTTTAAATCGTTAGGTCTCAACCCTAATTGCTCATTAGAATCACCTGGAAAGATTTTAAAAGACTAGCAGTGGCCAAGCCCTAACCCAGATCAATTACATAAGAATTTACTTTTAAAATCATACAAATGTTCAGGTGTTGGTTATTTTTTAAGAAGCTCCCAAATAATTCTGATATGCATCCAGCTTTGAGAATCACTGATTGAGGTTATATGAGTGAATATTTGGCAGTTAGTACTGGATCAGTATAAGGATAATGTAAGTAATTTATCTTATATACTTTATTAATAGTTAAGTACCCTAAAATTTAAGATGATGGTAGTATTTACAGTAGAAGTCATACTTATTGTAGTAATAATAGTAGTAGTAATAAAAGTATTGTGATCCAATCCATTAAAAAAATGCCCCACAGGTTGAGCAGGATGAAGTCGCGGCACCCTGAGAGAACAAAAGTCTCTATCTTATTTTACAGGACAGGGAATTTAGGAACCAATCAGAGTGCATAAAGAAAAGGATTATTTGGGACTTGGAGAGTCGCCGCTACCTTGATCCTACTGCAGTGGTCAGGTAGGAAGAGAAAGGGAATATGTCTAAACAACAAAAGTGTAGGTGGGAAGAAATATTACTTTTGTTAAGTTTATCTGTATTTGAGTTAAGTTGATCTGAGATTCTTTCACCATCACTAATAACAGAGGCTTCTAGTGATGGTGAATTAACCAAGGTGGTTTCTTATTTCAGAGCTGGTATGTATGGTGGCTCCTCAGTGTTATGAGGTATCCAGGCTCAATCTTTCTTTTTGCTCTTCCTTCCTTAACATGTGCCTTCCATCCACAAGTTTTTCTCATGGTCCAAAATGGTTGTTGAAGCTCCAGCTTTCACATTCACATTCTTGGCAGAAAGTTGGAAGAGGGGAGTGCTTTCCGATAAAAAAGGATACATGCTGGCTGTCTTAGCCCCTTTTATAGAATCTACCTGCAATCTGACAATCTCTGTTTATATCTCATCAGTCATCTCTAGATGCAAAAAAGGCTAGGAAATAGTGTTTTTGTTGGACACATTATTGCCCAGATTAAATGAGGATTTAGATAATAAAGAAGAACAGGATACTTGATATTGTTTGGGTAAGTCCTAGGCTCTGTCACAGTGAACTGGTTACTAGGGAGACATGAGAAATAGAACATTATCAGTATATGTTATAATTTGAATGAACTATTCTTTTTTTTCCAGTTAGTAGACTATGTTTTTAGAACAGTTTCAGAATTACAGAAAAATTGAGCAGGTATTTCAGAGAGTTCCTGTATACCTCTGGTCCCCCACTTGATCATGGTGTATAATATACATATACATTGTTGGATTTGATTTGCTGATGTTTTAAGGATACATTGTTGCTACTTACTTTGAACAAACAGTTATCAATTTGGTCAATTAAAAATAAGAAAAATTTAAAAAATTTTTGACTTTATTTCATTTTCTGATTCTCTTCCTTTCTTTACATAAATTCAAGTTTCTGACCCATATCATTTTGCCTTTCTCTGAAGACTTTTAGTGGGTTTTTTATAAGGCAGATCTACTGGCCACAAATTCCCTCCAGTTTTGTTTGAGAAAGTCTTTATTTTTCCTTTACTTTTGAAAGATAATTCCACTGGATACATAATTCTAGGTTGGTGGTTTATTTCTCAAAACTTTAAATATTTCACTTCACTTCTACTTTGCATGGTTTCTGAAGAAAAGTTTAATGTAATTCTTATTCTTGTTCCTCTATAGGAAAGTTTCCATCCCCCCTGCCACCCATCCCTCTGGCTTCTTTCAAGATTTTTGCTTTCTCTTTGGTTTTCTGCAGTTTGAATATGATATACATTTTTCAGTACTTATTATGTTTCATATTCTCTGAGCTTCCAGGATCTGTGGTTTGGTTTCTGTCATCAATTTCATAAAATTCTCAGCCATATGACTTTAAATATTTATTTTGCTCTTTTCTCTCTTTATTATCCCTCTGGCATTCCTGTTACATCTTTTGTAATTGTCCCACGGTTATTGATATATCTTCAGGCTCACTGATTCTTTCCTCAGCCATGTCTAGTCTACCCATAAGTCCATCAAATGAATTGTTCATTTTTGTTGCAGTGTTTTAGATTTCTAGCATTTTCTTTTGATTCTCTCTTAGAGTTCCCATCTCTCTGCTCAAATTGACCATCTGTTCTTGCATATTGTCTGCTTTTTCCATTAGAGCATTTAACATATAAATCATAGTTATTTTAAACTCCCTATTTGATCATTTCAAGATCTGTGTGAGTCTAGTTTTTAGGTTAGGTTTGTCTCTTCAGACTGTATTTTTTTTGCTTTTTAGCATTTCTTGTAATTTTTAAATTTTATTTGAAGTTCATGAATATGAAATATTATTTAATGACAGTACTCTTGACCTTGTCTTTTTTTTTTTATTGAAAGCTGGACATTATGTACTGGGTAATAAGAAATGAGGTAATTAGGATTTTTAGTGTGAGGTTTTATGTTTATCTGGCTGGGAGCTGGGCTGTGTTTAATTTCTGCTGTGGCTCTAGGTGCTGAAAACTTCAGTTTCCTTTTTTTGCTCCTCCCCTGTTGTCCTTGGGTTTGCCTAAGAACTCTTTTTTAAATAGGGTCTGTTTTTTGCAGTTTATCACTTATAATCCACTGTTATTACACTGGAACACTGTTTATGTAGTGGTAACGTGTTGGGAAGGGGAAGTGTTCTACAATCTTGTGATTACATCTCACTATTTTAATGGGTTTGAGTCCCTGGGCGGTGCCCTTCAGAAGCATTTAATAGCCTTTTTTTCCCTTTATTACTTGTAACAGGAAGGCTAGATGGGCCTGGGGGTGTCTAATTGCCTTTCCCCTGGGTCACATAAGGCTCTGGTAATTTCCCTTAAAGAGTAGGCCTTTGTTATGGAGAACACTCTGGGCATATTTCAAAATGGTTACTTTTCCCTTCTCTCTGCCTAAAAGGATTATTATTCTATCTTCACTGTGAGAATCTGCTGGGGCTCTTTGATTTAAAACCCCCAAAAGCATGGGGAACCCCTATGACTGGGCCCCCAGGAGTTTTTAACTCTCTGGCTCTTCCACATTCAGCCTCCAGCAGTTTGTCAAAATTACCATTAAAATGTTTCTACCTGTTACAGATGCCAGTGACTTCTGCTGCCTGTAAGCCTGTAAGCTGATCTCAGTTGTAATTCTCTGTACTTGACTGTCTCTCCAAATTTCTTGATCCGTAGTTTTCAGAAGCGAATTGCTGATTGCCGGTTATGGCCTGTAGAGATCACAAGAGTCCCCCTGATTACTGCACCCAAAGGGAAAGCTGCCAGGTTTGATAAGGTAAATTTGTTTACTTAAAAACATTTATATAAGAAATGCTGGGTCAGACCAGACCTGTTATTATGCTTCCAATTGTAATATTAACAGAAAATATGAACTGATGTGGCTGCTTCTTAGGGTAGCCAACTGATCCTGATTTGCCAAATAGTTTCCTGGTTTTAACGCTAAAAGTCTCCTGTCGCAGGAAATTCCTCTCTCCCCGGCAGATTAGGATGACTGGTCACTCTAGCCCTCATTGTCCACTAAAAATTATTTAGCCTTTATTTCCAGACATCCTATTTCCCTGTAGCCCTTCATTACAGTTTTACATAGGTAAAACCATACAAAATAGCCATTTTTATCGGTCAAAAGTAGTTACATATTGACAGTATAGTTGAACCTAATACATCTTTTTGAATTTCTTTGACTTACTGACTTAAAATGTTTTAGCCTGCTAATTAGAGTAATAAGGTTCGCAGATGTACTGCTGTTCTGAAAAGGTAGCTTTGATGAGCCTAGAACCTGTTCCCTGTTGTTTTACTTGAGCATGGCTGGTCTTTTATGCTTGCTCATAAACTCCCTGAGGGTGGGGATCCTTTTGTAGACTGCTTTGTATCCTCCACAGAACCTACCTACCCTCATCCATGGCGTTTAGCAGATACTTAACAAGTACCTAAATTATTTTATTGATTTTTAATATAGGCTTTTTGCAGAATAAAAACACCACTACTGTGTTACCACTTCTCCCTTTGTGATATATAATATGTATTGACTAACTTTCCTTAGACTTCAAAACAACATAATGTTATCATATGAACACAGGAGTTTAATTTCTAATTATTATTTTAATAGGCCTTCTCAAAGAGATTATGTTTAACCTTGTGGGAATTAAATGTTTTCTTTCACATTTTTCCTTATGAAAGTTTTCTATGGCAAACCATACGGCCGTTAAAAATGATGTTAAGATGTGTTGATTGACATGTTCTTCATCTTTGTAATGAGAGTTTAGAGGAGGTTAGGGATGGCAAATACATGACAGCAGGCTGTTATTTATCCTCCTTCATCCATGGCAGATAGTACTGATCAATCAAAGCATTCTTCTCTTCTGAACCCAGACAAAGATACAGAATCTTTCTCAGCACAGTGCTCTAAAGCACCTCCACCAGTTGATTAGAACGTAGGCATCAGTTAAAGCCTGTTTGTCAACACTAGTCCAGATGATTTGTACAACCCCTCTTAGTCATATGAACCTGTGAACTAAAGCTAAAAGCCATAGCTTCTGATTTAAGATATTATTGTTGTTATTACATTGTTTTGTACAAGTTTCACTTTTTCCTAAGAAGTGAAATGGTAAAATAGACTTTTTGGTCGAATATATATTATCAGTTAATTTGAGTATGTGTTGATTTCACTACTGCCTTTACTGTTCATTAACACTGTTTATTTTATCATCTCAGTGAGCATGCTATTATTAAACCCATTTTGAAGATAAGGAAATGAAGACCCAAAATATCTATGTTACTGTTACTAATTGGCCCAAAGTCACGTAATTAAGTAGCATATCTAGTTCCTAAAGCAGGTCTTCGAACTGCTGAGTCAGCTCCATACCTTTTGCTATGTTTCTCTATAGCACTGATAGCTCTCTGGTTTTATTCCTTTAGGCAGAAGATGAAAATCAGCTTTCATTTCATGGTGTGGCCTATGTTAATATGGTCCCATTGCTGTATCCAGGTGTGAAGAGGATTCGGGGAGCTTTTCGTGTTTATCCTTACCTAGACAGTGTAGTCTATGAAAAGGTAAGAAAATATTGCATAGAATGTATCCTGATTTATCCTTTATATATATGTGTGTTTACTTATATCTTTAATGTATACATCTTTATAATGGATGTTTGAAACCAGTTGATATGCTGGGATGTTAAATATAGAGCCTGGCTGTCATTCTACCACTGAGCCTCAAAAACTTTAGGCCAAAAACTGGAAACAACCCAAATCTCCATCAACAGGTGAACAGAAAAATAAATTGTGTCATATATCTATACAATGAAATACTGCTCAGCAGTAAAAGGAATGAACTATTGATGCATGCAACATGGATGAGTCTCAAATATATCATGTTAAATGAAAGAAGGTAGACACAAGAGAGTACATACTTTATGATTCCATTCAAATACAATTCTAGGAAAGTAATCTATAGTGAAAGAAAGCAGATCAGTGGATGCTTGGGAAAAGGGATAGAGGGAGGGAGGGGTCACAAAGGAATGAAGGATGATGGAAATGTTGGTTATCTTGATTGTGGTGATGGTTTCACATATGTGTACTGTGACGGGCCAGCCGCCACGAGTCGATGGGTTCCCGAATGGGGGAGTGGGAATGAATAAAAGACACTCTCACATATGATGGCGATCGCGGACTTCAGTGATCCTGAAGACACTAAGTTTATTTTACTGCACCCATATAAGCAGTTTGAGCACGTGCAAGTATGTATTAACATAACAAATGTAAATTCTTTAACTTTCACATAGAGGATACAACATTCACCGAAACTCTCACAAGTAATTATCTTATCAATTGCCCTGATAGGCATCAGCCTTCTGTGTCCGGGAACTGGCCGCTCCCACCAAATTCCTCAGCAGCTTACAAGCTTAAGCTCCCCTCAGGTGCAGGCAGACAATTGCCTCAGGGGGAGGAAACAGGTAGCATAAACCGAGCCATTCTGCAAAGCTCAGAGTTTCCTGTAACCATGGCTCCCCACAGTGTACATATGCCCAAAATTGATCAAATTGTATACTTTAAATATGTAGTTTATTACATTACAATTTTGCCTCAATAAAGTTGGATACAAAATCTTTAGGATAATTAAAGAAGTCTATTGTGTTAAATATGCAAAAATTACAATCCATGATGATGAGTTATAATATGGTTATTTCAATTTTCAGGTGTTAAAATGTTAAAGTCATCTGTCTATGTATAGAAAGAGAATATAGCTATACATATATTCAAGCAAAAAGTCAATTTTATCATGTTGCTTCTAGGTGAAAGTGAGGCTTTGTAAAATACAAAACATGTTTCATATATGTTTTCATATACTATTTCATCATTATGACAACAGCTATTTTTCAATAAGAGAGTCATGAAAGACCCATCATCTATTTTCAAACCAATTGAATAGTGAACTCTTTTATATAAGTATCCTTTTAATCAGAAATCACACTTACTGGGATTTATCTTAAGGAAATAATTTAATAGGATCACAACCCCTATATTTATGAAAATGTGTGGGTGTCTATAATAGCAAAAACAAAGAATAAGATTAAATGTCTAAAACAGAGGCAGGCTTAGTAAATTATTGTAAATAAAAATAATGGACTATGTATGCATCCATTAAAAAAAAATCATTAAAAAGAGATAATCATTAATGCTTTGCTGATAGTTAAGTGGAAAAAAAAGAATGCAAAAATGTTACAAATGGCATATATTAAAATAAATTTCAAATGAATTTATTAAAAAATGTTAAATGTGAAGACTATAGAAATAGAAGTGTCTATTAAATATATGATAAGGGAAGACTTCGTAGGAGTGAAAGTAATAAAAGATATAAAAGATTTAGATTACCAAAAATGAAAAACCTCTATATGTAGGAAAAAACATCATAAACAAAATTACAATATAATGGAAAAACTGGGGAAAATATTTGAATACATATCACGAAGATGGCTACTATTCCTGAAATATAAAGCACTTTATCAGATAAATAAGAAAAACACACCATTTTTTAAATGAACAAAAACAGCAGTATACAAAAGAAGAAATACCACTGGCCAATAAATATAAGGAGAAACATTTGGCTTTAAATATAATCAAAGGAAGGCAAATGTAAATAACAGTAAAAGATCAGTTTACCTGTAAAATTAGACAATTATTTAAAACATGATAATACCTATTGGTGGCAAAGGTAAAACAACTTTCATTCCCTGATACTAGTAGAAGTGTAAATTAGTACCAACTGTGTGCCAAAAAGTTTTTGTCAGTGTGTATTAAGAAGCTTAAAATACTTATATCCTTTCTCATGTTACTCGTACTTCTAGGAAGCTAAGGGAATGAGTAGAATTGTATCCAGACTTTACTTCATGAAGATATTCTTAGTGAATCTGAGGGAAACAGTATATCATAATTGAAAGGTTATGGATTTTGACATCAGGCAGCCTCTAGTTGGAATTCTGGAACTGCCATTTATTAGCTAGGTGACTTCAGGCAAGCAACTAAATTTCTCTCAACTTTAGTTTATTCATCAGTAAAATCGAGACAATGCTTGCTTCCTAGAATTGTTTTACATATTAATTGACTGAACTATATATAAAGCACTAGGGATATAGCTGGCACACAGACATTTTTACCTTTTACTTTTATTATACACATATGATAGGAGAATACTGTGCATGCATTAAAAATTATTCTTATGAAAAATTTAAAAACATGAGAGGATGGATGTGATAGTCTGTTAAATGAAAAACCAGGATCTAAAACTACATTCAATATGGTCACAACTTTCTAAATATATATATTTATAATTTTAAAAATATATGGAATGTATATTTGGCAACTTCCTTGCTGAGACATAGCCAGACAATTTCCTCTCCAATATTTTATTGAAATTTGTTCAACTAGTATGGCATTGCAATGAAGTTTTTCACTTTCCCTATCTCTCTCTGATTCTACACTGTTGAAATTATCTAGAAAACTAAATGTTAAAGAATAACATGGACTTCTTTTATTTGCCTGTGAGTCATTGCATTTTTTTTTTTTCAGACCAAGTGTTTATTTAGCTTGTTCCGGGATACTGGCCACCATTTGATTCAGAATAACAGAATCGGAGGAATTAATTCCCCATTGTCCAAAACAGTTACTTCTAAGAACCTGAAAGAAGATAAAATAGTAAGAAACAGATATGGAAGAAAGGCCTACCCCTGGGGGGGTGTGGTAGGTTGTTGAGAAGGTGATGATTTTGCTGGGTTTGTTACATTCCAGAGGCTTATACTGATTTCTCAGTTGATGAATTGCCTCAATTTAATTTGTATTTTGATGCAACATAATGATCATTGTTCCTGCCATTGTGAAGACCATGTCAGAATTCCATTTTTGAGGTGTGTTCATTTTCTTTCAGCAGGCATCTAGTATAAAATCTCAGAGCTCAGATACACCTTTGGAAACGGAACCCTCTCTAAACCACAATCTAGAAGGACAGGTAACTATGCCTAAATAGTTGGAAAATGAAGTTTATGTTCTTACTGAGCAAGGTAGTATGATATAGTGGAAAATGCTCAGAAAAATGCTCATTATTTGAGTTACTACCCCGGATTTTCTATGACTAGCTTATGACTTTGGGTAAATTTCTTTGTCTTGTTAAGACTTTCTTAAATGAGGGGGCTACCAGATCAACTTCAAGGTCCTTTTCAGCATTAAAATTTTATGTCTTTTATTAATTATACTATGTTAGGCACTATGAGGGGTACAAAGATACATCATCTGCAGCCCTCAGGACACTCAAGAGTGGTGGGTAAAACAGACTGGTACATAACTAAGCTGAAATACAGAATTTTGATGGATGCTATAGTAGAGGTACAAATAAAAGTGCTGTGTAGGCTCAGAGGAAGCAGATTAATTGCTACTGGGCAGTCTCAGAAGGCTTCACGGAAGAGGTGGCGTATGAGCTAAGCAGTGAAAGTTAAAGGTAATCCTTTGCCAGATAAAGATGGGAGAATGATTTCAGGGCCAGGGAACAGCTTGAGTCAAAGCACAAAGAAGGTAGCAGAATTTGGGGGTACATCAATTGATTCAGTGT
This sequence comes from Rhinolophus sinicus, assembly GCF_057876585.1. NCBI lineage: Eukaryota > Metazoa > Chordata > Mammalia > Chiroptera > Rhinolophidae > Rhinolophus > Rhinolophus sinicus. Next base: position 50,663,973 of record NC_142515.1, on the reverse strand, counting down.
ATGGTATAGAGAAATGAAAAGAAAGGAGAGATTCTAGAAGGAGGTGAGAAAGAAGAGCGAGGCTGAGATGGGTTATAGGAAGACTGAAAGTTTTGCTAAAAAGTTTGGGCGTCATTCTATAGGTGACAAGGGGACACAAGCCTCGCATTAGGGACTCATGTTAAAGGTTTTTAAGTTATGTAGAAATAAGACTCGTGTGTTTCAGGGCAGAACTCTTGCAAGGATGTGAAAAAGAGAGATTGAAGTTGAAGTAGGGGCTTCAGATGCCAGTTTACAGGTTTTTCTTTTAATACATATGAGTATTGATGACAGTTTGACTTTGGGAAGCGGTTGTAGTAAAGAAAGTCAGAAACCTGCAGAGGCAAGGTGTGGAACTGGGAAGCTTTGTGGGGTGTCAAGGAAGAAGAGTTAAAGATAACAGGTTTCAAGCTTTCCTTTCTGGAAGGATGAAAAAAATCATTAAGAGAAAAGTCAAAAGAGAGATTAATACAGAGGAAGTGATAAGTTCGATTTTGGACACGGTGTATTTAGGATGCGAGCAAAAATCTGGGTAGAAATGTCCATCAGGTCGCAGTTGGTAGCTGGTGGTGAGGATGCCATGAGTGGGAATATCAGAAGGTTATGAGCAGAATGTTTCCGCAGGACTCAAGAAAGATGTTTAGTGGGAGAAATAATTCTATTCACTTAAAACAGTTCCAAGAAAAGTATTAAACAAGATAAATAAGACTTCAGCTGGGGTAGAAGGCTCCAAGAATAAAATTGAAAATCCTTTCCTGCAAGAGATTACCACTGTTGCTATTTTTCTTTACAGTTATTTTTTCTATGTGAAAAATATTTTAACAGTCAAGATCACACTATATGCATATATATGGTTGTATATGCGTGTTTCTCACTTATTGGGAGCATTATCTTACGTTACTAAAATATTTTCATAAATATCTTTTTCTGAAGAGAATAAATTAGAGAAAATTGTCTTTACAGCAATATGTAGATGCAGGAACTTACATCGTGTTGGAGATTCAGCTGAACAAAGCCTTGGTTCCAAAGCGAATGCCAGAGGAGCTAGCCAGACGGTGTGTAGCAATGGTTCTCATACTTGTTTTGCAAAAACAAGTTAAGTATAAATAAAAGGAAGTCAGTTTGTCTTCATAAGTGTAATTTCACCTGGGCTAAGCATCAATTTTCTGTTTTTTCCCCAGATGAGTTTCTTATGTTACTGCTGTTTTCTTATTACAAAAGCAGTATATGCCTATTACAAAAATTTTGAGGAAATCAAGATTAGTAAGAAAATATATAAAAACACTCTGATTTCTACTTACCCAATGATAACTACTTTTAACACCTTGGTATTTATCCTTTTAGAGTTATTATGAAGCCCTTATATTATACAAACTCACACCATGTCACATATAAATATATGTAATTTTTTAAAACTATTTTATATTGTGCCTTGGTTGTTATTTCTAGGGAATTGTCCATTTCATCTAGGTTATCCAATTTGTTGATGTACAGTTGTTCATGGTATTCTCTTATTATCCTTTTTATCTTTGTAAAATGAGGAGTAATGTTTCACTTTCCATTTCTGATTTTAGTAATTTGCATCTTTGTTCTTTTTTTCTTAGTCCATCTACCTAAAGATTCATCCATTTTTGTTGATCATTTGAAAAAACCAGGCTTTTTGTTTTGTTGATTTTCTCTATTTTATTTATTTCCACTCTGATCTTTGTTTTCTTCCTTCTGCTAGCTTTGGGTTTAGTTTGCTCTCCTTTTCTAGTACATTAAGGTTTATAGTTAGTTTATTGATTTGCAAGCTTTCTTCTTTTTAATGTATCAGTTATATCTGTAAATTTCCCTCTGAACACTTCTTTCACTACATCCCATAAGTTTTGGTATGTTGTGTTTTTTGTTTTCATTCATCTCAAGGTATTTTCTGATTTCCCTGTGATTTCTTCTTTGACCTATTAGCTGTTTAAAAGTGTGTTGCTTAATTTCTATATATTTGTGAATGTTCCACTTTTCCAGTTTCCTTCCAGTTATTGATTGCTAGTTTCATTCCATTGTGATCAGAAAAGATACTTTGTATGATTTCAGTCTTTTAAAATTTATTGAGATTTGTTTTGTGGCCTAACATATGGTCTATCCTGCAGAATGTTCCATGTGCACTTGAGAAGACTGTGTATTCTGTGTTGTTGGGTAGAGTGTTCTGTACATGTCTGTAGGTTAAATTGGTTTATACTGTTGTTAAAGTCCTCTGTTTCCTTATTAATCTTCTGTCTGGTTGTTCTATCCATTATTGAAAGTGGGGTATTAACATCTCTATGATTGAAGAATTGTCCATTTCTCCCTTCAATTGTCTCAATTTTTGCTTTATATATATTTTAGGGCTCTGTTGTTAGGTACATATGTGTTTATGATTGTTATATTTTATTGCTGTCTGGAACTGTATATATTTCTTCTTTGTCTTATGTTATCTTATCTGATTTAAAGTCTGTTTTCTCTGATGGTAGTATAGCGACCTCAGCTCTGTGTTGGTTATTATTTGCACAGAATATCTTTTTCTATCCTCCTTTCAACTTCCTTGTGTCTTTGTATCTAAAGGGAGTATCTTTTAGACAGTAGAGAGATGGATTCTGGGTGTGTATTTTTATTCACTCTGCCAATTGCTGCCTTTTAATAGGAAAGTTTAATCCATTTGTATTTAATGTGATTACTGATAAAGAAGAATTTACTTCTGCCATATATCTATGTGTAATCTGCATGTCTTATATGTTTTCTGTTCTTGAATTCTTTCATTACTGCCTTTTTCATATTTAATTGATTTTTTACAATGTACAATTTAAACTCTCTTCTTCTTTCCTTTTCTTTATATTTTTAAGTTATTTTCTTAGTGGCTACCTTGGGGATTATAACGATCATCTTAAACCTGTAACAACCTAGTTTGAACCCAACACTCATGTCAACCTGGAAACCAAGGGATATGGTTGGTATATACATTTACCAACTCTGGGTGTTTCGTATAAATGGAATCATATAATATGTAGGTTTTTTTTGTGACTGGCCTGTTTCATTTAACAGTGTTTTCAAGGTTGTTCCACAATGTAGTATATATTAGTACTTCATTTCTTTATTGCTGAATATTATTTCATTGTATTGATATATCACATTTTGTTTTTCCATTCTTCAGGTGATGGACATTTGGGCAGGTTATTCTTAATATAGCATTCTATAATAATTGTATTAAAATGGAAGTCAAGTCAACTCATGTAACTCCTCTGCCCAGAAACTACCAGTGACTCCCCATCACACTGAGTAAAAGTCAGAGTCCTTACAGTGGTCTACAAGGGCCTACATGTTCTGCATGTATTTTGCCCTCACTTTTCCAGTCCAGCCACACTGGCCTCCCTGCTATTGTTCACACATGCCAGGCAGTCTTGCAGCAAGGGCTTTACACTTTCTGTCCCTTTTCCTGTGACTTCCTTGCCCCTGATATCTACATGACTTGCTTCCTCATTTCCCTCAGGTCTTTACTTAAATGTTATCATTTTAGTGAGTAAGGCTTTCTCTAGTGAAATATGCTCCCCCACTTCACTACCCCAGCCCCCAACATAGTCTATCTGCCTTCCTGTATTATTTTCCATGGCACATATCACTGACATATTTATCTTAATTATTTAACTTGTTTATTGTCTTTCTTTCCCCACTAGAATGCAAGCGCCATGAGGCAAGCATTTTTATCTGTTTTGTTTAATGCCCTATCCCCAGAATCTAGAAAAGTGCCTCATGGATAGGAGGCAATCAGTATATATTTTGAAAGAATGAATGAATAAATAACATTGTCTCTGGAGTGGAAGCTGGGTAGCTGGAAAATAAGGTTGGAAGGAGATAGTTTATTATATATCATTTTATATATCTTAAGCTTTGAATCATATGAATATATTCACTATTAAAATAAATAGAATTAAAATTAGAAATTACAAGCAGAGGCATACAATCACATAGGATATATTAGAGAAAAATTGAATATGTGAATTTGATTGTAAACTTCAAGGCAGTACAATATACTTCAGAAGGAATCTGAAATTATTATATAAGGAGGAAAAGTAACTTGTCCTGAAAATGGAAGGTTAGACGTTTTGGCATAAGTAGTTTGACAGTGGTAAAATGTATTTTCTTACTCACCGTAAAGTCTGATATCATTATTGTAATTTAAAGCAATTCTATAAATTATGACCTAAAGGGAGAGGAAAGAAAAGCTTTCCCTTGCCTGTACCATTTAAATTTGCAAAACTTAACGCTTTCAGAGACTCTAGTGGGTGCACCTAAAAGCATAACACCCATTTCTTTCTAACTCCTGAGTTAGAAAGAATACTCAGCAATGGTTTTAAAAAGTGTGTAAGTGTAAATCCAAGGCTCAAATTAGCCAGAAGTACAACCCAGCTACTCTCTGAGAAGGGGCTTCTTCCCTTCCTGTCTATCGAGTCCACAGCTGTATACTGTTGTGGGGCTCACGTCTAGGCTTTTATCTGAGAGAACAGTACAGTTCTCTTATATCAAGTATGATGGGGGAACAGATCTGAGATCTCCCCTAACCCAGAGTCTTTGGAAGTGGGCAATAGGAGAACATAAATCTGCAGAGAAAAAAGTTGTTGTTGCTTTTTTTTTTTCCTGACAACAGGGTCAAGGAAATGATTCCTCCAAGGCCACCTCTTACTCGTCAGACAGGAGGAGCTCAGAAGGCAAGTGCCAAAGCCAAGGTGAAACTATAAGTAATCCGGAGTTGAGTGCACTCATTTGAAAATAAGGCAGGGATTCTTCCCTATGAAGGGGTGAGAAATTGTAGTTTCACATATTTTCCTGCCTGTGTCTATTTGTGACCAGTGACTTACAGTGAATTGAATTCAATATTTTATCTTTGGCTGGTGGTCTCTGAGCTGGGAAAAAAAGAGCAATTTATACCGAACGTATTATTGACTGTGAAACCCAATCCAGGTTCAGACTTCTGTTCCACATCTTGGACTCTCGGAGGCCTCTTTCCCAGACATTGTGTATTTTCCTAGGCGGTGAGTGGCTACCACATGCAGATCAAGAACATTTCCAGAGCCATTCTGGATGAGTATTACAGGATGTTTGGAAAACAGGTGGCCAGGCTGGGGAGTGATATGGATAGTGAAACGCTGGAGGAGCAGAAGTGCCAGCTCAACTATGAACTTAATTGCTCTGGAAAATACTTTGCTTTCAAAGAACAACTCAAGGTACATATTCATTTATTTAATTACTCCGTAGGTTTTATGAAGCATCTTCTCTACATGTCTAGTTATCATTTTTCTCTGGCTGTGTTTGGCTGTGCTCCCACCTTTCTTGCTGTGAGTGCCAAGGGCTATGTGCTCCATGATACAGTGTTAGGAGAAGCTCCATTCCGGCAGAGCCTTGGGATGGCTCAGTGTCCACTCTGAGTGGGTGGGAGCTTTGAAGAAACTACTTCTTCGCTTGAGGATAGGCCAGATGTGGGGCCAGATTGCATGTTCATCTAGCAGGCATCAACTCTGTACCCAGTACTGATTCCATGACTAATTATCTCTGTCTCCCATTACAAACCTTTCTCCAGTCCTAAGCATCACCAAGATTTGAGAACTATTTACTTAATAATAATGGCTAACATTTATTGTTTGTTGTATGTCAAACTTTAACATGCTTCGTATCTTACTAATTCTCACAACAACCCTACGAGGTAGATACTTCCCATTTGACAGATGGAGAAATGCAGCATTGGTTGGTTAAATAATTTGCCCAGGGTCACAGAGCTAGTGAAGGTCAAAGATGTGACTCAAATTCAGACAACCTGGCTCCAGAACTCATGTTTTTAACTGCTATACTGCATTGCATCTCTGTGCATAATTACTATGTGCCCTGTACTGTACTAAACAGATAAAAGAAAGCATGTAGGAGTAATAAAGTGAAAAACAACTGATAAAAGAGGCAAGAGGCTATTCTCTGTAGGTGGCCTAGTCACATCTCAGTTTTATTCCTAGTTCTACCATTACTGGCTGGATGACCTTAGTCAATTGACTTTACCTCTCAGAGCCTCAATTTATTTGCCTAACAATGAGGGATAATTTCTCCTATTATTTCTCTTTGGCTTCTCAATCATCTGAAGTAAGATAGTGCATAATCCATTTAACAAATGAGAAAACCGAGGTACCAAGTATAAAAGCTTGTACAGTGGCAGGATTAGAACCAGAATTCCATTCCCCAGACTCTCAAATCAGGCATTTCTTCCATGAATCATGTGGCCACCGTGAGAAACGTAATGCGTAAACCTATTGCTAAGGTTTTCTTTGTCTCTATGATTTTTTTTAATACAGTATGAGTCTTGTGTTGACCATGTTAGTGAGGATGGTGCCATCAAGAAAAGAAGTCATACAGAGTATGTTGATTGGGGAAAGTCAGAATGCCAACAGTTTAGCAGTCACCCATGGAGCAATCAACCACCTTCTGAAGTTCTGATAAGTCTTAGACCAGACGCTCAGGGGAGGCCTGTGCTGTCAGCATGGTGCTGGCTCTAGACTGTGTTATCAGATGGTGATGTGTGTCTCCTGCAGCACGCTGTGGTGAAGATTGTGAGAGAGAAGTACTTGAAGACAACACCATTTGAGAGCCAGGAGGAACTTCAGACATTCATTAGTGAACTCTATGTGTTCTTGGTGGATCAGATGCATGTGGCCTTAAGTCAGGTGGGTGCTCAATGACTAATAGCCCTTATTTTTTCTGTAGGACATCAGGGTTTCCTCTGAATGATTCCTTCCTTCCTTGCTTCCTTTCTTCCTTAGTTATGCAAACATTTATTGAGGCGTGGGCTCTATGCTAGGCGCTGACAACGCAAAGATGAATAAGAAACTACCTAAGTTCTAAGACTAATTTTGGGGGAAATAGGGTGTATGCTCTTTTAATTTCCTAGAAAAATCATTAGGCAAGGAATCCCTCAACTTTTGAACCCCACACCTTAGTTATTTACTTCTGCATCCATTCGATCTTTTTCCTTTCAGTCTCAGAGGAAGAGGCATCACATCCTTCTGTGTTTCAAGGCAGATCCTTCCATCTAAATTCTTAATCCTTTCCCACTTGTATACCCTGGGCTTGCCATCAATTACCCCTTCTTTCCCTCTATTTTCATATTCTCCCGGTCTGCTGACTTCTTTTCCCAAACTTGTGGACATGCAAAAGGCTTTTTCATCCCAAAAAAGAAAATATCTGTAATTTCTAGCTACACCTTTCCCACTTCTTCCCTTCATCGTCCATCTTCTGTGTGTCCTCCTACCTTTCTGACTATTTTTATGTCTCCTTTGTAGGGTCTGTCTGTCTATATATCCCACAGAAAGTTTAGATGTAGCTTCCAAAGCTTTAGCCTGAGTTTCCTGTTTTCTTGGTATTTGAAAACCCTAGCTAGTGCTTGTCAATCTTTGACCTGTCATGGAACCTAAAAAATGGTACTACCAGCTACCCAGTCATTAAGCCTTAAACTTAAGAATCTTTGACTTCTTTTCCTCTGTGCTATGTAAGAACCAGTTGACATCACCAGTTTCACCACCTCTAACCCATCGTACATACTACGATCGGAGTGTTTTTTGTACAAAACCCTCCACATTCCCAACTCCCCCACCAGGAACTGACTTCATTTCCTGCTTCTTTGTCCCTCAACTGCTTCAACCTCTGCTCCTGGACTATATGCAGTTTCTGTACATGCCATATTCTTCCAAGCTTCCAAGCCTTTGGGATATTCCTTATGACTCAAATGCTCTGAAATATTCACCTGGAGAACTTCTTTTTTAGCCTTCTAGGTCCAACTCAAGTCACAGCTCCTCTGTGAATCCCTCCCTCAAAGGTCTCAGAGTGAAGTTTATCACATTTTCGTCAGGCATCCCCTAACCTGCTCTGCCATGGACACATCTTTATCACAGAACTTACCTCCCTCTATATTTGTATTTTGTACCTTTCTCCTCTACTAGCCAGAGGCTCTTTGAGGACATGAGGCAATAGTAATTACCATCTCATGCTCAATTGCTTTCATAATCAAATCATCCAAATCACCTGTGCCCAAGGCAGGATTGTGCTGTTACTCCTATGATACCGAAAACTCCTCTCCTACCTCTCAGGAAGGCTGAACAAGGTGAAAGGAAAAGTGATGGTGGCAGTGAAGGAAAAAAACAGTGAAGAAAAGAGCAAATAGAATAAAGGCATTGAGAAGGCATAGCTGGTTAGAGACAGACTATGGGGTGGGGGGGACAAAATAACTGATTTTGTCATTGTTTTCAAATAAACCACAACTACATACAATTTAAAAATGAGGAAATGGAGGCAAGAACCAACCGGTGCAGAAAATAGATATTAATAGACAAGTGAGAGGAAAGCAGACTACCCTCAAATAGAAAATGCACATTGGAAGTGTCATTGTTGTTCAGGTGTAATATCTGAAAACTCATAGTTTTTCTTTGTTTTGATTGTCAGTCTTGAAGAAGAAAATTGAGAATTGCACACATTCACAGAACAAACAGAATAATTTTTGTTCCACAATTTACCTAGCCGATTGTATCTATTTTTCTATCCATCACATTTGTGACAGTTTGGAAATAGATTTCTATTTCCTCTGTGAAGTAATGTCCTTACTGAGAGTGAAGGGGATAAGTGTTGAATGAAAAGCTTGAAGAAAGAGAAGGAAGTAATAGGTCCTATACCCCCAGCTAGGAAAGTAAGTCTGGTGTCATAAGTAACCTCCTGTGTCAGAAGCTATGGCCAAGGAAGACCCCCCCAAAAAAATTCTTTAATTAGAAGTAAAAATAATATCTGTGACTTTAACAAATAGAGCTGCTAAGTAAAGCTAAGTTTGAGATGGGCCAAAGAAAGCTGCTGATCGTTGATTAAAGCCTCTGTTCTTTGTTCTTTTCATTTTGTCTGCCTCACATCTTGCCATTGACAAGACCATGCCAGATGACGTCCAAGGTGCTGCCTCAACCATTCATACAAGCAGTGAACAGCTTCGATTCTTTGCATTTGAAGCAGAAGTCAATGAGAACTTTGACATGGCAGCAGTGTATTATGAAGAGGTAATTAAATATCTTCCCAGTGGTGGTTTTGACTGTTATTTGTACAATACGGGTGTAATAAATAGTAGTTTTTGATTGTTCAAAATCCAACCTGATTAGTACAAGGATATACACATAGATCAATAAAACAGAGTCCAAAAATAGGTCAACACCAATAAGGCTATTATATTTTTTGACAAAGATGTAAAAGAAATTCAATGGAGAAGGGATAGTCTTTTCAAAAAATGATGTTAGAACTATTGGTTATCATATGCAAAAAATGAACCTTGACATAAACCTCAAATGCTGCATAAAAATCAACTGAAAATGGATCATAGATCTGAATGTAAAACTGTAAAACTTTTAGAAGAAAACAGAGGAGAACATCTTCGTGACCTAGAGTTGAATAAAGAGTTCTTAGACATGACACCAAAGCATGATCCATCAAAGAAAAATATGATAAATGGAACGTCATCAAAATTAAAAATGTATGCTCTGTGAATGGAACTGTTAAGAGAAAGAAAAGAAAAAGTACAGAATAAGAGAAAATATCAGTAAAACATATATTGCCAAAGGATCTGTAGGCATTAGGGAATGCAAGTTAAAACCAGAATGAGATGCTACTGTATACTTATTAGAATAACTAAAATGAAAACTGCTGACAATACCAGGTGCTGGTGAGGATACAAAGCAACTGGAACCCTCACATGTTGCTGGAGAAAATGCACAGTCCTATTGGCCTATTGATACAGCCACTCTAGAACAGTTTCGCAGTTTCTTATACATTTAACATATGAACCACACCAGGGTATTTACCTTAAAGAAATGAAATCTTATGTACACAAATGCTTATAGCAGCTCTATGCATAACTGCCCAAACCAGAAGCAACTCAAATGTTCTTCAAACGATGAATAGACAAACTATGGTCTATCCGTATAATAAAATACTACTCAGCAATAAAAGAAATGAGTGACTGACACACGCAACAACTTGGATGAATCTCTAAGGTATTATACTGAGTGAAAGAAGCCAGCATCAAAGTTACATACTATATGGTTCCACTTATATGACATTCTTGAAAAGAAAAAACTACAATGATGGCTAACAGTTCACTGGTTGCTGGATGTTACGGGTGGGAGGAAGAGATGACTATAAAACGATAGCATGAGGACGTTGTTGGGGGGGTGGATCTGTTCTGTATTTCAGTATTGGTGATGGTAACATGAAAGTACACGTGTTAAAATTCGTAGGACAGTATACCAAAAGAAAAAAATGTTTGTTTATTGTAAATAATTAAAAAAATGAAACCTGTATTCAGCAAATTCAGCAGCCTCTTCCTGAGTCTTTACAGTGTATAATGAATGATAGTCGAGTTCTCTAGTTCTGTTAGTACCACCTACCACATGTATCATGGGCTGAATAAACTTACACGAAGAATGGCCTGAACCTTCATTTACATTTATTTAATTATTGAGATAAAGTTCACCTGCCATGTAATTCACCCATTTAAAGTATACAGTGATATTTAGTATACTGTATTTACAGAGTTGTGCAACCATCACCAATTGTACAACCAATTAGTTGTGCAACAATCTAATTTTTTGTTATGTTTTGTTTTGTAATAGTGTGTTTTTTCCAGGACCCATCAGCTCCAAGTCCAGTTGCCATTTCAATCTTGTTGCAGGGGGCGCAGCCCACCCTCCCATGTGGGAATCGAACTGGCACCTTGTTGTTAAGAGCACGTGCTCTAACCAACTTAGCTATCCGGTCGCCCCTCTAATTTTTTAATAGATTTTTTTAAAGAGCAGTTTTCGGTTCACAGCTACCACGATCTAATTTTAGAGCATTTGCATCCCCCCAGAAAGAAAATCTGTGCCCATTAACAGTCTCTCCCCCTTCCTCTTCACCCCCAGCCTGAGGCATCCACTAATTTACTTTCTTTGTATATAGATTGGCCTATTGTAGACAGCTTATATAAATGGAATCATGCAATACCAGGTCTTTTGTAACTACCTTCTTTCACCTAGCATTATGCTTTTGAGGATCATTCATGTTGTCGTATGTATAGATATACCACATTTTGTTTATTTACACATTATTGATGGGTATTTAACTGTTTTCCACTTTTTGGCTATTATGAATAAGGCTGCTATGAACATTCATGTATAAAATGTATAGAAATATGGTTTCAGTTCTCTTGTGTATGTACTCAGGAGTGGAATTGCTGGGTCATATGGTAACTCTATGCTTAACTTTTTGAAGAACTGCCAAACTGTTTTCCAAAAGGCTGTACTAATATTTTACATCCCCACCAGCGATGGACGAAGTTTCCATTTTCTCCATATTCTTACTAAGGCTTGATATTGTCCATCTTTAAAAAAAATTATTGTAGCCGTTCTAAAGGTTGATATGGTCTCACTGTGGTTTGTTTTGCGTTTTTCTAATGACTAGTAATTTTGAACATCTTTTCACATTTATAATTTTTTCAAGAGGAAAATATGTTCCAAATTCTAAATTAATTGACAGAAGAACAGTTAAACTACAACATGTTCAAAATATCGGTCTATATAAATCAATTGTTAGGTCCCTTTGTGACTGGCTTATTTCACTTAGCATAGGTCCTCAAGGTTCATCCATGTTGTAGTGTACGAGGTATGTCAGAATTTCCTTGCTCTTTAAGACCAAATAATATTCCTGTATGTGTATACCACATTTTGCTTAGCCATTCATCTGTCATTGGGCACTTGGGTTTCTTGTACTTTTTAGCTATTATGAATAAAGCTGCTATGGACATGGATGTATAAATAAATAACTTTTTGAAGCTCTGCTTTCAATTTCTGTGGGTATATACACAGAAGTAGGATTGCTGTATCATATGGTAATTCTATTTTTAATTTTTTTGAGGAACCACCTTACTATTTTCCAAAGTGGTTGCACCATTTTACATTCCCACATTGTACAAGAGTTCTAATTTCTTCATATCCTCCTCAACAGTTGTTATTTTCTGTTTTGTTGATAGTGGCTATCCTAAGTTGGAGATAATATTGCATTATGGTTTCGTTCCCTAGTGATTTGTTATGGTGAGCATCTCTTTCTATGCTTTTTGGCCATTTGTAGATCTATGGGGAAATATCTATTCAAGTTCTTTGCCCCTATTTGAGTCAGGTTGTTTATTATTTTGTTGTTGAGTTTTAGGAGTTCTTTATATACAGTATTCTGAATATTAACCCATTACCAGATATATGATTTGCAAATATTTTCTGCCAAAACAACTGTTAATTACATTTTTACTCTGTGGATAATTTCTTTTGATGTATGAGAGTTTTTAATTTTTACAAAGTCCAGTTTGTCTATTTTTTCTATTGTGGCCTGTGCCTTTGGTATCATATCCAAAAAATCATTGCCTAGTCCAGTGTCATGAAGCTATTGCCCTATGTTTTCTTCTCAGAGTTTTATAGTTTTATACCTTACATTTAGGTCTTTGATCCATTTTGAGTTATTTTTTGTATATAGTGTTAGGTAAGGGTCCAACTTCATTCTTTTGCAAGTGAATATCCACTTTCCCTGGCACCATTTGTTGAAAAGACTATCCTTTCCCTATTGAATGGGCTTGGCACATTTGTCAAAAATCATTTGGCCATATATGCAAGGGTTTATTTCTGGACCCTCTATTCCATTGGTCTGTATGTCTGTCTTTATACCAGTACTGCACTGATTACTGTAGATTTGTAAGTTTTGAAATCAGGAAGTGCTGAGTCCTTCAGTTTTGTTCTTTTTAAAGCTTGTTTTGGCTCTTCAGGTTACCTTGACATTCCATATGTATTTTAGAATGGGTTTTTCTATTTCTGCAAAAGACATTGGGATTTCGATAGCGATTGCATTGAATCTGTAAATTGCTTTGGGTAGTTTTGAAATCTTAGCATATTGTCTTCCAATCCATGAACATGGGATGTGTTTCCAGTTATTTATGTCCTTTTAAATTTCTTTCACAATGTTTTGTAGTTTTCACTCATTATGAGGTGCTGTTTTTGTATACCATGTTTCCCCCAAAATAAGACCTAGCAAGACAGTCAACTCTAATGCATCTTTTGGAGCAAAAATTAATATAAGACCGGGTATTATATTATATTATATTATATTATATTATATTATATTATACCCGGTCTTATATTATAGTAAAATAAGACCAGGTCTTAGTAAGACCCCGTCTTATATTAATTTAGAGCTGATGGTCCAGCTAAGTCTTATTTTTGGGGAAACATGGTACTTGTAGATAAATTTATATTTGCCATCTCAAGATTGTGACAGAAACTATTATATATGAATCTTTAAAATAAACCATAAAAAATGAATGTTTTGGGTTCCTAAGTAATTGGATGAGCTTATGGTGACCAGAAAACTAACACTAGGACACAACCAATTTTTAGATTATTTCAATAAATATTTATTTATTTTACTACAAGCCAGAACATTGACTATGCTAGGCATTCAGAATTCAGAGGTGAGCAAAAAAGAAGACATAGTTTCAGCTTTCATAGATCTTATAGTATTTATGGGGTGCTTCTGCATGATGTTATGTGCATAAAAAATATGACATAGTGTCACAATAACCTTGGTTCTCCTGATGCTTCATGTGGTAGAGGTTGGTCCGTGAGCCCCAGAACCTGGAACATTGGCTGGACTATGGTGCCTTTTGCCTCCTAACTGAGGACAACATCAAAGCACAGAAGTGTTTTCGGAAAGCCCTTTCCCTCAATCAGAATCATATCCACAGGTAGGGGTGAAGGGAGATGGGGAATGAGTAGGAGCAGATAAACTTCTGTATAAAGTTGTCTTGATTCCATGACTGTGACATGGGACCATATTGTGAATCATGTTGGTGGTATCTTCTCAGTTTGTTGCTGTGTGGTGTCATGGCTGTCCTGATGGAGAACTATGAGCAGGCAGAAATTTTCTTTGAGGATGCTACTTGCTTGGAACCAACTAATGTTGTAGCCTGGACTTTACTTGGTATGGTATTTTCCTGTAATCTGAATGTGTTTTTTTCCATTATAAGATTCTCCCTTTCTCTTTCCATTCTTTAATGGCTCCTCACATAATTCTTAAACTTTGGTAAACGTGTGGGAAATGTTTAAGTGAAATATTGCATTTCTTCAGTATGTGATGATCGGAAATTATTCACATTTATTTCAGCATCTTTCTTCCTTTAGGTTTGTACTATGAAATTCAAAACAATGATATTCGAATGGAAATGGCATTTCATGAGGCCTTCAAACAGCTTCAGGCACTAGTTCTTCAGGCACAAATAACGAAGGAGAAGAGCACTGGTGCTGTGGAGTACGCTGAAGAAGGAGGGAAAGTAGAATCCAGTTTGGGCCCTTGCAGAATCACTAGTGGTTCTACAACAGCAATCAAGGTGGAAGCCTCAGCAGGTAGGACCAGGGAATGGAAACGATGAGTGGCTAGAGGGAAAATTACTGGCCTTACTAGTAGGACCAGGCAAATAATAGCTACTCAGTAAATATTTGTTAAATGAATGAATAGATGGAGTTTTGAATTGTTCAAGGGATACCAGGAAAGACACATCTCAAATATTTCCTCATTAGTATGATTGAAAGTGTGCAGCTTCTATTGTTGACATTCAGTTTTTTTGAATCTTAAAGAATTTACTGTCCCTGTGTACCCCTAAAAGGGGTATCATTCTAGCAGAGTAAATTTCTTTTTTAACCCTCACTCCTTTTCCGAACAGGGAAGGTCCCTCTCATGTGATTCTTAAATTTATTTATTTTTTTGTGTACTCCCTTTTTTTTTCATTGCCATTCTTCTTTCCTCTATTTGAGGAAATCAGTCATGCTACTGTGTTTAATATATGTTTCTTACATCTGTTATTTTATGTTATTGCATATTGTTATTTTGTGTGCATATATTTTCACCTGTTTGTCTGAGGTATAATTGACATTTCATAAATTGCACATGTACAATTTGATAAGTTATAACATATAAACACATTCATGAAAATGTTACCTCAATCAAGATAATGAACATATCCAAAATCCCCAAAACTTTTCTTGTGTCCATTTGTACTCTTTTTCTATTTCTCATTTCCAGAGAACTACCAATTAGTTTTCTGTCACTATAGATTAGTTCACATGTTCTAGAATTTTGGAATCCTAGAAAATTTCTAGAATTTTCTAGAATTTCTAGAATTAAGTAGAATTTCACAGTATGTACTCTTTTTTGTCTGGCTTTTTCACTACGTGTAACTATTTTGGATTCAAATATGTTTTTGTCTATATCAGTATTTCATCCCTTTATATTGCTAAATAGTATCCCATTATATGAAGATACCAAAATATGTTTATCTATTCACCTGTTGATAGATTTTTGGTTTGTTTTCAATTTGAGACTATTAAAATAAAGCTGCTATGGATATTTATCTGCAAGTCTCTGTATGGACATATACTTTCATTTGTCTTGGAATGGCTGGGACCATGGGTTCTTTACTTTTTTTTATTTTTCAAATAGTTGGGGATTTTTTCATATATCTTAGTGTTTTTATTTCTAATATAATTTCATTGTGGTTAGAAAACATACTTTGTATGATTTGAATTCTTTTAAATTTACTTTGACTTGTTTTATGCTCGAGCATATGATTTATCTTGAAAAGAATGTGTATTCTGCTGTTGTTGAATGGAATGTTCTATAGATAACAATTAGGGTTAATTAGTTGATTGTGATCAACTTTTCTTTATTCTTTGTGCCTTTAATATTTCTTATTACTAGCACTTACTGCCTCAAGTCACATTTTCTTCAATTAACTTTATAATGTTAGCTTTATATTTAGATCTTTATCAGGATTCTGTATTTGAGTATGATGCTAGGTAGACATCCAGTTTTATTTTTCTCCATATAGGGATTTAGTTTTCTCCAAAATCATTAATTAAACAATCATCTTTTCCCCTTAGGTTTAAGGTATATATGTCTCTGAGCTCTCTATTCTGTCTTTTTTTTCTGATCTTAAAACAATATCACACTGTTTTTATTGCTGTGTTGCTGTAGTATGCCTTAACATCTGGTATACCAGTTCTCTAATTTACTTGCTTTTTTTTATACCTGACTTACCTATTCATGAACCATTATTCATCTATATGGATTTTATAGTGAATTTATGAAGTATATAAAAAATCCAGTTGAAAATTTTATTTAGACTGTATAGAACTTACAGATGAATTTAGGGATAATTAACATCTGTGTATTATTTAAACCATTCTATACAAGTGTGTTAAGATCTCTTCATTTACTTAGATTATCTTTTTATGTCCTTTATTAAAGTTTTAGCATTTTTTTCAAATGAGTCCCTGTTTAAGTAATTCATAGATACATATATAGATTCCATTGCTATCATAATAGAATATTATTTTAATTATATTTTCTAGTTGGTTATCACTGATATATTTTAGTGTATGCTATTGATTTTCTACATTATAGGTTTTACTGAATACTAATGTTTTTTAGATTGAACTTGTGTATGACAGTCTTGTTTGACTTATTGATTCTAATAGATTTTTCTATTTTTTTCTAGAATATAATTATCATCTGTCAATACTGATAGTGTTATCTTTTCCCTCTCAATACTCATACTAGTCATGTCTTTTTATTATCTTCAATAATATGTTATATAGTCATGTGCTGCATAACGATGTTTTGGTCAGTGAAGACTACATATATGATAGTTGTCCCATAGATTATAGTGGAGCTCACTTTCCTGTAAGTGATTAAAGTGGAGCTCACTTTTCCTGTAATGGAAGGATGTGTGGTTCAGGAGTATTTTTTCTTTCTTTGACAGGAGCAATATCTGTGGGGCTTGGCAATAGATTCCTTATCACTCACAGCACCTCGATTTTTGGTGCAGATTACATCCCAATCAATCAGCCACTGACGTGTCGAGAACAGCTAAGAATAGAGAGAATTAATGAGACAAATAGCAGATTATTTGAAAGGATTAATTATATTGATAAATTTGACTAGGACAAAAAGAAGATATGTTGTACCAATATCAGGAATGAAAGGGGACACTACTACAAATCTTATAGATATTAGAAAGATAACAAGGGAAAATTATTAGCAACTTAATGTCAACAAATTCAACAACTTAGATGAAATGTAAATACTTTGACAGACATACAAAACTTAGGAAGAAAGAGAAATCTGAATAGTACTATGTCTCCTAAGGAAGTTAAATGTGTAATTAAAAACCTCTCACAAAGAATACTCCCAGCCTACCCTCTTCCTACCACAAACTCAGAAAACAGAACAGGCAGTATTGAAGTTGAAGAATAGTTATTACTGTGATATCAAAACCAGACAATCCATCCCCAAAAAAGAAGAGTACATATCAATAACTTTCATGAACCTAGGCACAAAAATTCTTAACAAATGTTAGCCAATCAATTTCAGTAACATATAAAAACGATAATATATCCAATCCAAGTAGGGGTTGTAAGTTTGGTTTCACATTTGAAAATCAATGCAATTTACCACAGAACAGCTAAAGTTAAGATTGACGATACCAAGTTATGGAAAGGATGTGGAGTAACTAGAACTCTCCAACATTTCTGGTGGGAATACCAAATGGTATAACCACTTGGAAAAACAGGCAGTTTTCAAATAAAGTTAAACATACATATGCTAGCAATTTCACTGCTAGGTATTTACCAAATAGAAATAGAAGCATATGTGCTTGCAAGGATTTGTACATAAATGTTCATATCAGATTTATTAATAGTAGGCAAAAAAACCTCTAGATGGGTTAATATCTATATTAATGGTTAATAAATTTTCTTATAACCACACAATCAAAAACCACTCAGCAATAAAAAGAAACAAATTAATGACATATACAATATGGATGAATCTCAAAAACATTATGCTAAGTGAATAAGCCAGATGCCAAACAGTACATACTATATGATTACATTTAAATTAAATTCTAGAAAAGGCAAAACTAATCTATATTGACAGAAAGCAGATCAGTGGTTGCCTTGGGCTGGGAGTTGGGGATTAACTGCAAAGAGCAGAAGGGAGCTTTTGGGGGTATTAGAAATCTTTTATATATTGATTGCGATAGTGATTACATAAGTTTTTATTAAAATGCATTGAACCATATACTTCAAAGCAAACACTTTATAATATGTAAATTATACCTCAGAAAAGCTGAATATTAACAGTTTTTTTCATTAAGATCATAATTTACTCCTCATTGATCAGTCTGTAGTACTTAACGACTTTCCTTCCTGAAATCCATGTTGGATTGCCTTCTGCATCTCCAACAGTTTGGGTTTCCTTTATTTGCTTCTCTTTCTTGTCAAACTCATTAAATGCAATCAGTTCCCACTAATATAGTTTTACTTTCTAAGAGCTCACCTATCCTCGGAGTTTATTTCACTACTGATAACTCAACTATGTATCTTTAACCCTGACATTCCTCCAGGATCCAGCAGCTGTACTATTCTACTAGTAAAGTCAACTCCTTATCTCCCAAATTCACTATGTATCATTATATTAGGCACCCAAGCTAATGATCGGAGAGTCATCTCTGCTTCCTCTTCCTTTTTTGCTTGAACTTCCATCACCCCTATATCAGGTTAATTCCCAAGACCAGTTGATTATCTTTCAAAATGCTCTTTGTATCTTCCCTTTAGATTTCCACTACTCTCCATTACCAAATATCCAGACTGTTGTAATAGCCTTATTACAGACCCCTTTGTCTCCATTCACATTTTTCCTCCTTGCTACAAAGCACTGTTAGAATAATCTTCATAAAATACCACTGTCATCTTCTAATTTTTCTGCTCAATACTCTTTATTGTAGCCCTCTTCTTTTGCCTATAGAAGAAAAATCTTAGCATTCAAATATCAATAAAGTGTAGCCCCAACCTACCTTTCTCTTAATTTTCTCTATGCAATCCTCAATACCCAGTAAAATAAATTAGCTCACTACTTCCATGCTTTTGCCAATGGCACGCCCCCAGCCTTGAATGCCCCTCCCTATCTACCTATCCAATTTCTACCTATTTTCAAATATTTCCAAAAGAGCATATCTTTTGCTCTAGCTGAGTGACCTATTCTGATTCGGAGCCAGCTGGCACTGATGATTTCCTGCCTGAAATTGCTTTTTCTTTTTATTCATCAAACATCTGTTTGAGAAGCAGCCTGGCATATTTAAGAGCGTCAGCAAATTATGTAACTTCTCTGATTCACTTAGTTTAAAGGAGCACCATAAATAAAATATAATATTGTGAATAATAAATGAGATTATACATTTAAGTCCTTAGTATAATACTTGACATATAGTCCTGCTCAAATATAGCTACTTATTACTATTATTATTATTATTATTATTAAACACTGAGATGATTAGAATTTCTGTCCTTCGGTGGTTTTAATCTTATCTAAAAATATATTAATCTTCCCATCTGGATTCTTGAGGTTCTGGGTCTAGCAAATAACTTTTATAATAGGTACTGTTTGGTATTTTCATGCCTTGGGTAAGCAGCAGGGTTGGACTAGGGGTTACAGTGACAGAAGCTGTGCTAGCCTTCTCTCAGTTTAGGTTGTACTCTTTAAATTATTCAGAAATATAAAAAGTCTGCAAAACAAATCTGTCCATGCAATATTTCTGGAATGTGTTCCTTATGCTTTAAAAATGAATTGTATTTTATTTTCTGTAATAACCTTTGGATATTCAATATGGGAAGGTATTTTTTCCTCATTAAAATTTAATCTATTTAGAACCAGGAGCTCCATTATCCGTTCTAGATGGATTTGTTGAAGAATCCTCCAAACCGCGGTCTGATTCCCAAGAACCCATTTTGCCTGTACAATCTCAGGACCCAGCTAGCAGCCAAAAGCCATCCAATGTATTTGTCAAGGAGATTCCAGTAAAAAGAGGTAAGTAGGAGTAAAGATTTCCAATTGAAAGAGGGGCATAAACCAAGTAGACAAGGATGAAAACTGCTGTGATTACCAAAATGGTGATCTTATCTGAAGTTGATTAGTTTACCTGTCATTTTGCTTAAGGGCCTTCAGATGAGGCTAGGCTCTGAAATCCAAACTCAGAAATACAACTCTTTCAATCAACAAGGATTTATATTTAGCTCAGAAAAGTAGGCAACTATAGACGTATGATTTTCTAACAATGATTCTTCATTTTTTAAATATCTATACATTGTGTTTCATATTCAGGACGATCTGAACACTTTTAAAAACCCATTCATTTGGTTGTGATTTGCATTTAGTACCACCAGAAGACTAACCTTGAGAACCTTTGAGACCTCCTCTTTGGGGACCATTGCTATAGAGCAAACTATTGTTTTCCAGATTATAATCTCTCTCATATATTAGATTAGAATATTCTCCCTGCTACATTACAGTGTCTGAAGTCTGTACATTTTTTTCCTTTACATCCAATCATCTATTCTTTTAATATGTTTTCAGAAGTATCAAAATATCAAGATTCATCAACTTTTCTTCATCCCACCCCTTATGGTGTTTCCCAGACTCCTACCACCATCTTCATGGAGACCATACGCTTCTTAATGAAGGTCAATGCTATGCAGGTCAGAATATTTGGAAAAAGGAAAGTAGATGGAAAGATTTTAATGACCTACTTATTCTATTCATAATGGCATCTCTGCAAGCTTAACTATGTCTGATGCAGAAATCAGGTATGCTTTTGAGAACACATCAAAAGCCCAATGGGCTGAGCATCCAAACATGAAGCACTCTCTGCAGAGCGCATTAGGAGACCTCACTGAACGTCTGCTCCCTGTAGAATACCAGCAGAGCAAATTCAGATTCAATAAAGACGTATGTAGCCTGATGTCACTTTATTATGGGAGCTCATATTATGTGAGTTTTGGGAGTTCACAGGAGCCTAATAATACCCTTCTTCCCTTTCAGGTTCTGAACCAATTGGAACAGACACACACACACAGTGCTTTATGGGGGATAAAAATATTAAATTTTTTTATTGGTAAAACTAGGCTGGAGATGTTATGGGACCCGGGTTTGACTTACCCATGCTGCCACATGTAGAACAGTTGGAGAATTACAGCCCCCTCCCAGAGAAGAAGAGCATCCTATGAGGTCTACCTGCCCCATGGGAAACAAGTAATGTACCCAGGAAGCAAGCAGTAGGAGAGAGAGTGAGATCCAGGAGCCAGGAGAGTTGGCCCCGATTCTGCATTGTGCATGCTCCATGTGAGGGTGGGCAAGCTCAAGAAAGGGCAAGAATTATGAACTGGGTGCGAGTGGGCAACATTAAACCTTTCCCAATAGAGAAACAGGCTCTCTGTTTCCCTGATTACATAAGTCACTATGCCTCCATGTCAAAGAGCCAGAATGAAGGTAGAGGGAACAGCTGCAGAGTTGTTTTCCTAAGAAGGTATAAGTGTTAGTGGAAGTTTCTGCATTGTGGGCTGAGATGGGAACAGAGGGAAGAGCAAAAAGAAGGGTTTACCTCTCTGCTTAGCAAGTACATGTGACTGTCCAATCTGCAAGCCTTGCATAGTATTAAAAGTAAAGAATAGCCCGAAGTGTTAAACTGGTGAACATAAGAAATATTTGAGAGTGGGTCAGAAACAGATGCACTATTTCTAAGATCCCAAGTCTAGAATTTTAGAAAGGGAGGTTTTGTCTCGCTGTAAGTTTCTTTACAATTATAGCTGCCTGAAAAGGTTATCTCATGTGTCAGTATAAATAAAGTTCCTTTGTCTGCTGCTTAACAAATACATGCTAAAACCCATCTAATATGATGACCAGCAAGACCAGAATTGTGCAATACTGCAGATTATGTTCTAGGAAATGTCTGCATTTGGTGACTAAGTGAATAGGTGGTAATGGAACCATGACTAGGTGCTGAATGTTTATAATTCACCTCTAACCTTTTGAAGTTGATAATCATTTCACTCTAGAATATGGTCCTTATTATTTATTATCAGAGACAGAATCTTCAACCATAAGAGCTATGGAACTGACATAATGCAGTTATTTACATGTTCCTCGTAATCTGATTTTTCCTTGCAGTATGTGCACCGAGTGCTTGCACATGAGCTGTTGTGCCCTCAAGGAGGCCCCAGCTGTGAGTATTACTTGGTGCTGGCCCAGACACACCTTCTCAAGAAGGACTTTGCCAAGGCAGAGGAATACCTCCAACAGGCTGCCCAAATGGACTATCTGGTAATGAAATCTGCCGGAGCCTCTTGAGTTTAGTTTGGATAAGGGGCGAACAGGCTTTCTTAAAGGTGGTGATGCCATATCACAGGTAGATTTCTGGTTACCAGAGGTGCGAGTCGTCAGCTCTCAGTTAACTCATCCCTTCCACTTGTTTTTCTTAGGCATTCGTGAGTTTTGCAAAGGGCAGAGAAAAGGATAAGGACAGCCCTTCAGTAAATAGTTTATCCATTTCAAGTTTTCTGGCTTCTTCTATTTTTCTCACTGTGAATACTATCATGGTTATCTTGAATGTTTTTCTTAATATTTACCCCAAAGACAAAATGACTTTGAAGAATGCAAGAAAGAAATGAGAGGGCAGACCTAGAAGAATATCTCTCAGTGCAACCGAATGACCCTCTTTCAGAGTTAGAAAAAGAAAGCAATTTAAATTTGAATGATAAACAAAGATCATTAATGTACTTTTAAACACCACCTCATTTCATACACTACTTGTTCTTTACTTTCTCAGAACCCTAACGTCTGGGGTGTGAAGGGCCATCTGTATTTTTTGAGTGGAAATCATGCTGAGGCCAAGGCATGCTATGAACGAACCATTAGTTTTGTAGTGGATGCTTCTGAGATGCATTTCATCTTTCTGCGACTGGGGCACATATATCTGGAAGAGAAACAGGTGAGGGGTAAGGTTGGGGTCTAACCATATAAGTCAGGTCATTGTCTAGGACCTGATCATAGTCAAGTGGACTAAAAATGGTAACATAATGATGCTTTTACATCCAAAGATAAAGTAACTTGCCTAACATCAGGTAACTAGTAATTAATAGAAGCAGGATTTAAATCCAGGCAATTTCATATTAGAGTCTGTGGTTTTCACCATTATGATACTGAAAAGTCATTAAGAACTCAATACATTTTATTTTAGTCATTTTCTTTTATTATTAGGAGTAGTAGAAATATTCTTAGCTTGCCTTAATTAATGGAAAGTGTCATGGACTTCAAAATAAATTCTCCAAACTTCCTCCTCAGCACAAGGGATTATATTTAATTCAGCTGAGGCCAACCCCATTCCACAGAGCACTCTGACCTGAGTCTTTAACAATTCCTCTCCATATGTTAGGAAACACCCCAAAGCCTTCTAAAAGAAACTTTCTCTTATGGAAAATCTCAAGTACATGCAAAGTAAACAGAATAGTAGCATGAACCAACATGGACCCATCATCCCACTTCAACAATTACCAACTTTCTCCCAAAAGCTTTGTTGACTCTGTGCTTTTGTTTTGACTTAATTCCATTTCTCCCCGCAGAACACCCAGTTTTCTTTCTATATAAAACAAAACAGCAGCAACAAGAAGTTACAATGCCTATAATGCAAGTAAGAAAGCTCATATAGGCTTGAAAGGAAAAATCACCATCCTATTACAGTGAAGTAAATAAGAAAAAGTTTTCTATCTGATGTTATTGCAAACTGCATCTTCACAGAGCTTTTGGCTTGTGCAGTCACTAGTTAAGGAGTTCATAGGCTATTTACTGAGGTTCAGTTGTAGTTCTGTCTCTCACACTGGAGATACAAGACAAGAAGTGGTCCTTCGTGGAATGCTTCTTTTGGAACTTTGTTTTTTGAGTTTTTCTAAATGTCTCCTGTACTGCTGAGAGCTTCTAAGACCTTTGGCAACAAGGGAACAGACTCTCAGAATAATGCAGCTCTGTCAAGTGTATCCCTTAGTTCACAGATTCTCTACCTGTCATCCTACCAAAAGTGACATAATGTCACTTTTAAGTGAAAGGGGTAAACGATTAAGTCTAGGTGGAATTCAGATAATCATTGTGGCCACCCAGAACTTTCGGTGTAACTCCTTGCCTCAACTTTTAAAGAGACTACAAATATCTTTGAAACTGCTTTCATGTCATAGTCTGCCCTTTAATTTGGTCTGTCCTTCTCTTCTCACCAGTTTTCTTGCAATAGCTCCTTGAAGATAGACATAAAATACAATCCAAGCCCAGAATAACCAACACCATATTGAAAGAGAAGAGCAAAGGTGAAGGACTGACCCCCTACCTGACTATAAAACTACAACAATAGTCAAGACAGTGTGATATTGGTTAGAGAATAGGCAAATAGATGAATGGAACAGAATAGAGAGCCCAGAAATAGACCCATATAAATATAGTCAACTAATCTTTGACAAAGGAGCAAAAGCAATACAATGGCAAAGAAAATCTTTTCAACAAATGGTGGTGGGACAACTGGATATCCATATGCAAAAAAAAAAATCTAGACACCTTCAAAAATTAACTCAAAATGGATCATAGAATTAAATGTAAAATGCAAAACTATAAAATTCCTATAAGATAATGTAGAAGAAAACCTATATGACAGTGGGTATGGTGATGACATTTTAGATACAACACTAAAGACATGATCCATGAAAGAAAGAATTGATGAGTTAGACTTCATTGAAATGAAAAACTTATGCTCTACAAAAGACAATGTGAAGAGAATGAGACAAGCTACAAACTGGGAGAAAATATTTGCAAAAGACATGTCTAAAAGGACTGTTATGTAAAATATACAAAGAACTCTTAAAACTCAACAATAAGAAAGCAATCTGATTTTAAAATAGTCCAGAGACTTTAACAGATGCCTCACCAAAGAAGATATGTAGATAGCAAATAAGCATATGAAAAGATGCTCCATATTATGTGTCATCAGGGAAATGCAAATTAAGTTCACAATGAGATACCACTACATACCAAAATACGGCCAAAATCCAGAACACAGACCACATCAAATCCTGACAAGGACGTGGAATAACAGGAACTCTCATTTCTTGCTGGTGGGAATGCAAAATGGTACAGTCACTTTAAATGACGGTTCGGCAATTTCTCACAAAACTAAAATATTCGTACCATATGATGCAGTGATTGTGCTTCTTAACATTTACCCAAAGGAGTCGAAAACTTACATCCACACAAAAAACTGCACACAGATGTTTATAACAGCTTTATTCATAATGGCCAAAACTTGGAAGCAACAAAGATGTCCTTCAGTAGATGAGTGGATAAATAATCTGTGGTGCATGCAGACAGTGGAATATTACTCAGCACTAAAAGGAAATAAGCTGTCAAATCATGAAAAAACACAAAGGAATTTTAAAAGCGTATTACTAAGTGAAAGAAGCCAATCTGAGAGGGCTACATACTACATGATTCCAACTGTATGACATTCTGAAAAAGGCACAACTATGGAGACAGTAAAGAGATCAGTGGTTTCAAGATGTTGGGTAAGGGAAGTGATGAATAGATGGAGCGAAGAGAATTTTTAAGACAGTGAAATACTCTGAAGGATAGATCTCATTATACATTTGTCTAAACCCACAGAATGTACAATGCCAAGAGTGAACCCTACTATGGACTTTGGGTGATGGTGACGTGTCAATGTCGGTTCATCAGTTGTAACAGTTACCACTTGGGTGGGGATGTTGCTAATGGTAGAAGCTATGCATGTGTGGGGGCAGGGAGTATATGGGAAATCTCTGTACTTGCCTCCCAATATTACTGTGAACCTAAAACTGCTCCCCCAAAATTAAGTTTTAATATCACATATAACTCTAGGACTAATTATTTTATTTATTTATTTATTTATTTATTTATTTATTTATTTATTTATTTAAGGAGGGTGCAGCTCACAGTGGCCCATGCGGGGATTGAACCGGCAACCTTGGTGTTATTAGCACCACGCTCTAACCAACTGAGCTAACCAGCTACCTCCTAGGACTCATTTAATGTACATTGGTCTGTAGTATAACTGCAGAAGCCCCATGATTATCCTAGCAATGCAGTGTTTGAAATTGCCAAAAGAACAAAAGCTTAGTGGTGCTTTCTTTCTACAGTATGAAAAGGCAAAGAGAACCTACCTGCAAGCCTGTAAGCGATCACCTTCATGCCTCACTTGGCTCGGACTGGGAATTGCCTGCTATCGGGTAAGAAGATGAGGGCTTGAGACTAAGACAGCTGACCTTGGTGCCTTGGTCTTCCGAGCACCCTGGGAGTTTGTGATGACAGTGGGATAACAATCAGGGCAGTCTTCTCTAATGAAAAGTTGCTCTTCAAAGTTGTTTAGTAAACTGAAGGTCAATCTGAACTAGAAAAACAAAACATTCTTTAAAAATCTCACAAAAACTTGAACCAGGAAGCTATATAATAAACAAAAATGTTCATGTTATTTGGTACATAAGCTCATAATTTTGTGAGCTATAAGAAAAAAGTGATATGGGATATGAAGAATCCACTCAATTTAATTAAAGTAAATGATTGATATTTATTAATCTCTGTGGGCAGACTGTATTCAGGAGGAGATGCTACAGCTTCTGTAGACCTTTTGCTCTACCAGCCATAAAAACTCTAGTCATCCTTCCCACCTTTCCTCTAATCTTTGACGGAGACATGCATCCTGCTGTTCTTATCTATTTTTTTCATGGGTATTCTTGATTCCATCTCTCACTTTTTCTCCTAATACCTTACTACTTTCTTAGTTTTTTCTTTCTCTATGATTAAAAATTTTAACCTTTCCTTCTCAATCATCTCTTTCCCCGTACATTTTCCCCATCTTATTGAACAACAGTGATAACAACAACCACCTTCCTGGTTGCTACCCTTTACGCAAAATAGTTGGCTACATGTCTTGTCTCCTCTTCCTCATTGCTGTTTTTTTAACCATAAGGTGATAATGTGTTCATTATAGAAGATTTAGAAGATACAAAATATGAAGAAAACATGCAAGTATCCATAATCCCATCACTTATTTTTTAATGCATTTTTCTCCAGTCTTTTTTCATACATATATGAAAACAATTTTAATGTATAAAACTAAAAATAATGTATTTACTGCTTTTTAATCTTTTCTACCTAACAGTATAGCATTGGTGTCTTCTCACATCACTAAATAGTCTAAAACATGAGTTTTGATGGCTGCATGGTGTTCCCTAGTTTGGATGCATAAATAAGGTGATTGTGTAATTTATCATGCAAACCAGGACGCTTCTGAGAATAAAAACAGTGCTATTAATAATTGCACTGGGACACAGAGACTGTCCCAGGCCAATTGTGACGTACGATCCCTTATACATAAGCCATGTGCCCCCCTGTTCCACCTTCCCAGAAAGGATGTAAAACATTTGTAGCTGTTAGAAACTTGGCAGTACTGTCGAAAGTACAAAAAACTACACAAACTATTCAGATAAGTCATGTTTCTATTTGTTTTGAGTAGTGTAAAAAAGTCTCGTTGAGATAGAAACTAAAAAAAACCAAAAAACAAAAAAACCAGAACCAAAAAAACTTGAGTTAAGCCCTACTGCTAAGATGTCCAAGTAATGTCTGCCCCCATCAATGTTTTAGTCATACTATACCTGTCTGTGGATATACCATAATTTATTTGACTAATCTTTTATTATTAGATATGTCCTTACTTTTTAGAAGTATACTATTACAAATAAAGCTGAGATAAACATTCTTGGACATAAATCTCTGTGCTTAATTCTTATTATTTCCTTAGGATACATTCTTATAGAATGTAGAAAATTCTAAAAGTCTTTATAATGTCAATTTGCCTTCTAGAAAGGCTGTATACTGATTTATACTCTTCCAGCAGGTATGAGTAATTTTCCTGTTACCTGATCAAAAATGCGCATTATCACTTGCTAATTTTATAGGTATCTTAAAAAAATTTTTTTAATCTGCATTTGTTAGGTGTCTTAATTTGCATTTTATCACTAATGAGGTTGAAATCATGTGATAGACATATTTCTTTCTTAAATTGGTTTCAGGTGTACAAAACATAATGCTTAGACATTTACACACCTTACAAAGTGGTAACCCAGTAACTCTACTACCCATCTGACACCGTATATAGTTATTACAATACCACTGACTATATTCCCTATGCTGTACTTTACATCTTGTGACTTTATATTTATATTTATATTTATATTTATATTTATATTTATATTTATATATTTATACATATATATTAGTTATAGTTGACATTCAATATTATTTTATATTAGTTTGAGGAGTACAGCGTAGTGGTTAGGCATTTATATAATTTATGAAATGATCCCTCAATAAGTCTGGTATCCATCTGACACCGTATAGTTTTTACAACATTATTGACTATATTCCCCATACTGTATTTCACATCCCCATGACTATTTTGTGACTACCAATTTGTACTTCCTAATCCCTTTACTTTTCTCACCCATCTCCCTAACCCCCCTGCCATCTAGTGTTGCCACGCGGCAGCCTACCCGTCTGTCTCCTTGTACCTGCCCCTAAAGAAAGGAGAGTCTGTGAGATGGATCCTTTCAGGGACTTGGCTTCACCTTTGTGCTTGTACCTTATGTCTCCCTGTTTGGCCCCAGAAAGATGGCTTGTCAGCCAATGACGAGTAAGATTCCCCATGGGGGGGACAACTCAAGCCAGGCGCAGTCGAGTGGAGACTGACAGGAGAACCCATGGGGTTCACAGAGGTGGGCACAGCCCCCCACCTTCCCCGGCTAAGGAGAGCCTCTGCCTCTGTGGCTGTATTCCTTCTCACAACCTGCAAGGGGAGTGATTCAGTGATGTGCTCTCCATCTATTCATATGCATATAGGTTTTGTCCCTTGGGGAAGTACATACATCCTGAGACTTAAGGTTCAGCTGCCTGCAGGCAAGGGTGATTGGCTTGAATCAGTTTCCTATTATAATGTATAGGATTCACAGATCTTGAGATTGACAAGCTTTATCCTCACCTAACTAATAAAAACTATGTGTAGGCATTTGGAGCCAGTCCTTGAGGCTGCAGCACCTTGGATCCGCTTCACTCTATTCATGGCTACTGTCTTTTCTTAACCCTGTGCCACCCTTCTCGCTCCCCACAACCCTCATCGCGCAGGACACGGCAATCTAACAACCATCAATTTGCTCTCTGTATCCATGAGTCTGTTTCTGTTTTGTTTGTTCATTTATTCTGGTCTTTATCGTGATTCCCTGAAAATAAGACCTAGCCAGACAATCAGCTTTAATGCATCTTTTGGAGCAAAAGTTAATATAAGGCCGGGTATTATATTACATTATATTATATTATATTATATTATATTATATTATATTATATTATACCCGGTCTTGTAGTAAAATAAGACCCGGTCTTACATTAATTTTTGCTACAAAGGATGCATTAGAGCTGATTGTCCGGCTAGGTTTTATTTTTGGGAAACACGGTAGATTACACATGTAAATGAGATCATACAGTATTTGTCTTTTTTCAGTCTGACCTATTTCACTTAGCATAATATCCTCTAGGTTCATCCATGTTGCAAATGGTAAGATTTCATTCTTTTTTATGGCAGAGTAATACTCGATTGTATAAATGTACCACAATTTCTTTATCTAATCGTCTATTAATGGGCATTTTGGTTGTTTCCATATCTTGGCTATTGTGAATAGCGCTGTGGTAATTATAGGGTTGCATATATTTTTTCAAATTAGTGTTTTGGATTTCTTTCTGAGGAATAGAATTGCTGGGTCATAAGGGAGTTCTATTTTTAATTTTCTGAGGAAGCTCCATACTGATTTTCATAGTGGCTGCACTAGTTTGCAATGCCACCAACAGTGCAAGAAGGTTCCCTTTTCTCCACATCCTCGCTAACACTTGTTATTTGTTGATTTATTGATGATGGCCATTCTGACAGGAGTGAGGTGGTATCTGACTGTGGTTTTATTTGCATTTCTCTGATACTACCTGCCAGCTGCCCATAAGGCTCAGCCATTGAAAAAGCCTCCTTAGCTTCGAGGGCCAGGCTAATTGACCTGGTTTTGAGAGGGCCTTTGGCGTTGCAGTCCTAGCTGGGTGGGGTGGGGTCCCAGGGAGTCATGAGGCATGGCCAGTGGTTTTTCCAAGGTTAATGCAGATTCAGTTCTTGAGCCAGTGCCACACCTGTGACCACTTCACAAAATGCTCTGAACACCACAGCAAGCCACTGTTCACCTCAGGTTCACAAATCCCTGAGAGCTGCCCGAGAGGGGCTGCAGTACAGGTTTTAGGTCACTGCTCACCACCAAAAGTTCCCCAGGCTGCTGCAGGTGCTCCAGTTCTGTAAAAGGCTTCCATGGCTTGTGGGGCAGGTCTGGCCACCCAGGCACTGAGAGTGCCCCTGTCAATGCAGCTCTAGGTGTGCAGGGTGGGGTTCCAGGGAGCTGTGGGGTGTGGCGGTAGTTTTTACAAAGTTAATACAGTTTTGGTTATTGCACCAGTGCTGGGCCCATGACCAATTCACAAAAACACTCTGAGAACACTATGGCCAGCCACCACTCACTTAGGCCTGCAGTTCCCTGAGAGCCGCCTAAGAGAGGCCTGTTGCCATCTGCCGACTTCCTGTAAGGCTCAGCTGTTGAAAGAGCCTACTTAGCTGCGTGGGCTGGGCTAGTTGATATGGTGTTGAGAGTGCCTTTGGCAATGCAGCTCTAGCTGGGTGGGGCAGGGTCCCAGATTTTGGGTCACTTCCCACCACCAAAAATTCGCTGGGCTACCGTAGGCCTTCCCCTGCTGTAAAAGGCTTCTGTAGCGGGCTGGCCACTCAGGAGTCGAGAGTGTCCTGGGCGATGCAGTAATAGCTGTGTGGGATGGGAACCCTGGGTATCACCAAGGTGGTGCGCATTCATGAATTTTACCAGACCAATGCAGTCTTAGATTTGGCCCTTCGGGAGAAGGCTCAACATAGAAAAGATAGGCTGTACGTGAGGCAGGCTCCACATAGGGATAATGGCTCCTCTGCCTCCAGCCCTCAGCTTGCAGCCGCACAACTCAATCTTTCTCCGTATGTCTCCAGCACCTTGCCAGTTGCCACCTCTCCACCAGATACCAGGTGAGTGTTTGCAAGTGAGTGAGTCTTTGTGCGAGCCCTTTAAGAGGGTGCCTTCTGTCTCACTGGGATGGGCAGAGAGAGTCCTTGCTGATTCTCACTACCAGATGTTGTGGGAACTCCTCTTCCCAGCACAGGACCCCTGGACTGGGGAGCCTAGCGTGGGGCTGGGACTCTTCCCTCTTCTGGGGGACCTCTGCCACCGAGGTGTCTCTCTTGGGGTTCAACCACTATCTGTGGGCTTGGGGTCAGCCCATTTCGCATCTCTGCCCCTCCTACCAGTCTTGATGTGGCCTCTTCTTTATATCCTTAGTTATACGGGTTCTTTTCAGCTAGTCTTCAGATGATTCTTGAGGCTGATTGTTCTATAATTTATTTGTAGTTTTGGTGTGATCCCGGGGTGCAGTAAGCATAGCGTTTACCTAATCTGCCATCTTGGACCCTCTCTCCAACATATTTCTTTATTTGTGAATTATCTGTTAATTCTGCAGGTCCCATTTACCCTTCCCTTCATTGAAATTAGGTGAATTTCTCTTTGCTGAAGCTTCTCTGACAGAAGTCAGAGATATGGAAACAACCGAAATATCCATTAATAGATGATTGGATAAAGAAATTGTGGTACATTAGTACAATGGAGTATTACTCTGCCATAAAAAAGAATGAAATCTTGCCATTTGCAACAACATGGATGGAACCTGTTGACTGAAGCCTTCTTTTCCCTTGACTTCCACAATAACGCATTCACATTCTTCCAGTTCTGCACCTTACTCTCTGATATCTCATTCTTAGCCTTTTTTGCTGGCTCCTAGTCTTTCACCACCATAATTGTTGGGTCCCCTGGGTTCGGTGGTCAGCCTTATTCTCCTGTCACCTTATTTATTCTCCCTAAAAATATCTTCTACCCCAGTGATCTTAACTACCACTTGTGCCCTAAGGGATCTTAAAGCTTGAGTTCGTAATACTTTTCTTGTCCT
Organism: Rhinolophus sinicus; assembly: GCF_057876585.1. Classification (NCBI taxonomy): domain Eukaryota; kingdom Metazoa; phylum Chordata; class Mammalia; order Chiroptera; family Rhinolophidae; genus Rhinolophus; species Rhinolophus sinicus. The sequence continues at coordinate 50,631,792 of NC_142515.1, read as the reverse complement.
GACCCTTATATCAAACAGTATAATGGACAGCTCCATTTGGTGGTTCCCTAGACACCTCAAAATGTATATATCCAAAATATAACCTAACTTATCTCTGAAGGATTCTCACATTCCTTAAGCTTATACCTTCTCCTGTATTTCCTGTCTTGGTGAATGGGGTTATGATGATCTCAATCAATCACTTTAATCTACTTCTGTTACTTTTTATCTAGGCATCAAATATCCTATTGATTTACTCTTCTAAATGTCTCTTGAGGCTATTGTCTACTCTCCATACCTATTGTTACTGCTCTAATTCAAGTCTCATCCCCTCTTTATCTGCTAGGATGGTCTCCTGTCCTCTCCCAATTCATTTCCCACATTGTTATCAACATGGTCTTTAAAATATGCAAATGCAATGTTATTCCCCTATTTAAACCCTCAATGACTACCCCTTGCTTCAGAATAAAATCCGGATTCCTTTGAGTGGATATATATGATCTGGTCTCTTATTACTTTGTTTGTTTTCCCTTCTCTCTCTCTCTTTCTTTTCTTCAGCCACACAGGCAAACATAAGAGTTTCTGGATCATGTCATGCTATCTTATGCCTCCATGCCTTTGTATAATTGCTTTTATTTTTCTTCACTTTGTACAGATAACAAACTCCTATTTTTCTTTCAAGATTTACTTTAGCAATGTTGCTTCTCAGAGGCCATCCTTTAATTTCAGGGTAGAATTTTTATTATTTTCCTTTGTTTCTCCACTAGATCACACATATGCTTTCATTATAGAAATGTTTAGTCTGTATTGGAACTATTTATGTGTTTGAGGGTTTTTTCCTTTTGTTTTAAAAAACATATCTGTCAGTGAACTCTTTGAGGGAACCTGTTCTGTTTTATCTTTTTATTCCCAGTATCTTGCATACTGCCTGACACAGAGTAATCCTTACCAAATATAGGCTGAATAATGAATCAATATCTCAGAGACATTTAAAGCATAGGTCAAGGTATGGGCATTGCTGAAAAGCCATTCTTCATATTGCCTCGAGCCTAGAAGCCTACGATTTTCTAAAAGAGAAAAAATGAAGAGCTCCTTTATTGGAAGAGGAGTGCCTTATTCTTAGGTGGCCTTTGGAAGATTTTACAAAGTAAACTCACAGTTTTAGAAAGCAGCAATGATATCCATGTTACCAGAGCTTAGGGAGCACCCTGGAGTCTCTGAATATTATATTGATTGCTCAAGATTATGCTGTTAATAACTAATTTTAGGGGAAAGGAAATTTTCTGAGCAATAGTATTTTGACATGTTCATAGGACTTTAACCTTAAGAAAGGGATGCACAATGTAAAGGAAGAAACTACAAATGTATCTGATAGTCTAGTGCGTATGGGAAAATCACTGGATGACGTACACATGACAGTGATGCTTCTGACCTTCCAAGCCTGGCACCTGCAGCTTGGTGGTTTGTGGATGCCTTTGGGACTACTGTAGAGAGAAGGAGGAAGAGAGCCCAGCAGGCAGGATTCCAGATTCCCCTACCTGGCTTTTTAATCAGAGTAGTTCCACTTTTAACTGGTTCAGATATTGGGCCACCACATAAGATTTTGTTTGAAGAAAGAGTTCTGCTAAAAAAATAAAATAATAATAATAATAAAGTTGGGAGCTATTAGTATGGTCATATACACTAATGTTATTTGGACATGGTGTTTTCAGTGAAGATGACTCCAGCTGGCTTACGTGACAACTGTATTGATTTAACAACTCACACGTCTTCTTTTTTGTCAAGCTGGAGGAGATCTCGGAAGCAGAGGATGCTCTCTCTGAAGCCAATGCATTGAACAACTACAATGCTGAAGTATGGGCATATCTGGCTCTGGTCAGCCTGAAAGTGAGTGTTTACTATCCTTGCACAATGCTTTTTTAGGGAAACCAGGTGAAGGACCAAGTAAAGCAAAAGATAGCGGCATGGCCATTAACGCATGATAGTTGAGGTTTGATGAGCTTCAGATTTGGTTATATAAATGACAAAGGAGCGGCCGAGTCTGAGAAGCCTCTACTTGGAATGTGCTTACAAATCATATACTCAGGTGTGTTTATCTGGAAAGGAGATTCTAAAAATGGCAGTGAGACATTTGGCCTTATTGGTCATGGGTGAGTGGGAGTGGGGTAAGCCAGGGCTAACTGCTGGCCGGGGGGTTCTGGGGTGGGTGGGTAGACTCCCTGCTATACTCCACAGGCCCAGCCCAATGGTGGCTTGCCTCAAGATGAAGGAGGATGTAGGGATCAGAACCTGGTCTAGGGTTGGGGTTATAAACACTTAATGGGGAGCTGTGTAAGGGCAGTGACTGACCGTGCAGTGGGATGGCAGATTAGACTTGTGGGCAGTGAGCAGTTTTCCTTCTGCCCTCCTGGATACCTCTCCCCACCTGCCTGTGCTCTCATGTTTAGGACAATAATTCCTGCCTGGGACAATGGTAAACGTTCCTTGTATGGTCATTCCAATTCTGCTCTGGATCTACAAAAAATTCCTGGAGCCTCTAATTACCCCCTTTGTAAGTCGTATATGGCCTAGAAAAGCTATATAAGACTCCAGGTATAAAAATAAAGGGAAAGTAGCCTATAAGGGTACAGATATAAATGGATTACAAACAAAAGGACCAACAGATATCTCTGATAGACTAAAGCAATTTTCCCAAAAGATACTATTGTTTTAAAAATGGACCTGATACTATGAAGCATCTTCTTTGTAATTGTCTCTGACTTTTTTCTGAGACCAGAATTTGGGATCGATAGTTTAGATATTTACCTGATACTAATCAGGAAATACATGGTATTTACATTTAAAATGTATTTAGTTATATTTAACGACCTCATTCCTGAGTTCCTTTTTCATTTCAAATGGATAACTTTTTTTTAATGGAAGTGCTATTGTATCAGAATATAAAACAAGGTCAAAGACTAGTGAAGGAGATGATATACTAGGTTTTCTGAATACTTCCTTCCTATTGAACTGCTGGTGAAGGGTGCTTATCCTTGATATAGATGGGAAATTAGGTGGGGGGTATTGTAGAAGCTTGTGATAACTGCTTTACCTATAGAAAATAACTATCCCATAATTAAATAACTTGCTTAAATAACGCACATCAGCCTAAAATAAGATTGGGAATAATGAGATTGGCCCTCCGTTTTCGATTGGCCAATATGACACCAAGCTGACAGGAGATATTGTGAATGTAAGAGAAATGAACAAAATAAAAATTACTGAATTTTCTCTTGAATATCAATACAAGACATACCTATGTTCTTACGCCAGCTCTGTCACAACTAGCTGTGGGATCCTGGGTAAGTCACTTAAACTTGCTGGGCCTTACTTTTTTCTTTAAACTAAAAGTGTGAAAATGGAAGATTTTAATACACTTCCCTTAGAAACTGATAGCTCTAATAGAAAAATAATTAAGCATATGTAAGATTTGAATAAAACAAGGTTGAGCTCAAATACCAATATAGAACTCTGCACTTAACAATTGAAGAATACATATTCTTTTCAAGCACAAATGAGTTAGTCATAAGAGTTGACCATATGCTAAACACAAAGCGAGATTCCACAAATATATATAGATGACACCGCAATAAAATTACAAATTGACAAAGGAAAGATAGGCCCCAAGACTCATATATTTGTAAACTTAAAAACATGCTTGTAATTCATTCATGGATCAAAGAGAAAATCATAAGACAATTTTTTGTGGTAGGTAGAATTCTGAAGATGACCTCCCAAGATAATTCCATCAGACACTAATATAGGTACTGCTATGAAGGGAAGTAAGAGAGATTCAAAGCACAAGAAAGATTCAACACACAATTGGTGGCTTAAAGATGGAGAGGGACCAGATGTCAAAGAATGTGGGAAGGCTGTAGAAGCTGAAAGCACTCCCTTCTCAGAATCACAGCCATCCAGAAAATGGAGACCTCCATCCTACAAATACAAGCAACTGAATTCTGCCAACAACCTGGATGAGCTTGCAAGTAGATTCCAGATAAGAACCCAGCCCTGCTAACACCTTGATTTTGGCTTTGTGAGATCCTAAGCAGAGACCCAGTTGAGCCATGCCAACTTCTGACCAGTGGAAACTGTCAGATGATAAATGGGTTTTGTTTTAAGCCACGAAGTTTGTGGTAATTTGTTACACAGCAGTAGAAGACGAAAACAGGCCATTTGGTAGATTTTTACAATAATAGCCCCCATTTGATTATGCTTTCATGTCCACACCCTTTGCAATGTGGTATTATCACTCAAGATATGGAGTCTCCTTCTCGTTTCTCTCTACCCTGCAATCTAAGCTGTACTGGTGACTTACTTTGATCAGTAGACTATGATGGAAGTGACATTATGTGAGTTCTTAGAAACAAGGCCTTTAACAGTCTTGCAGCTACTGCTCTTCTCTCTTAAAACTCTGGAAACACCATGGGTTAAAAGCCCAGTTTAGCCTATAAGAGGCTCAAAGTCCACTTGGAGGAGAACTGAAGCACCCCAGCCAACAGCTAACCTTACTCTTTGAGTGAGGCCATCTTGGCTCCTCCAGCCCTAACCAAATAGAGGACATGAGTGATCCCAGGAAAAAGAAGAATGGCTCTGATTGCCCATAGAATTATGAAAAATAATAAATTGTCTGTTAAACCATTACATTTTGGAGTGGTTTGTTACACTTTAGTAGGTAATTGAAATGGGACTGAATAAAAAGAAAGCTATTATATATTGGAACTATGGGATACAATTAAAGCAATATAGAGAGGGTAATTTATAGCCTTAAACACATATATTAGAAAAGAGTGTGGAAAAATCAATGAATTAAGCATTTAAATTATGAAAATAGTAAAGAGAAAACAAGGAAACCGAAAGAAAGGATAATCAAAAAGAGGAGTATATGAGGTGTGATCAAACAATATGGTGAATGTTTAAATTTAAAAAATGTATTAAAGTAAAAGACACATTGCCATTACTCCCCCTCCAAATACCTCCCCTTGCTTTGAACACACTTATCCCATCGTTCTTGCCACTTTCTGAAGCAGTTCTGGAAGTCCTCTTTCGTGAGTGTCTTTAGTTGTGCTGTCACTTCTGCCTCGATGTCCTGAATCATTTTGACTTTGGGGAAGAGCCAGAAGTCACATGGTACTAGATCTGGTGAATAAGGTGGATGAGGACACACCATAATGTTTTTATTTGACAAATTGCCATATACCAGAAGTGATGTGTGACATGGAGCTTTGTCATGATGGAAGATGATTTACAGCAAATTGTAAAACACACCATCTCTCAACTGTAGCTCACACCCGACTGGTTGCACCCAACAAGTTGAAAGTTGTCACACGCTGTTTTTAAGGTTCGATGTGCCACTTCCCATATTGAAGTTCCCTGCCTTTCTGTTGGATGGCACTCGGCAGCAGCATTCCTGGTACTTTTTTTTATCACAACGGAAAGGCTCCGTGTCACACATTGCTTCTCATATATGGTAATTTCTGTCAAATAAAAACATTATGGTGTGTCCTCATCCAGCTTATTCACTGGATCTGGTACTAGGCAACTTCTGGCTCTTCTCCAAAGTCAAAATGACCATGAAAGGTAAATGTTTTGAATTGATTCAGAACATCAAATGAGGCAGCCACAACAGCACAACTAAAGACTCACAAAAGAGGACTTCCAGAACTGCTTCAGAAAATGACAAGAACAATGGGATAAGTGTGTTTGAAGCAATAGAGAGTATTTTGAGTGGGATTAAAGATAATATGTCTTTTCCTGTAATAATTTTTTTATTAAACAGTCACCATATTTTTTTTATCATACCATATATATAACCTTCTTAGTTAAGAAACTTTGAATTCAAAGGTGAAGCAGGAAAAGTACTTTCCCACCATAATGTTTATATCATCACCAGCTGCTGCTCTTTTTTTCAGGCTGGACGGCAACTGGAAGCTGAGCAAGCCTACAAATACACAATGAAGGTATGATGCAGTTGCCTCTGCTGTTTGTCTGCACTGTACTGGGGCTGGGAAACTAGGAACAAGGTGCTGGCTTAATTCAGGACTGTATAGCATTTCATGATGTGAATATTTTTCTAGAGGCTTTTCTTACCATTGTGCCATTATCATGGGGCTGCTGGGTTTGGAATACTAACCCACATAGTGCCATGGGGGATCTTTTTTATACCTCTTTAGAGAATATGGCTTAATAGAAAGACAGATGGCCTGGGAGTCAGTAGAACTGAATTATGGTCCTAGGTTTGCCATTAACTTACTGTATTAACCTCTCTGGGCCTCATTTTCCTCATGTGTGAAATGAAGGTGTTGGTCTAGTCCAGGAGTCAACAAACTTTTTCTTAAAGGGAAAAACAGGAAATATTTTAGGCCTTTGTGGGCCAAACAGTCTCTATTGCAACTACTACACTCTGCCCTTGTAGTGAAAAAAGCAGCCATAGACAGTACATAAACAAATGAATGTGGTGGTTGTGTTTCAAATAAAACTTTGCTTACGGAAACAAGACAGAGTGCTGTATTTGGCTGTTGAGCTGTGGTTTGCCAATCCCTAGTCTATTCTATCTGTTATGAATTGTAAGTAATCTGACTAGAAAGACAGTGGCTTAAACAAATGAGTTTTATTTTTCTCATCTAATGTATTACCACTCCACAATGTCATCAGAGATACAACCTCTATCTTTCTGCTTCAACAACCATAGCATAGTTTCCCATCCCTCATAGTTAAGGACAGCCATTTTAGTTCCAGCCATCATATCCATGTTTCAAGCACAATAAGGAACAAAAGGGGGGAAAGGACAAAAGGGTCATGCTAGCTATATCACCTCCCTTTAAAGAGCAGTGACTTTTACTTGCATATCATTGGCCACCTGGTCATAAGACTGCCCCTAATTGCAAGCGAAGCAGGAAATGTGGCTTTTTAGCTGGCTGCATTTCGGTGCTGAAAAGAAATGAAGATTTACTTAGTTTTAAAGGAGAGAGAGGGTATTCAGTAGGCAACTAGATGTCTCTACTACACAGCTAGATTCTACAATTAAGTTCAATCTAGTATCTTTGATTCACTTCTGTCATTTGCCAAATGGGAATAGTATATATTACTCAAGATACATTGGGTGATAATGTGAATCTTTCAAAAATAAACTTTATTAAAAATGTTACTTTATTAAAGTTACTTTATTAGAAAATGCACAAATTGTGAATGTTCAGACCACTTGATATATTTTCATAAAGTGAACATATCAATGTAACCAGCACAATGTGGAGGTCTTTTAATGGAGTTACCATGCAGTAGGGAATATAGACAATTCCATTCCAAGGAACTATGTTCTTTAGCTGTGGCCCCACAAATGAAGGGTCTCTACATAGATATATCAGGTATGACATGTCCCCTTCCTTCCTCTCTTGCAGCTGAAATTGAAAGATGAGGCTCTGCTTGCAGAGATCCACATGTTACAGGAGACCGTTGGCTTTGGCAATCCATCTTTCTAACATCCTTCCAGCTGAAGAATCTTCTGTTTGGGATTCTGAGAAATTAAACTGTGGATGCTTCACCATATGAGAGCTGGCGATGGAGAACAAAAAAGTCTTTACCATAAACAGAAACCCATTCATTTATTTCCATTGGCTGTCTTACTGGATGGCTATGTTGCTGGTTGTTTTACTGGTTGACAGTAAAGTGGATGACAATACAAAATGGAAACGAGATTCAAAATTCATCAGTGTGGTTCTGGGGCTAAGGTATACTGAGGGAAAGATAAGAATATAAATATATGTACATATATGTATATTTATAATTAAGATATAGTGGGTTCATTATTAGGGTTTCTGGAGAAAGCTAATCAGGATCACTCCTGGAGGAAGCCAACTGCTAAGGTCCGTGGCCAGGTTCACTCACTGGAACATGGGAGTTAAGGCATCGTTTTCTAAGGTGGAACTAAAGGAAGAAAGCTATGCGGGGTCCCTGTATTAGGATAAAGAGCATGTTAATTGTGGCCAGGCCCTTTGGATCCAGTGGTGAACAGAGAAGCTACACAGAGAGGTCTTTGCTGAAGGTGGAGGTACTGATTCCCTCTAACCACGGGTATCTTACCCACGGGGATCTAAAGCACAAGGGCTCCATGAAGAGCCCATCACCCTGTAACAGATGCAAAACTCACAACTGAGTATGTTATTTTACGGCTAAAGATGACAAAGGAACCATACTTGACTCCTGTCCTCCTGGATCACTGCACAGTAAAACCAGGAATAAAGGCTCCCCCTGTATTTTTTAAAAGAGGATGTGGAGAGAATAGGAAGGAAGGTGAGAGGCATATTAGTAAACACAGAAGAATAAAATAAACTCTACATCATTTATAGGCCTTTTCTAGTCTCGGTCCTTAACTATACCCCTTTTATGAAGTCTTCCTGCTACACTAAGTAAGTTACCAGGCTTGTCTTTTCTTCTTCCCCAGGACTGTGTAATGACCCCCCCTCCCCCAGTTATTCTGGTGTAACCTCTCAGTCTCCCCACTAGACTGTGAACTTCCTGCAGGAAGGGACAGATCCCTTTCACCTCTGCGTTCTCAGCACTGCACCTTGGCCCTAACAAGTACTCAAAAAACGTTTGCTGTAAGGATGGATTTGTGGAGCACTTTAGCGCTTCTCTTAGCCGCTCCCGGGATACTCTAAATACTTCTCACTCCACCAGGAGCTCACAGGCCAGTAGGGACCGGAACACCCACATGATTCTGCATGCACTGCCTCCTCCTTTATACGCAAATTGCAGCACGCCTTTATTGCTGCAGTTTAAGTAAAGTACGTTAAGTTTCGCCGTGTTGCGTTACGGGATTGCAGGGGCGGAAAGGGCGGGGCGAGTGGACCGTTCGCTTCCGGCAATGAGGCGCTTGAGGTTGGCTTGCGTCGGGGTGAGGCCCGCTTTTCGGGAGGGTTGACCCGCGCGTCCGTCCTCCGCCCCGCCCGAGGAGGTAGAGCTGATCCTTGCGGGCGGCGGGAAGCTCCGAGGCGCCGCAAGTTGCGCATGGGCCTCAGCGCACGCCGGCTGCACCATGGTCCAGCTCAGTGAGTGAGGGGCCCCGAGAGACCACCCAGGAGGTCGCCGGGGCTGTGGGGCGTGTGGGACCGTGTGGAGCAGGGAGTACCTAGGCCAGCTGGAGGCTACCCCAACTTGACACAGCCACACTGCCTTACGTTGAGTGTCCCCTCAGTGTTTCTCACTTAATCCTCCCTGAAACCCAATGAGGTTAGTGGCATTCATTGGATAGATGAAGCAGCTGAGGCTCTCATTTGGTCACAGCTAGTAAATGTCAAGCCTGTGCTGAGTGCACTCGGGAATCAGGAGGAAGTTATTTCTCTGAATGGAGTGCATAAGAGGAGTTTCGCAAAGACTCGTCTTTGCAAAGATGATATCTCAACCAGATTGACAAGAATTAATTGGAAATAAGGACATTTCACTGGAGGAAGGAGATTGTTTCATCGACCTCATTTTGCCCATTTTGTGCCCTCGGTTCTTGTGTCTTAACCACTGTTTTTCTACAGCTACTGTCCTCTGCAAGGCCTACCGTGGAGGCCACTTAACCATTCGTCTTGCCCTGGGAGGCTGTACCAACCGGCCTTTCTATCGCATCGTGGCTGCTCATAACAAGTTTCCCAGGGATGGTCGTTTCGTGGAGCAGCTGGGCTCCTATGATCCACTGCCCAACAGTCATGGAGAGAAACTCGTTGCTCTCAACCTGGACCGGATCCGACATTGGATCGGCTGTGGAGCCCACCTCTCTAAACCTGTGGAAAAGCTTCTCGGTAACTCGGCTGTAGCCATACTTCATTGAGGGAATTTTAAATTGAAGGCAGTTCCAGGGTGTTGAGAATGAATGATTTTCATTGCCTCCAGGCTGCTCAGAACTGGAGTGAGAAGTGAAGTTGTGATCTAATTGTCATTTTAAATCTGGAGACCCCTTTTGAGGACTTCTTTATGAGACTTTTTGGGTGACTAAGATTTCATACTAAAAATGGGAATAGTGTGTCTTGAATGGCCATCTGTCACTTTATCTTTATTTCAAGTAAGGAAAATAGTGTTAGGAAGTTGACAACATCTGTTGTCTCCTTGCAGTGAATGGAGGGGAGGGAATTGGGGGAAGAGGTAAGACAGTTTGGCAAGTTAAGAGCATGGCATGTTTTATATCCATCCTCTAGGTCAAGTCTCTGTTAGACCTCAGTTCTGTGAGGCTGAGTTCCCAAGGAAACGTTTGCTTGTACTTTGTTATAATGAATGAAAATCCTGTTGCTTTTAGGTCTCTCTGGCTTTTTCCCTCTGCATCCCATGATGATCACGAATGCTGAGAGGCTGCGACGGAAACGGGCACGTGAAGTCCTCTTAGCATCTCAGGAAACAGAAACAGAGGCTACAGAAACAAAAGCGAACTGACTCCAGTGAGCATAGTAGTAGGAACAAGGTCAAAGTTCTCTTAAAACGCTTGTGCAGAGTTCCTGGTTTTGTTAGAGTTAGGGGTCAATAAATGGAGTTTTCTGTGTCACCCATGCTCTTCTGGCCTGGCCTGAGCAGGGCCCAGGGAGAGATTTGTTCTTGTCTGATAGAGAGCTAGGTCTGGGAACTTACTAGCTTTTTCAGCCTTCTTGTGGCGAAACACAGTGGCTGTGAGATGGGTTTGACTTTTGGGTTGGGCCCTGGGTCTCTTAGACAACTTTACAGTCTGCTGCCTTCCAGACTTTCCTGTTTCAAAGCCCCAAATCAGGATGTCCATGGCCCGTTCAAGTAATTCTTTTCTTAATTTATTGTCGTCTCACCAGTTCAAGACACAGTTACTTTGCTTATTGTTGTTATAACTGTAGGTTTGTATTGCTTAACACAATCTCAAATTTACAAAGGTAGATTTGTTACAAGTTTTTAGGCTGTAATAGTCTACTTTTAAGAGTGAGAAACTGGACGAGATCTAATATTGTAAAGTACCTACATACATTCTAGGCCCTTTATATGCAAGGTTATTTGTGAGAATAATAAGGTATGAAAGTAGGTAGGATTATCGCCATTTTATAAATGGATAAGTTGAGGCTCAGAGGTAGAAACTTGCCCAAGGCCACAGTTTTAATATTGGTAGAGCTAAGATTCAGACCCCGATGTGCCTACCTGGAGAGCCCTTTCCAACATGTATTGTCTGTAGTAGGGAGTGGGGAATGAGCAAGGATGAGGGGCTTTTCAAATGTCCACTTAAAAAGTCAGTGATAGACTCAGGTTTAGATATTGTGAGTTTGGTAATATAAATGACTGGCTATGCCAAAAATCCCCACAAAATACCACATTATCTGCTTCACTCAGGAGTCTACAAGCACAAGTGTGGATTAGATGGTTTTAGTGCACTCTGGATAATACAGATTTCAAATTCTGTCTTAAGACTAGCATATAGGAGATTTGTAGAGGAGATTCTAAAGCCCTATCAATATACTAACTTATTCTCTGGGTTATATAGTCTGAGAACAATTAACCACCTCAAATTCTGGTGTCATCAAGGCTCCCCAAGGGTTATTACTAGTTGGCCTCCACTTGCTTGGAGGAGATTTTGAAGGCAGGCAGGCAGAGAGGAAATAACTTTACCTGAGTTTGAGCTTGGGTATAGGAAAGAGAAATGCTTTGAAAATGGTAGGAACTCTGCAAGTTTAAAAGATACTACCCTGGAGAGTTTGAGGTCTTGGGAAAAGCTTTAATTGGTACAGCAGGGGAGAATGTGATTCTGAAAAATATTGATCAGTGAGAGGAACTGATGTGAAATGGGTTAAGGTAAAGTATTTTGAGCTACTGAGTTTGCCAACTCAAGTATTTACTTTGGGCCCTTATCTGTCCTTTGTCTAAAATTTGTATACACATATTTCCTGTATGAGCGCTTCTCCCTGATTTCCAGAGATTTCTCTAGCCTTAGCCTTTGGATCTCCAGGCACAGGATTTGTCATCATGTCTTAGATGATTGTATCAGCCTGTCTTGTTACCACCTTCAAATCTAAGGTGCTAAAAATTCAGCTCTGCACTTTCGAAAGCGTTAACAATAACAACAACAAAAAGGCCTTTGCTTCAGCAGCTTGTATTTTTATTAAGATGAAGGTTTGGGTCATGTCGTTTCCACCAAAGTAGAAGGTGATTCAGAGGAGAATGGGAATGATTCTGTAATAAATGTCAAATAAGAAATTTTGAAAGACTGGTATTGTGCTTTTTGTTTAAAGTAGGCTTTTTTCTTGCAGGGCTCAAGGGCAAGTACCTATCCAGCAGACCCACCCTGTAGGTTGCAAAATTATTTGGGCTTTAAGAGCTGGAGGTACTTGTCAGGATCATCTCTGAAAAAGAATAAATCTCTTTAACCATTGTTCTCTGGGGAAAAGACATGTTTAGGAACCATGTGAAATTGCCAAATACTGATGTTATGCTGTTGTTTACTTTAAAAAACCAGCAATGTATAGGTTCAACCTAATATGGACATTCCATGTAACATTGAAAAATTTTCTGCCGGGATATTGGGGAGAAGATAGGCGCCAGATTTCCAGAGTACAGCCAGGAGAGGGGTGGTGGCTACCGGGCTTATATCATCCCGCGGAAACAGGTTCCCGCGCTGGGCGAGATGGCACACCTGCTCTACACTTCGCTCCCGGTGGATGACAGCCTTTCCACGCCCGGGTTTGCAGCCGCCGTAAAGCGCGGCGGCGTGGCCACGCCCCTTCCGCTCTTCTTGTGACGCAGGCGCCCTGGGCTTTTTGCGCGGGAAAAGGAAGCAGTTCGGAGCCCTAGTCGGCATCGCTGGGACCTGTTTTTCTAGAGGCCGCCTTTCGCTCTGCACCTCTGCCAGCCATGGGGCTGCTGGAGCTGTGTGAGGAAGTGTTCGGCACCGCCGACCTTTACCGAGTGTTGGGCGTGCGGCGTGAGGCCTCCGACGGCGAGGTCCGACGCGGCTACCACAAGGTGTCCCTGCAGGTGCACCCGGACCGGGTGGGCGAGGGCGACAAGGAGGACGCCACCCGCCGCTTCCAGGTACGCACGTCCCTGCTCCACCGGCCGCCCGGGCTTCTCAGGGTCTCTTGGCCGATTGGCCCCGCCCGGGTGGAGTTGTCAGAACCCGGCCTGGCACGCTCTCTAATTTTTATTTTTCGCTTCGCGGTTTCAGTGAGAGGCCGGGGTGACTTTTGGATGCTCTTTCCGCAGATCCTTGGGAAAGTCTATTCCGTTCTGAGTGACAAAGAGCAGAGAGCGGTGTACGATGAGCAGGGAACCGTGGACGAGGATTCCGATGTGCTCAACCAAGATCGGGACTGGGAAACGTACTGGAGGTTACTCTTTAAAAAGGTAGAAGACTCCGGAGGCTTGGACTTCTCATTATTCATCAATAAGTGTTTATCGAATGCCTCTAACGCTTTGCATTTTGTGTTGTTTAGGAATGACCAGTTTCTCTTTGGCCTCGTAATGTAAATACACAGGCATTCCTCAGGAGACGTGTACTGTAATCTTGAAAAACAAATGTATTTAACCCTTAAGTTGAACCATGTGTGTACACACAGTGAAATGGGTCTTCAATTATCTGTTGATGTAGAGTGATTGTACTGAAAAGGGGGGTTTAATTTATTACAAGATTTGCTTTATCTTACACATCTAAATGTAAGTCCTGAGTGTTTTTCTGGTCCCTTCCCACCTTTGGAAACTTCACTTAAATTTTACTGGTCTGTAGTTTAGCAGTTATGAAGGTTGGACTAGGGAGAACTCTGGAAAAGTTTTTGGCATAGAAATATTTTTTTTTGCAACAATTTCAATTCAAGAAGCCGTTGTATTTGGGGAGAAACATTTCAACACCTGAATTTAATTTTACTAGAGTATCTCTTATTTAAAATAAAATTGTCCAAGTTAAACGTATGTCTCTTGTGTAGATATCTCTAGAAGACATTCAAGCTTTTGAAAAGACATACAAAGGTTCTGAAGAAGAGCTGGCTGATATTAAACAAGCCTATCTGGACTTCAAGGGGGACATAGGTCGGATCATGGAGTCTGTGCTGTGTGTGCAGTACACAGAAGAACCCAGGATAAGGAACATTATTCAACAAGCCATTGATGCCGGAGAGGTCCCATCCTATAATGCGTTTGTCAAAGAATCAAAACAAAAGATGAATGCAAGGAAAAGGAGGGTAAGATTGTGAACGCTATTTATTATTTATATCTTGACTGCTTCCAGAAAGAATTTGAGGATATTGACAAAAATGGAAATACAGACGAGACTGCTAAAATACTAAGGATAAGGATTAACTTGCTGTGTAGTTCTCATCTGATAAAATGAGCATACCAGCTCACCAAGGGAAACTTTTTTCCCTAGTACGTTGTGCTCAAGAGCATTTGTAGGTTATTTGAATAATGTCATCTTAAAGTAACAGTGAAATACTCTTCATATGGGCCAATTCTTGTCGCTTCTTCAGGCATTTCTTGGGAGAGAAAGTATTGGAGTCCAGATACACACGCTAGACAGTGGTTCTCACTTGGTTAAAGTGTGGGGAGAGGGCGACAGAGACTTTTTTAAAAAAAATAATGTCCTGTTAATACAGATTCCTTTGCTTTTGCCCAAATTGATTGAGTTGGGCCCCGAATATACATTTTTTAAACAAACTATTTAGTTTCTTTTGATGGTGTCTTTCCAAACACACTTTGAGGAGCACTTTTATGGAGAATCAAGGATTGAGGCCTGTGTGTCCTTTACACCCATATTAAACTGTGGAATTGGTGGAGGTAGGGATGGTGGCAAGGGAAAGGAGCTTAAGGACAGCTGGGGTTCTGGGAGGGAATAAATTCCAAGAAGCAAATATCTGCACCTCTGATCTTTTGGGACAGACAGGTACTGAAGTAGCCATTGCCTCAGCCTGGCTTTTATAATGGGAGTTCCATGGAGAGCTGACAGTGTAAGAGTTTAGATCTTTGCTGGGTACCTGAGCTGAATACCTTACCTTACATGGCTGAATTGGAAGTGGAGGTAGGTCTGCAGCTTTTAGATGCAAGATACACATAAGGGAAAGCTGACATATGTATTGAGTTGAGAGAAGTGGAGTGTGTATTATCATCGTTTTGGTTCTGCTTAAACTCAAGCTGAGTCTAAGTTTGTTAGTAATGATTTTCTCAGGTGAAACTGAGCACAGCTGTATCCAGTAATAGGCTGTTAGCTTGAGAAGCTTCCCTAGAGAATGGGGGTGGGTGGCTGGCATAGTTTTGAGAGAGACTCCACCCAGCAAGCTAGGGGAGAGGGATACAGTATTAAAAGAGAGAAATGGGATTTAAGGACTGAAAGTAGACAATGGAAACTGTGTTTTTATTGTAATAACGAGGTCCTAATGTGTCATAATTTTCAGTATTAATAGTATTTATTGCTATTTAGAAGATTCACTGGGGATTGGGGCCTCTTAATAGTGTTAGTTGTTGCCCTGAGGGAGAAAAAAAAAACTTAATAACCTTTCCCAAAGTATTCTTCTGGTATTTTGGCATCAGTGCCCTAGGAAAATTTGGCAAAAGAAGGTGGCTTCGAAATCAATAAAGAAAAGTTAAAACTGAATTTATTAGCGTTTATTCTGGCTTGGGGAATTTTAAACCAGGGTTGCTTTCAAGGCTGCCACTAGTCACATGCAGTAAATTGGGTTTCCAGAGGAGGAATCTGAGGTACCTGTATTCTGGCAATATTTTTGAGAGCATTCTTAGTTAACTGGCCTTTCTTAACTCTTCTAGCATTTTGTTTTCCTTTCTATCACCATGTGGTTTATTAATACCAAACTACTTGCTACCCCTAGCAAGGAGAAACGGGGAAAACTCAGAAATGCCTATTGGAATCAGAGGATATATTGCTTGCTCTCAGCATTTTTGCCTTTTAATGAATGACCTTATGTAATTTTATCCTAGATATAATCCTCAAATTGAAAGGGTCTTAGCATAGAGTTGGTTTGGGAAAAGGGTGTACTTTTAGCATTTGCTCGCTTGTCATGGAGTCTCATTTGAGTTTCTTTTTTAGGCTCAGGAAGAGGCTAAAGAAGCAGAAATGAGCAGGAAGGAGTTGGGACTTGAAGGAGTGGATAACTTGAAAGCAGTCATTCAGGTAAACTTGATAGGCTGTCTGAGAAGGTTGCTGCCATTTCTTTCATGTTCTGATTCCTACTGCTAATATTTTCTTTGGAGTGAGTATATGAATAGCATTGTCGGTATTTTGGTTTTCTTTTAAGACAATTCACACACCATGTATTCATCTTTTTAAAGTGCAATTCAGTGGTTTTTAGTATACATCAAGTTGTACAACCATCAGCACTAATTCCAGAACATTTCATCACCCTTAAGAAAAAAACCCCTTACCCATTAGCATTCACTCCCCATTCTCCATTCCCACCAGCCCCTGGCAATCACTGAGTACTTTTGTCTCTGTGGATAGTCTTGTGTTTTGAAAGCTTGTGTTTTAACTCTCAAACAGAGCAGACAAAAGGATCGGCAAAAGGAAATGGACAGTTTTCTGGCTCAGATGGAAGCAAAGTACTGCAAACGTTCCAGTCGAGGAGGGAAAAAAACAGCTCTCAAGAAAGAAAAGAAATAATGGGATTTTTCTCTTCAAAAGTCCTTAGGTGTTAATTGGTGTCATTGTAGGCAAGGTACAGTCAAGATTTGAAGACAAAAGTTGATCCAACTCTTAAGTTGTCTTTCCTGCCTAAATCACTCAGATTGACTAAACCAGAATCTTTCAACCTGATCTTAGTATAGCCTAGAAATTCCCTGACATTCTATGAAGTCCCCATTTGAAGGAATTTGGTGGTGACTGTTGAGGGAAGAGGAGGTTGGTATACTTCCTTCCTGACAGCACTTGCCTCTGTAAGATATTCTGTACAAGAAACTATTTAGAGTGCTGGTCTGTCCATACTTCCTTTACCAGTTGTCATTTTGCCACACAGGAGTGAGCTACAGAGTATACTCGTGTTTATTAGAACAGTTACTCTTCCTAGCTAGAATGCCTTCAGAACTCTTGCTGGACGTCTTCCAAATACTTGATACTTTATTCTTGGTCTTAATGTTCTTTTTGTTTTTACTCAACCAGGTTTTCTACTCTTTGCTTGAAGTATAGGACAAACAGGCGTTCTTTTACTTCAAGCATCTTTATAAGACTTCTACATGATGAAATAAACAAGTAAAAAAATGACTGCTAAGTTTTAAATGATCATTTAAAATGTGATCTAGAAAAAATATGGTGTTAAGATAGAGAAGAGCGAAGAAAAGTCCTAGTCAGTGTTGTAGCAGATAGCCTGGGTTAAGTAGCATAAAGGGGTGTTGTAGTCTTGCCTGTAACTGCTGAATGTCATTAGGCAGGTCACTGAGTTTGTGGGAACTTGTCTTCTTATCTGGGAGTTTGGGTAAATGACTTCTTAGTGGCTCCTTGTGACTCTTAACTCTCACTTTAAAAGGCAAGCCATCTTGATCCAGTGGTTTATCATCATGCACTCGCATATGTGAGAACAGTGTAGAGGTTTTCACTTGTATTTAGTTGAATTGGTATGCATTAGAATATATAGGAGTTTTTAAGGACTGTTCAACTTAAAATCTTTGATTTGTAGACTAATACATTCAGTTCCGCGTGCATAAAATAAACCTGTTACTGAGTTGTATGTATCATAATTTATCTGAGGTAAGCACATGACACGTTTTCAGTTTCTGATTGTAAACAGGTTAAAATATGCTCTTTAATTATTAAAAATATAATTTAATGCAGGTTGTTTGAAGCATCTGTCTTCATATTGATAGCATTAGAATACTTTCCTGTAATAAAAAATTACCTCAATTTACGATCATTTGCATTTATCCATTCTCAGGGTTAACAGTAAGATCTAAAACCAGTATGATCATCAAAATTAAAGTTCAATGAAATTTAAATAAATTTATGCCGTAGTTAAAACCATTGCTGCATTTATGAGTGCACTCAGAAAAAGATCCATGGTAAAATCAGAAAAATGTCAAAGTTCTCTTCTGCTCTTAGGATATGTTCATAATGGACTAATAGCCAGGGTTTCTGAAATTTTAAGGAATTGCATCTTGCTGGCTCACTAATAGAAAAAATCTATAAAGGTTTTAATTGACTTTGTTAGAACTGCAGGAGAAAACCTGGCAAGCTGAGTTTATTTGGAAAAGTAAAGTACTTTAAGAAGAAAAGTACTTGAAGAAGAAAAGCAGCATAACCTGATATCAAGCAGGCATTGTGAAGTTGAGCTGTCCTACCTGAAAAAAATATCCATTACGATTTATTACATATGTTACTTTACACCAGTGTTCAACATTTATGTCTTCAGTTGCTCAGCCCTTCATATTTGTCTTTGGGATTGGACATCTGCAGAGAAAGCTTTAGGAATGATACCTATTTGATGAGTAGCTCAGAGTTTTGACAGTACTATCTCCTAAAAAGTGACTTAAAGCTGAGTATAACTACATAAATTAATACAAGTATTAATAAGTATTCCAAAACCAGTGATGACTTAATGTTATTAATCATTTGCTGCTTTTTGTGTTATGTACAGTCTCATAGAATCCTATAATGAACTGATCATTGCTAACAGACAACGAGAGCAGTGATTTGGGGGTAATTATTCATTTGTTACATCTCTGGGTACAAACTTTACTGTCCAATGGAATAGGTTAACTTATGCTGAAAGAAAACAGTAAGTGGAGATAGAAACAGTACCCATGTAGTCTTTGGCAGATACTCTCTTGTTTTCTCCATCAGTTGTACCAATATAACTCTTCATGAAGATAGTTTCAAGTTGTTTCTCGTATACAAGCTCTGCATCACAGAATGAGTGAACACTGATTCATAAAATCTTCCCACGTGTTCCCTGCAGCCTAAAGCAGGTTCCTCTCTTTTGTCTATGGTCCCTGCCTGGTTCTAGAGACTGGTCCACTTCTGCTTTGAGATTTTGTAGATGCATGTAACTGAGGACCTGTCCAACAAAAATGACATCATAGGGTAACATTAGTAGACATTCTAGATTTGGTAATCTCAAATTCATATCTAAAGGCTTTTTCGCTCTAATAATCAGTTGGACTTTACATTTGGAGAGGGGAACTAAGTAGTAAAGTATATATTTACCGAGGCAGTAAAAATATTGCATGTTTTAAGTAAAAACAAAAATAAGATATGAAAGCAGTAACCTAGTTATAGAGAAGAGCCCACTCTATAACTTGAAAAGGACTGAAATGTCTGTTTCACTTAATGTTGCACTAGTTATACCTGACCATCAAACATGGCTGAAAGTAATAACTAGCTCAGAGTCAGGACTTCTCTATGAGGACCGATCCAAGAGCAGAATCCACTGAAAGTGTTCAAAAACTTCCAAACTGTAAGTAGGAACTAAATAAAATAATTCACTTGGACTACAGAGTAGGGTTGGAGGCAGATTAATTTCCTATGTACTTGCTGATTAATCCTGTTTACAGGAAACATGTCAATTGCCCGGTACTTGTACTAAATTTCACCTATAACCTAATAAGAATGACCCTGATGATGGTGAGGAGACCATTATAGGAAGAGTTAAGATATCCTTTAAAATTAAATTGTCTCTTATCGCTCTTACAAAAATAGAAGCTATAGAATATAACTTAAAAATCAAAAAATTAAGTGGGATAGAATCAGACTTGACATATCTTAACATTTTAGAATTTCTTTTGTCTTGCCTTGGCCTAGCAGGTTAACTGACCAAAGCAGTTTAAAGCCATGTGGATTTTGCCTACATAATAACACTAATGCAGTGTTTGAATGTTATGAAAATGACTTAGTTGGCTGAAATTTTTTAGATTTTAAAAAAGTACTATTTACTTTGCCATAGTGGTCAGAAGTTAATTTACATATGAGAAAACTTGTGGAAGTTTTTGGCTCTGAGTAGTAGAGTTCTATTATATCCCAACTTCCAAAATGAATTTGAGGTGATTTACAAAGATGTAGGAAAACAAAATAAAACGTGGAGGAGGGAAAACTAAGCACAGAAATGAAAAATAAAACAAAGGTAGAATCTTAACATAGCCACATATAGTAAAATAAAGAGCCATGGCCCCACCTGTCCCTGTAGGTCCCCTACCGGGTCGGGCCTGATGTGGATACTCAGCGCATGAATGACAATACTGGCTGTCTGGCTGAAAAACAGAAAAGATGAGACACTTCTTACAATGCAGTGTCTCCCAAAGGATAATATGTTAAGTTTACAAGGGAGAAAAATACTTGAAATTGGACAACACTGTATATGGCATCACCTGCCAATCCAGCTTTTTCAGCAGTATTGAAACACCTGTGACTACCATAATTGAACTGTAACTCTCAATATGAAACTCAGACATTTCAAAATCACCTCAAGAAATTTAAAAAATTTTAAGATATGCCTAAAATATTAAAATGGAGAATATCAATAATAGAGCTATCGTCATCTCGCTGGTGCTTCTGGAATAAAAACCACTCAGTTCCCTGTCAGAGCACTAGAATTGAGATTTCAGGAATTTTTTTCTGGTGAAGCCCCATGTTTTTGATCAGGGTCAGCACTACTTGTAAAGAGCAGGATAGTAAGTGTTTTATGTTTTGTGGTACATATTGCCATTGTTGGAACTACTCGACTCTGCTATTGTAGTGAAAAGCAGACGGCACAAAAATGAGTGTGCTGGCTCTGCCCTAATAAAACTATTGACAAAAACAGGTAGTAAGCCAAGTGGTCCGTGAACCGTAGTTTGCTGAGTCCTACTATAGATGAGAACACCAAGGAACAGAGTGCTAGTCTGGCAGTGCCAGCCCAGGCCCCAGCTCTAGCGCTTTTAGTTACATTGAGCTACTAGCTCATCTCCCTTTTCATGACAGCAAATTGAAGAGAAATGGCTAAGGTAAGACATGTTTACTTACTGTTATGAACTGTGAGAAAAGAAACTTTGAAATGTTTGTTGTTGTTTTTTGCCCATGTTTTGGGTGAATCTTGCCTTAAACTAGGCCTCTTGAGGTCTGTTGGGTTAGTGTACCCCCTAAATTTATGTCCGCCTGGATCATGTGAATGCGGCTTTATTTGGAAATAGCATCTGTGCAGATGTAATCAAGTTAAGATAACTCATACTGGATTAAGGTGAGTTCTAAATTCAGTGACTGGTATCTTTATAAGAGGGATTCAGACACACAGGGAAGAAGGTCATGTAAAGATAGAGGCAGAATTAGAGTGATGCAGCTGCAAGCCAAGGAATTGCTGGCAACCACCAGAAGCTAGGAAGAGGCAAGAAAGGATTCTTCCCTAGGGTCTGTAGAGGGAACCTGGCTCTGCTTGACACCTTGATTTTGGACTTCTAAGCTCTGGAACAGAATAAATTTCTATTGTTTTAAGCTGCCCAGTTTGTGGTAATTTTTTACGGCAGCCTAGGAAACCAATACAGTGACCTATTCATTTATTATTCTCACTATTCTAGTGGGGAAAGATCCTATGGTGCTTTAGGCTGTAACAGGTCAAGAGTTATTTAGGAGTTGGGCTAAGTGGGCTGCAAACACCACCACCCTGAAAACTGGTAGAGATTGTGCAGCCCAATTCCTGGGCACTAAGTGTGGCCCCATTCACTTTCCAGGCTCTCCAAGCCCTGTTGCCACAAAGCAAAATGAGGTTGGGCTGAGCTCCTGGCCTACAATTGAGCAAGGTCAGTGCAGGACCTTGAATCTCCCAACCAGGTTTTTTCTATCACTTGGTTAAAAGTAAAGGGGCTAGTAAATGTACATGAAATGGTAAGGCAATGTCAGCATCTCAGACAACAACAAAATGAAATTCCTGACTCGCCCATCCACCAAGCAGTCCACATCATAATCGGATACTACTGTTGGTATAACTCCATGAGAGCAGCATTAGAGAATGAAGTTATGCTGATCTGATATGCACTGGGGTTTAACGTTTTGTTTTGTTTTCTTAGTCTCAGAAAGATCTAAACTTTACATTGTTTAGAATTTGTAATTTATGTATAAGGCATTTTGTGTGTGTTATGTGCTGCTGAGTCAGCTCCAACTCCTGGGGACCCTGTGAATGAGTGCTGTCCGCCATGCCCTGTCCTCTGCAGCCTGCTCAGCTCCTGTAGTCTCACGCCTATGCTCCTTTTATGGAGTCAGTCCATCTTATATGTGGTCGTCCTCTTTCCTGCTGCCTTCCGTTTTTCCCAGCATTACTGTCTTTTCCAAAGAACCCTGCCATATGATGTGCCCGAAGTAGGACAGCTTCAGCTTTGTCATTTTTGCCTCCAGGGACGTTTCAGGCTTAATTTGCATTTTACCTTATTCTTTCTACACATTAAAAGAATGAATAGCAGAGACCAGTTAGCATTTCAACAAAATGTACTTAAAACACTATTTTTATTGTTAGAACCTCAATTTTTAAATTTAAAGTTCATTAAGCCACTATGTAAAGTCTAAGTCTACCAAACTAGTTTTTTTCTTTCCCTTCCCACTCTTCCCTCTGCCCCCCAACTGTCAGAATAGAGGAAATATGTCACTCTACCAAAAATGACTGAGTTGTGTTGGGCCTGGAGAAGAAGTCGGGTAAAAGGAGCCTCTCCTGGGGCTGCTGATGGGTAGGCTCATCTACCACCGCACTTCGAGCTCGATTGGTATTGCCATGGCTTTTCTGTGGAGACAGGGTTACAGAACAGGTAAAACAATTTGTACTGGGAGCCGTGCGTGTCCTATATCACCGCTTGCAGGTATGGTAACTGCAGGCCAAGCACCTCCAATTCCATTCTCAGAAATAGAATTCAGTACATAATTGTGACAAAGTATAAATGAAGACCCGAGCACAGATCCTGCAGAGTTACTGTCCGGGAAGTTTTATAAGCATGTGGGAAGGCCATAGGGAAGACATACCGTTTGTCTTTGTGGCCTCACGGGGCTCAGGTGTTCCACTGCAGCTGTGCCAATAGGTGGCAGCAGGTTATTTCGACTCAGGGGCATTGGCGAGGGAGAAGAGAGCGAGTCGGCCGCCACCGGGCTGCAGATCCCACAGGTGAACACCAAGCCATGAGAATAGTTACAAGAATACAAGCAAACTGATTAGAATCAAATAAATGAAGCAGGTGAGCTTAATGTCATGCACAGAAAGCCTAAAGCTGCCTAAGTTTTTAAGTAAAGAGCTCTCAAAGGATTTTGGAAAACTAGAGTTTCTGGTGTTTTCATAGTACTGTGTTTCCCTGAAAATAAGACCTAGCCGGGCAGTCAGCTCTAATGCGTCATTTGGAGCAAACATTAATATAAGACCCGGTTTTATTTTACTATAATATTATAAGATCTGGTACTAGACTTATCAGGGGAATCACTGCATAAATTCAATGGATATCTCTTGGGATACATTATAACAAGAAATTGAAAAATCAAAGTCAAGAAATAACATGCTGAGAGAGAAGTATAGTGACATGTGCTTAATTTAGAAGCTGAACTGAAAACAGTTACAGCCTTATACCCTTGATCATAGTTTTAGATATCAACCATCCTAAGATTTTCTTAATTATTTTTTTTCAGTTACAGTTGCCATTCAATATTATTTTATATTAGTTTCAGGTGTACAGAATAGTGGTTAGACATTTATATAATTTATGCAGTGATTCCCCTGATAAGTCTAGTACCCACCTGGCACTATATATATAGTTGTTGCAACATTATTGACTATATTCCCTGTGCTGTACTTTACATCCTTGTGACTAGTTTGTCATCCTAAGATGTTTTGTAAATCAACTAGTAAAAGAACTTTACTTAAAAAATTGGCTTCTGGGTTATTGTACAGTGGGGCTCAGAGTGTCTAGTGAATGAAGGGTGGGGAAAAAGGAAGATTATGTGTTGTCTTATTTCCTAAGAAGTGCTAAGGGATATTTTTTCTGGTATATAAACAACTTCTCTGAGGTTTACGAAGTTTTCATTGTCAATGGAATAAATAGTTCCCAATGGTACGGAAAAATATTAAAGGAGAATTAACTTATTTTGGGATGAATTTCACTGAGCATGTTCCCACTAAGGAAAATGTTTAATAAAATGCATAGCTCTTTTATTCCTTTGGTGTCACTGAAGTATTCTAGCCAACAGTATCTGTATTTAATTGAAATTTAAATTCATTTTTTTTCTGTATTGGATTTAAACCAGTGTGCAATCCATCATAAGAATATGTAATGATTAATTTCTAGGCATATATTTCAATGTTATATTTAAATTCATTTTCTATGTAAAATTCTTAATTAGCTTTAACACAGTTTCTAGAAATTCTACTTTTGAAACCTACGGTCGGGATCCTCTGAAAATTTCTTCCATAGGTCTTGGCGTTCCGGAGCGTGAATGGCTTGTGCTGATGGGATGGAGGGTACGTGGTGGGGGGTTGCGTCTCCTGGTGGGCTGCACTGTATATGACAGAGATGATGTACAAAGCTCCAGGGCTCGATGTGACCAATTTCGGGTTGAAAGGATGGAACTGGACCCAGGCCTTAGTAGCTTGTCATCAAGATCTCTAGTGTCCAAATCAGAAACCCATAGTGAAATCAAGATTGCTCTGTACCGGGAGACAGGCCTCAAAAGGGTAAAAAGCCTTAGACTATAAAATATATTCAAGGTAGAAAACAAAAGTAAAAACCATTCAGTAAGTAACCTGCTTTCCAGAAGTTATGTAATCTAGCTCAGGCATGGGAACGTGTCCTTAAAAGGACATCTCAGTCATACACATAATTTACTAGAATGGAGATGTGATAAATCAAGTCCCTCATTCACCTGCCATCCCAGTCACTTCTTCAGTTACCAGTGAAGGCTAAGCTGAAGGGTACCTTCTCTGAAGTACTTCCCAAAAGTTTGCCTCAGACTGAGATTCCTACCATATTTGAGGCATTCTTTTGTGCTGAAGGAATGTCGCCAGAAAGACCTAGTTGAAAGGCAAATATTGCTCAGTGGGAGGAGTGTGGCCCCAGCGTGGCTCCCATTCCAGAGATTAAAATGCTGAGCTCTTTGGACCCTGCAGGGGTAGAGGTTTGGGTTCCCTGGAAAACTGGGAGCAGCAAAGAGTCTCGAACCCTGGGCTGCTGGGGCAGTAGGATCACAGGAGGTCCTCATTTGCGTAAACAGCTGTGAAATAGAATTGATGTGCGCACTCTGATAAATCAACCACCTTGCCCAAACAGTAGCTTAAACTCTACCCTACAGCTTCAGGGGTTTTCTTGGTTTTGTTTTTTAAGCAGAATGAGAGAATGTCTGGCTCTATTGTAAGGCACCTAAGAGGCAGTATTTGCACCATGAAATGGAGGGAAAATGAAAGCATAAAGCTCTGCCATGGGCTCTTTGGCTTTCAGCAAGTTCCTCAACCTTTCAGGACAGGTTGGTGTCCTTGGGTGCAAAATATACGTCAGTGTTTGGAGAACTTGGAAGGGAAAGTGCCCATCAAGGAACAGGGTTATGCCTTGAGCATTACGAGATCTTTCTGGTCTTCCCGCCTCATTCACTTACGCATTTTCTTTACTTATAGAAGGTTTTGGCCTTAGCTACTCTATGCTAATCTTTATTTTGCCCTCTGGACTACTCATTCATAATTCTGGATTCACCCCTAGCCAAATAACTTCTAGATCAACTGCCAAATCTGACCTCTTCCATATTTCCCACAAGATGGCCCATCATTGTAAACGCAACACACCCCAAACCGAGCTCATCTTCCCCCTGCCCCAAAACGCTTCCCTTGAGTTTGAAATCTCAGAGTTGACTGTTATTCCTCCATTTTTATAGAATTTGATTTATTTTATATCTCCTAATATATTTCATTCCTTTCTCATCCTGTGCTACAACTTGAGTGCAGATCCTTAGAAGCTCATGCTTGAATTCCTGCATTAGATTCCTCACCTTCAGTTCCTCCTGTTTCATTCCAATCTATGCTCTACTGCTGTGAAATCCGTCTTTCAACTTCCTGATCTAAATATATGTGCTCCCCAGCTGAAACTCATGTTGCTGGTGGGAATGTAAAATGGTACAATTACTTTGGAAAACTGGATGGCAGTTTCACATCTAGATAATGATCCAAGAAAATGAGACCATTGGTCCACAAAAAAGACCTGTGCAAAAATATGTATCATGGCTTTATGCATAACTGCCCTAGCCTGGAAGCAGACTAAGTGTTCATTAACAGAAGAATGGGTAAACAAATTGTATATGCTTAGAATAGAATGCTACTTGGCAATAAGAGAAGGTAACATGCAACAACATGAATGGATCTCAGAAACATGGCATTCAGTACCCTCCACAGTCTGGTCCCAACCTTCATTAATTTCATAGTCTCTTTCCCACTAATCAGACCATGGTCTATTTTAATTCTAAAAGATTGTCAATAATCTTTAGTTGGAAGCATTAAAGTTCTGACCTATCTCCTATCCTACCACAGCAAAACAGGTCTTTCTCTTCTAAATACTTTGCATTTTCCTGTCTCCAAACCGTTTCCCACACCATTTCTCCTACCTAGAGTAGCCTTGCTGCTCTTCTCCTTAGATGTTTTCACTCCCTACATGTCTGTGATTGCTTGGTAGCTACTCAATACATGCATATTAATTGACTTTCCTTTTATTTCTCAGTGATCTACTTCATTTATTCGATTAAAATTTTATACTTCTTACAGGAGTTTGTCCATTAGGGAGAGATTTCTTGGCTGTAGAGGCATCCCATGAACCAAGAGACCATTCATATTTGGCTGATGACCACTTGCTGCTTGACAGAAACTCATCTACATGTTAAAAGAAGATGTTATTCATTATTGCTTGGTGATACCTGCTTAGTTTCCCAACTTTGCCAAAAGTCATTATTTCCAAATTAAGTCATTTATACATTTTTCTCCTATGCCTTAACTTTTGTAGTATCTTGGCCAATAGCTCAGCTGGGGCCTCAAGTTCAGTGTCAAGATGACAGGGTCATAGTCCTTTCCTCTCCTTTCCTAAATGACAGCAGGTGGGGGAAGCCTAATCAACCTAGATGAAAGCACTTAGCCACTGTCATAGGGGAGACAGGACCTTTATTATTATTTGCATTAGAAAAGAAACCCTAAAAACAACAACAACAACAAAAATTAATCTCTTTTACCATCACACAGTCCTACATTCTACACAAACTAATCCTTTCTCCTTCACTACCGCTGGAGTAGTCAGCTCTCAGTGATAACCTAACTTCCGAATACTGTTTATTAGAAGGAGTTAATTTTGTTCTAATGTTAGCAGGATTTCATCTTACTTGCACTGACATACTACCTCAGAGTCCTGTTTCTTTTCTCTCTCAGGTCATCATTTTGGCCATCTCCTTTACCATGCATTTTCCTCCGACTTTCTCTGAAGAAATGTTTGGATTAATACTTCTTCCTTTTATCATTAACAACCAGAACCATTTAAGTTAACTAACTGTTCAGGGCCTAGGTTTTGCACATCATAGCCAAACCAGTTCAACATGTCAAGTTTTTT
This sequence comes from Rhinolophus sinicus, assembly GCF_057876585.1. Lineage (NCBI taxonomy): Eukaryota > Metazoa > Chordata > Mammalia > Chiroptera > Rhinolophidae > Rhinolophus > Rhinolophus sinicus. The sequence goes on along the minus strand of NC_142515.1, from coordinate 50,604,303 downwards.
ATTACAACCAAAGGAACATTAGTTCACCTAGTTCGTCCTTTAATATGATAAGGTATGGGCCTTGCTGATTGTATTTTTAGAAAACCTGTGTATAAATCCAGCTGTACGCTATCTGGCCAGTATACCAACAAAGCAAATACTAGGTCTGGTAGTAAAACTCAGACGAGCATGACCCAAGGATTAGAGTCCCTTTTCTTTTTCTCCCTCCCCACTACACTCCAACCCCCGAGTCTTGTCACAGGTAATACTGGGAAACTATCATGTAGGAACTGGTACTACATAAGTCATTACACAGGGATGAGACCAGGCTCATCAGTCTTCTGCAAAAAATAACCAGCTTTATGCTTGTCCATAGATTAATTGAGACCGTTTCTCCTCTGTCCTGTAAAATTGCCTTTTACTCCTGGGTTATGAGTACTGAACATCCAAAAGGCAAAAATGTCAACAGATTCAAATATTAAAAAAACAAAAACCAGGGAGGCAGAGATAAAAGAAAAAAGAAGGAAGGAGTCAAAAAGAAATTCAAAGGACGGAATGTTAAGACCATAAAAAATCTGAGATTTGGTCCCTCTTTTCATCATATCCTTCATTCTTCCCAGAATAGAATTAGGCTGACCACATAGTTGATTCTAGATTACACAGCTTATAGATGCCTTTTCAAAAGAGCTCACTGAGAAGAACTGACCAAACCTAATTTGCTATTAATTTTTTAAATATGTCAATACATAGAGTAACCGGCTTTTTGTGACAAAACACGTAACAACAACAAAATACAGTCAAATAATACAAGTAAGACAAATAATAGTGAGCAAATTTCCTTTGGCAAGAACAGCCCTAGGTCCTCCCATATATTCCCCTGTGGGCCTTACCGGATTTGAGGTGACGGACAGCACCTTAGACTGTGGCACTCGAGGTAAGATCAAAGGTTGTGGTTCACTCAGCACACAGGGGCTTCCTGAAGCTGATCTGGTGATTTCAACATTACTCTCATCATCTGAGCAAAGGAACAGAATCTGTTACCCATGAATATCTCCAGACCCACAGCAACAGTATTGTGACAGAAAATCTCCCCTGAGAATTCATCGTCTCAAGCAAGGCTTCAGTCATCTTTGCAGCCCAGTTTCATACCATATGCATGGTTCAAAAATACCCCAGAAACCAAGAATTCTATTTAAAGCGGTTTCCCAGGTCGGCAGTGCCTGTTGATAGCTGACAGGAGGAAAAGCAAGGATCTCTAGAGAGAAGCTGTGCAACAGAATATCTGCAGTTTATGGAAATGTTCTACATATGCGTTGTCCAGTATAGTGGCCTCTCGCCACGTGGCTCTAGAACACTTAAAATTTGGTTAGTCTGACTGAGGAACAGAATTTTTAATTTAATTTTAATAAATAGCCACATGTGACTACTATAATGGACAATGTAGCTCTAGGGGGGACCTTCAGATTGTTAATCCAGGCCTCAAAGAATTCCCATGCATAAAATTCCAAGATCCAAACCGACTGTTAAAAATCACATGATGCCACAAGGAAACAATGAGAAAGAGCAAGCAGAAACAACATAATTAGGTCAGCAAAGACTAAAGAAAGTGGAATTAATCAGGTTCAAAATGTAAACAAATGCTACAGTTGAAAATATGAGTAAAGAGTAAGACAAAAATAAGTAGATTTGTAAAAACAAAACTACAGGGCCGGCCGGTGGTTCAGGCGGTTAGAGCTCCATGGTCCTAACTCCAAAGGCTGCCGGTTCGATTCCCACATGGGCCAGTAGGCTCTCAACCACAAGGTTGCCAGTTCAATTCCTCGAGTCCCGCAAGGGATGGTGGGCAGCGCCCCCTGCAACTAAGATTGAACACAGCACCTTGAGCTAAGCTGCCTCCCGGATGGCTCAGTTGGTTGGAGCCGGGATCTCAACCACAAGGTTGCCAGTTCGATTCCTCGAATCCCACAAGGGATGGTGGGTAGCGCCCCCTGCAACTAAAGATTGAAGATGGCACCTTGAGCTGAGCTACCACTGAGCTCCCAGATGGCTCAGTTGGTTGGAGCGCATCCTCTCAACCACAAAGGTTGCTGGTTCGAGTCCTGCAAGGGACGTTGCAACTAGCAACGGCAACTGGACCTGGAGCTGAGCTGCACCTTCCACAACTAAGACTGAAAGGACAACAACTTGAAGCTGAATTAAGATTGAAAGGACACCAACATGACTTGGGGGGAAAAAAAAACAACCTATGAAAGAGAGCAAAAATTAGTAGATTAGATCCTGCTGAAGACACTTAATGAACTTGAAGAAAAGGTCTGAAGAAATTATCCTGAATTTGGTCCAGAGGAACAGAGTTGGGAAATATGAACTATACACTAAACAAGGTGAATTTTGCTATATGTAAATTATACCTTACTTTTTAAAATGGAGAAGTAAAACCACACGGAAAACATTCTTTTACACGTTGACAAAAAATTGATCAGTAACTATTGAGGTTGTAAGCACAGGGACTTGTGTACTGTTAGTGGATATATATAACTGGTACAATCACTTGGGCAATTTGGCATTATCTAGTGAAACTGAAGATGCATTTCCCTGTGAGCCCTAGAGGAACTCTTGCACATGCGTACCAGGAGGACTGTTCAAGAATGTTCATAGCTTCATTAATCATAATCGCAAAACAAATGGATTTTGGCATTTCTAAAACACTGGGATTTTAGCACTCCTCACCAGCAATTTTGGCTCCAAAACTGAACTCAAGGAATCATGTTTCTGAGTAAAACTAATAACTCTTGGTCATCATTGTTTCTAAATCACTTCCATCATCATTTTGTTTATTGTTGTTTCTTTCATTGAAGGTATTTCTTTTCTCAACAAAAATGTCCAGTGAAGCTTGTTTGCCCATTAGCAAATAAGGATTAAAAATAATTTTGAGATAAATATTCCTCCATAATTTAGATTTTTAAACTGGTCTGAATAAAAGTTAAAATGATTGTAAAAATAAATTATAAAAATAAGTGATTACATATACTCAGACTTTTATATACTTTTGGGTTATAGTTGACAAATCTTAAAATACCACAAGTTGTCACATGGTCCTATTGTATATGTGACTAGCATACAGGTTGGCTTTTTCCCTCCCTTAGGGGTAGAAAAAGTTGTGATAGTAGAGATAGGTTTGTACCAGCACCTGCAGGTTGGCCCTAACAACAAACAACTACCCAACTGGTCCACACCAAAGCCAAAAATTCAAGAGTTCTTTTTCCATAAGGTGTTATTTTTAAAAAGTAATGGTAATAGCTAACATTTATTGTGTTCTTATATATTCTGGGAACTACTTTTATTTCCATGTAACTCATTTATACCTTAACCATTTGAGATAGGTATTAGTATTATACTTATTTTATAAAGAAACTGAGGCACCGCGAGGTTAAGCAACTTGCATAGGACATAAAGTTTGTGTCAGAGCTAGTGGTTGAACCCAGGTTGTCTGGTAACAAACTGCTTTTAACCATTACACTACATGGCTTGTCATGGGGATGACATTTTAGAACTGGTTGGCAAACTGTGGCCCGTGGGCCAAATAGGACCCATTACTTTTTAAAAAATATCTTATTGTAGCAAAATATATATAACATAAAATTTACTATTTTATCCATTTTAAAGTGTATATTCAGTGGCACTAAGTACATGCGTGGTGTTATGCAACTATCACCTCTGTCCAGTTTCATAACTTTTTCATCACCCCAAAGGGAACCCTCATGCCCATTACCACCATCTGTTTTTGTAACAGTCGTTTGTATATTCTCATTGTTGTATAGTCCTCCATTGTATGAATATATCACATTCTACAGCTGACTATCTGGGTAGTTTCCAGTTTGTTTTCCAGCACCTAGTGTTATTATGGACCTTCTTATATATGTATTTTGGGGAACATACATACTGAGTTCATGGGCGTGTGCATAGCCACAGCTACTCACGTATTGCTTATGGCTGCTTTCAAGGGCAGAATCGAGTCATTGCAACAGAGACTGGATGGCTGGCAAAGACTAAAATATTTGCTGCCTGGCTCTTTATGCACCAAGTTTGCTGTTTTGATGCATTTCGGTGAACACACTAAACCAGTTAGTTAGAGATTCTCCAGCTCCATTTCAAGATCAATGTTTTTGGTTTTAGACTAAATCACAATTACAATATAATGAAATAACCTAAATTTATGTATGCACAGAAAAATAAACTAGAAGGATGTTAATTCACAGCGCAACATTGGTAAATTGTGAAAGGTGAAATTGAAGTTTTCTCTGATGCCTCAGTGGATGATACTGAAAACTGAGGGAGTTCCTTTATCACCAGGGTTTATTGTGGGAGTTTGGATGATTCTGGACTTTACCATTTGTCCTCTATCTCCAAAACCTTAACCTCACTTAATATAAATCAGTTAGTTTTTAAAGGGTTTTAGTCCTATTCTCCAATACCAGCTTTAAAAGAGAACATGCATACAACAGAGTGGCTTAAAACAAAACCGTGTAGACATTATCAACTGTGGCAAATGTAAGGCAACTGGAACTCCCATATGATAGTAGAGAAAGTGTAAATAGGTGCAGCCAGTTTGGAAAAAATTATGGCAGTATACACCGAAGCTGGAATAGCATATCACAGTACCCAGCAATGCTACTATTCTGTAACCAGTACATATGTTCACCAAAAGACATATACAAGAATGTTCATAATAGCACTATACACAGGAAAACCCAAACCGGAAACTACCCAAATGTCCACAAACAGTAGAATGTGATATAGTCATACAATAGAAAACTGTAACAATGAAAATAAATTACCATTACAAACAAAGCAGTTGACTCGAACATACCTAAAGCTAGGAAAGAGAACCAACTGAAAGAAAGAAGGAACAATGCCTGCTGTTTACACGAGACCAAGAATAGTGCCTGCTCCCACTAGCCATACTAGAAAAACTCATAATTCCTGGGGCATTGAACAGCATACTCAGGAAGATCTTGCCTTAGTAGCTGGTAAATAATTCGCTCTAGACTGAATATTGCTCCAGCCTGCCTAACAAGTCATAAAAGCAATACCTGAAAGGATCAGATATTTTCCAAGTAACTGCATCCCAGAAAAAGACCTAGAAAATATATGTGAATAAAAAAATATTCAACCCCCAGTAGGATAAAATTCACAATGTCTAGCACCCAAAGATTACCAGGCAGGAAAACATAACTCACAATGAGAAGAATATCAATCATTGAAACCAACTCAGAATTCACACAGATGTTTGAGTTATTCCACGTTTTCAAAAAATTAGCAACATGGGAGATACCAAGTCACCCAAATTGTATTTCATAGAAAACAATGAGTAGAAATATACATTGGATGAGCTTAACAGTGGAGTCAACATTGCAGAAGAAAAGATGAATGAATGAACTCAAAGGCACAACAATAGAAACTATCCAAAATGAAATACACAGAGACAAAAATCGAAAAAAATTAGAGTATCTGGAGGACAAGTGGTCAAATGGACTAATGTATGAGTAACTGGAGTCCTGCGGATTGGTGGGGGGACGGAAAAATACCTGAAGACATAATGGCTGAAAACTTTTCAAACAAAACAATAAATGTGCATCTCCAAATAACAAACTCCAAGAAGTAACATGAAGAAAATTGCATCAAGGCACATCATATTAAGATTGCTCAAAACCAGTGATAAAATCATAAAAGCAGCCAGAGAACAAAAAGACATGTACACAGGAACAAAGAAAAGGATGACATCAGATTTCTTGTCAGAAAATGCAAGTTAGAATATAGTGGAAAACATCTTTAAAGTACTGAGAGAAAATTCCATACCCTGCAAAATTATCTTGAAAAAAAAGCAAAATGAGAAATTTTCATATCTACAAAAGAAAGAATTCATCCCCAACAGACCCACATACAAGAAATGTTAGAGGACATCCTTCAAGTTGGAAATTTTTTTTAAAAAAATGTTTTTAATGAGACAAAATTCACATAAAAAATTCACCATTTTTAACTATTTTATAGTATACAATTAGTTTTTTTTAAAGAATTATATTTACAATGTTGTGCAACCACCACCACTATTTAATTCAGAAAATTTCCATCACTCTAAAATCACTAAACTACTTTCTGTCTCTATGGACCCGCCTGTTCTGGACATTTCATTTTAATGGAATCATATATGTCCTTTTGTGTCTGGCCTCTTTCACTTAGCATATTTTCAAGTGTTATTCATGTTGTAGCATGCATCACTACTTAATTCCTTTTTTATGGATGAATAATATTCCATTGCATGGTCTATTAGTTACTCAGGCTGCCATAACAAAATACCACAGACTGGACAGCTTAAACAACAGAAGTCCATTTTCTCACAGTTATGTATGCTAGCAGTCCAAGATGAAGGTCCTGTCAGGGTTAGTTTGTGGTGAGACCTCTCTTCCTGGTTTGTGGGCAGCTACCTTTTTGTTGTGTCCTTGCGTGCACAGGAAGAGAGCTCTGATATCTCTCCTCTTATAATGATAGCAACCCTATAGGCTTAAGACCCCACCCTTATGATCTCATTTGACCTTAATTACCACCCTGAAGGCCCAATCTCCAAACACATTCACATTGGGGGTTAGGCCTTCAATATATGAATTTTGAGGGGGTCACAATTCAGTCCATAACACATGGGTATACCAAACTTTCTTCATCCATTCATCAGTTGGTAGGCATTTGGGTTGGTTCTACTTTTTGATTATTATGAATAATGCTGCTATGAACATTCATGCATAGGCTTTTTTTATGGACATATATTTTCAGTTCTTTTGGTTGTATACCTCTGAGTGGAATTGCTGGGTTGTATGGTAATTTTATGTTTAATCTTTTGGGGACTGCCAAACTGTTTCCAGTGCAGCAATGGCTGTACAACTTTATATTCTCACTAGCAGTGTATGAAGTATCTCCATATCCTCACCAACACTTGTTACTGTCCTTTAATAAAAAAGTGTGTATATATATATATATACACATATATATGTGTGTGTGTATATATATGTATATGTATGCATATACATATATATACACACATATCTATCTATCTATCTATCTATCTATCTATCTATCTATCTATCTATCATCTATCTCCCCATCTTAGCAAGTATGAAGTGGTATCTCATTGTGGTTTTGGTTTTGATTTGCATTTCCCTAATGAATAATGATGTTGAACATCTTTTTCTTGTGCTTATTGGTCATTTGTATGTCTTCTTTGATGAAACACATATTCAAGTTATTTGCCTATTTTTTTAATTGGGTGTTTGTCCTTTTGTTGTTGAGTTGTATTTCTTCATATATTGTGGATACTAGATTCTTATGAGGTGTATGATTTGCACATATTTGCTTTCATTCTGTAGGTGGTTTTTTTTTCACTTTCTTGATAATGTCTTTTGATACACAAAGTTTATTATTTTGATGAAGTCCAATTTATCTATTTTTTCTTTTGTTGTTTGTGGACTTGGTGTCATATCTAAGAATCCACTGCCAAACAAAACAATAATCTAAATAGCTCAACAAACTCCAAGCAGAAGTAACATGAGAAAAATTACATCAAGGCACAAGCTCATGCCAAGCTCATGAAGATTTACTCCCATGTTTTCTTTTAAGAGTTTTATAATTTTAGTTCTTAAATATCTGTCTTGTTTCCATTTTAAGTTGATATTTTGTATACAATGTCAAGTAAGGTTCCAACTTCATTCTTTTCCATGTGGCTATCCAGTTGTTCCTGTATCGATTGTTGAAGAGACTCTTCTTCCCCCATCGAATGGTCTTGGAACCCTTGTTAAAAATCAATTGGTCATAGATGTGTGGGTTTATTATTTTTTATTGATTGTATTCCATTGATCTGTCTGTCCTATGCCAGTACTACACTGTTTCTATTACTGTAGCTTTGTATTAAATTTAAATTCATGAAGTATGACTCCTTCAACTTTGTTCTTTTTCAATACTGTTTTGAATATTCAGGGTACCTTGCATTTCCATACGAATTTCAGGATCAGCTTGTCCATTTCTGCAAAAAAGTCAGTTGGAATTTTGATAAGGATTGCACTCAACCTGTAGATCTATTTGGGGAATATTGCCATCTTAACAATATTAAGTCTTTCAATCCATAAACACAGATGTCTTTTCATTTCTTTAGGTCTCCCCTAAGTTTAATAATGTTTTATAGTTTTCAGTGTTCAAGTCTAATACTTCTTTGGTTAAGTTTATTCCTAAATATTTTATTCTTTTTGATGATGTTGTTAATGGATTACTTTCTTAATTTTATTTTCAATTTTCATTGATAGCGGCTGGAAGAATTTTGAGAAGCATGATAGAGAAGGCATCTCTTGCCTTGAACAGACTTAGTAGAAATCTGGATTTGGAGGATGATGTAGGGGAGGGCTCATTTTATAAGAAAGTGGAAGAAGGGAGCTACTTGTTATTTGGTGGCAGAAAGGTAGTGAAATGGTCTCCTGGGGTCATATGAAAAGCAGAACTTTTAAGTGACGATCTTGGTTATTTAGCTAAGGAGATTTCCAAAGTGTTGAAGGTGAGGCCTGATTTTTTTTTTCAAGCTGCTTATAATAAAACATGAGATGAGAAAGATAAATTTAGGGGAAAACTATTAAACATAAAGAAACCAGGATTTGACGATTCTGAAAATCCTCAGTCTCTCTAGATGGCAAAAGATTCTAAATGAAAGAAGGCTGTCAGACCCCCAAAATTCTACTGGCAGGAAGCAGCATGATAAAACTACTTAGCTGCAGACATGTGCTACCTTTCATGATAAAGGAAGGATCACTCAGAAGATGAAACCAAGAGCCCAGAGGGTGGAACAGATAGCTAAGAGGATTTTTTTCCAGGCCTTGAAACTTATAAAGGAACTCCCAGTATTTTTCCAGCTGGGTTTCAGAGTTGATATGGACCCATGGCAGAAGAAAACTGCCATGACTACTACAGCTATAAGAAAGTGGATGCTTCCAAGAATACACAGAAGGGGAAGTGGATTCTTTCCTAGTTGAGCCTCTACATGAGAACCCAGCCCTGGCCAACCCTGATTAAAGCCTTTTGAGATTGTAAGTAGAGGACTAGCTAAGCCATTCCTGGACTTCTGACCCACAAATCTGTGAGATAATAAACACGTATTTTTTGAAGTTGCTAAGTTTGTGATAATTTTTTTGTGCAACATAGAAAACTAATACAAACAATTCTTAAAAAGTTAAATATACATTTAACCATGTAATCCAACCATTCCACTCCAAGAGGAAAGGAAATGTATGTCCCACAAATTCTTGTACACTAGTGTTCATAACATCTTTACATGTAATAGTCCAAAACTGAGAACAACCCAAATGTCCATCAACAGATAAATGGATTAACAAATTGTGGAACAACGGAATACTACTCAGCGATAAAAAGGAATAAATTATTGACACACACACACAGACATGGATGAATCTCAAAATGATCATGCTGAGTGAAAGAAGCTGATAAAAGGTCGATACTATATGATTCTATGTATACGAAATTCTGCAAAATATAATCTAACCAATAGTGAGAGAAAGCAGATTAGGTGTCACTTGGGAATGGTGGGTCAGGCAGGGGCAAGAGGGAGGGATTACAAAAGTAATTTTGGGGCGAAGGATATATACACCGGTTAACTTACCAAATTGTACACGTCAAGTATATATGGTTTATTGTTTATCAAATATTTTTAATAAAGCAGTTTAAAAATGTATTTGCCAGTTGCACAGGGTTGTTTCTCACAGATGATTATATTCAAAGAGGAAGCACAATCTCTGTGTAGTCATCATACACTAGGCCTGGTTACTCATCTACTCACTCTCAAGTATTTTCTAAATTTTTCTTTGTTTCTGTGGGAAACATAAATATGAATCTTTTGCACTCATGAAGCATCTAATCTAATAGACTGGTTAGGGTTTGGGAATCCTAGACAATTATTTTTTATATTGCCATTTTTACAAAGATCCTTACCAGAAGCAAATCCCTCCCAGTGGCTACGTGTCAACTGCTCCATACAGCTCAGGACCCTGCTCCACACGTCATCAAACACGTAAGCAAGGACATCCTCTTTCATGCAGTAAAATGGAGCAATGGGAGGGTACCCTAAGTTCTGTTTCTCTGGAGCTGCTTCTGATTTCTTTCCAGGAAACCCCTCTTCTCTGTAACAGAAGCAAGAAGGAAAGACTTCATGGTTATTCTAAACTGAATGTTCACCACTGTCCTTTGTGCTTCTTAGGCGTGTGCTATGTGCCCAGTTCCCCTTTCCTCCCCAGCATATGGAGCACATGGATTAAGCTGCCTTGTGAACTAAGGGAATTCTCAACAGAGGAGACTGCATTTCCCTGTTTACCCCTAACTCACCCCACTACTCTGCCAAAAAATAGAACAAGAAAAAGAAGAGAGAGAATCATTGTAATTTTTTACCTTACTCAGTGGGCATTGTCAGTTGAACAGCAGTAACGCATACAGAAGTAAGCTTTTTGTTGTAACTGGATAACATTTAGATTAATAATAATGTGACACATTTCATGATGTGCATGTAACTGTGCATCATGAAATGTTATAATTATTTAAGGCAATGATTCATTAGGAAAACAGTCCATGTAGATTATGAAAATACTTTTACTAATCCAAATAAACATTTGGTAATTGGCTGGAAAGGAAAAGGAGGGGAGCACAGCAGCATAGGAAGCTACTCTGACGCTCTCCTGGAGACTGTGTATCTATAACCCAGAAACTCCCAATTGGCCAAGTCTGTCTCTTCTCTGGCAGGGAATTCTAGAATTCTAGGGGGGAAACCTACCTTGTTTCCCTGAATTCTATGGGGGAAACCTACCCTGTTTCCCTGAAAATAAGACCTAGCAGGACAATCAGCTCTAATGTGTCTTTTGGAGCAAAAACTAATATAAGACCTGGTATTATACTATATTATATTGTATTATATATGATATTATATTAATTATATTATATTATACCCAGTCTTATAAAATAAGACTGGGTCTTATATTAGTTTTTGCTCCAAAAGACTCATTAAAGCTGATTATCGGGCTAGGTCTTATTTTCGGGGAAACACAGTAGCTGATAGGTGTATTATAAACTAAGAACAAGCAAATTCTGGCACTGGCTTGGGGTGGGAAGAAATATCTCCCAATCTCGACAGTGACAGTTACGCCTAGGGCAGCAGAGGTCTCAAGAACTAAACAGGAACTGTAGGCAGGAAAGAAGGATGCTGAGAGGTTTATGCAGGGTGCCAAAGATTCTTTCCTGCTCCTTTCCTGAGGGAGAGTTGGCCTCGCATTAAATGGGGGAAAGAAGGCTGATTAGTATTAACTGTATTTAAATTTATATTTCTTTTTAGAGGAGATAATCCATTCATATAATGAAAAAAAATCAGATGGTACAGAATGAAATGTATGTATGTAGTGAAAAATAAGTCTATATCTCTCTTCCCGGTGCTCACTCCCAGAAGTAGACATTATGTATAAGTCTGGAGAAATAGTTACATTATACACTGTACTGCACCTTGCTCTTTTACTTAACAATGTATCTTGGCCCTGGATTCCAATCAGTACATGTAAATTTGATTCTTTTTAAAAATAGCTGCAGAGTATTCCATTGGATATACTATAATATATCTAACTAGTCAGTAATCGATCAACCAACCTTTTGCTCTTATTGTCAATACTGTAGTTAATATCTTTCTACGTACATAGGTCTTTAGCTACATGGGATTATATCTGTAGGCTAAATTCCTATAAATAGAATTAAGTCAAAAGGTATATGCATTTCAATCTGAAAGATAATGCCCACTTTCCTGTAGTATAATTCTCCAATGGTGAAAGAATATGTCTGTTTTCTTATTGAAGGAATTATCAAATTATCTTTTGTTCTCTGCAAATCTGACAGATAAAATAGTATCTCATTATAGTTGTAATTTATATCTCTAATTCTGAATGGGATTGAATTTCATTTCATATATTTAAAATCCATTTTCTTTTTATGTGAACTATTCATGTTCTTTGCCTGTTTTGTCCTTACTGTTTTCCTTATTGATGTACATATTAAGGAAATTAAGTCTTTGTGTATGTGTGAACTGCAAATGTTTTTGCCAGTTTGTCACCTGTGTTTTGACTTTGAGTTTTTTTATATAGAAATTTCATTTTATGTAGTTATTTTTAAGAATTTCTTAAATGATTTGTAGATTTTGTGCTATGATTAGAAAAGCCTTCCCCATTTCTGAATTATTTTTTAAATAATCTTTCATAATTTGTTGTCTTCTAAATTTACATGATTTAATCTGTCACCTTTAAATATTTTATATGTGAAATTTATTTTCTGTAAAGAATAAGTTAGGAAACTTATTTTTTTCTAAATGGTTTTTCCATGTTGCACCAAAATCATTTGCTGAAATTGTTGTATATATTAATTTCCTATAGGTGTTTTGGTTTATTTCAGGGCCATCAATATCTTAAATTAGGAACATTCTAAAGGTCCAACTACTCTGTCATTTTTCAGTCAATATCTCTGGTATCTCTAAAGTGAATGCTGCCTTTCTGTAACTCTTCCCTGTATTACCTGAAAATTCATTTGCGTTTACTATCAGGAAAAGGGAAAGAAATGCCCTAGGGAACACATATAAGCCATTTACATCTCTTTTTATTTTTCCCCCTTTCTTCCGCCTCCACCCACACATTCCGGTTCAAGCCCACGAAGCACAGAGCAGCCCGCAGGAACTCATGGCAGCTCACGGCCAACCTTCTGCTTCTCAGGGCAGCCCAGCTCCAGGGAGAGCTGTTGTTCACAATCTTAGCTGTAGAGGGCGCAGCTACTGGCCCATGTGGGAATCGAACCAGTGACCTTGGCGTTAGGAGCACGGCACTCCAACCACCTGAGCCACCAGGCCGAAACTACATCTCATTTTAAATTAGTTAAATCAGCTTTATTTTCATAAGCTAAAACCAAGGGAGAAGACTGATTTGAGGAAAGGTACAGATAAAGTAAAGAGAAAGGGGGCAGTCTCTGGAAAACCAAAAGAACCTAATTATGATTCTCTTGCAACAATGAGCTAGCTCAGTGGTGGTATGTACAGAAATCTGAATTATGTTTAGCTGATGCTACGATATGTACATTGAGCATGTGAATAAACATGGCTCAGCAGGAAATATGATGGAAAGAAGAGAAGTTCAGAATCACGTGACACAATAATAACTAGACCTAAGCACATCCTCATAGGCTACAATGGAATTCTCACTCACTTTCAGATGTGCTGCTGTGATTATCAATTCAATAGTTTAAGAGGTTAATGTTTCAAAAAGGTAGCATGGAACAGAGAAGAGAGACTAGATTTAGAATCAGATAAAGTTTTAGTTTTAGCTTTACCTCAGACATCTTTTCACTACTCTAATTCTCACCTGTCCTGTAAAGGGGGTAAATAATACCTATGTCACAGGACTATTGTCGGGATACAGTAAGAATAGGTCTAAATAAGCATTATTAATTATAAAGTCTGTGCTGAATATAAGGTTTTTATATAAATTGTATATACCTTTTTCGAACAGGATTTATGTATATGAAGTTCACACCTCTTCAACTGCTTGTATAAAAAGTTTCAGTGTTAAAAAAAAAAGTTTCAGTGTTTCCATGAGTTACTGGTGAAATTTACAAAGGATAAAATCAAATTATGTGGAGAAAACAACTCATTTTAAAATGTTTACTCTCAGGAAGAGGCAAATGACATGTACAGGAAGAAAATATGCAGGGAAGTCTGGAATGTGGAAGCAATAGGAATTTATATCAACTAAGCACATGAACTCTGGTGCCTGAGAAGTAATAGAAAATACATAGTAGCAGAAAGTGACGTAATCTAATTATAGGTGATATTGGTAGTGTTCTTCAGAAAAAATAGATATTAATACTTAAGTAGAGGAGTAAAAAGCATAAAAGACATAATACTCACATATCTGTGTGGTCGAATGCTAGGTATTCCTCTATTATTCCATCAGAGAAGATGACACAATCTTCCTCTTCCATAGAACCCAAGCTAGGGGATTTGGCAATGGAAGATGCTTTATGAACATAAGAAGAGAAATGTAACTTCTTTCCCCTAATACCAAATCTGGGAGAGAAAAAAAAGCAAACATTATGTACAATGTAAACAGTTCTCACAGCAACTCGGTCAGGCGAGTTCCAGCTCAAAGTGCCTCGCCCTGGTGTGTCGACACCTTCCTGGACTACTCTAAGCTTCAGTGCCTCTTCGTTCTCAGAATAGGGAGTGTAAATACTACCCACAGACCTACTCTCCTTAGGTGTATTATGCAGTATCGAATTCTGCTTGCTATCTTTTCAGATGCAACAGCTATGGCTAAAAATTTAAACAAATAAAAATCTAAGAATATTTACATTCATAATTGCATCTTTAAAGGTACCTCAGGAGGTTATATACTTATTTCAATCCATCCTTGTTCAAAATGCAGGCTCCTTAAAGACAAAGATCTTCTCTTATTTATATTTAAATTTCTCTTCCAACCCAGGTATTCAGTGAATATGGGATGACTCACTCATATCAGTTGGTTTACTTTGGACAAAGTCAGTCCAATCTGAGCAATACAGTTTCTTAAAATGGCTCTTAGTTTAACTAAGTATCACATATAACCAATGTATGCTTTGTGTTATTCTTTATACTTTTTTTGTATCTTAAGTTTTTTTTTTTTAATGGGGAAGAAAAAATAACCCTATGGCACTTTTCAGCAAGGCTTGTGGGAAAAGCTTACTGGAAGACATTTTGGAAATAATGTATTAGAAGCCTTAAAATAATATACTTGTTGATTCAGTAGTTTCATTTGTAGGGATTTCCTCCAAGGATATTCCCTGCAAGGTTTAGCTACAAAAATAAATTATTGTCACAGAATTGTTTATAATTTCCAAAAATTAAAACAAGCCCAACTGTTTCAAAATACAGAATTGGGAATTGGTTGTTTAATTAATAGTATATTAATGCAATGGAATAGTATGAGGTCATTAAATGAATGTGGGAGAAAATGGAAGATGCCCACAATAAAATGGTAAATATAAAAAGAATACAAAATATGTAATTTCAAAAAATTATATACATATGTGGCAGAGAATGCTGGATGCCCCCCAATAGCCATTCTCTCCTTCCTAGTATATCACGTCAGTTTAATTCAGGAGCGCAATACACCCACCTCAAAAACTACATTTCCCACTACCGTGCAGCCAGATGTAGCCAATAAGACAGCAGAATTGTTATGTGGGACTCTGGGAAGTCTGTTTAAAGAGAACTGCCTTGGCTATAGGGGTGCCCTTTTACCCTTCTGCCTGTCCTCCTTTTCACTACCTGGAAAGTGAATGTCATGTTTGGAACTCTGTCAGCCATCTTGGACTGTGAAAACAGCTTCAGGAAAAGCATCGTCAGCTAGTATGGTGTAGCAGAAAGATGAAAGGAGCCTAGGACCCAGAAAATACTATGCCACCATTATTCTATCTTTAGATACCTTTTCTCCAGACTTCTTTTAAAATAGAAATAAACTTCTCTGTTATGTAAGCCATTAAATAAAGTGTAGGTTTCATAGGAAGTGATTGGGAAGGTATGATGAAGCCAGACTGTTAAGTACTTTGTGTATTAACTTGGGCTAATTCATAGCATTGAAAAGTAATTAAATTTTTTAAGATGGAATGACGAGATCCTTGCTTTAGAAGATCACTGTGGTGGTGATGAAGAGGATAATGAGGTTAAGAGGCTAGAGCAAAAACAGAAGAAAGAGCTGGTAAGCTGATGAGAGAGCCTGGACCACGTGTGGCAGGAGGTATGGGGATGGAGAGATGGTAAGACAGGAGAGAAACAGTTTAGAGTACCAACACATCTAAACCAGCTGGCATTATTGTTTAAAAAAGTCTCTAAGTTTGAGACTTAAGGTATTTTTTAAGTCTCTGTTCTGAAATTCTAAAATAGTGATTCCCAAATTGTAGTCAACAAGTTTATGATAGTCCATGACAAAATTTTTATTGATCTACACCAAAATGAGCCAAGTAAGGACAAATACCCAGTAAGACTGCCAAATATCCTTTCTTGAAAAGAACTGTCCTTATTTTGAGATTATGTACTTCATGCTCTTTTGTGTTAAAATGTATTTTGTTTTATAAAATACTGGTGTTAGTAGTTTTTTTAAACCGAAACATGACAAAATTAAAAGCTGTCAAACACTGCATATTCAGCATTCCATATGTTACTGTGCTATGGCGTCATTCCATTTGTATTGTTAGCCAGTCATTTCTGTTGTCAGTGGTAATTAATGGAATTATTTGCTTTGAAAAAAAAAGGCTTTTCTGACAAAGTACAGGTCTTTCTCTTAGTTAAAAAAAAACTTCAGTTAGGTGAGAGGGGAAATGTTCCAGTTTCCCTAATGCTGCAGCAAAAAAACAGTATTCTACATCAAAAAACTGTCTTTGCAAATGTTATTTCTAACAAAGGAATCTTAAATTATCAGACTTCAGAGATTACTGTGTCTGAAAAATAACCTTTAACTTCTAAAGTGTTCATAATTCTTTTACTTACTGAAAGAATAACAGTGGTCTTACCTAATAATGTATTGCCCTGGTAGTAATACTTGAGATACGTTTTTTTTTGAGAGGAAAAAAATCATTGGCACTTTTTTCTTCCCCCAGATCCATGGAGGATAAAATGACTTTGCTAGGTTTCTTATTTAAACAGAGTTTAATCTAGAGTCAGCTCATCCGGGTGGAGACTGTAGAAGGTGGAATTTTGTAGCCTTCACGGAGATGTCGCTGCAAGGCCCTCCTGGGCGGTTGGGAGGAACACGTGGCCAAGAGGTCACCTTCCGGACTAGGAGCTGAAAAGTACAGTTAACCACTCTCAGCTCCGTTTCGGACCCACTTTATCTCCCAGTGTACCCAGAAATGACTGGAATAGAGGAAATTTACACGGAGATGTGATCTCATGATGCCCAAAGAAAGAAAACATAATGTAGTACTGTGCAATAGAAAGAAAATACAAATGTGGATGGCCCTACTAGGAGAACTGAAAGAGGCTCTTTCCATGGCTTTTGAGAGCTTCAGAAAAAAAATCTGATTTGTATTTAGCTTGACTGGCTCTTGCATTTAGGATAATGGTTTAAAAAAAAAAAAGGAAATGAAAGGAAAAACTGTAACGTGTAATGAGTGACATGAGGAGGTGTGCTTAGGACAAACAGCAGCCATACCATATTACTTTAATGATTTTTTTAAATTGTGGTAAAAAATATGATATTATGTGTAAGACCCGGTCTTATATTATAGTAAAATAAGACCGGGACTTATATTAATTTTTGCTCCAATAGACTCATTAGTGCTGATTGTCCGGCTAGGTCTTATTTTGGGGGAAACATGGTAAATTTACCATTTTAACCATTTTAAACTGTACAGTTCAGTAGTGTTAAGTTATTCCCATTATTGTGCAACAGATCTCTAGAACTTTTTCATTTTGCAAAACTGACATACCCATTAAACACTAATTATACCTCCCTCTTCCCCGCCCCCTCTCTTGGCAACTACCCTACTTTTATTTCCATGATCTTGACTACTTTAAATATAGCAGACCCTCCTTATCCATGGTCTCACTTTCCATGGTTTCAGTTACCCGGGTCAACCATGGTCCAACAATATTAAATGGAAAATTCCAAAAATAAACAATTCATAAGTTTTACATTGCACACGATTCTGAGTAACATGATGAACTCTCTCAGCCTCCTGCTCCGTCCCTCCCGGGACCTGAATCATCCCCTTGGCCAGCTTACCCATGCTGTGCACGCTACCCCCCAGTTAGTCACTTAGTAGCCTTCTCTATTGTCAGATCAACTGTTGTGGTATTGTAGTGCTTGTGTTCAAGTAATCCTTACGTTACTTAATAATAGCCCCAAAGAGCAAGAGTAGTGATGCTGCCAATTCAGATATGCCAAAGAGAAGCTGTAAAATGTTTGTTATGTATCGTCAGAAGGTCAATAGTAGCCTAACACTATGTCACAATGCCTGTCATTCACCTCATTTTATCTCATCATGTAGCCATTTTATCTCACATCATCACAAGGATGACAGTACAGTAAGACGTTGCATGAGAGACCACATTCACGTAACTGTTATTACGTATATTGTTAGAATTGTTTTATTTTATTATTATTGTTGTTAATCTCTTACTATGCCTAATTTAGAAATTAAACTTTATCATAGGTATATACGTATAGGAAAAAACAGTATATATAGAGTTTGGTTTTTTTGGTGGTTTCAGGCATCACTAGTCTTGGAATGTATCCCCTGCAGATAAGGGGCGGTGGGGTGGGCTACTGCATTTAATATGAGTGAAATCACAGTACATTTGTTCTTTTGTGACAAGCTTATTTTCCTTAGAATAATCTCTTTGAGATTCATTCATATTATTGTAGCATGTGACAGGATTTCCTTCTTTTTTTAAGGCTGCATAATATTTAATTGTATGTATATACCAAATTTTCTTTACCCATTCATCTGCTGGTGAATATTTGGGTGTCTTCCACCTCTTGGTTATTGTGAATAATGCTGCAGTAAACATGAATGTGCAAATATCTCTTTGAGATCCTGCTTTCAATTTTATAGATATAGATACAGATATATAGATATATCCAGGAGTGGGACTGCTGGATCATATGGTAATTCTATTTTTAATTTTTTAAGGAACTTCCATCCTGTTTTCCATAATGGCTTCACCATTTTACATTCCCAACTATAGTGCACAAAGTTTCCAATTTCTCTCTACTTTTCCAACACTTATTATTTTCTGTTCTTTTGATAGTGGATATCCCGATTGGTGTGAAGTGATATCGTTTTGATTTTCATTCCTCTTATGATTAGATATGTTGAGCATCTTTTCATGGTTTGTTGGCCATTTGTATATCTTTGGAGAATTGTCTATTCTAGTCTTTTGTCCATTTTTTAATTGGGTTATTTGTTTTTTTATTGTTGAGTTGTAGAAGTTCCTAATATATTCTGGATATTAACCCCTTATCAGATATGTGATTTACAAATATTCTCCCCTATTCCATAGGTTCCCTTTTCACTCTTGATTATTTCTTCAGCTGCACAGATATTTTTAAGTTTGATATAGTCCCATTTATCTGTTTTTGCTTTTGTTACCTACATTTTTGGTGTCATATCCAATAAATCATTGCCAAATCCAGCATCCTGAAGCTTTCCCCCTATGTTTTATTCTAGGAGTTTTATAGTTTTAGGTCTTTTTAGGCATTTAATCCATTTTCAGTTAATTTCTATACATGGTGTAAGGTAAGGACCCAACTTCATTCTTTTGCATGTGGATACCTAGTTTTCCCAACACTATTTGTTGAAGAGACTGTCCTTTCCCCCATGGTGTAGTCTTGGCATCCTTGTTGAAAATCATTTAGCCATATATGCAATAGTTTATTTCTGGACTCTATTCTTTTAATGATTTTTTTAAAGGTTATAATTCTGCATATAGTCATACACTTTAGCTACTTATTAGATATTATAGTTAATCTTTGTTGAGGTATGTATTTAAGCTAGGGGTAGACAAGCCCTTCAAGCTAACTTGAAGCAATAGAATGCATGGTTGTTTTTCAAGTGGAAATGTCCTCAAACTCATCTTTTCAGAGTCCTTTTTTTTGGCCTGTGTTTTCTCCTTATGCTGCCACCACCTTCTATTATTTACGATTCCTGGAATTCCATTTTGACATAGACACTAATATTTGTTTTAATTGATAGCATTGTTTTGAAACCAAAATAACAATTTATACATTAATTCATTTTCATGTAGTTTGTTATCATATAAATATGATCTGTTTTAATTTAGTGGAAAAAAAAAAAAGGAAAAGAGTTGAATGCTAACCATGTTCTAGGCACTGTGCTAGGTGTTCGAGATAAAAAGAAGATACTGTATTTTGTGTTCATTGTACCACTTGCCTCTGGCCCAAGAATGCCTCAAGAATAGAAACTGGACCAAATACCTTGCTTAGTACGTTTGAGATGAAAGAAAGCCAGTGTAGGAGGATTAGTGAATGAGAGAGATCAAGATAGAGATGTACTCTGGGGCCAGCTTATGATATATTAGGTTGGTGCAAAAGTAATTGCAGTTTAAAAGGTTAAAAATAAATGCAATAACCGCAATTACCTTTGCACCAACCTAATTTTAGATTTTTATCTTAAATTCAATGGGAAGCTACTGAATATTTTTAAATGGGAGACAGAAAGGATCAACCTTGAATTTTAAAAGGAAAATATGATGTAATGTGGAGGGGCAAGAATGGATATAGTTTGAAATGTTATTTTTGTAGAAAGT
Organism: Rhinolophus sinicus; assembly: GCF_057876585.1. NCBI lineage: Eukaryota > Metazoa > Chordata > Mammalia > Chiroptera > Rhinolophidae > Rhinolophus > Rhinolophus sinicus. The sequence continues at coordinate 50,583,905 of NC_142515.1, read as the reverse complement.
CTCAGTATTTAATAAACCTCATATTTTATGGCAACCTAGTTTGTTAAACTGAAAAAATAAAAATGAATTCATGACACATTTTCCCACGCTTCTTACTACAAAAAATGGCAAGATAGCATCAGCACCACCAACTTACATACCCTCACTACCCAAATTTGGTTCTCAAATACTATTAGCCTCTCAAAGGAATTAGATCTCCTTGAATTTCAGCTGATTCTTGAAGAAAAATTTAGGATGGGCCTGGAACATCCTACTGTATCTTGGAAGCAAGAATACAGTCAAAACAAAGGAACTAGCTTGATATGGCCAAGTTGTAACAATTGAAGCATCAATAATAATCATGGTTAATTAAAACATGTAAAGATTTTGAAATGCTATGAGTTCATAATGGTACTCAAGAGAGAAAATATCAAGTATGGACAAAGTAGTAGTTACATGAAAGTAAATATCATGGATTATGTCTAATTTGTTACTGCTTTCCATGAGTAGTGGTATGTTGATATAGCTGGGTAATTTGTTTCATGTAAGTATATATCTGGGTATAAAGTATAGATAGGTATTTGTTTTACTTTTTGGTCTGGTCAAATCACTACAAGTGAAAAAGGCATCAAAAGCAAGTATTACCACAACTCTTAGATGGTATCAAATAAGTAAAACTGTAGTCTTACGAAAAAGTATAGGAATAAGTAAAAAAATCAATAAAAAATATGATATTTTACAATAGATTTAAATAAAGGTAAGCATAGGTTTTGAAATAATTCTATTTGTGAATATTTTGTTGCTATTTGAAGAGTTTGAGTTGCTCAAAAGAATTACCCATACTATACTACCCCTTTTAAGCTAAAAAACTAATAGTTTAACTTCTGTAGAGAAATTAAGATGTAATTATTATTACATGTTTAAACAAAATCACTTTTTAAAAAAAAATTTTAAGGTCTGTTTCTTAGACCCTAGATTTCTTTAAACCAGTCTACGTACACATTTATTCCAAGAGGGAAGCGCCTGTGTGTGAGTGTGTGTGTGTGTGTGTGTGTGTGTGTGTGTGTGTAAATAACAAAAACATCCTTAAACCCAAAGTAATATCTTACTTTTTGAACAAAAAATTTTGTAACAAAATTGAATATGCAAAAAGACTATGGTCAGTCTTAAAGAATTTGCTGTGTTTTATTAAATACCAATAAGTAGGAAGAAATATTTTAATCCCTTTGTATAACTGGTAGACTATAATACTTGGGCATTCGGATACATAAATACTTACATGGTAGACTCTCTTTCTTGAGACAGTGTTGCCTCATGTGAAGCTAAAATACCAGAAGGGGATCTAGGATACAGTTCATAACCTTCACTTGGAGTGATTATCTGCTTACCCAGAATCCTTCAGAGTGAACATAAAAAAGATTATTAAGCACCTTCACTGGGCATACATACAAAAATGTAGATATTTTTGGAACAAATTTGATGGCTCTACATAGAAGTCCAATACACACATAGTCTGATATTGACTAAGAATGGTTCTTAACACAAGAGTTTTCTCTGTCATGTGAGGACACAATAAGAAGGTGGCCATCTGCAAGCCAGGAAGAGATCCCTCACCAGAACCTGACTACTGGCACTCTGATATCAGACTGTGAGAAATAAATTTCTGTTGTTTAAGAAAAAAACCAAAAAAAGATTTTTAGGAGAAAATGTGAATACAGAAATATAGAGCCTTATCACAGTTATATCTCTCTTCCATAGAATAGACATGGAAAAGAGAAAGCTATAGTCTCCACCCCTCCTCCCCCCCAAAAAAAAATTCAAGGAAGTTGAGCAAACATTTGTAATTTGCCCTCCATCTTCTATAATAATCTTCATTAAATCTGCCAAAATGGGTGAAAGCCAGGCCAAATTAGTGAAAACCATGAATTATATTCTTAAGAACATGAAGCTTTATAAATTTTATGTATGTGTAGTAAGTGCACTAATACAATTTCTATTGAAGAGAAGATTCCTAACAACTTATGTCTGCTTTCAACTATACATAAGAATTTACCTGTAAATAAGAGTGTGAACAAATATATTTTCTGACCCTCTTGTTCAAAAGAAGGACTCTGGACAGCCATAATACACAGATATCTGCTGCTAGTATAGAAATTATTTTACTGGATTAGGATGACATGTTGGTAGTTATGAAAATTCCAAGAAACTTCCATCAACTTGAGTTTACTCTCAACTGAGGCTTTATACTGTATGGCCTTATTTCCATTCATCAAAACCATGCCTGTAAATATTCAGAATACAAGCTTTTCTGGAAATCTGCTTTTCAAATTTTAGTATTAGCCATGAATACAGGTTAACTCTAGGGCTTCAATACCTGAGGTGAGGAAAACTACATGTCCACTGTTGGCACTCTTCTTGTAGACTCTTGGTATGTACACTCAACTTCTGCTCATACAAGAGCTCATCAATGGCTGTAAACATTGCCTGGACTTTTTCAGTGGCATTTTGATCAAGTTCCTAGAAAAAAAAAATAACACCCCAAAATATTTAGGTGAACTTCAGTATCTGTTAAAAATCATAAAGGTTGAAAGCAATAAGATTTTGTTTCATTTTCAATATTTGGTCCATTTGAAATATTGTTGAATGTCCATGAAAGAAAAGTTAAGTTAAAGAGGACATACAAATGGCAAATAGACATAAAAAAATGCTCAACATCACTAATCATCAGAGAAATGCAAATCAAAACCACAATGAGCTATCACTTCACCCCAGTCAGAATGGCTATCATCAACAGGACAAATAGTAACAAGTTTTCTCCAACAAGTGTGGAGAAAAAGGAACCCTCATACACTGTTGGTGGGAATGCAGACTGGTGCAGCCGTTATGGAAGGCAGTGTGGAGGTGCCTCAAAAAATTACGAATAGAATTACCATATGACCCAGCAATCCCTCTCTTGGGTATCTACCCAAAAAATCTGAAAACATTTATACATAAAGACACGTGTGCTCCAATGTTCACTGCAGCTTTGTTTACGGTGACCAAGACATGGAAACAACCAAAATGTCCTTCGATAGATGAATGGATAAAGAAGTTGTGGTATATATACACAATGGAATACTATTCGGCGGTAAGAAAAGGTGATATAGGAACATTTGTGACAACATGGATGGATCTTGCGAGTATGATGCTAAGCGAAATAAGTCAGACAGAAAAAGCAGAGAACCATATGATTTCACTGATATGTGGTATATAAACCAAAAACAACAAAAGAACAAGACAAACAAATGAGAAACAAAAACTCATAGACACAGACAATAGTTTAGTGGTTACCAGAGGGTAAGGGGAGTGGGGGGTGGGAGATGAGGGTAAGGGGGATCAAATATATGGTGATGGAAGGAGAACTGACTCTGGGTAGTGAACACATAATGGGATTTATAGATGATGTAATACAGAATTGTACACCTGAAATCTATGTAATTTTATTAACAATTGTCACCCCAATAAATTAAAAAAAAAGTTAAGTTAGTGTTTTCATATCTTAGAACATTCAGATGTGCTCCCTATTTCTATTTAAAGAAAATGTATAGAAATATTACTTTTCTAAAGTAACATTTTCTTCATAATAAAAATACAGTATTGTAATCATTTTGAAAAATCCAGAAAAGTATAAAAAAAATAAAAACTACCAATAATTCTACCATTCTAAGATAATGATTGCTAATTTTAGTATAGTTTCTTGGTGTCATGCCAGTATTTTTTAGAGCTTAGGGTAGACAATCAGTTGTGTGTGTGTGTGTGTGTGTGTGTGTGTGTGTGTGTATTACTTTGTAGCCTGCACTTTTTCACTTTACAATTTAGGTTATATCTTTGTCCTGTGTAATCTATCTTTTAGCAGCAGCCAAAGGGATGGCTGTAAAGTGTGACTCTGACAGGTGATCATGTTACCTAATGCTCTGCTTGCTCTCTACTTCACCTGTTTATGCACCCTTTTACATTCCAGTGTAAGAAATGTTATACTTTCTTTTAAAAGTATAAGATGAAAAATACACATTTTCACTCTAAGAATGAAAGTCAGCTTCTACAGAATAAAAAGGGCTTGCTAGGTAGATATGAAGGTTAACTGTAAAAACAATACAAATATATATTTTTAAATTTCTTATGTTTTTAAGCTCCTCGGGGTGCATGTGTGTGTGACGAGAATTTCATAGTATCAGTGAACTTTGTTATTCTTTACTGTTAAATATTTATCTACTTAAATTCTACTTATGTCAGCTTTATTTTGCTAGTATTTGCCTTATAACTTTTCACATCCCTTAATTTTCAACATTTGGGTGTCTTTCCATTTTTGACATGTTTCTTTAAATAGCATGTAGTTGGATTTTTAAAATCCAATTTCAGAGTCTATCTGTTATTATTATGTAAATTTTATCCACTTATAATTATTGTAATGTGCAACATTTGGACTTATTTCTACCATTTATTTTGTGTTTTCTACTTGACTTTGTTTTTCTTGCTTTTTTATCCTGTTTTCCTTCTGCTACACTGAATTTTCCTTATTCCCCTATCAATTGGAAGTTATTCATTAAGCTTATAGTCTTTTAGTAGTTATACTTAAAATTTTAACATCCATACTCTCTTATTTTTCTAACAAAGTCTGAAGATTGTCAGTATTTCAGTCCTCCACTGAAACACAGCAAGAACTTTGATCATTTTGTAATATATATATATATATAAAATCATTATATTGTACACCTTAAACTAATACAATGTTATATGCAAATTATATTCCAATTTTAAGAAAGGAAAATAGAAAAGGAGAACAAAGATATGAGACACACTGTGAGGATAGAATCCACAGAACCTGATGACTTATTCTATAAGAGAGGTGGTTGTGAAAATGAAATCCAAGCCCTCTATTCTGGGTGATAGAAAGGAAGATACTCGTAATAATAGTGGACATTCATCAAATAAAATATTCTTAACAGAGAAGATCTCAAAGGTCCTTATACTAACTAACCTATCTCTGTCATATCTTTTTTCATTTAACTTTGTATTTTGACCTAATTTTAGACTTAGTATCATACCATATCAATTGTTAAAGCAGGAGAGATAAACACTTAGGACTTCTCAGGAAACATTCTTACCAGTGTTTTTCAAGCTTTAGGATCATGTGGATCATGAAATCAATTTAAAATGTTATGAAATAATACCAAGAAAAGTGAAATAGAATCAAGCAGAACAGAATGTAAAACACAGTGATCACTCATATAAAGGTTATTACTTCGTGGAATTTTGTCTTTTGTTTTACGTACACACACTGGGTCGCACTGTCAACTACATGTCTTAATGTGAGTTGCAGTTTAAAAAGTTTGAAAGCCACTAACAAGGACAATGCCCAACAAGCCATCTTTCTAGTCTAAACCCTCCCTTCTCCAGTTTACAGGATTAAGAGTATTGACAGGAACAGAAAGGGATGTAGTGGCTTGAGGCATCTTTCATCACTTTGACAATGAACGAGAATCCAATTATATAAAACAATTTTTTTTATTATCTTAGTTTCAGGTGTACCAAACAACGTAATGATTAGACATTTACACCCCTCACAAAGTGAAAACCCCCCACCAAGTCTACTACCCCTCTGACATCGTATATAGCTGTTACAATACCATTGACTTATATTCCCTATGCTGTATTTTACATCCTGTGACTATATATATACACATATACACTTGTATCTATACCAGGGTGCCAAAAAAAATGTACACAAGTGGACACTTTGGTCAGCATTGCTCAAGCAGTAGTTTGCTGTAATCAAAAGTGTCTGTATGCTGATGGTAACCACTTTGAGCACCTCTTGTAATTGCAGAAGTCAAACGTGACTTGTATTCATCTTTTGCTATTGGTATATATTGAGTATTACAATTTTAATAGTTTTTTCTTTTCTTAAAAGGTGTATACATTTTTTTGGCACCCTCTGTATTTTACCCCTTTTACCCTCTTCTACCACCCACTCTCCCCCTTTATCCTCTGGTAACCACTAAACTGTTATCTGTGTCCATGAGTTTTTGTATGTTTGTTTTGTTCATTTGTTGCTTTCAGTTTTATGTCCCACATATGTGTGAAATCATACGGTTTTTTGACTTTTTCTGTCTGACTTATTTCGCTTGGCAAATTGTCTTTTCATCTAAAAATAAAACACTACTTTCCAAGGATTAATGTTTTTCCTCTTCTCTAACTCCCCTCTCACCGTTTTTTTGTTTTTGAGGCTAACTAGAATTACATTTTTATTCAATAAATGAAAAACACAGTAACAAAAAGTATTCTTCACAATTGAAACGTAATCTGTATTTAGGGGCGGTCAGATGGCTCAGTTGGTTAGAGCACGAGCTCTGAGCAACAAGGTTGCCAGTTCAATTCCCACATGGGCCAGTGAGCTGCACCCTCCACAACTAGATTGAAGACAACGACCTGCCACTGAGCTGCTGGAAGGGTGGCCGGATGGCTCAGATGGTTAGAGTGCGTGCTCTCAACAACAAGGTTGCCGGTTTGACTCCCGCATGGGATGGTGGACTGCGCCTTTGCAACCAGATTGAAAACAGCAACTGGACTTGGAGCTGAGCTGCACCCTCCGCAACTAAGACTGAAAGGACAACAACTTGACTTGGAGCTGATGGGTCCTGGGAAAAAACACACTGTTCCCCAACAAAGTCCTGGAAATATACACTGTCCCTCAATAAAGTCCTGTTCCCTTTCCCTAATAAAATCTTAAAAAATAATCTGTATTTAGGGGTGGCCAGTTGGCTCATTTTCGCCAGTTCGATTCCCATATGGGTCAGTGAGCTGCACCCTCCACAACTAGATTGAAAACAACGACTTGACTTGAAGCTGAGCTGCACCCTCCACAACTAGACTGAAAAACGACTTGACTTGAAGTTGATGGGTCCTGGAAAAACATACTGTTCCACAATATTCCCCAATAAAAGATTAAAAAAAAAATCTGTATTTAGTTATTTATAATGGGATGAGAGGACTCTCATTTTATATCCCGAAATCAGGTGTCATAAATATAATAGTTTATGTATTGAATTTGAATAAAGTTTTATTGCAACACAGTCATACCCATTTATTTTTGCATCGTCTATTGCTGCCTTTTCATTACAGTGACAGAGATGCGGGTCCTGACAGAGCCTAAAATATTTACTGTCTTTACAGAGAAAGAACACCTACTAATCTAAAAGATAAAGAACTCCTACTAATTAACATGAAAGTAATAAACAAATCAAAGAATAAATGAGAACGAAATATAAACAGGCAATTCACAGACTACAAATATGTGCAACATCATGTATGAACTCTCCAAACATAATGCTGAGCAAAAAAAAACAGATACAAAGATTATATACTGTATGATTCCACTTACACGAAGAGCAAAGAAAAGCAAAACTGGTGATAGAAGTCAGAATAGCCTATTTTGAAAACTCAGTGTCTGGCAAAGATGAAAAACTTTGATAATTCACTGTTCTGGTCAAGTGTGTAGGAGAACAGGCCTTCCATACGAGTATGTTGCTGGTGAGGCTGCAGATTGGAATAATTTCTATAGCGGTCAATTTGGCAACAGCTTTCAAAATTACAAAAGCACATGCCTTTTGAACAGCAGTTCCACCTCTAGAAATTGATCCTCAGATATATTCACATTTATGTAAAACATCATATGTACAGGGTATATAAATGCAGCATTTTTTGGTAATAGCAATGGCTGTGCAGCCATTAAAGAACAAAGAATTTTTTAAATATAGAATTCTTCAAAATATATTGTTAAGTGAAAAAATAAATGGCACTGAACAGTGTATAATGACAAACTATGTAAAAATAAAAATAATTAAAATGTACAGAGTTAGCAAAGGAATCAATTAAATGTGTTAATAAAGAATTCCTGTCTAGTTCCTTATTTTAATTGAAATAACTTTATTGTTTTTGTCATTTAAACTGATATTTGCTATTCAGTTGGCAAATAGTCATTATCGGGTCTTAAGGGTTTCCTTCTCCCATCTTATTGAGAATTTTTATAAGGAATGTTTTTGAAATTTACCAGATACTTTTTCAGCAGCGATTGGTTTGATCATATTTTTTCCTTTGAATCACTGATGTTATTAAACAGGATCAAATATATGGTGATGGAAGGAGAACTGACTGGGTGGTGAACACACAATGTGATATATAGATGTATTACAGAATTGTACACATGAAACCTGTGTAACCATTGTCATCCCAATAAACTTTAATAAAAAATAAAAATAAAAAAACAACAACAAAAACATACCAATACATTTGCAGATACTGACCCATCTTTGTATTCCTAGAATGAACCTTACTTGATTATGTAAAAAAAAAAATCAACCCAAAGCCTATAAAACTAAAATAGAACAGAATTTGGTTAGCTATTTTTATGACTGTTGGCTATAAAATTTTAAATAATAGATATAATTAGAATAAAAAAAGGAATGTCTTCCTTCATATCATTATATATTAACTTTGAATTTTAAAACACTATTTCAAAAGAAATAAACCTAAGAATATAACCTCCAGAATGATTATAAATAATAAATATATTTAGCAAAGTAGTAGGCCATTACATTGGGACAGGAAACTATATCCCTATAGACCAGAGATAGTTCAAAAACACTAAGATATTATAGTTCAAAAGTAAGTAAAATGTAGAATTAAATTCTAAATTCAATTTTAATATCACTTGTAACTTACAACAGGAGATTTACTCAAAGGAAATAATTAAACAAGACTAAAGGAAGGTCTAAATAAAATAACTATATTTCTGGCTAGAATACTAAGTTCAGTTAAGATGACAAATGATTGAAATGTGTATACCAAGTACTTAGCACAGTGCCTGGCATCTACTAAATACTCAATAAATGTTCTCTCTACACCTTCCCTAATTTAATATAAAGTTATAATGCAATACCAATTAAATCCCTGATGAATATTTTATAAAATTTGATAGAAATGAAAATAAAATTTATCTGGAAGAGTAAAGAGGATGCAAATACTTAATGTTATATGTTGTTTAATGAACACTAGTAGATTATCCCTAAAGATTTAAAAAATATCATGAAGACTACATGACATTTAGTCAAATATAGAAAAATTAGTCAAATAAAATATTCAACAGCATAAGAACAATTCATACCTCACACCATATATTATAAAAAAGGTCTGGTGTGTTAAAAACTAAAACATGCAAAATTCTATTAAAAAGGTATGAAGAACATATTATATCTTTCTAAAGATAAAATCCTGACTAGTAAAGAAATGAGGGTCAATAGTGAGAAGGTTATATTTGAATATTTTTGAAAAATCTGTTACACAATAAATTCCAAAGGAAAGGAAAACAAGAGAATAGGAAACATTTGTGATACATTCATGACGTATAAAGAGATTTTGACATAGTAGAGAAAGTGTTTAGCACAGTGTCTGGCATCTACTAATTCTAATATAGAGACAATTGATGGAAATACATAATTAGTACACTCAAACCTCACAATAAGTGATCACATTCATTCATTCATTCCCTTTGGATAAAATTTAAATTCTTTACCATGGCCTACAGTGGTTAATGTGATCTAGAACTGCCTACCTCTCCAATCTCATTTGTGCTTTTCTCCCCCTGTACACTATTCTCCCATCACCCTGACCTTTTTTTAGTTCCAATAACATATCAAACACTTTCCCTTGAAAATATAAAGCTCTTTTCCTCCTTAGGGCTTTTGCATCTGCTGCTGGTTACCTGTCTGGAAAACTCTTTTCCTTACTCTTCACGTGGTTAACATTTGAATCCTCAAGTCTCAGGTCTACTCAACCTGATGACTCTACCTAAAGTGAATCCTTCTTAGAATGTCCTATGTCAGCACCCTTAGAGCTCTTATCGCCTTTTGTAGTTTTATTTGTTTTTGTTAATCTCCCTTATTAGACTGTTGAATCACATAAGTCTCACCCCCACATTCCCAAGCACAGTGTCTAAAAACAAATGTGCACAATAAATATTTGTTGAATGAATGAAGAAAAACTGAAAACCTAAATATTAGATAATAAGAGAAAGATCAATTATGATACATTAAAACAAGGAAATGTTATGTAACTACATATAACTATTCAACTGACAGGTATGAAAGTAGTAAAAGAAAATGTCTATATGAAATAACAGTGAATGAAAATCAGACCACAAAATAGGATGCACATACAATGTAAGGGAAGTATACATACATCCAAATTTAAATATGGAAAATAATTCATGGCGATAATAATTGGTTTTAATAATTGGCAGACTTTTCGTAAAGAAAGCAAGTTGCTTGGGGCCGGCTGGGTGGCTCAGGCGGTAGGAGCTCTGTGCTCCTAACTCCAAAGGCTGCCGGTTCGATTCCCACAAGGGCCAGTGCGCTCTCAACCACAAGGTTGTGGGTTCGACTCCCGCAGGGGATGGTGGGCTGCGCCCCCTGCAACTAGCAACGGCAGCTAGACCTGGAGCTGAGCTGTGCCCTCCACGACTAAGACTGAAAGGACAACAACTTGAAGCTAAACGGCACCCTCCACAACTAAGATTGAAAGGACAACAACTTGCTTGGAAAAAAGTCCTGGAAGTACACACTGTTCCCCAATAAAGTCCTTCCCCTTCCCCCAAAAAACCTTTAAAAAAATAAAGAAAACAAAGCAGGTTGCTAACGACAATATTGTATAAAGTCAGTGTTCTGGAAAAGTGCTTACAAAATAATATTAAGTGGAAAAATGGAACATAATATTCTATGTATACCATGATTACAGCTAGGCCAAATTAAACATAGATTGAAAGAGGATACAGAAATAAAAATTCCTATTGCATCAAGGTGATAGACATGCTTAAAATTTTCATTTAAGTTGTTTTTTTTAAATAAATTTTATTGGGGAATATTAGGATACAGTGTGTTTCTCCAGGGCCCATCAGCTCCAAGTCATTATCCTTCAATCTAGTTGCGGAGGGCGCAGCTTATTGGCCTATGTGGGAATTGAACCAGCAACCTTGTTGAGAGCTTGCGTTCTAACCAACTGAGCCACCCGGCCGCCCCAAGTTGTTGGTTTTTAAAAAATAGTATTTTATAATGGGAGATAGCCATAAATAAATAAATGAAGGAAGGAATCAATCTACCTGTCTCAACACCCAATTAATAAGAACTGAATAAGATTTCAGGTAAATATCTTTAGTCCTTTCTTCTAACATATATAAGCAAAAATATATATAAAATAAAATTAGAACCACACTATACATATTCTTTTTAACCTGCTTTTTTCCCATTTAACAATAGATCACATTTTTAGGGTACATTTTCCCAGTGTAGATGGCTTAATAACAGACTTTCAAAAAAAAAAAAAAAAAAAAAAAAAATATATATATATATATATATATATATTTTAAACAGGACTTTATTGGGGAACAGTGTGTACTTCCAGGACTTTTTTTTCCAAGTCAAGTTGTTGTCCTTTCAATCTTATTGTGGAGGGTGCAGCTCAGCTCCAGGTCCAGTTGCTGTTGCTAGTTGCAGGGGGTGCAGCCCATCATCCCTTGGGGGAGTTGAACCGGCAACCTTGTGGTTGAGAGGACGCACTCCAACCAACTGAGCCATCCAGGAGCTCAGTGGCAGCTCAGCTCAAGGTGCCCTGTTCAATCTTAGTTGCAGGGGGCGCTGCCCACCATCCCTTGCGGACTCGAGGAATTGAACTGGCAACCTTGTGGTTGAGAGCCCACTGGCCCATGTGGGAATCGAACCGGCAGCCTTTGGAGTTAGGAGCATGGAGCTCTAACCACCTGAGCCACCGGGCCGACCCCTCAAAAATATTTTATACAAGGTCACATGAGTGTTACATTGGTAAAGAGACACATCAGTGGACTGAGCACAGCAAAAGCAGTACAGCCAGGGCCCAGATCCATACTCATCTGCAATTGCTTAAGTCAAACACTAAGTGAGCAGCTCTAAAAATTAGCTACTATAAGACAAAGCAAACACTGAGAGGGTGAAGACTGATGCTTCTTTGTAACTTATAAAGTGTGACAAATTCAAGTAGTAAAATGTAAAGAAACAATGCAGGAGAGTGAAGGAATGAAAAATACTGACAACACAGACAAATCCAAACTCCCAGAATGTCTCCCACATGCTCCATCAGACCAGTAACATACAACTCACACCATATCCCCAGGAGAAGTCCGAGCTGCCTTCAGTAGAGATCCCTGTATAACTTGGAAAAGCAGACCTTGAGTTCCCAGTGTCAGCTGATGTAAAAGGTGATTCTTGTGTGATGTCAGACTCACTAAATGCACAATGTAGAAGGAGAGAAAACAGAAAAAGTCTTATATTTCCTCAAGTTTCTGCATTAGCTACTCAGCAATTTAGTAGATGATAAGCATGTGCACAAATATATCCACAGAAGCAAAAATAAAACATCCACAGATGCTTGAAATTTAAGCATCATGTAAAAGTCCTACCTTATTTCTATAGAACTGATGGCAGTCATTGTACATAATTCTAGTCACAGTTTATAATGAATACTGTAACATTCCACCTATAACATATACCCTTGACAACTAAAGACATTTCAAAAATATTAGCAGTATCTGAACTTGTATGGCACTTGCACAGTTTACCAAGAACTTTTGCAAATATTAATCCCATTTTATCCTCACAACCTGGTGATGCAGAACTCAATTAACCTCATTTTCAAAACACAGAATTTGAGGTTTAGTTGTAGGTTTTGAAACTAAGTTTTATGACTATAATTTTTCCTGTGACAAACACATTGCTTCTCAGAACCCTCTTTGAAGTTATAGTCCCCTATGTTCTATTTCTTAAAATAATACATGCATCTAATATTTACTCAGCATTTACCATATGCCAAGCATTGTGCCAAATTTTGCATACTTTATCTCATTTATATTCACAACACTCTTTAAGAGAGACTATTATCAGGTAAGTAACTTGCCCAATTTTACTCAGTTAATAAATGGCAGAACCAGGATTAAAAATTAGATCTGTTGGACTCCTCCTGAGTCTATGCTTTTAAGTGCTTTATAATACTACTTTGCAAAGGTTATGAAAATAAGTATGATGTGTTTCCATTAGCTGTTCCAGAATGAAATTGAATGGTACTAAAAACGTGATAAAAAAAAAAAATGTTTTCTTTCATTACTACAAGGCCTGAAGCCAATCCTAAACCAAAAAACAAAACTTTTGCCATTATCAAGTATAATAAGCAAACAAGTACACTTTGTGTTATTACCTTTGGGAACTTGTATCTTTTTCATGGCTGCCATTGGTAGAAGACAGTTCATCCAGCTGCTCTGGAAGAGGATGATGATTAAGAGCATATTTTGTTATTCCTTTCCTGTAAAAGATAAAAAGAAAGGTACATTTCCTATAAACAAAACATAGATACTTTTCAGAAACTTGATCTAGAAGTTAGTCACCTACTTCTTGCTGCTCTGGGACTACACTGTCAAGTACACTAGCTACTAGCAATTAAAATGTGATTAGTCAGAAATGAGATGCACGGATGCACTTTAAGTGTAAAACACAGGATTTTGAACTCTTAGTACAAGAATATACAGGATCTCATTAATTATTTTACCTTGATTATATTGTAAAGTGAAATGTTTTAATATATTGAATTAAAATATTCTTAAAATTTCACTGCAAATTGAAAATATAATAAAGTATAACCACACACCTATCAGAACAGCTAAAATAAAATATGGTGATAACACAATGCAGGCGAGGATATGGAGAAACTGGATGTCTCATATACTGCTGGTGGGAATGTAAAATAGTACAGCTACTCTGGAATAATTTCGGTTTTTTATAGAATTAAACATGCATTTACCATATGACCTCGCCATTGCACTCTTGGGCATTGATCCCAGAGAACTTATGTTCACACAAAAATCTATATACAAATGTTCACAGCAGCTTTATTTATAATTTAAAAAAACCTAGAAACAACTGAAATGTCCTTTGATGAGTGAATGGTTAAAGTCTGGTATATCCACACAATGGAATATGATCCAGCAATTAAAAGGGAGTGAACTACTGATATATGCAACTACTTGGATGGATTTCAACGATATCACGCTTAGTGAAAAAAGCCAATCTCAAAAGGTTATCCACTATATGATTCCATTTATATAACATCCACAAATGACAAAACTATAGCGGTAGAGAAAAGATCATTGGTTGTCAGGAGATGGAAAAAGGTATGAACAGAAAAGGGTATACAAGAACATTCCTTGGTGGCGATGAAACAGCTCTCTATATTCATTGTACTAGTGGTTCCACAAATCTGTAAATGTGATCAAATTGCACAGAACTATGTACTCACATACAAAAAAGAGTGGATATAAAAACTGGTGAAAACTGAATAAGGTCTATAGTTTACAGTATTGTACCAATGTCAGTTTCCTGGCTTTGAAATACTACTACAATTACATACGATGTCTTCATTGGGGGAAGCTGGGGGAAGGGTTCATGGGACTCGATGTATATTTTTATAACTTCATGTTAGTCTATATTTCAAAATAAAAAGGTAAAAAGATTAATTTCACCAGTTTCTATTTTTTTCAAATAATATATATATATATTTTAATTTTATTGGGGAACAGTGTGTTTCTCCAGGGCCCATCAGCTCCAAGTCATTGTCCTTCAATCTAGTTGTGTAGGGCACAGCTCAGCTCCAAGTCCAGTCGCCCGTTTTCAATCTTAGTTGCAGGAGGCGCAGCCCACCATCCCATGAGAGAACCTGCAACCTTGTTGTTGAGAGTTCGTGCTCTAACCAACTGAGCCATCCAGCCACCCCGTTTCTACTTTTTTTTTTTAAATGTGACTACCTGAAATTTTAAAATTATAGATGTGGCTTATATTTCTATTGGACAATGCTGCTATAGAAAGCTCAATATGTGCATGAGAATAAACTATGGGATCAATTATTATATGTTCTAGTCCTGATCATCTATAGACTTTCCTTCCCCACAAAATCCTGTACTGAAATAAATTTAGAAAGCATGATAGGTTAAACAAGGTTATACAGGTTTCTTTACAAGAGGTCTTCCCGGGGCCTTTAATATGCAAATGTATATTATAAATCTCTAATACTCTATTTCTAGGAGAGGAAACTGAGGCACAGGGAGATTAATCTGCTTAAGGTCATATGGCTGGTAAGTGCTGGAGCCAGGAGTCAAATCTTAAGTAGTCTGGCTCTGAAGCTTTGCAGAGCAAACAAATAGTTTGAAATTTCAGTGAACCATTTTTGTATACAAATATAAAGCTAGGGGCCCAGTCAGTAGAGCTTGTACTTTAAATTATTTCTCAAACCGTGGGGATGGACTTGTATAGAGCTATCTGTACTTCTCTCATTTAATGATCCTACAACCAAAAACTTGTCTGTGAGGAAGTGGTAGGATGAAAAATGTGGATTCCAGCTATGAAACAGAAACTTAAGACATTTTTCAGTTTGTCAGAGAAACTGGATTACGAAGTAACAATTAGATAATACCGAAGAAATTTTAAATTTGATAACAGCACGGTGGTTACATAGAAAATGTGTATAATTTTTAAAGATGCATACTGAAGTATATAAGGGTAAAATGATAGTGTCTGCAGTTTTGCTTCCTTATTTTACAGATGAGGAACAGTGAGGCTGAAAAAAAAGATAGATAAAGCAAATATATTAAAATTTTGGTAACTGTTGAATGTGGGTGATTCATTATATTACTATATATTTATGTTTAAAGTTTATCATTAAAAAATGTTAAGCTGTATTTTGAAAATCACTCTTTTTCCACTCTTTTCAACATCTATAATTTGGAAGTGTAAGGGAGAAAACTAAAGCTACTGCTTCAAAGCAAATTACCATTATAACACTTAAAAACTGCTTTTAATTTACAGTCTTTTAGATATAATCTTCGTTATCTTCATTATTCCCATCATCCTGGCTCCCCTAGAGAATCATCTTTGGGAAAGTTCTTTAAGAGTATCAAATTAACAATAGAGAACAAGTAACATATCTATGCTGGGTCAATAATTCTGGCCTATCAACAATTTTTTCCATAAAAGATGATTTTTTTTACTATCAAAGTGATCAGAATTTATTATAAAAGATTTCTAGCTAAGCCCTGTTTGCTTTATTAGGAAATAACTTTCTTCTTCCTAATTCCTAAAAAGCTTATCTGAATTGCTACTGTGTAGATATACTAGTACTTAGTAGATAAGCTTCTGAAAGGCAAGATGGGATCACAGACTGAACTTTGTATGGCTATTGTACCAAGTAAAGGTGGGAAGGGACAAAGAAATTACCATTTTCTGAGGACCAACTACGTGTCAAGCTCTGTGCCATCACTTTACATATGCTTGTAGATAAGGTCTTATTCCTATATTATAGAATTTGAAGGATCAAAGTTAGTAATTAGCCTAGAAGTCACACAGCTAGGAAAAAACCCTAGCCAGGTGTAACTGAAAAATAACAAGCTTTGTAATTACCATGTATAGTTAATATTTATTAATATGTGGTTGCTAAAATTACATAGCTCAGTAGAGAAAATAAGGGGTGGGTGGGATTTGGTGTTTAAAAAGCCCAACCTCAAAAACCTATTGGTTATATAATCTTAAGATGTGTCTCTTTTCTGGTATTTTTTCTTCTGAAAAACTGAAGATAATCAGACCTGTCTTACTGAGTTGTTACAAGAATCAATATGTGAAATTCTTTTTGAAAGTGTAAAGCATTATTAAATGTGCAACATTATCATTACTTGCTAAATTACAACACTTCACTGGGGTAGGAGGTGTGTCTTTTAGGCAGAAATATTTGCTGTTAGGTCTCAAAACAAAACTGATCCTTAAGGATTCTGATGCTTAACTGCAGAGGTGGAGATGCAGTACGTACGTGTAATGCTTATGACCACAGGCTTCAGAATCAGATTGACACCAGGTTTGTACTTCAGCTCCACTTTCTGGCTACGTAATCTTTCGCATGCTACAGTCTTTAAATCTGGGCTCTTTATCTATAGTAAAAGCAAAATAATAGTCCGCATCTGCTATCCTTGTTGATAGGTTTAAATGAGCTAATGCATGTAAGCAGTTTTGCATGGTGCCTGGCACTAGATATCGTCAACTTTATTGTAGCACCCAGTCAGCTGTTAATAACTTTTTGAGTCGTCAGTGGCCATTACAGTGGGGCATGAAGCAATGCAAAAACTACAGATGCCTTAGGAGACCCAGTCCCTGAGTTCGGGAAGTGCAGCTCAGGAGGACCAAGTCCTGGTATAGCACAGATGACAACACCCTCAGCTGGAGGTGTAGGTGGAAGGGACAGCGTCCGGCAAGGCTGGGAGGAGAGAATTCCGAAGAAAATTTTCTTTATCCCTCCCTGGGAAAAGAAAGGAGCAAGGGACTGGTCACGGAGAGTCCCAGAGCGCCCGCACCCCACCTCGGCCTCCCCTGGCCGCGGCTGGGATGGTTGAGCGTCCACTCACAGCTCCAAGCTCTGTGGCACCGCCTTCCGAGTGTATCTGGAAATCATCCTCCTCTTCCTCCTGAATCGCGGCCGGAGCGGGCACGCCAGGGTGGGGGCCTCCAGGCCTGGCCCTCCCGCTGGCTCCTGCCCGGCCGCCTCCCACCACCTTCCAGCTCCGTCTCGCCCTGTCACCTAGACTCCCGACCACCACTTCCCTAGACTTGCCACTTCTCCAGTCTTCCGCCCTCCCTGCTTCCCGGCGGGGGCGGAAGTGACGAAGGCATCCAGGCACCAGCCAAATGATCCCGCCGACGCGCAGCAGTGACGACGCCGGGGGTTCCGGCGCTGAGCAGGTTCCGACTTTTTCTCAAGAGCTTCAGGTTCCAGACAGGCGACTGGACCGAGTTTGGGAAAGGCTTTGGCGGCTGCTAAAGCAGCTCCCGACTACCGCACGTGGTGGGAGGAGCGACTGAGGAGAGGTGCTGCTGCAGAGAAGCGTTGGAGAGGCCCTAGAACCGTAAGCGGAATTGGCTTCATTTTGTCAGAGGGAAGGAGAGAGCCTGTGTGAGTGAAGAGCACCAGACTCCAAGTCAGGCCTCGGGGGCTAGGGCGCGTCTCTGAGTGCCCCCGATTTTCTCATTTGTACAGTGAAGAGTTAGCCTGACTGACCTCAGACTTCCTTTCAGTTCTAACACTAAATTCTTCACAATAAGGTGTGCTTGGTATTATGGGGGTGGGTGAGTGGGTAGAATTCTCGTCTGTCCCTCTGGGTTGAAAGGCCAGATAATGATTTGGACAGCCTGCGGTGAATGGCTGTCTGGATGGCAGGTTCCTCTCGACTTTGTCTTACTAGTCCGTTAGAAAGCCGAGACAATCGAATCACTGCCTTAGAGTGGACCATCTAGTGCCATGCCTTTCTTTATCAAGCATCACCTGGCAGCGATAATAAACTACTGTAGTACTTTTGTTTGTAAGGGAAACCCTTAGAAAATAAAGAGATATCTACCACTTCTTAGTATTTCAGAGCTGTGCCCCCCTCCCCGAGACCTGAAAAAGGGGCAAATTTAGGACAGAGCTGGAGGATCAAGAGCCATGGGCTAATTGTTTTGGGATGAGATGACAGGACATGAATGTTTCATAGTTTTGAATTCCCCTATGCCTTATAATGTTTATAAAAGGGAGAGATTGAAATTCTGCAGAGTAAGGGAGATTGCTCTTAAGAGTATTTAAATAATAAACATTAAAACCGGGGAAGGATTCTAGAGATGGTAGAATAACACTCTAATTCTACAATTAAAGAAAAAGCCCCAGAAAGAGAAAGCGAAGTGCCCAAATGACACAACTAATTAGCGGCAGAACTGGGACTAAATAGAATATGTTAGTGCAGTGTTCTCAAAGTGTGTTACACATACCACTGCATCTACAAAGGCAATTTTTTATTTTTTCTTACATAATTATTAGTTAATTTGGGAATGTGATACTAGATTTCCATTCGTTGTATTATATTAAAAATTCAATGTAATTTTAAGTATAAAGAGCAATTTTAAGTACAAAAATGTTATTAAAAGAACTTTAATAAATTACCATAGTTGGTACGTGGTCAAGGCAAAAATCATGATGATGATATGTGGATAACTGAATTTTGGAAAACTGTTAATGGAATCACCTAGAATAGTTCAGGGAATGGGATATTACTTCTTCATTGTACTGTGTGGTTTATATTGTTGAAACTTTAAATGTAGTTTTCAAAGAAGAATGGAGGAAAATATGAAGCTCGCTACAGTGGAAGACACTGTGGAGTACCGCCTGTTCCTGATACCAGATGAACCAAGGGACCCAGAAAAACACAAACAGATTCTTCAAAAGTATATTGAGAGAATAATGACCCAGTTTGCACCTATGCTGTTTCCTTATATCTGGCAGAATCAGCCTTTCAATCTCAAATACAAACCTGGAAAAGGTTAGGAAGACTTTTACTTATTTTGATTTGATCTGTGTGGCCTTTAATGTCATTCTGACAACAGTGATGTATAATAGCCCATAGTTTATTCAGTGTTATCAGGAGATTTTCAGATTAGTGATGCTTTTCAGATTAGTGATGCTTCCTTATATTCAGTTAAGCCCTTAAATTTTATTTTTTATTCCTATTGATGAAAACTTTCTAATAGTCATTACCTTAGGAGCTAACATATACAACATTATTAAACTCGTGGCTATTCTTTTGAACTTTTCTGTGCTATAATGTATCTTTAGCTATTACTCTGCATTCCTCTCTATTGATGATGTGTTTAGTAGGCTGCCTTTTTTTACAAAGTTGTTTTGGTCGGGATCTAAGAGTGGCTCTGCCTGGCTTATAACAAGAAGTAACTGGGCTTTATGACCATTATTTGCTGCTCAGAAGCATTTTGAGGTTCCTTCACTGTCTTCTCTGTGTTGTTGGTTGTTGAGATCTGACCTCTGGCCAAATACGGCATTTTGTCCTATAATTTCTTTAGCTTTACTAAAGAAATAAACGTGGCTTGGTGACCAAGGCTCCACTCATGTAGAGTCTTATGTGAGGTCTTGTTTCATCATGAGGCATCTTATGATACCATTAGTCTGGCTTTCAATCTAGTGCTTATCTGTTACCTTCTGGCTAACAGTTGCCACATGTCTTCCCTGCTATAATTTTATTGAACTCCTGTTCAATAAAATACATGTGATATTTATTGGTAAGAGCACTGTCACATTAGTGCAGCACATCCAAAAACAACTTCTCTTTTTTCTGGAAAATAATTTTTACCCAGTGTTTTCTAATCTTGCTTAATAGCATCGCCATCTACCTAGTTATATCCAAACTAGCTAGTAATTGAAAAGTATACTCAACTCTTCACTTCACCATGTTCGGTCAGGCATTAAATCCTAGTGTGATTTTCTTCTAAAATGTGACTCATTCTCTACATGTGTTTGGCTGCAGTCTAGGCCCTCTCTTTAGCTCTTCACCTGGAAGATTATAACAGCCACCTAACCTTTCTGGTTCTAGAGAATCCATTTGCTCACACTATTAAATTTATCTTTGAGAAACACAAATTTGATCATGGCACTCCTTTGCCTAACATACTTGAACAGGTCTCCATTGCTTCCGGATGAAGTTCAAATTGAAGTTTAATATATAAGATAAATAGAAATAGATACTCTAATTGGAGTTTCTCTAGTTTAAGAAACTTGGGAGATCTGGGGTGGGGAAAAGAAGAGGTGGTTGGGCTCTTCTTCCTTTTTTCTTGCCACAGCAGCCCTTGAGACACTTTACAATGCACTGTTTGACCTTCATTCTGTTAGTGTTGGTATATTGCATTGATTGATTTTCATAATCGAACTGTCCTTTCATTTTAGGAATAAATCCCACATGGTCATGGTGTACAGTCCTTTTACTGTGTTACTGAATTCAGTTTGCTGGTTGTTTGTTTGTTTGTTTGTTTGTTTTTTTACTAAATACCCAGACTTTTATTTTTCTTCAAATTCAGAGTTTTTGCCTTTGTTTAATTATATAAAGATGAGAAGTCAGTTTTGTAACCTAAAAATATTTACTTATTAAAACTATATTACTACTTTCATAAACTATACAGAAAGAGAATGAGACAGACGTGTGCATTTATAGAACTGCCTGTGAGGCATGCCAGATAGATCCCTGTGAAGGAATTCCCCGCACGACCTCATTCGTGTGTGGAGACACAGAGCAATCCTTGTTTAGACGTACACATTCATCTACTTGTCCAGCCTGGGCAGCCCTCCTCTGCTTGATGGCTTCCTTCTGCTCTGAATGTGCATGTCCAGTTGTCTGCTTCTTACAGCACATTTACCTTCCTCATCACCAGCCATCGGAGGAGGATTAGGACCATGCAGATGATTAATTGGACTCATTCTTCCGGGGGAGGGGAGGGGCTTCCTGGGGACCCTCTTCCATCATCGTATCTGCAGTCAGATGAGTGTCTGTAGCCTTTTCTCTTTTTCACCACGAACTCAGCTATTCCAGAAGAAATCTATGATCAAAGATAATCTCCCTGGGGATTAACGCCAGCTGTCCAAAACTTGTCCATTTGCGATGTAAACCGTCTTGCATCTTATTCCCGCCTCTGGAACTTCAGTTTGCAAGTATTTTGTTGAGGATTTCTCATCAGGGATATTGGTCCTGGTTTTCTTGTATTGACTTTGTCTGGCTTTAGTATTAGGGCAGTACTGACCTCATAAAATGAGTTTGGGAGTGTTTCCTCCTCTTCAATTTTTTGTAAGAGTTTGAGGAATATTGATGTTAATTCTTTAAATGGTTGGTAGAATCTCCAGTGAAGTTATCTAGTCCTGGGCTTTTTTGTTGTTGTTGGGAAACTTTGATTAGTGATTCAATTTCCTTACTTGTTATAGGTCTGTTCAGATTTTCTATTTCCTTTCGATCCAGTCTTGATAGGTCGTATGTTTTGAGGAATTTATCCATTTCTTCTAGGTTATCCAATTTATTGGTATACAGTTGTTCACAGTGTTGTCTTTCATTTCTGATTTTATTTGAGTTTTTGCTCTTTTTTCTTAATCTAACTAATGTTTTGTCAATTTCAGTGACCTTTTCAACAAACCAACTCAGTTTAGTTGATTTTGTTCTTTTTCTCTGTTCTCTATTTCTTTTATCTTTGCTCTAGTCTTTATTGTTTCCTTCCTTCTGCTAGCTTTGAATTTCGTTTATTCTTTTTCTAGTTCCTTAAGGTGTAAAGTTAGGTTGTTGATTTGAGATCTTTCGTTACTATAAACTCTTACCACTGCTTCATTGCATCCCATACATTTTGGTATATTGCATTTTTGTTTTTATTTGTCTCAAGATATTTTGTAATTTCCCTTGTGAGTTCTTTGATCATTGGCTGTGTAAGAGTATGTTGTTTAATTTCTACATATTTTTGGATAATGCATGTGTTTGAAAATTCTACTCCATCTAATCTTACTTCCTCATATTCCCAGAACACTCAATTGTCTGTCATACCTCTGTGCCGTTGCACATACTATTCTCTTTGTGGAAAGCATACTACTGGTCAATCTTCCAGAGGAATATATACCATACCCTTCGTGTTTCCATAGTCCTCAGTGCATACCTCTGTTCATCATCTTGTTTTGAGATGACTTAGTTGTTTGTCTATCTCCTTCTGTCTAGCTCCTCAGCTACTCAAGATTAGGCTTCTTGTATCTTGTTCAGGATTGCAACCCCAGCTCCCAGGATAGAAACTAGAGCATAATCAGTGAATGTGTGTTTAATTGAATGATTAACTTGTATTTTTATTTGTAGTGACAAATTTATTTGTTTATATGATTGCTTTTCTCTTGTTTCTAGGAGGTGTTCCTGCTCATCTGTTTGGCATGACAAAGTTTGGGGATAACATTGAGGATGAATGGTTTATTGTTTATATAGTAAAGCAAATTACAAAGGAATTTCCAGAATTGGTAGCAAGGTATTATAATTATTTTAATAATTCTAAAGGAATTCTGTTCCTGAAAAGGATAACATTTTTATCCATTTAGTAATTTTTTTCTGTAGTCTAGTAGAAATTGCACAAATCTGGGACATAGATTTTTAAAATGACTTCTGTGTTTTCTTCCTTTTCTCTTGTGACTTTCTTGAGGAAAAATGAAAGTATCATTGGAGAGTTCAACTTCTAAAAAATTTCAAAACCCTGCTTGTTTTAGGTTTTCTTTCTTGTAACTCTCATTATGAAAGAACAAATACATATGGTAAACAAAATCCAAACAATACAAAGGGTGTACTGCTCTGACTTCTTAGAATCCATCATCAAATTTCTTGTGGATTTAAAAATACATACATATATATACATATACATACATATTACATATTACACAGATTTTTTTAACCATATTTTCCTCTACTAGGCCATATCTATATTTTTTGATAAGTCGTATACAGAAAAATTTAAAGAGAAATCAGTGAACAATTGTATAGGAGGAAAATAAATTCTAATTCCGTTTTTAAAATGTGAACTGATAGTTCTTTGTAATTACCAAATTTTGCCAGCAGAGGGCATTCCACCCATTTGCACATGCCCTAGTTTTCCTTCCCAGTCAGCCCCCGAATTCTCATCTTTTTCTACCCACCCAACCTCTTTCTCAGAAGAGCAAAAAGAAAAACAACAACAGCTTTGAAAACTTATTAATATATAGAAATTCAAACACACATAAAAGTAGAGATAATTAATCCACGTGAACCCATCACCCAGCTTCAACAATTATCAACTCATGGTCATTCTTATTTATCTACTCGTGTACCCTCCCCTTACTTCCCCATTACACTGCAAGATTATTTTAAAGCAAATCTCCAGTACTATGCCATTTGATCTTTAAATACTTCAGGATGTAAATCTAAGCAGTAAGAACTCTTTATTTTAAACACTAGTGTTACCATACCTAAAATAATTAGCAATATTTTCTTAATAAATGATAGAATTTTAAATGAACAAATGCAAAAATATCAGTTTCTGTCTTTACAAGTATAATAAGGAGAGGGCAATACCTTTTGTATGCAGATTTTGATGTTTATATAGTGATGGTGCATGCCGACACACCAGGCCTGTAAAAGCTCTTTAAATAATAGACATCTACTGTCTTGGAAGTTTAAAAAAAAAGTTTAGAAGAAGGAAGAAGTTGTTCCTCTATGTCTCTGCATTAATCTTCCTAAGGTAGAGCCCTCACCCTTTTACTACCATACTCTAAAACCTTTTATTGTTTTTGTCTTTGAAACTGAGCTCCTTCTCATTGATTCTATCAACATTTAAAGCTCTTCACAAAATGATGTAACTGCGATTCTCTAATCTTGTTCTTTACTAGTTGTCGTTCCAAATATCCAGCTTCAGTTGCCCTCTCCATAGCTTTGCTTATGTTGTTCCCTCTCCCAAGAACGTCTCTCCTTTTCTCCCTACATCTCTCTCCATTAAAAGTGAAAAAACCTAGAACAGTGTATATAATATATTCCCTTTTGTGTGACAAGAGGAGAAAATAAGAATTTATATTCCTATTAGCCAGATTATGCATAAGCAAACTCTAGAAGGGTAAATAAGAAATAACAGTGGTGGAGGGGTAGGAGTTGGGCATATAGCTACAAAAGTAGGAAGATTT
Organism: Rhinolophus sinicus; assembly: GCF_057876585.1. NCBI lineage: Eukaryota > Metazoa > Chordata > Mammalia > Chiroptera > Rhinolophidae > Rhinolophus > Rhinolophus sinicus. The sequence continues at coordinate 50,559,251 of NC_142515.1, read as the reverse complement.
TTCATTGTGTAACTTTTTATGTATCTTTTTTTTTTTAAGTTTTAGCCATTTGACTTTATTATCTATTCAGAAATTTAAATTTAAAAAACATGATGCAAAACAAAATTATCTTTCAAAGCCCAAATAACACCTCCTCCCCAAAGGCTTTCTTAATCTTGGCTGTATGTGATTGTTTTTTTTCTTTTGAAATCCTATAGTACTTTGTATTTTTTTCATGTTTTTGCCTACTCTTATTTATTTGTGTGCTTATTTTCTCTTCACCTCCTCCATACAGTCTTACTGTCTTCTTCCGTACTTAATGGTATCTTAAACATTTGCTTTATTATAGCAATCTATACATGGTACATACTCAGATATTTACTAAGATGAATGAAAATGTATATTGCAAACAACATGTTTTGATTATCAGCAGAATGCAAAATTAGAATTTATTTTTCATTAGGATTGAAGACAATGATGGTGAATTTTTGTTAATAGAAGCTGCTGACTTTCTCCCTAAATGGTTGGATCCTGATAATAGTACCAATAGAGTAAGTATTCCCAAGTTTCGAAAATTTACTGAGATGAAATCACATTGCAGCATTTTTCATAGTACCTAGAATACGTCAGTGCCTAGTATGAAAAGTAAAGTGTATCATTTTCCAGGTGTTTTTCTGCCATGGGGAGTTGTGCATTATTCCTGCACCAAGGAAACCTGGAGCAGTATCCTGGTTACCCACCACACCCCCAACAATCCCACAAGCATTGAATATAATCTCAACACACCCTGAAAAGGTTTTGGCTTCAGAATCTATCCGAGCTGCTGTGAATAGGCGCATCAGAGGGTAAAAAAAACACCTTTCATTGCTAGTTGAGGAACCTTTTGCTTTAGTGCAGCTCAAATCTTTCATTGAATGTAGAATTTCTTTCACCTAGGTTAATGCTAATTTTCATTCTGTATTCATCCTTCATGAAATTGACTAACAAATAATACTTATATATTTTAAAATCAAGAAAATGTATGTCTTATAATTCTCATTTAAAAGTATTATAATCCAGTCCCAATATTTTTGCATTTATTTACCTTAGATATTGTGGCAGAATATCATCTATATATATAGATAAAAATTTTGAGACGTTTAGAAATGAAAACTTAAGGCAGCAGCACAATGCTCAGGTTTTTTTTTCCTGTGGTTCTGGTGCTACTTATGGGATTCTTTGGACTATGTGAAGTACTTTAGCCTCTATTCAGAAGAGAAGGCCTTAGCCTAATAACATATTGGTTCACCCATTCAAATTTGAGTACCTGTTAAATGTTTAGCACCATTCAGTTCTTAATAATATTAAAAATCTCTTTTAGCTTTGTTTCAGTATACTTTGTAGCACTTTTTTTAGAAGAATAAACTCTGATTTATCCGAGTTTAGAAGAATAAACTTCTTCCAAAGTATAATAGAGTTTTTGTTGTGTTTTTATTGAACCATGTTAACCCTTTTTAAAATTTTCCATTTGTTCCCACTTTTTCTTTTCCTCTATTCTTTCCTGTAGTCTTTAGTATATACAGTATCTTTATCTTCACCACTGTTGTCATTCTCTACATCTCTTGATGAACCAAGACAAGATAGCTATTAAGGGGGAAGTAAATGGTATAAGCATTCTAAATTTTTTTACATATCGTATCATAAAATAAAAGTAATTATGCTATCTGTCACAGATACCCAGACAAAATTCAAGCCTCCCTTCATCGAGCACACTGCTTCCTTCCAGCTGGCATTGCAGCAGTGCTAAAGCAGCAGCCCAGACTGGTGGCTGCAGGAGTCCAGGCATTTTACCTAAGGGACCCCATTGACCTGCGTGCCTGTCGTATTTTTAAGACATTCTTGCCTGAGACACGAATAATGACGTCGGTAAGATATCCCCCTTGGTCATTTAATTTCTCTGACTGAAGAGTTGAACGTTATTTTAATTGTTCATTAGAAAAAAAATTGGAAATATTCTGTTTCCTCACAGTAAGTTAATACATTTTTTTCCCCTTTTTTCTCCCATCCAGTAGAGGATGATTTCAAGAGACCTGACTCCCTATTTTATATCTCAATGTTTTCTAGCTATTTCTGACCATATTTTCCTTATTTGAATAATTTCCTTCCTAACATTTCATTTCTTTCAGAGAAATAAGAATTATTTTTTATGTTCTACCCATAAAAATTGTCATTTATGTAACTAATGATAAGAATTCCATTAGTGATAACTAAAAAGTAGACTGTGAAGGTAAATTTTATGGCATATGAGTTATATTGCAATAAAGCCGTGACTAAGAAATGCAGGCAGTGAATAGGTTGGATCTTCTTTACATTTCATATGAATGTGAAGCTCAAATGAAGTTATTGTTATTGACTATGAAGTGATATTCAAATTTTTAATTTCGGGAAAAGACTCATTTCTTTTGTGTCCCAATGTCCAGGTCACCTTCACTAAATGTCTATATGCACAGTTGATGCAACAAAAGTTTATGCCAGACCGGCGGAGTGGATACAAGCTGCCTGCTCCATCTCATCCCCAATACCGAGCCCATGAATTGGGCATGAAGTTGGTAATGTTGAACCAGGAAATTTTATTTTCTTCCTTTATATAAAAGGACTTTTAACAGAATAATGGCATGGCATAGAAAGTCTAGAAATATACCCTATTTATGTGAAAATAGTAAAATATGACATTTCAAATAAGAAGGATAAATGACAGAACAATGTGAAGCCATTTAAATATTAAAATTAATTCCTTCACACCTAAACCAAAATAAATTCCAGTTGGAACAAATATTTAAATAAAAAAAAATTGAAACCATAAAATTTGAAAGAAAACACGGAACAACTTTTGATAATTGAGCATGAAAGAGGCCTTTTAAGCATGACTTGAAACCAGAAGCTCTAAAAGAAAAGATTGATAAGTCTGATTATGTAAAAATTAAACATTTTTGTGTGGGAAAGAAAAACCCCATAAATACAGTCTAAAGAACATAAACATGGAGAAAGTATTGTTATTTTCAATTTAAGTAGCAAAGAGCTACTTTCTCTAATATATAGAGTTTCTACAAGTTAATATGAAAAAAATACTAATCCATTAATAAAAAAATGTTCAGAAACCATGAAAAGATAGTTCATAGAACAGGAAATACAACTGATTTTTAATCTAAACATATGCAATATGTTGCCCTTTGCTCATATAATAAAACAAATGTGATTTAAAGCTACAAAATAGTATTTTTACTATTTGATAGGCAAGTATTAAAAAGTATGTTAATATATACTGGCTTGGTGAAAATATGTAGAGAAAGAGATAGTACTCACAAACATTATTGATAGGAATATAATTTATTCAATCTCTTAGAACAAAATTTGTCAATATTCTTCAGCATTTAAAATGCCAGACCCTTCTGGTCAGCATCTTCACTTTCAGAAATTTATCCTCCATGTAGTTTACATGTGCACAAAGATATATGACAATACTCATGACAGCAGTGTTTGTAGTAGCAAAAGACTGAAAACTACCTAAATGTCTAATAAATAGTAGGGAAATAGTTAAATTATGGTCTGTTTATGAAATGAGATAGTTAAATTTATGTGTGCTCATATGAAATGATCTTCAAAGCATATGACTAAGTGAAAAAGCAAGGTTCAGAACTATGTATGTTGCCATTTAGTAATAAAAGGTATGGAGTAAGAGACTATACAGACACACACATATCTGCTTGAGTGCACAGATTACTTCTAAAGGGATATGGAAGAAATCAGTAAAAGTCATTTCCTCTGGAGTGATCAGGGAAGCTTCCTGTTGGAATTATTTTGCCACGTGCATTTATTATATTTTTTAATCAAAGGACTCTTAAAATGAAGTGATTCTCTCCCTTTAATATGTCTGAGACCACCCTCAATTAATTTATAATTTCTGTTAGACAGACAAGAAACCTTCTACAAGCCTTTTTTAAGTAAATAAGAAATAAGTTTAAATTTCTGGTTTTATAATCAGCGAGAAAATAAATCTCTCTGAAGAGAACAAGAATCCTTGTTTTGTATTATTTGCTTTCTCTTTATAATTTTTAGTGATCTACAGAGATTAAGAAGCTTAGAAATAAAGTCATATTTTTTATAAAATTCAAAGTGTTATAAATGTCCACATGCCCATGTGTCCAGTCACCTAATTCTTGAGTGTGACTAAATGGAAAGAAAGTAACCTAATAATAAAACTTTTATCTATTCCCTCTAGGCTCACGGATTTGAGATTCTATGCTCCAAATGTAGCCCACATTTTTCTGACTCCAAAAAATCCGCTGTGACTACCTCACCACTCTGGGCTGGCTTCCTTGAAAGTCTAAAAAAGAATGATTACTTTAAGGTAGGACTTGCAATGCATTTTTAAAATTGTACTATCCAGGGATAATCAAGCCAATGATTTAAAGTCCTATGGTCCATTTTTAACATGTAACATAATTATAGGAGCTAGAATTTAAAGGAACTGTTCTAGCTGAGTGGTGATGAGGAGGTGTCTATGAACTGTTTCCAGTGTTAGAAAGACATAACGTTTTTATAAAATGATAAAAGTTATTATTTGTGTCAGGTGAACAACTTTCACAAATCTATAAAGCAAATGTGAAGACTCCAAATAGCAAAATTAGCAAAGACGGGTATTTAAAATACTACAGAATGATCGCTAGTAAATTTCCCTTAAAATATTCACTGTCACAAGTAGTAAAGATATGCATATGAACACAATAATAAAGACTGTTTCTCATGCATGTAAAAAAGGATGTGAACGTTATTCAGTGCTGTTGAGAGTATGGTGAAATTAATACTTCTATTCATTGCTGATAACATTGTAAACTGGTAGAACCTCACCTGGAAAGTGACATAGTAGTGTGTCCCAAGAGCTATAGAAAGAGTCAAACTCAGAACCTTTACTTTCAATAATCTATTTTAAGGAAACATCCAAGAAGTAGAAAAGTCTGTAAGGATATGAGGATTATAAAGACTGTGTGTAGCAATATGGAAAAGTATTTATGTAGTATATTTTTCAAAGAGTGTAAAATATTAAGTATGAATGCCACTATAAATATGCATGTGAAAAACAAATCATAGTTAAGGTGGGATTATGCTATTTTTTGGCTCTATTTGTACTTTGTTTTATAAATTAATACTGGTTAATCAATTGTTTCTTAATAACTAATTAAATAATAGAAAATCTTCCAAATTGAAAAGAGGCCCTTAACGGTGAAAAGGATTAGGAATCATTACATCTAACCTAGTCCTCTTATTTGAAGAAATGGAGGCCCAAACAGATATATTAATGACAAAACTGGTACTAGGACTCAGGCCTCATGATTCCTGAACAATATATTGTATACCATACACCACCTCCCTGAAAATTGCTGGTGAGCATGTTATTTTAATAACAGCATGTAAATAATGCTCTGATAGGCCATTATTTATTTTTTAGGGACTCATAGAAGGTTCTGCACAGTACCAGGAAAGAGTAGAAATGGCAAAGAACTACTTCCAACTCTCGGTAAACCAGCCGGAAAGGTGAGTTTAGCACTACTTAATCATGGCAGCGGAGTGGTAACTGGCCAGAAGTTAAGGAGTTACTTACTCTTAAGGATAGTTGCAGAAGTTGGAGTTTACATGTTTAAACAGTTAATGGCAAGGGTCACGATTACTGACAGGGTTGGGGTTGGGGGAGAGGTGTTGTGACAGAAGATCTTTGGCACTGGCATCTATCATCATCATCATCGGCACATCAGCAGCAGCAGCACTATCACCAGCACCACCAGCACCACCAGCACCACCAGTACCACCAGTACCACCAGTACCACCAGCACCACCACCACCACCACTGTATAATGGCTAACATTTATTGAGTACTTAGAAAGCAGAGGCCACTTTAAACTTGTTTAGTCCCCCATGACAGCCCTGTGAAATAAGTACAATTGTTATTGTTCCCTATTTACAGCTGAGAAGCTGAGGCCAAGAGAGAGTAAGTAATCTGCCAAAGGTCTCACAGCAAATAAATGACAGACCTAGGATTCAAACTCAGGCAATCCTGGTATTGAGCCAAGCGCTTAATTCCTATAGGAGTTCTAGGCTGTGTTTAGCTATTTTAAGTGGTTCTGAAGCACAGGATGAAGCAGACATTCAGCTTCCAAATCAAATCTCATTCTAACCTACCACACATTTCCTAGGGAAGGAAAGAAACAAACACAGGGTTGGAAGGAAATGGTACCCCTTTAAAATTTAGTAGAGTTTTAGTTCTGGTAGTATTGAAGTAACATATTGGACTATCCCCTGCTGATTTCAATCACAAACCCTGGGCAGAATATAAAAAATAATAATTTGAAGACAACAAAAATCAGGCAAAAATTGGAGGGAATAGTACCCTTGAAAGAAGAAAATCGCATTTGGTGAGGTCCGCTTTATCTTTGTCCGCTGAGGACACTTCCTTGTCAGTGTGGCACAAGGAAAATACAGCTCAAGCAAGAAGTCTATTGCATGGAGGAATCAAAAGTCAGAATTCGAATAGTGGAAAAAAATTATAATTTATGTTTGCAAAATTGAATTTGAGATACTTAAAGATAAAATGAAAGAAATAGCTTTGTATATGTTATGGTTAAAAAGGTCCCAAGTTGTGTGTTTGTGGTTTTTGTTTTGTTGTGGGCTCTATTTTTTTTTTTTTTTTTAGTCAAACTGATCTAGTTTTGAACCACACTGTCAACACTTTAAACACCACGTATTTGTGTAATAGAACGTTCTTTGAAGACTGTGAAGCCAAGTTGATGCTGAGAGATCAGTTGTCTGTGAGGTGGTAATGACTTTAGAGCAGTCTTTACTCTTCCCCAAGTATGTAGGGGCAGCTTTGTTCCATTACCATCAGTGTTATGTCAGTAATTGATGGAAAAGAGGATGCCTTTTTAGGGTATCATTTAAGAAAACTTGGGAAATGGAGTCAGGAGAGTAAGGGAGATAGCCCTCAGATTAGGGGAATCTCCCCGGGATGATTCCTCTCTGCATCTAGGAGGCCACTCCTGTTGAGAACTGTTACCTTACAGTCTTGGGTTGAAGAGAAATTAAGAAATTTGAGTCATATGTAGGAGAGTTAGGTCTTCTCCCAAAAGTTAGATAGATTGGTGGTTAGGTAGTTCTTTTTAAATAATAAAGTTTGTTATACAGTTAACATATTCATTCATTATAGCAAATACAGAAAGATGTAAGAAGGAAAACATACATGATAATAGTAGTTCCAGTGAGAAGAGACCTGAATGAAGTGAGGGAATGAGGTGTACAGGTATCAGGTATTTGGGGGAATAACATTCCAGGTAAAGAAAACAAACTGCAAATACAACATAGAAACACACACACACGCATGCACGCACACACGCACACACATACATGCACGCACATGCCCAGAATGATACTTGTGAGAGCAGTCACCTCTGGGCAGCAGGAGAATGGATTGGAACTGCTAGTTCTGATCATCACAGGAAACATTAGCTTTATCTAGAATATATTTTTTAAAGTACATGCACATGTTACTAGTTTAATTTTTTATGTTCAAAGTATAAATGTAATCATATATTTTGATGAGAAGTATATATAACAATATTATTCTGGGTGGTAAGTATATGGTTTTGTTGTATTAGCTTTAGAACTTCTCTATATTATTTAAATCTCTTAAAACAAAAATTAAAAATAGCAAAGCAGTCATCAGTGGTCACCCACTGCTTGTTTCATGGAACCCAAACTTCTCAGCCCTCTTAGGCTCACGGTGCTCTCATCCCAGTCCTCTGTTCAGCCTCAGCTTCCACGCTTCAGCCAAACTGAACGCCATTCTCTCTCTGAACATGTTCCTCACTTCCCTACCTCTATGCAACTGCTCATTTCCTCCTGCCTGAAGTTTCTCTACCCTGCCTTACCTGTCAGAATCCTCCGTGTTCTTTAAGGCCTAATCTGCTCTTCCATATTCTCTCTCTCTCTCTCTCTGTCTCTCAACTACTCTGCCCCCAATGAATGTAATTACCTTTTCCTATGACTCGCTGTAGTATTTGGTATTCCTATACAACTTTATAATTTGTAATTTATTATGATTATTTGTATATTTCTTTCTTCCTTCCTACTAATTTCTCTCTCCTACTAATATGGAGTAGGGACAATTTTTTTTTATCACCTACATGATTTCGCAAGGTATGCAAATGTTTATTACATGAATGCAAGCTCATTATATGACTTGATTTGCTCCTTTCTAACTAGTTCAGACAGAGTTTCATCAATTTATATAACAAGTCACATCACCATCATAAAATAACTCACTCATCATATAAATGATCTCTGTATATTTCCTCATCAGTTTATAATAGGAAGAGCACAAAATAGTATCAGAAGAATTGATCTCAAGCCTTTGCTCAGTCTAACTAAATGACCTTACAAAAATTGTAGAACTTTACTGGGTACTGGTTTTCTCATCTTTAAAACAGGATTATTACATATAAATAATATACGTCCTCATAATAGTAATTAGAGGACTAAATAAGAAAATGTATTTCAAGTGCTAGCTTAGCATATAATTTAATATAAATTAATCTAACAGATTAATTTTTGTTCATACTTTCCTCTGGATTTTCTTTTCTTCTGTGTAAGATACGTACAGATCGAAAGAATTATATTAGACCAGTAGCTTCATGACAGTGTTCCATGGAGCCTGCTGCAGTGCCAAAGGGTAGGTCTCTGAGCCACCAGCCTCCATTTCAATAAAAGCAGTTTTTCTTTTTTTTTTTCCACTTTACTGAGATATAACTGACAAAATTGTAAGATATTTAAAGTGTACATTGTGGTGGTTTGCTATATGTATACATTGTGAAAGGATTCCTACTATCTAGTTAATTAACATGTCCATCACCTCATATTTATATTTTTGTTGTGTTGAGAACATTTAAGTTCTACTATCTTAGCAAATTTCAATTACGTAATACAGTGTTAACAACTATATCACCATGGTTTACATTAGAACCTCAGACTATTCATCTTATAGCAGAAAGTTTCTATGCTGTTACCAACCTCTCCCTATTTCCCTCACCCACTAGTCCCTGGCAGTCACTTTTCTGCTCTGTTTCTATGAGTTTGACTTTTTTTTTTTCAGATTCCACATATAAGTGATACCATACAGTATTTGTCTTTCTTTGTCTGGCATATTTTACTTAGCATAACACCCTCAGGTTCCATCCATGTTGTCGCAAACGGCAGGATTTGCTGCTTTCTTGCTAAATAATATTCTAATGAGTATATATGCCACATCTTCTTTCTTCATTTATCTGTTTATGGACACTTAAAGTTGTTTTTATATCTTAGCTATTGTGAATAATGCTGCAGTGAACATGGGAGGGCAGATATCTCTTCAATATCCTATTTTCATTTCCTTTGGATACATACCCAGAAGTGGGTTACTGGATCAATATGGTAACTCCATTTTTAATTTTTGAGGAACCGCCATACTGTTTTCCATAGTGGCTGCATCAATTTACATTCCCATCAACAGTGCACACGGGTTCCCTTTTCTCCACATCCTCACCAACACTTGTGATTTCTTGTCTTTTTGATAATAGCCATTCTAACAGATGTGAGGTGATACCTCATTGTTGTTTTGATTGGCATTTCTGTGATGATTAATGATGTTGGGCATCTTTTCATATACCTATTGACCATTTGTATCTTTGGGAAAATGTCTGTTCAGGTCCTCTGTCTGTTTTTTAATCAGATTTTTTTTGCCTTTGAGTTACATGAGTTCTTTATATATTGTGTATAACCCCTTGTCAGATACGTGGTTTGCAAATATTTTCTCCCATCCAATAGGTTGCCTTTTCATTTTGTTGGTGGTTTCCTTTGCTGTGCAAAGCAGTTTTTCTTCCTTTTTTCTTTTTTTAAAGATTTTATTGGGGAAGGGGAACAGGACTTTGTTGGGGAACAGTGTCTACTTCCAGGACTTTTTTCCAAGTCAAGTTGTTGTCCTTTCAGTCTTAGTTGTGGAGGGTGCCGTTCAGGAGGACACGCTCCAACCAACTGAACCATCTGGGAGCTTAGCGGCAGCTCAGCTCAAGGTGCCGTGTTCAATCTTAGTTGCAGGGGGCGGAGCCCACCATCCCTTGCGGGACTCGAGGTGTTGAACCGGCAACTTTGTGGTTGAGAGCCCACTGGCCCATGTGGGAATCGAACCAGCAGCCTTCGGAGTTAGGAGCATGGAGCTCTAACCACCTGAGCCACCGGGCCGGCCCCAGCAGTTTTTCTTTGAACTCTTAAATTTTACAGTTCCTGGTAAAATTTTATTTGAGGAAAGGGATCTGTATCCTAAAACAAATGTTTACAAACAAATTAGATAATTCTTTTTGACTTCAAAATACTATATTTTTGTGATTATTATTCTGAGCACTCTTATAAAAAAATACTTATGTCTTTTTTCATAGCTCTCTTACTATGAGCCCAGGTGAAGAAATCTTAACCTTATTACAGACAATACCATTTGATATTGAAATGCTTAAGAAGGAAGAAGCTGATCTTCCCCCAGAAGATGGTAAGTAATGGACCAGGATAGAGCAGAAGGGTTAGAAAAAATGAAAACATTCCATTAAGTCTCACAGGGTCCTTTCGTAAGATGCCTGTCGTGTGAATGTAGTATGGCAGTATCATGCTTTCTCTTTTAGATGACCAGTGGTTAGATCTCTCACCAGATCAGCTGGACCAGCTACTGGAGGAAGCTGCTGGCAAAAAAGAACCAGAGTCTGTTTCCAAGGAGGAGAGCTATGACTTAACTCAAGTCTCAAAGAGCATGAAAGCTTTCATATCCAAAGTCTCAACCCACAAAGGAGCAGAGCTGCCTCGGTAATTTGTGTTAAAGTATAAATATTTAAATAGTTATAACCCAGATGTTGAAGTCATTGATCACTGCCAGTTCCACACTTTTTTTTAGTTAATGATTCATACTGCTTTATTTGTACTGCTTTGTTTCCCTCTTTTGGTGCCTATTACCATGATAACTTACTTATCTGGTGGCAGATTTCTGGTCACCTTATCCTTCGCTATCATTGAAGTAAGCTAGAGAGACCACTCAGCAGATCTCAATGCCACCATCCCAGAGCTATGCAGGGCAACTATGTACTTTATTTACTCTTTATTTTTATTTTTTTCCATTCTTTTAATTAGTTTCAGGTGTACAAAGCAGCATAATTACATTTAAACCCCTCATAAAGTGATAACGCACCCCCCACCCTACTACCCCTCTGACATCTTATACAGCTGTTACAATACCATCGACTATCTTCCCTATGTTGTACTCCACATCCCGTGACTATACATACCTACATATTTAGTTATAGTTGACATTCAATATTATTCTACTTCAGCTTCAGGCATATAGCACATTGGTCAGGCATTATTTACTCTTTAGACTTTTACTCAGTACCTTGTGGGCTCTTAACATCTAGCTCTCTGCAAGCTCAGACTTCTGATCTCCCACCCGCAAGCAAATTGGAAGCTTCAAACTCAAAAGAGTGGGATAAAAGGGCTCATCAGAGGAAGAAATAATAACAGAAGAAGGGGAAAGTTACATTTGGCAAGTAATGAGGAAAAGAGTAGATGGAATTGTTACTTGCACAACAAATATATCTTTATTGTTGATGCTTTTGAGCTCATGAGAAAATTAAAATTTATGTTCAATATTCTCTCTTTAAGAAAACAGATAAGGGACGGTTTGGTCTTAATTTTTAAAGATTTGATTCTTAAAGAGATAGACTATATTTAAATTAACTTGGATAAATAACTCCTTTTGCTAATATTAGATATATCTTGTGGGAGGTGGAGGGTGGGTCGAGCTCTAAATCAGCATAAGTTAAATGTGCATAAACAAAGTATAATTGTTACTTTTATTTTATCAGTCTTCCTCCCATTTCTGTTACCCTGCAAGACCAGTAGTTATAAGGATTTTTAAAATATAAACTGTAACTCTGCTTGCTGCACCTCATTTGAGATTCTATTTCTGGTGGTGGTCCTCACAGTGGCACCACTTTAGGAAAAGTTTCAAAGAGCTGTGTTTGGGGTAAACTGTCTTTTTCCTTTAATCTTGCAGAGAACCTTCTGAGGCTCCAATCACTTTTGATGCAGATTCTTTTCTTAATTATTTTGATAAGATTTTAGGTAAGTTATAGTGTGATGTTTATTTTCATTTTGAAACTATAAGTAGTATGGTTGTTGCTAGAGCATTGGAGCATTGGAGCATTGGATCTCTTGGAAGACAAAATATTTGCTTTCTCTTCATGATTTTGAGTTACTTTCAACCATGAATTATTGCCCTATTGAATGATTTTGCAGAGGATGGTTAGCTCAGTATTTGACGTAGTAGCTGTTCATTAAATATTTGTTGAATGAGTGAATGCTGTGTGTTTAGACAGGGTTTACCTTGGCTCCCATATTACATTGTTTTTTCTTGTTTAGACTTACATGCTAATAATAAAAAGACAGCTAGCCCAGTTGAAAAAGTCAACCAAGGATATAAACAGGCAGTGCCTTGAAGAAGAAATATAGTCAATAAATATTTGAAAATAGTTAACTATAAGCAAGTAAATACACAATAAAAGTAAAAAGTTACTTTTTTGCCCATCATATTGGCAAAGACTTAAAAGATTGATAATAACCAGTTTTCTCAAGGGTCGGAGAAATGAGCACTGTTCAAATTGGAGGTGAGAAGTGTAAATCATCTTTTCACAGGGCAGTTTGGTACTCTAGAATGTTTATAACCTTTGACTTAGCAATGTCACTTCCAGGAATCTTTGAAAAAGATATGTATGCTAAGATAGTGATTGCAGCTTTGTAGTAGTGAAAAATTGGAATATTCTAAATGTCTACCAAAAAGGAAATGGTTAAATACATCATTGTACAATTGACCCTTACATGGGTTTGAACTGTGTGGGTCCACTTATATGTGGATGTTTTTCAATAAATACTGTAAATGTATGTTCTCTTTTGTGTAATTTTGTTAATAACATGTCATTTTCTCCAGCTTACTTTAGTGTAAGAATATAGTATATAGTACATAGAACATACCAAATATGTGTTAATCAACTATATTATTGGTAGGCTTCTGGTCAACAGTGGGCTATTAGTAAAGTTTTGGGGGAGTCAAAAGCTATACGTGGGTTTTTGACTACACAGGGGTTGCATCCCAACCTCTGCATTGTTCAGGGGTCAACTGTACACCTATATTATGAAATAATTAAGAATGTCTTAATAAAGAATCTATATGTTTTGGCAGAGAAGGACCTCCAAGACATATAAATAAGTGAAAAGCAACCATAGTTCAATATGTGTATCTGTAAAAAAGAAAAATCAACTGTATGTTTATATATATGTACAGAACTGCATAGATAAAGGTCTGGGTACCCACCATACTGTTCGAAGGTGCTTACCTCTGGGAAGAAAGTGAAATGTGAGACAGTAATTCCATGTGGCTTGAATGTTTACATCAAAATGTATTCATGTATTATGTAGATTTTTTTATTTTTTTAAGTACAAACTTTTAATTCACAGTTAATAGAATAAAGGAGGAATCTTTCAGTTCAATCTGTGTACGTTTCTGCAAATATCTTCCAGCAGTACCATTTTCTGGAAGTGATTTTTGTGAAGTAGTTTCCTTATGTATATCGGTCCTTTCCTGCAGATAATAATTCGAATTCTTTTGAGAAGTTTAATCACTCAAAAAAATTTACCAAGTGGCTTTTTCTGTGTTGGGCTGTAGGGCCAGGGCCTCAAGAATCGGACTCCGACGACCTGGATGAAGAAGACTTTGAAAGTTTAGATAGTGATGATAACGTGGATCTTGAAACCCAGGAACACGGGGGAGAAGCATCTGTAAAAGGAACTCTTGATGATCTCAAGTCATATATGGCCCAGATGGACCAGGAACTGGCACATACCAGCATTGGCAAAAGTTTCACCACCCAGAAGCAAATGGTATGTGTGTTTAACCTCTTTCCCTTTCTGAGTCTATAATGAAGGATAGCTAAAACCATATTTTATCTTTTTTTCGTGATTTATGATAAATGTTTTTGTAATGAATTTGATTTGAAATACATAAGAATGCTGATTTTTCCTGATTCTGATAAGATGAAGGATTATTAACTTTATTTTGCTAAACATAAGCCTTAATTATATTGCTTGCTCTATGTTATCCATCAGGATTTAAAATAAAAAGGCATGTGATGTGTTGAAATTCGTATATGGTTGTATACTACTACTAACAGCTTAAGTCGATTTTTTAAAAAGGATCTTAAATATCCAAATAACTTTCAAGTGCTAATAGTGTTTGTTTTGTGTGTTTCCCTAATTTAGGGCCAAATTTAGAATTCATCTTCCACTCATGTTTTTAATCCCACTTTTTATACCAGCACTGTCTAATTCTGGATAGAGAAATTACGGAAAGAGAATGGACCCTAGAGTCTCATGGGTTAGGGTTTGAAATCCATCTCAGCTGTCCACTGTGAATGTATCCATTAACTAATAATCCTCATGTCATAGAATTAACATGAGAACCAAATGGGATAACAGTGAAACCAATAATGGGCCCTTAATTAATGTTACTCCCTTGCTTTCATCACCTAAACCACATTTAAAACTATAGTCATTTCCAGTATTACCAAAACCTAATAGAAACCATACATTAGATTTATCTAAAGCAGTGTTTCTTAACTTTTAATGTGAATATGAGCCAAATAAAGACCTTAAAATAGAGATTCAGGGGTGTGGCCTGAGATTTTTCCATCTCTAACAAGCTCCTAAAAGATGCACAAGCTGCTGGTCCATGGACCACACTTAGAGTAGCAAAGATACAAAGGTCTATATATCAGGCGGCAGCCTTTCAAATCCTTCCCAAACCACTAAACTCAGAGGCTCAAGTTAACAATTCAGAGTCTTTGTGGTTCGACCTCAAAAAGCTTCAGGTTTTTACTTTAAGATTTTTCTTTGGGGTGGGGGCAAGGGGAACCTAGCTTCTTTCATTTAGAAAAAAATTGATTCTTTTTTGTTATGTTCATCTTTATGTTTATTTCTTTAAAAACTTTTAGGCAATCTGTAAGTGTACCCCCTTAACCCTGGTTATCTCCATTGGGCTATTTCAAAATAGGGAAGAAATCCACTCAATTTGTAGAAACTTTTCCTAGGAAGAAGTGTGTTCTAATCTTGGGAACCAAATTTTACTGTGTGTTAAATTATATAGTTTACTAGACTTTATTTTTACTTTCTATCAACAAGGATAAGATATTTCCTTTTTAATTTGGAATTCAATTTTACATTGTTGCTTAAGTTAGCTTTTTATTGTTAACTACCATCTAACTTAACGGTATCATCCCATGATTTTCTTTTTTCCTCCATGAATAAGGAACCTCTATCCCAGACTACCAAAAGCAATTCAGATGAGGAAGATTCCGGTGCAGGAGGATCTGTTATGACACCCGTGGATGTAGACCTGAACCTGGTTTCAAATATATTGGAATCATATAGTTGCCAAGCTGGCCTGGCAGGACCTGCCTCCAACCTTTTACAGAGCATGGGTGTGTGGCTGCCTGACGACGCGGAGCACAGGCCCACAAGTAAGCCAGGGAAAGATTAGCCAGCAAACCTAGCCTCTCTTTTTTTTTTTCTTTTCAAATAAATATTGAGTCTGATTGTGCTCCTTTCTAGTTTAGAGTACTCATTTAGTAAAGTTTCTTTGTTCCAAGTTTCACAGAGACTTTTCCTCTGTGAGCCCCAAATGTTGCCCTTTCTGCAAAAGTCTTTGTGATCTCCCAGGAGTGCACACAAAGAAGAGAGAGGATCAAGCTCCCAAGATGAGATTTATACACTCTATATTTAGAATATTAAGTGTTTTTTACTGAGGATTAAACATGGGGTAGAGAAAAGGAAGGTAGTCAAAAATAAGGAATGAATGAGTTGCTGTTTTATTCCCGGTACCAGGAATGGCCTTGAGCCAGGCTCACTCTAGTGACAAATACATTTGTTTTAATGTTTTATCTGTTTTTACTATTCTACTTCATGGACCCAGTGGGTTCTTTTTATCCTTAGCACCTTCATAACTCATTGCTACATAAATATTCTCCAGCAAGGTAAGCCCTGTACCAAAGGTTTTTTTTATTTATCTGCCATTTTCAGCACCCCAATCATGTCCTCTTTTGCCTCAGCTTTCAAATATCCTTGGAGTTCTAAAAAACAAAGCCCTCTTCCCACTCACTGCTGCAAAACAAAGTTCAGTGTCACAGGTCCTCCCGTAAGCCACTCTCATCTTTTCTTTTCTAAAACAACACATTAATCCAAAAGCAAACAATTACTCCATGGTAAATTTGAGAAACTCATAACCAGGAATCCCACACACTCCTTTCTATCTGTATTTTCAGATTGGGGATGTGTACACATGTGCTCACAAACACACCCACATAGAGATAGAAAAGATTGGGAGATGGTAATACACATGGACCCTGAACTGTTTTCTTCTAACTGCAAGATATGAAGAAATCTCAGGACCTCTATTTCGAGAGTGCTTTTCCCTTCTACGTGCTGGGTTCAGCTCAGGCCAGGGCAAGCTGCCAATCTAACAGGACAGTCAAGTCCCATCACATACTACTTATCCCTCAACATTTCCTGATGAAGGCACTTCGATTTCCCCCAAAGCAATGATGGTTTGCTGGCAAGAAAGAGCAGTGACCTTTTGGGATCAAAAGGAAATTCAGTGCTTCAACTTTTCTAGTTCTAGAATCTCTTTTGCTTAGTCCTATAGGACCTTGATGTGTGAATAATCTTAGGCTCTCTAGCATTTGTGTTTTTCATCACAAGTTAGTGCCTAAAATTATCTGACGATACAACTTTCCCCAGCCATTCGTCTTTTCAAACTGACCTCTAACAGTATTTCTTCTGCACATTGTTTCAGTTGTTCTCAGACTTGGCACCTGGACTTAAACGTTTGTCACACCAATAGATTTTTTTTCTTGCCTCCCCCTCCAAATTCTCACTTTCTGCTGTTTCCTTACTTCATAAGACAGAAAAACACATCTGAACAAAGGTGTGCAAATTTATTTCCTTCAGATAAATTTTCCCTTATGACAAGGTACAGAATGACATATATGAATGATAAGAAATACTAAATTTAGTGTAACCCATAAAACTCAAGAAATGGTTCATCCTCACGAATTCTTTAGTTGAAGTTACAACACTTACTGGATTTGCCAATGGCAGCAACCATTTTACATTCAGGAAAACAAGAATGGCAAAGTGATCATCTTTTCCTTGATTTACAAATCGAGCAAGTAACAACTAAAAAGACTGACCATCTTGGGCCCCATTGGGATGCAATTACCTCAAAAGACCATCACTGCAACTGAAGACTACTGTAGCTCCCACTTTTCATCCTTTCAGATGACTTAAAGAAATATGACTTATTTAACCACCATGTACAAAATAATTACCTGTACATGAATTCAAAATGTTATGTTGTGCTATTTTTCTTAATTCTATGGGGATAAAAAGTAACTCAGTGGTTTGAGATTTGCTACATATTTTCGGTACTAAGATAAAAGTTTTAACCAAAATGGTACCAGGCACATTTTAGCAGTTAGTATAAACCCTGCATTAACAGGCCACATGCCAAAAGATGTTTGCTTCCCAGGCCTAGGAGAAAATGGGCAAACAAGAGCCTATATCCAAACTAATGCTCAGCTCTCCCTCTGATTTTGACAATTGTCATTTCATCAGTTTTTCTTCTCACACTGGCATTTTCGATTGCCTGTGAGTAGGCACTTCTTTCATTAACATTGCTGGTAGAGGTGTCTTGCTGTAGGCTCACTCATCTTCTGCCTGGAGATGGCCTTTTGTCACCTCCCCTTTATCAACTGATGGCTGATATGTGCTTCTGGGGTACTGAGGAGGGATCTTCGTGGCCTGATTGCGCTAAGCAGGCACTGCAGAACAGGTCGGTTTTTCCACCCACTCCTTAATCAGGTGGTGGGCGATGGCTAACTTGGGGGGCAACCAGAATGGGACAGTCCCATTCTGTTGCTGAGTATATGGGTCCTTTATCCTCAGGGCTGTGACCACCTCATCATGACTAAACCAGGCAGCTGCTTCTAGTTCTCTCAAATTCACCTGGATCTGAAAGCCATAAGGAAAAACAGAATGTCAGATTAAGAGCTACAATATTTAGAATAACATGGCCAAAGGTGAGAAAATGGTTCCAGAACTGAACAATCTTACAAGATAATACCTGGGATCCACAGGCTAGTAGATAATCAGTTCTACATGAGTATATTGCCCAGAACAAAAGAGGCATAATTAAAACATGAGAGTTAGACATTATATATATATATATATATATATATATATATATATATATATATATATATATTTTTTTTTAATAGTTAAAAAAATACCCCATTTAAAAAATCCTGGAAGTACAAATACTACAATATTAAGAGTGGTTAAACGAACATTGAGGGGTAAATTATGACTAATACTTATTTTTTCTGTGCCTCTATTGATTGTATAATTTTCAATTTAAAAAGAACATACAAATGCTACTCTTATTTAAAGGATAAAGGTTAATTAATGATAATCAAAATCATAGTATCTTCTTTGCAAGAAGCAAAGTAATACAATTGCATCCACCGGAAGCTAAGACAGATTAGATATTAATCCTTCCATAGAAACCAAAGCAGACAATGGACAGACTGGCAGATAGGGACCACAATGGCATCTGTCAGGGAGGCCACAGAAGAGCAAGATGAGGTCGGATAATACAATGGCTAAGTCCCTTTCAAGCAGAAGTTCCTATAATCGTTATTATGTAATTGATAATAATTATTAAGAATAATTACTAGTCTACAACATCCTGACTGACTTGAGCAGTAAGATCAATCCTGCTATCAGTCATTAAATTTGATGTAATTTATTGTGTGCCTGTTCTATGCCAGACGCTCTGTTTAGTCCTGATGATAAAAGATAAATTGTCTCAGGATTGAGATATATACAAAGAAGAATGGTGATCATAATGGCACTCCCAATTTTCATGGTGATTATTTGTTTCCTTTACAAGATTGCAAATTCCTTAAGGGTATAAGTCATATCTTATACATCCTTGTATAATCTAGACAATGCTGACTGAGACGGGCTTAGTGAGTAAGTACCTACTGTGGAGCTTGGATGAGGCAAAGGAAATATCACAGCAGGAGGCAAGCTTCAGCACTTACCTCTGTCTGTCCTGGTTTCACAGTTGCATGACAAGCAATCATGAGTGAGCTATTCGGAAAGGGCCAGTGCTGGGATGCAGAGTACTGCAGTCTTTCTATCTCCAGTCCCACCTCTTCTGCAACTTCTCGCCGGACAGCCTCTTCCAGACTTTCACCTACAAGCACTCAGATTAATTCAGGACAGCCCTGCAGCAGGAAGGGTGATACAAATGCCCATTTGTGAAAGGAGTGTGAAACTGGCTCCAAAGTTTCCATGAACTACTCTTGGGAGAGCCTTAAATCTCTGCATCTCCACCACAGCAGGAATCAAGTCTGGAGTTGGGTGTTGAACTACAGTACTTAAACCTACTAGGTTAGTCATAACACGAAATACGAGTGACAGTGGGAGAGGTTACTGCTGCCC
This sequence comes from Rhinolophus sinicus, assembly GCF_057876585.1. NCBI lineage: Eukaryota > Metazoa > Chordata > Mammalia > Chiroptera > Rhinolophidae > Rhinolophus > Rhinolophus sinicus. Next base: position 50,539,562 of record NC_142515.1, on the reverse strand, counting down.
TCAGCTTTAATAAAATTCTAATGCCACCATTTGCAATTTTTATCCAGATACACAGAAGAAAAAGAAAAAAATCCAAAAACTGTATATATTAAATCCTAGTAAATATGATGCATGCTGAAATATTTAGGGAGAAGAGTACTAATTTCTGCAATCTGTATCAAAAAAGACGATTGCTGGATGGATGGAGGAATGGATAGACAGGTACATGAGAAAGTAAGTAAAAAATTATAGAATCTAGGTGATGTTTTCACTGTATAGTTCTTTCAAATATGCTGTATGTTTGAAAATTGGCCTGTAAAGTATTGGAAAAATACAGTTCCAGAAGGCCGTTTTCTTGGCACTACAGGGAAGAAGGTGCTTGAGACTCTAAGTACTAGGACAACAAGACAAAAAATCAGTACTATTGATAAGCTTTCGTGCCCTCTTGTGTTATCTGTACATGCTCTAAACTCCTTACCTATGTCACAAAAACCTGCCAAGGCAGAATACATTCCCTTGGGAAAGGAACTTTGGCGGGCAAGCAGGCATCGGGTCCCGTCCGACACCAGAGTGATCACCACCGGAGCCATCTAGGAAAAGGAGACGGACACTTACAGACCAGGCTTCAGGGTCTGTTCATGGGATGAGGGAGCGAGGGACTGAGAAAGCCTTTTAGCTGTACAGGCTTCCATTCCCAGGACAGAGCAGTGCACAGCCTTCTTGGATTACTGTCCTTTTCAAGCAGGACACACCTGTGGGTAATAGATGCTCTTACTGGCAGGACACACACGCTTGCTGCCAGCCACGTTCTTCTTGGTGGGCTGCCCACATCTGCTGCAGAACTGATGAGCATCATGCCAACGGAGGAGAGCCTGAGCCTAGGAATACAAAGACAGGCTAGGGTTCTTTTGCAGGGAACGTGGAGCTCATCTGTCACAGTGCTGGGCCTAGTATTCAGAGCAACTCAAAGGGAAATGCCAGTCCTTTCCCAGTTCACCTGCTTTGAATAGTTATTAACTATTTGAACTTTAAAATAAGGAAACTATCTGAACATATTCCTCCAGCCTCTGAAATAGGAATAAAAGAAAGCATATTTTTAAATGTATTAGGAATTATTTAAAATTTATGTAACATATAAAGTATTATAATGAACATCCAAGTACTTATGATCCAGCTTCCAATATAGTTGAACACCCCAACATGGACTCCTCCCCAGTAAAACTGGAATTTTTTTGCAAATGAAAAATGGTTGAAGATATCTCTTTAAATGGACAATCGAAAGCACTTTAGCAAGTGAAAGATAAAGCTGTGAGGACGAGTCATTAAAGCAATAAAAACTGATTTCTCAGAAGAAGGACATGCTGCTGTGTCTGTCATGCTGTGGGCCATTAACATTGTTTATGAGGCCCATAGATTCCATCGCCATCGATCTGCATGTCCTTAGGAGAAAACGGTTCTGACAGCGATCCTGCCGAAAACAAGGGCCAAAGAAAGAAGAAGAAGCCATCTCCCTACAGCACGTTGTTCTTCTGCCAAAGTTTGTAGGAAGAACTATAATTTGCAAAAGAAGAAATCAAGTGTAGCTCTGGCCTTCTTACGCATGCATTTGCCCTTACACGCTGCTTTGCTAAATTTCCTACAGAGCTGAGAAATCGGACTCTACCGTGGATAGCAAGGAGGCGTCCTTCATATTCAGCCGAAACAGAGCCTTCCTCAACTCAGTGAAAGACCCCTGGAGCTCTCTCTCCATTTCCAGTTTCTGTAAGGAAGCTGGAAAATTAGAAAAGAGAATGAGATGAAACAAATGCCAAACTTTGCTTCGGGGCCCCTCTCAAGTGTATCCTGTTACAACAGTGTTTCCCAGACTCACCTAGTAAGACTCAACTAGGGAAAATTAAAAAAAAACAGGTTCTGAAGGCCCTACCTGGAGATTCTGAACAGCAGGTGAGTGAGGCCCAGAAATCTTTATTTTTTAACAAGCACCAGGTGATTCTTATATTCGGGCAAAGTTAGGAAACATTAGAGCATAGTACTATTTCACAAGATCCTCTTCGGGGCAATAAGAACATTGGCACTAGCCACACTCTAACCCTGGAAAAGAGACGAAATGGGACCGCTAAGCTCTCTGAACCTCATTCAGCATCATTACATTTGCACCCACATCCTGAAGAAAAGGCTGATAGGAGCCGTGAGCCTATAGCAAGCTGGTTCCCAAATGCAGGTTTGAAGACCCAGAGCTACGCCAAGGTAACAAGCTTATTCACTTGCATGGATAGGAGAAATAAGAATGATGTCACGAATTTTTTAACATTTCTTATGAAATACTGAAGACATAAAAAAAATGTATAAAGGTACAGAGAATAATATAATACACATCTGTGTACCCACCACCTAGCTTAGAAAGAAAGCGTTAAAATGTCCTCTATGTTCTTTTAAATGATGATGATAATAGATGGTAACATTTTTTCCGTCCTAACTTTAAAATAATAGAAAGTTGATAACCTTCATGTATTCCCAACATTGTCTTTGAAATTTTACTGTCATGTGAAATCCCAAAGTCTGAGAACCCCTGGGAAGTACCCATTAGGAATGATGCTATGTACCATTTGTGGAAGAGGAGCTATTTAGGTTCAGAGCAAACCATGCTTCCTGCTGTTCGGAGCATCCAATCAGCACAGAATCTTCTATTCTTTGTGTGTCCTGTCCAAACTTACCCAGGAGTCTTTCCAACTCTAAGAGACAGAAAAGGAGAAGGGAGAAAAACAAGGGCTTTAATTGAACCACCAGATCTATATTAAATGTATAGGAAATAATGTACTTAAACTCGAAGTAGGTACACCTGGCTTCCAGTCACTGGCCTGCAGCTAAATAGCTATATCATCTTGGTGTAATCACTTAACTTCTCTAGGCCTCCATTTTCTCCTCAACAATCTGAGTTTAGACTAAAGAAGGAATTCTTTCTGGGTAACGCTGTATTACTCAATGGTTGGATCACGAAAGGAACATATCCCCTAGCTCAAAAGATACGTGACAGTTTGTTATGGCACTGAAAAAAGATGTGTCACGCTTAAAATGGTAGAGACCAAATCAGTTCTATAATATAATTTAGTCTCCAGATCGTGCTGCTTTTGTGGGCCAGAGTAGAATACTCATCTGAGATCCCAGTCTGTATAAGACAAGTGCTGTATAGGGAGAAAACCCGTCATCCTGTGCCTGACAGGCTCATATTTATTTGTTCATAATACAACATAACATTGCTAAATCTCTGGATGTTTAGTGGGCTTCCTTATATTCTTCTGCGCTGCTAGAAACTACCTATCCAAGTGCTCCAACATCTGACCCTTGGAGGAAATTCATGGCAATGTATTCAGAAGTTAGTGTATAGTGAGTGACATTATACAAAACTAAAAGTATCTCGAAAGCCAAATCCCAGTGGTTTAGATATCTCTACTGATATACTCCAAAAGAGTTCTAGACACAAATTCATCTTAATTCACTTTTAATTTTGACCTTTCTGGGAGAAATAGTCATGATGCAAATCTTGGCCAATATAAATGTTTGACTCCATGGAGGCTGCCGTCTAAGGCATGGGTTGGCAAAATCTTTTAGGCTTTTGAGCCATAAGATCTCTGTCACAAGTACTCAGCTCTGCCATGATAGTGCGAAAGCAGCCATAGAGAATCTGTAAATGAATGAGTGTGGCTGTGTTCTGGTAAGAATTTATTTACAAAACGTGGTGGGGTTCAAAGTAGGAAAGCAGTTTTGCCCGCTCCCGGTATAAGCCAGTTGCGGTTCACACCATCACCAAATAACATGACTGGGCTACACAGGTTTGTACACTAAATAATTAATTGGCAGAAGCAGTTTGAAAAGTCTGGACTAAGGTTGAAGGATCCTTCTCAGGGATTCAGTATGGACTGAATTCGGCTTCGTGGCCACAGGCTGGTCTCTCCTGGTCCACTCTGGGCTTACCTGATAGGTTATACTTGGGGGCCAGGTATTGATGTTCAGACTTCTGAAGCAAAGGAGCCAGGCCATGGAAGAGGTAAAATGCTCCTGTCTGCTGGGCTTTTTTACATGCGTCATTGTCTTCCTTCAGTTCAAATAAATACCTGTATTTTGGGAAATAAAGCATTACAAAACCACTTTAGTTACTTGTACAGCATTCATCTTACAGAATTTTGTTCCCTCTCCCACAGTTATTTCCTTTTATTGTTTTATACCCTGAATTGCTCTATAAAGGACTTGAGGTGGCTGTAGGCAATCTCTCCCTCCTTTGTCTTACTGGATACCTTGTCGATACTTCTGTGGGCACACATAAGTTATATTATCTGTTCACTTGTCTCTCTGCCCTAAAGACTATGGTCTCCTTAAGGGTAGGGTCTGCCTTAGTTCTGTATCACCAGTAATTAGAATATTGATGGCTCAATTTCATAAATATTTATTGAATTGAACTTCAAGGGCAATAAATATTTACTAAATTGAACCTCAAGGTACTTTGCCAATATTACACTGTGAGGCAAGAATTTACATGCAGTGGATTGAAAGGAAAACAAGTACAGTGATAAAACATCAACCACAGAATACCTAGAGATGGGAGTGGACTTTATTATTGCAGACAAAGAGCAAACACTATACCTTCAGTAACTCTCATTCAATCTAGGGAAGATAAAGAGCAAATTTTATCTTCAATGCACCCCTGTTTCAAACATCTAGTCCCCCAGGTAGACACCATTTGCTCCTTATCTTTACTGAATGGACCACTGATGGGAAAGCGAAGACGTTACTTGACTTACTTTGTAACAAGTATAATATTTTCAAAGTAAAACTGTGGAAAGGACAACATTATATAATTAGCTTCTCTAAAAGAAATAGTAGAGGGGCACATTCTAGGTTTTTCTGGTACCTTCATGAAGGATGGTAAAACTATCCTTTCAAGAGCCTCATTTCAGGGGGTCTGAATGTGGATTCTCCTTCTGGGGCCTGGGCCTTAGGAATAACCATTTTTGCCTAGCCCTGAAACAGACTCTCGGGTATATGGCATATGTTGTCACTTACGTGGAAACACGATTGACAGATATGTTCTGTAGGACCAGGGAGCTTTTGTACCACCAGTAGGCAGAATTGGCTCAACATGAAACTACAAAGCAAAGTGCTAAACACACCCCAGTGGCATCTTTAGGAACCTATTTTTGACTGTGATAAAAGGGGTTACAATGATCTCTTTATAAACAGAAGACAAAAGAAACCTGAGATAGTAATACTTGTGGTGTTTTTAAACTTATTGAGTGACTGCAGCCTCCTAGGGCAAAGACTCAATGTATGTCAAAAGAGAGACATGTGCCACTCAGAAGTTACCAAATATAAATAATAGAACAAACACAGCTGCCTTCGTAAAAGAACAAAAAGAGTGGTACAAACTGTACTTTGCCCTAATGACCCTAAAAAGCAAAACACGCAGGTTAAGGTCTTAAACCTCGGGCCTCACTGGAACTGGAACTGAGATCCAAAAAATTTCTTACATTCTTCTTCTGACACACTATTTTAAAAAATTCATTTATTGTCCTCTAGTTATAATAGCATGGAAACCACAAAGCTCAGATCAAATTTAAATGTTTTTTTCTTATTATAAAAGTAGAAAAGTCATTCTATAAAAATCAGAAAATACAGTTATCAATTTTTTAAAAAAGGGAAATCATCAAGAATCCCACCAATCAGAGATGATCACTATTTTCATCTTAGAATTCTCCAAACTATCAATATTATGCATTTACACATATATAGGTCTCTTTAGAATCATACCTACTAATTTTTAGCCTTTTTGCTTAGACATATTAACATTTTTTTCACACCATATTCCATATTAATAGAATTTTATTCTTTCCTCATGATTTTTTATTCATTTTTTTAAATATAGTTAATTACTTTAACATACTCATTTTTTAGACTATTCAATATTTCTGTTACTGTTCTCAGAATCTCAACCTGAGAACTGCAAATAACCTAAACAATACCTCAAACAAGTATCATATTGCGATTTTGCTGTGTTATCATTCTTGCTCATGTAAGATTGTATGCTTATGTGCCTTTAAATTTTGAACAAGGCACTCATGTTTGGCAGAGCTTTCTACATGGGAAGCCGTGGTGAATGTATCCCTCCAGAGGAGTTTTACATTTGCTTCTGCAAGATGCCCCAAGGGTATTGTAAGTCTAGAACTACTACTTAAATTCTTTCCTTAGGTAGGGGGCTTTTGGACCACACCATACAGATGTTGCAAATATAACCCCCAAAACTGTATGAGAGCAGGCTAGTGATTTCAAATTCACAGATTTCAAATTTGCTGAGGCTGAGACAAAGAAGTCCTTTATCAATTTCCTGTATGGATGTAGATTTCTTTTTTCTAGTCTACCTTTCACAGAAGTTTAGTTGTTTGGTGGGGGTGGGTAGGGGTATTGGAATTATCTACCTTATTTTTGGGAAACTTTATGAATATTATTCAGAATTTAATTTTGTCATAATGGGTGCACTATAATTTAATTAATTTCTCTCTTGTTCATCCATTCAACAATACTTTGGTGCCTACTATCTGCCAGGTACTGTTTTATGCACTAAGTGTACCGTAGTGGAAAAGACAAAGTTCCTATTTTTTTAAGTTTCAGGTGTACAAAACCATGTCATAGTTAGACCTTTACACCCCTCACAAAGTGATAACCCCCCCCAATAGATACTACTGGAAATGTAGTGTAGAATTTTTCCAATTATAATTTTCAATGACCATCCTTTATATGTAAATCTTAATCACAGAACCTTAATCCTCAATACAGGATTTTGAGATTTGTATAACTAAATGGGCCAAAGATAGAAATCAGAGTTCAGGTTGGTCAAAACTCACCGGGTCTTAGTGACATAGGTTGACAGCAGCCTGTAACACCAAAAAGGTTTTCTCCTGCAAGCAATTCCACAATACAGGGACATTGTCAGGTCCTTAGAGGAAAGAGGAATTATAAAAAACAAAAAAAAATCAGAGTGCAATTTAAATAATGAATCACCAAGAGGGTTATCCTTTAAGCCAGCACAAGATTACTTTTTAATATTAAAGAAAGAAAAACTGAATAGGAGTCAGATGATCTGGCTTCTAAATTGTATTTCTACCACTAACTAGCTGTGGGATTTTAACTTTTCAATATCTCTTTCCTAACCTACAAAATTAAAACCTGTTCTGCCTACCCAATGTTATTGTGAGAATCAGCTAACTATCCAAAGAAATACATGCTTGTCTTTCTGTTATTGTGGACTTATTGGTGGGAGGTAGTTGCCTGTATTTCTCTCCTCCCTTGTAGCTAAGTAGGGCCCAAACTAAGTTTTAACGATGGAATGTGAATGGAGTGATGTGTATTTCTTCTAGGCTGAAGCAGTAAAGAAGTGGGTATACCTCTTCCATTCTCTTTTCCCTTTCTGCTTGGAAGATAGGAATGGCAGAGCCATTAGATGGAGAAGCCTGGAAACTTGAATCACTCACTACATGGAGAAATGCCACCCACTAACCAAAGACAATTTGTGAGTGAGAAAGTTCTGCCATATTAATCCACTAAAATTTCAAAGTTTGCTGTAAGCCTGGGCCTGTCTCCAGAGTAATGGAGCCAAGTTTCTCAGAATACATGAAAACCAAAGTCCCTCTGAATATGAAGTAGGAGAAATCGTGTAGAAAAGAAAAATATAAAATCATGGCCATTAGGAAAATATTTCATAAAGCAGCTCTGTAAATTTCCATGGATCTAAGGTATTTCCTATTTTTTGTATCTCAGTGTGAGAGAAAAAAATGCTATATCTTAAGAATACATTCTGCAGACAGTGAGATTCATTTTAAATTGTATATCAGTAAGTATTTTATTCTCCATGCAAAGTACATTTCATGTTAGCAATAAAAAAGTCAAGAAGTTCCACTGAAACGAGAAAAGCAGTAACAGTTAAATAACAAACCACCCTTTTAACTGTGCCCAAGGAAAGCAAGCTTTGATACTGAACCACCCAGGAACGTCTAAAGTTTAGGCCTGCTTCTTAATTGCATAATTATGAAACACTGATGACGAATCCTTGGACAGTTTTGGCTACCTTTGTCCTAGCCGAGGGTAAATTTAGCAAATGACATTCAACAAAGTATTTATTGAGTACTGACTTTATACAAGGGCCCTTAAGGAATACAAAAATGTACAGGATGAAAATCCTGACCTCAAGGGACGTCAAGGGACCTCAGGAGAGAGAAAACAAACAAATTTCACAGAAGTCAATATGTGGTATGTGGGTTACAAAGCATTCCTGGAGAGTATTAAAAGTATAATCACTATTTTACTAACCCAAAGACTTGTGTGATATACTGGAAGAAATGTATTTAAAGTCAATATTTCTGTCTCTTTTACAGCTCTGAGAACGCAAATTGGTACAACATTTTTGGAAGGCAATTTGGGAATATCTATCAAAATGTTACGTAAACATTCCTTTCACCTAGCAATTCCACTACTAGGAATTTATCCTAAGAAGGAAAGGATATGTACAGAAATGTTAACTGAAAATTATGATAAAAGGGAACAACACACATTTGTTAAAAATAAATAGAAAATAAGGTAACAGTAGAAAATATATATATGTAGTAAGTGGGAAAGATAGTAAGTAAGAAAATATTTAGTTGGTTTAGCATGATCTAATTAATTTATAAAGAAAGGGACATATACATACCAGAACAAATAAATTAGATACATATTTATTAGTATTTTTAAAGTGACTAGAAGTATACATACCAAACTGTAATAGGGACTAATTTGCCAGAGTGGGATGGAGATAGAGATTGAGAAGGGTACCTGTAATCCTTATTTTATACATTTCCGTCCTTAAAAAATGTTTAACCATGTGACCCTACTCCTACTACAATAAAGTACAATAAATCGTAGTTCCTGGGACTAGCTGCACAACGAGGCTATTTCCAGGCCACTGTTCCCAGTAGCACCTCACCACATTTCCTAGGAGCCAAAAGGAATTCCTCAGGTGAATTCCCTGGATCCTGAGAACTGTGCGAGCTGTTTGGTTGTAGTTATGAGTACCAGCTGATCTGTATGGCCCACTGCACTTGGCTGCCTGATGCTCTGCCTGCTTTCTGCTACTAAATTAACCTCGCCCCCTGTGTAGTAGTAAGACCTGCTGACTCACGGAATGGTGGTCACAGAGCTTGTAGAAAACTTCTTTTTTTAAATTTTATTTAATTTTACTTTTTTTTTATTGGGGAAGGGGTACAGGACTTTATTGGGGGAATAGTGTACTTTCGGGACTTTTTTCCAAGTCAAGTTGTCCTTTCAGTCTTAGTTGTGGAGGGTGCCGTTCAGCTTCGAGTTGTTGTCCTTTCAGTCTTAGTTGTGGAGGGCGCAGCTCAGCTCCAGGTCCAGTTGCTGTTTTCTAGTTGCAGGGGGCACAGCCCACCATCCCTTGCCGGAGTCGAACCGGCAACCTCGTGGTTGAGAGAACGCGCTCCAACCAACTGAGCCATTGGGGAGCTCAGCGGCAGCTCAGCTCAAGGTGCCCTGTTCAATCTTAGTGCAGGGGGCGCTGCCCACCATCCCTTGCGGGACTCGAGGAATTGAACTGGCAACCTTGTGATTGAGAGCCCACTAGCCCATGTGGGAATCGAACCGGCAGCCTTTGGAGTTAGGAGCATGGAGCTCTAACCGCCTGAGCCACTGGGCCGGCCCGGAAATTTCTTAATACAGCTTTGAAAAATATCAATAATCAAGAGGAAAACAGACTTAATTGAACTGAGAATTGTACCTTCATTGGTAGTCATAAGCCTACTAGATAAAGATTAAGTCTAATTCCTTTTCTGAATGGTCCCTTGTATATTTTTTATATATATCTTATATAAAAGTAGGATAACGACTGTTTAAAAGTCAAAAGGAGAGAAAACAATTGCCTTAAAATTCAGCTTTCACTGTATTTTTCTCTTTTAAGTAGATCATTTAAATTATAAAATTAATATAACTATATTACAGGGAATCTGGAAAATAGTATTGTGAGAACGCCCATATCACCACATAAATATAACTTGTAACTTAATACATATTTTCTAGTCTTTTTAAACATACAACTGTTACATATTTATAGTCAGAGGATATGTATTTTTCAACTTGCTTCGTGAAACATATTATTAGCAGTTTTCTATGTTTTTATAGAAGTTTCATAATTTTTTTGGCTACATAATTATTACATTCAAGCAGAGTCTCCTGATTTTGCTAAACATTCCCTGATTTTAGACATTTAGGTTGCTCTGATTTTAAATTACCAGAAATAAAATACCACCTCAATACCTCTGTGCTAATATTTTTAAGTTACTTCTTTAAGATAAGTTACCCCAAAGTAAAATTATTAGGACAAAATGTATTTTAAAGTCACATGGCTCTTTCTACACATTGCTAAACTTACAAGATTCCATAGTATTTGGTTTAAAAAAAAACCCACAAACTTTTATATTTCTTTGATCACTATAGAAATTGAAAGTGTTTTCAGATTTAATATCTTTATTCCCCTTTTGTAAAATGTCTGATGTTCTGTGCTCATTTATTAATTGTGATTTTACTTTACTTTCGACCACTCTAATTTTTTAAATATTATAGTACACTTATAGTATTCTCCACAATTTGATCACCAAAACGTATTTTACAAACAACTGCTACATGTGTTGCTTTTCTCTGGGACGCAGTCATTCAGATAGAATCTCCTTAGTACAAAAAAGAGGCTCTTTTAACAGTCAACAGGATAAGTGAGATTACTTTTAGAGTGAAAATATAATTTCTTATAGCCCTGTACTACTTAGAAATCTAGTGCAGGGAAAATTTGCTACTTTTTTTCTGAAATGGTTTGTAATTTTTCACTGTCTTTTGGTGATCTTCAGTGTGATGCATTATTCAAAGTGTATTGGGCCAAAGGCTCACATTTGGTAAGCATTCTGGTAAACACACAAGCATAGTCACATCCAGCTGCTCACATGCCACATTACAAACAGAATAGTTGTTTTTGTTTGAATTGGCAACTATTATTACATTTTATGCCTGGTACACTGAGGATAAAAGTTCACTATTCGCAAAATAAATTTGGCAGAAAATACCAACACCATTATTTTGCTTTAGATGACAAGCTCAGGACTGCCTTCTATTTTGTTTACAGTACAAATGCATGTCTCCAAAGCAAGGAAGGGATGGGGAAGAAAGTGCTGGGAGAGACTCGGACTTTTATTACTGGCTCTCCCACTGACTGAATGTGTGACCTAGGGCTGTCACCAGAGCTTGGTTTCTGTTTCACTTCTCACAGGAGGAGAGAATATGGATCTAAAGTATATTATAACTATGTCAGGTTTTGTATACCTAATTCTCAGAGCTGTTAGACTGTAAAATCCTTAAAGTTTAGGATTGCATCTTCCCTATCTACAGTATCTAGCACAGTCCCTGTCAGTGTGAAACACAATATACATGAATGAATGAATCAATGAATCAATGAATGAATTTATCCCATTTACAGTAAGATAAAGCTTTGAGAAGTTAACCAATCTGAGATCACAATCTAGGGAGCAACAAAGTCAAACTCAGGGCTCTCTGGCTCCAAAGTTTATGTTTTGGTAAGAAATATATGAGAAAGCATTTTCCAACATTCATTTATTATTTATGTTTCTAAAAAGTACAAAGACTGACAGAGATGAAAGGTAATGTTTACTGAAAACTATTAAATGATGAGACAAGTCCCTTAAGATTAACAATTTCTCTGAATCCCCTGTGATGAATGATTCATACGTTTCTCATCCTAGTCATCTTAACAGAAGATTAATTTATAAAGCAATACAGCTTGACAAAAAAGGCCCACCTTGAATCTCCGTGGTACTTTTACCAAGAGGCCAAGTTCGGTAACGTTTGAGAGAGTCATTTACAGAGAGTCTGTCTTTTCATTACTGTGAACCAGAGTGGGAGGGGAAATACGCAAACCTGAGGAGTCACTGGGATACAGATTTTAGGGTCTCACTGACAAGCTTTATGATTTACTTTCTAAAAACTAATTTTTCCTCCCTAATTCAAAAAATAATTCTGGCACAATGTAGAGAAGTTAGCAAATTCCACTTTTAAACAACTCTCCAAAAAATATCAGAAAATTATTAGCTGTAGTGAATAAGATAGTTCCACAAGTTATGATGCAAAAGGGAGAGGGACTAAGCAAAAATCGCAAAATGCTGTAACCGAGAGTTTTCTTTGAAGTTTTGTTTATGCCTCCCCATAATCCCTCCTGCACTTAGAACCTGGACAGGTTTCTGTCCCCTGTACTCACTGAATTTGTTGGGGGTGCCGTCCTAGGCCTCAATAATCAGCAGAAACCAGAAACTCCTAGGAAGTTAGGCTGCCCTTTCCCATTGTTGCCTCTGCCACACTTCCCAGAATCTTCCCAGAGATGCACTCTGGGAAATGTAGTTTAAGCTTTACGTCTCTGCTAAGCCCTTCAAAGTTAACCACACTTGTCAAAAGCATGCTTCTGCCACACTTCCCAGAATCCTCCTAGAGCTGCACTCTGGGAATTATAGTTCAATCTGTAGGTGTGCTGCTATGCCCTCCAACTGCAAAGTTAACTGTGGTTGTCAAAAGCATGATCTTCTAAGATCTTCTAAAAACATTACCAGGAGAACTACTGTGTCTTTGGAAAAGATAGAGTAGCATTTTGCATAACAAAAGGATAAAGTCGTTAAACACATCATAATACACAGAAAACATATTTTGTGATGCGAGAGGAGGAGTTTGGGGTAGGAAATCCCATACCTTTCAACCTTTTTGTATCTCTAGTTCTCTGACTGCCCACTTTAGAACTAGCTCTAACGTTTCATGAAATTCTGCCGATTTAAATGGACAACACCGTGTCTAGATGTGTTTAAACTTGTGATAGATTGCATCCCTTTATCAACCAGGGCAAGAGGATTCCATTTGACTGAAAGCACTGTCCCAGCAACACTGCTTTGGTATTGCTCTCTTCTTACTACTAAAGTTACTTGCTTATACAATTAGACTGTGTTGAAGACCATTCAGTCAACATATATTTAATGAATAGCAAATGTCTCTGGGACTGTTATAGGCATAGGATATAGCAGCAAACAAAACATGAAATTTCCTGTCCTTGTGCAACTTACATTCTAGAGTAGGAAACAAACAAGCAAACAAGTAAATATGCAATGTGTCAGGTGGTTATAAGTGTTAGGGAGAAAAATAAAGCAAGATAACAGGAGGGAGGATTTTGCTCTTTTATGTAGGGTGGTCAGCCTCATTGATAAGGTGATATTTGAGCAAAGACCATGAAGGAACTGAGGAAGAAAGACAAGTGGATATCTATGGGAAAAGATTTGTAGGCAGAAAAAAATCAGCAAATGCGAGGGCTCTGGAATGGAGAAGTGAGCCTGGCAGGTTTGAGGAAAGGCTAGGACAAAGCATGGGTGTCAGACATGAGGTCAAAAAGTAGCCAAGCGCCACATTACGTAGGGCCTTACAAATAAGACTTACAAGTCTTACAATTGTTACAGAGCCATTGTAATGCTTTTGGTTTTTACTCTGAGAGGGATAGGATGTTACAGAAGAGTTTGAACAGGAAAGTGAGATTATTTGACTTACATTTTAAAAGAATCACTCTGGGTGTGGAGATTAGACTGTAGGAGGTAAGAGTTACTAAATCCTGAGTGTCGTTGTACCTATGCATTAGCACCCAAGCTTTTTATCAGAGTGCATCTATAGGAGAATTCTGGGAAGTGTGACAGAAGCATACTTTTTCTTTTTTTTTTAAAGATTGTATTGGGGAAGGGGAACAGGACTTTATTGGGGAACAGTGTGTACTTCTAGGACTTTTTTCCAAGTCAAGTTGTTGTCCTTTCAATCTTAGTTGTGGAGGGCACAGCTCAGCTCCAGGTCCAGTTGCTGTTGCTAGTTGTAGGGGGCGCAGCCCACATCCTTTGTGGGACTGGAGGAATTGAACTGCCGGGCAACCTTGTGGTTGAGAGCCTAGTGGCCCATGTGGGAATCGAACCGGCAGCCTTTGGAGTTAGGAGCATGGAGCTCTAACCGCCTGAGCCACCGGGCTGGCTCCCCAGAAGCATACTTTTGACAATCCTTAATGAAGGCAGAGAAAATTTGAGGATAACATGATATAAAGTCAATGAATTTCAAAGAGATGGGGAAGTATACTTAGAGAAAATTAGGGCTATAATAATTTTTTTTTAATCAAAATAACTGTATTCTTGAGCAACTAAGTGTTAAGTGTTATAATAATAAAAAATAGCACTATGGTCAGAATGGTACGAATCCTCCCAAAATTCGTATGTTGAAACCCTAATGCCCAGTGCAATACTATTAGGAGGTGAGGCTTTGGGGGGTGATTAAGTCACGTGGGTGGAGCCCTAATGTATGAGATTAATGTCCTTATTAAAGAGGCCTGAGGCAACTCCCTTGGACCTTTCACCAATTGAGGATACAGGGAGAGGTCTGCAGGCTGCAACCTGGGAGAGGGCCTTCACCAGAACCCAACCATCGAGCCTTCACAATTGTGAGAAATACATTTTTGTTGTTTATCAGCCACCCCAGTCTGTGGTATTTTGTTACAGCAGCCCAAACAGACTAAGACAAATAGCTAAGATTAACTGAGTATTTACAGTGTTCTAGGCACTATGCAAAATGTTCCACATATTTATCATTAATCTTTACATCCTATGAGATATGTATTATTATTTGCACTTTACAGATGAGAACACAGAGGCTTAAAAAGTAAAATAATTTGTCCATATTTACACTGCTACTCAGTACTGGGATTTTAATCCAAGCCTGTCTTACTCCAGAAAGAACCTATACTTCGACTACCATAATGTACTGTAGACATGGTTATATCTCTGACTGGATTTGTGAGGCAGAGATATAACCAATATATTGAAATATATTGGAATGATGGTGATAATCTCATGTTTATAGATTGAAAGACTTAATTTTGTGAAGAGGGCAGTATTCCCCAAGTTGATCTACAGATTCAATGCATCCTGGTCAAAATCCCAGCTACCTTTTTTTTTGCACAAGTAACAAACTGAAAAATTAGACTTCATCAAAATTAAAATAACTTTTATGCTACAAACAATATCATCAAGAACTTGAAAAGGCAACCCACAGAATAGAAAAAATTATTGCTAGTCATATATTTGATAAGGGACTTGTATTTTGAATATATAAAGAACATTTAAAACTCAGTAATAAAAGTATAAATAACTGAATTTAAAATAAACAAAGGACATTTCTTCAAAGAAGATAGAAAAATGACCAATAAGTACATGAAAAGATGTTGAACTTCATTCTCCATTAGGGTAATGCAAATCTAAACCACAATGAGATACTGCTGCATACCGACTAGGACGGCCACATGAAAAAGGTAGATAATGACAAAGAGTGGTGAGGATGTGGAGAAAATGGAATCCTTATATACTGCTTGTGGGATTGTAAATGGTGTAGCTGCTTTGGAAAACAGTCTGGCAGTTCCTCAGAAGTTAAACATAGAGTTACCATTGACCCAGCAATTCCAGTCCTGGGTTTATGTCCAAGAGAATTGAAAACATATGTCTACATAAGAACTTGTACACAAATTTTCATAGCATCATTCAAAATAGCCAAAAAGTAGAAACAATTCAAGTGTCCATCAACTGATGAATAGATAAACAAAATGTTGGTATATCCATACAATGGTATTTTGTTTGGCAATATAAAGGAATGAAGTACTGACACATGCCACAACATGGATAAAGCATGAAAACATTATGCTAAGTGAAAGAATCCATTCACAAAGATGATACATTGCATTTATATAAAAATGTTCAGAATAGGCAAATCTATAGAGACAGAGAGTAGATTAGTGGTGGCCTAGGGGAGGGAGTGGGGGAAGTATTGAGGAGAAGGGGGAGTGACTGCTAATGGGAACTGATGTTTTTGAATGTTTTCTTTTTTTAAGTGATGAAAACGTTGTAAAATTGATTATGGTGCTGATTGTACAATTCTGTGAACTTACTAACGAATATTGAATTGCACACTTTAAATGGGTAAGTGGTGTGTTATTTTAATTATAGCTCAATAAAGCTGTTGAAAATATTTAACCAAATCATTAACTGTATTAAACAATTATAGTGCATGATTAGTAAATATAACAAGTATGGCATAAATAACTATAATCCTCAGGTTTTTTTTTTTTTTTTTTTGGTCATGAGGTAACAATCATCTTTCCTCAGACATGCTTAAGTTCTAAGCATTGGCATGTGTTAATCATGTAATAGATCAATCCTGTATATTCTTTTAAAGGCACAAATTGAGCCTCAAACCATTGAATCCCAGTCTAGCTTTAGGTGGTGAAAGTAATAATGTATTTAAAGATATGTGTTTATTAATTCATTGAACATAGTGCAAGCCTGTGATGTGGCAAGTATCATGTCAGAATTGGGGAGACGGTGGTGAATAACATATTGTCTCTGCCATAATAATTAATGATGCATGCACGTGTGTCGGGTGTGTGTGTGTGCGAGTGCATGAGCATGCAAGCATGTGAGGCAACAGCCCATTTACTCAGAGTAGTCTTTGACCAATTACAGGAGTCGACATTAGGGTGTAGGGCATACCTGAGCAAACTTGGATAGAAATTACAAGTTCACTCTGTAAGCAGGCTTATAGTTGGATATTGTCTCACTTCATGTGGAAAAAGAAATTGATCTTAGCAGACGGGTGGGAAGGGGTTTACATGAGGGCCCTTTAAATAATAAGCCACAGGCAAAGAGCCCTGTCTGTTTACATAGCCAGTGGTACCATAAACACAGGGAGGTCCTTATGTTTCTCTTCAAGAGCAAAGTACAGTAGGGTTCTTCCTCCATCTTCTCAAATATGGAATAACACTTAGCACGCAGCAGTGAATAGAACCAAAACTAAACACCATGCTCAGTTGGAAGACAAGATGAAACAGAACAATCAGGGTATAAACCAAGGTCAAAATGAATTTGAATACATGATTTTGACAGTATGATGCATTCACTAGACTGAGGACAGTTTCTGTCTCCTGTTCATTGAACTCTGCTTTTCCTGGTCCCCTCCTTTTTAAAATATGATTACCCGTGGGCCATTTCATTGTAGTCACTAGTAATTCCATCAGAAAGTTGGCAGAAGATAAAAAAGAAAAAGATATAAAATTGTCAGTTTCATTATCAGTTAAAAGGTCTGGCAAAAGGCTTTCTATAATGAGTTGTAACTAGAGCTAAATTTCAGTTCTCTAGTGTCTTGTATAGTTTCATCTTTATCCCAATATCCAGAGGAGTTCTGAGTATAGACAAAGTGTACGCTGTATGTGGTTATATTTCCAAAGCAAATGTAATTTTTTTCTGTTACTTAATCTGGTGATTATTTCACTTCTCTAGGCCTCAGTTGGAAATAGTCCTAAATCTCTAATATTTTATAATATAAAGATTATCTGTTATGTGTTGTCAGAATAATGCAACCACACACTCACAGAGTACAAGGGTTTATTACTCACATGCCTGGCTAGGTGAGTCTGCTGATCTTTACATGACTAGGAATACTGCACTATTGATAATCTAACATGGTCTTGGCTAGGACACTGGGTATGAGTGGGCTCTGCCCCATGTGTTTCTCATTTCCTAGCAAGCTAGCATGTGCACATCGTTTGATGATGATGGCAGAGGGCAAAAGCACAAGTGGACACATGCGAGTCTGCTTGCACATCACTGTCAAAGCATAGCATACGGTCAGGCCCAGAGTTAAATGGGAGAGTATTATAAGGTAATGTAGCGAAGGGTGTTGTAAGGGGTTTAGGCTGACTACAAAGTTAGAGGGAACAGTCCCCACAAGAGACCACCCTCACTTCTGATACCAACTGCATGTTCAAGGGGTTCCCAAAACCACTGTCAATAGAAGGACTCACGGACCTCACTGAAAGCTATTATACTCATGGTTATGGCTTATTACAGGGGAAAGGTACAGGTTAGAATCAGCCATGGGGAGAAGCACATAGGTGGAGTCTAGGGAAATACTAAATGTGGAGCTTCCGTTGTTCTTTCCCCGGAGTCAGGATGCATTACTTTCCCAGTCTCAACGTGTGACGATACATAGAGATAGGATGTTGCCAACCAGGGAAACTCACCTGAGCATTGGTGTCCAAAATTTTTACTGAGGCTCCATCACACTGGTGTGGCCAGCCCCTACTCTATGACCACTGGATGTGGTCAGACCCCACCCTAAATCACATTGCTAGACTATCCATTGTGACTTAAGGCTCCTAGGCAAATAAAAACACTCTAGTCAGGCATGAGATTACCTCCCAGAAACTGAGGGCAAAAGCCAGACATCATTTTGGACAAGGTAATTTTTTTTTTTTTACTACGTAGGAGTGGATACAGGAAGTAGGGAAAAATTGGGACTATTAGTACAATCAGTCTAGCAGAGTAGCTCTATTAAAATTACTCCTTAAATTGGCATAGGATATGAAGAAGTGTTCTTTAAGTTCAGGACTGACTTAAGAACTAACATTAACCATAGACTAATTATAGATGTTGTAAGTAAGCATCCTTCTCTTTACCCCTTGTATCCATTAAGACTAATCATTTCACTTCATAATTTTTTTTCCAAAGTCATGGAAACAAGTGTAAAGATCACCAACTTTGGCTCTATGATTAAAAACAACAACAAAACAAAACCGTACACAGTTCTATACAATATAGCATCCAATGATGATTACTTAATATAAACATAGTAAGTACTTCATACTTTCCCAAGAACTTTCAAAACAACTAGCTCAATTGATTCTCAAAATGACTTTTTTTGGCCATTTGGAGGATAAATAAATTTCATCATAAAAATTAAAGCAATTCACTTAGGGGTACCCTGCTATAGGGGTACCCTATTAATTGTAGACTAGCAATCTGGGCTCACTAATTTTTTTTTTAGGGCTCACTGATACCAGTCCTTCTTCCTGACCCCAAATTTTTCTTCCAACCAAATACTATAATTCTATAACTGAATGAATTCCAGGTCCTAAACTCTTGAGTCTTGCTTCACTAAATAAAGTTGAGATTTCTGGCATTCTCTCCTGATTTGTTTGAGCTCTTGACAAGTTCATTTGGGTAGAAGAATGCATGGACTGGCCAAGATCTACAAATGTTTCACACAGCCAAGTTAAATGCTGTTTGTGTATAAACAGAAACATTCTTCTGAAATGTAACTTATTGTTTTCAGTAAAATATTTTTTAAATTTGTAAACATTTCTAATGCTTGACAGAATTGCTGTTGGATAGTCCCCTGAAAGCTATAGCATTTGAAAATATTTAATATTTAGGACTCAAGCTGTTTACATTCAAAGAGTGATACATTGCTAAGGGAAGATACCAGAAAATGGAAAAGCACTAAATGGAATCTGATATAGCTGTCATGCTGTTTATGAATTGTTCGCAACCAGAATTAATAAATAACTGTGCCTTAGTCACCAATATATTTCCAATGCCTGATACAATGGCTGGCATGTTGTATGTGCTCAATAAATATATGAATGAATGAATGAATGAATGAATGAATGAATGAATACTAAAACAGGCTTCCCTATTACAACAGTTGCTTGATATACAGTAGTACTCTCCAGACATCATTGTTTTCCTTTTTTGAAAACAAGTACACTTCTTTTGAGAATTAGGAATTTGTTTCAAAACAGGAGAACAGTTGAGAACTGAGTTGGAGCCCACTCTAACATGGCTCATGATACTAGCACTAGAGTGCTACATCAGTTAAGATGTATTTGGTTACTTGCAACTGAGATTTGAGAAAACTCAAATTTAATTTGCTTAAATAATAAGGAAATGTATTAGCTTGCATAGCTAAAACATCCAACCGTAGGTCAGACCTCAGATACCAATTGGATTAAGGTCTTACTTGTTTCTCTCAGCTCTGACCTATTTCATGTGTTGGCTTTGTCCTCAGGATGGCTTCTATTTTGGTTGGAAAATGGCTACCAGAAAATCTTAGGGCTGTTTACTTTTTGTTCCTATCCAGAGAGCATGTCTACTCTCAGCTATGAACAAAAGTATGGGTCTTCACTTTATTTGGATCAATTTAGGCTACACTCTCCACTTGGTGAGCCCCTAACCACACAACTCTTGAGGTCAAAGGGATGTCATGAATGGTTCAGGTCCTGGGTTAAGTGCCTATCCCTGAACCAAGCACTGCGGCAAGACAGGTTGTTACATTACTGATGTGCATCAGGCTTATCTGGGCAAGGGGTCACCCCTGATTTGGGAGTAAAATAAGTTGCTTGGATCTGCAGTTTGATGTATTTGTAATTTCTAGAATGTTCTCTGTCATTACCTCTGCAAACATTTTAAACCCCATTTTTTTCTCTCTCTTCTTCTGGGGTTCCAACTACACATATGTAAGACTATTTGATATTATCCTACACCTTTTGGATGTTCTGTTCTATTTGTTTTTTACTTCTTTTTCTCTTTGTATGTCGGTTTGGATGACTTGATAGTTTTTTCTCAGCTGTGTTGAGTACACCAATGAATCCATCAAAATAATTATTCATCTCTGAATATCATGGGATTTTTTTCCCCGTGTTTTCTTTTTACTCTTATAACACTCATCTCTCTACTGAAATTTCCCATTTGTTCATGTATGTTGTTCTTTTTTTTTTTCACTAGTTAGTTTGAAGTCCTTATCTAATAGCTTCAACATCTGGCTCATCTCTGAGTCCATTTCTGTTGACTACTTTATCTCTTAACAATGGATTTTTGTTTGTTTCTTGTCTGTGTTTCTCATAGTTTTCTAATGAATGTTGAACATTGTGTTTAGAACAGTACTATTTTCTGGTAAGTAGTAACCACACCTGGCAATGACCACACTTCTTCTTCTGTCAGGTTGTTATATGGGGGGAGGGGTGGTTGGAACATTCTAGGAGTTGAGTTGGACTGGGGCTTTGTTGTTGCTATAGTTATCATCATTATATTACAGACTTCAGATTCCTTTAGCAGGAAGGTGCTGTTTCCTCATGCTTAGTGTGGGGGTTGGGGTGCCAGAGGATTTTGCTCAGTGTTCCTGCTTCCCCCTTGGCTTTCAATTGTCTCTACATTCTTATGTCACAGAGAGGCTCTATCTACACTCAGCATTAGACTGGGCTTGAGATGGATATTCTCTGTTGTCCTGGTTCAGTCTCAATCTTAGGCATACCCTATGTGCCAGGGCCTTAGAAGGTGGGTCTTTTTCAGTCTCTCTTCCCTGTGGCAGCCAACTCAGCTTTTTATCTATGGTTTGTCTTGGCAAGAGTTTCCTGTTCCTGCCTTAGCAGTAGTGAACCTCAGCTTGCTATCAGCATACAATCCAGGATCCAAGGGGGTTTCCTGCCTCTCCACGAAGTACAGAAGTCTTTTCCTCTACATTTCCCCCATCCACAAGATATCTTTACCTGTGCCCTAGTGGCCAGAGATTTGCTTCACCTTCTCCAGTGGCTTAGGGTAGAAGAGCTGGAAGGAAAAGGGTGGGGTGAGGCTCCTATCAGCTGCCAATTATTTCTTTTAGGCCTGCACCATAGGGATTCTCTATGGTCTCCTGCTCTGCCGCTAACCTTCCATCTGAGCACCACTAAGCTTGTGGGAAAAACTTATGAGTGTAATCTCCCCTTGTGTCTGAGACTCCCATGCTCGCCTACAGTTGTCCTTTAACAATTTGTTAAAATTTTTGCTGAGGTTTTTCTTACTCTAATAATGGTCTAAACTCTTTGTCTCATTTCTCCTTGGAACTCAGGTTCCTTGTTTCTCAACATCAATTGTCTGATGTGCTTAAGAAATTTTATAATTTTGTAGATTGTCTGGCTATTTTTTCTCATTGTAAGGGTGGGAGCCAAGTTCTTTGCAGTTTTCTACATCCTAAGCAGAAGTAGAAGTCACACCTAAACTGAGAGGCTGGGCAATTTGGAAAGTCTTACTAAGGTTGGAGAAGGGGGAATGAATCACTAGGTAAGTAACGCACAGTGACCATTCCAGGTACAAAATATAATCAATAAATTCTGGTAAGTGGTTTTGTAAAGAAAAAGTTTGACTTTGTTTAGGCACTATATAGGTTAATATAGACTGGGTAATGCTGTAGTTATAAACAACTGTAAGTTTTAATGAGTTAGCATAATGGAAGTTTATTTTTTACTCAAGCTACATATCCAGTGGAGATTGTCAAGGCAGTGGAGAGTTTGGGGCTCTGATCATTGTAGGAACTCAAGAGACCTGGACTGATGACGGCTCCACCTTGACACAGGCTTCCGTGGTAACTACAACAGTGGGAAGGGAACAGGGTGAAACATGTAGTGATTTTCAAACATGTGACTTTCATTGGCCAGAGCAATTCCGTTGACCACAGCTAATGTCAAAGAAGGTGGAGAAGAGCAGAACTTTCTGTCTGGGCAGAGAAAAGCCCTAGAAATATTTGGTGAACAACAACAACAGAAATATTTGGTAATGAATACCATGGGGAGGTAGCCTTGCATTGCCAACCAACAAAAGAAAGACGTATGTAGTTAACTGGTTGACGCAAGTTGAGCAGACTTAAATCCAAAGAAATCACAGATTAATTTTAAATTAGAGCTGCAAGTAGATAGAAAGTCGGAATTTTAGCCTTTATATAAGTTTTTGTTGGGATGTGGAAATCTGCTTAATATTGATAAACTGATTATTGATTGTCAGAATAAATTTGAAGGCTATGATGGGCTCTGTCAGTTCAAATACATTAAGATTCAAACTCTAGCTTCTCTACCAATTTGGCTCATTTTCCCAACTTTTTTATTTTGGTTGTTGATACCACTATTCTCCCAGTTTTCCAAGCTAGAAACCATGGCACAATTTTTATGTAACTAATATGTCCTGCTTTACCAGCTTGAGGGCACAATATGAGGTCATATGCCTTTTAATGTTAAAATTAAAGGTCTTAATGCTTCTGTCCTGCTTATTGAGAGGTCTGTCTTCCTCTCTGGAGTCCTCTTCCTCAGATAATTCCCATGACCTCAAGAACGCTTATCTCGTGTAAGGGATCGGTCCTAATTACTACATACCTCTAGGAGAGAACATTAGGGAATGTACTCGAACCTTGATAAATGTCATTGCCTTCAGCCATTGTTTCAATCACGGTCACACAAGAGATTGTATTACTTTCTTACTGCTGCTATGACAAATTACCACAAACTTGATGGTTTGCACGATACAAATTTGTTATCTTACAGCTCAGAACTCTGACATTGGTCTCACTGAACTAAAATCAAAAGTACTAGCAGAGCTACATTCCTTTCGGGAGGCTGTAGAGGAAAATCTGTTTCCTTGCCTTTTCCAGTTTCTAGAGGCCTTCCACATTCCTTGGTTCATGCCCCATCTCTCCATCTTCAAATCAGCAATGTAGCAAATATCTGACTTCGCTTCCATCCTCACTTCTCTTTCTCTGCTCATAGCTGGGATAAGTTCTCAGCTTTAAAGTACTCATATAATCAGTTTGGGCTCACCTGGATAATCCAGGCTAATCTCCCTATGTAAAAGTCCTTAATTTAATCAAATCTGCAAAATTCTTTTGCCATGTAAGGTCACAGGTGTTAGAGATTAGGATGTGGTCATCTCTCAGAGGCCTTTCTTCTTTTTCTTTTTCTTTTTTTTTCAGTTTCAGGTGCACAAAACAATGCAATAGCCAGACATTTCACCTCCCACAAAGTGACAGCCATCCTCCCGCAATCTACTACCCCCCTGACATTGTACATACCTGTTACAATTCCATTGACTCTATTCCCTATGCTGGTTTCTATACCAGGGGCCTTTATTCTGTCTGCTACAGTGAGTATCTCTGTTGAGGCCACATGATGTATGTGGTCTGGCTAGCCCATTGCAGCCACTTTCCTTAATGCCACAGTGACAGCATGTTAGTGACTGGAAAGGTTTCCAGTTTCAGCTACATTCTAGAATCCCTCATTTCTTGACCTTGATAATCCCCTTTTCCTCATGATTAAGGAGAAGTCCCTATCAGTCCTCATCCCATTTCTATATCCAATGACATGTCATTCATAGGAAGAACTCATTCTTACATTGCATTTTTCCGTTGTTAAAGGTAAATTACATAATGTTACTCCACTGTTAAAATACTTCAGTGCCTTCCCAATGCACTGTCTCAGAGCTGCACAGGCCCTGCACAATCTAGCCTCTGCATACCTGTCATACCAGTTGTGTACTTGCTTACTGCATTACAATCACACTGAATGTTTTTTGGCTTCTCAGATGCACCAAGCTTTTTCTGCCACACGATCTTCACACATGTTATTCCCTTTCTTGAGAATGCTCTTATTCACACATTTCATCTGAGTAACTCAGGTCTCAGTTTGTATGTCACTTCTTCAGCAACACTTTCCCTATGTTGTCAATCTAAATTATGTCCTTCCTATTATTCTTTTCCATAGCATTTTGTTATTTTCTTTTATTACAGCTATCGACATTTATTTATTTATTTATTTGTTTGTTTATTTATTTATTTACTGAGTTACTTATTTAGTGTACTGTTGGTTTTCTTCAAAGGACTCTAAATTCTATGACAGCAAGAATCACAACACTTGGCATAGCCTGGCTTATATGGGTATGCAAATATTTATTGGATGAATAAATTCCCATTGCCACAAGTGCAGATTTTAACTCTATCCAATAAAATTATAAACTTCTTCACATCAGAGATTAAAGTTTGATCTTCCACAGCCAGTAGGCAGTGTCTTGGATGCAGTAAGTAGGTGTTCCATAAATATTTATTCAATTAATCTTGGCTTACTAACCTAGTCTCTGCTTTCCTTCTCTTCTAATTCACATAGCAAAAATTTCTAAAATATTGCTTCCATCATCTTAATCCT
Organism: Rhinolophus sinicus; assembly: GCF_057876585.1. NCBI lineage: Eukaryota > Metazoa > Chordata > Mammalia > Chiroptera > Rhinolophidae > Rhinolophus > Rhinolophus sinicus. Next base: position 50,514,604 of record NC_142515.1, on the reverse strand, counting down.
CAGCTAAAAAAATATACTCATTATTACCTAGTTAATCAAATTCTACTTTATTCTTTCTCCTAACACTCAAGTAAAGGTATGTAGTGTTTTATAATCCTCACAATTCAACACTTTCCCACTCTCTCAAATGATTTTTAATTGTTTCAGATGTGTGAATGCAATTTGGTTAAAACTGCCTTCAATAACATACTCTATGTCTTATGTTTTGGCTTCCCTTTTTGTTAAACAAATGGGTGCTCAATGTCAAAGGAAGAAACCATCATTCAAAATATGAAATAAAAAGCGATTTTTATTCTTTTCTATGTGTAGAAGCACTATGCTTGTTTGACACAGTCTCTTTGCTGATCTTATGCAGTATTTTGTGAAAGGTGGAGTTCAGGGATTGGCTGACTTTCAAATGTGGGAGTGGGTTGACATCAGCTGTAGAAGCCTGATTATTTTGGTGGAGAGACTTGACAATTGGCTGATTTTCAGAAATGTGTTCACTCGAGTAAGCCTTTGGCTGTTTGGGTAACTTTGAAAAGTGGCCTCCCACTGTCACTGATTGGCTGGTTTTTTAGAGGCTTGTTCACAAAGTTGAGTAGCCATTGATCTATTAATTGACTTTAAAATAACTTCTCGTTAGTTGTTACCATAACTACATAATAGTTTTTACCTAAGAATATAGGACTGGTAATACTTTCTTCAAGACACATTCACGAATTGATGAACATGATCAACTTTTTCAGTTGCAAAAAGGGATTTATTGGAGGTTTATAATAGTAAAGCTAGAGCAGCTCTGCTCTAATGTTTGACCACTTGGAGGGGAGTCACATCATTCTTTTTTTGTTCCCCAAGGTATCTCTCATCTTCACTGTAACCAAGCCAGGGTGATCTGGGTGAGTAGTCATATGTAGATTTGGTATGATGTGTCCTTTTGGGGTAACCAAATGATATTAATAGGGATAGGTTAGAAGTTCCTTACACAGTCACAGTTCATTATTGATAATGTCATGTAGATTTTTAGGATTGTTGTCACATTTGGGAAAATCTCAAATAAAGCTATTTAATATATAACTTTAAAGGGTTTAGGGCACATCAGTTTTCTTTAAACTGATGACACTTTAAATAGTTTGTTGTCGATATCCTCATTAAATTCTGACAAAAAAAAGAACTTCTTTTTATTGGCTAAGCATTGATAAATACTAAATCTTTAAACTTTAATGTATGCAATAATTGGAAGAATTCCCCATAGATTAGCTTCAGGCTCCCTACCGTTTCAACTTCACTTCTCCTTCACTATATTTTTTGACACTAGAATACAAGAAACATTCAAATAGCTATAAAATGTCTGGCCCTGCACCTTCATTTTACAGTGCTAGGTATGTCGGCACAATGAGTGGTCAGTGTTCTTGGATGACACTCCTACACTGGGACAGCTGGCAATGTCTTAACCATACATGGAAGTGACTGTGAATTACAAAAATATATCCCATTAAATTCATACCAAATGTATTCTAACTCAACTTATTTTCAGCTAAATTTTTTAAATGCCTGCTAACCACTCCAACACCACTAGACAAGGGGAAGAGTGATGGGGAAGTCAGTGAGGAAAAAATTAACAGTCTAAAGACTGCAGTCAAAAAAAATTTTTTTTAAGGGGGGACTACTATACACTCTCTCTTTTATTTTATTTTATTGGAGAAGGGGAACAGGACTTTATTGGGGAACGATGTGTACTTCCAGGACTTTTTTCCAAGTCAAGTTGTTGTCCTTTCAATCTTAGTTGTGGAGGGTGCTGTTCAGCTTCAAGTTGTTGTCCTTTCAGTCTTAGTTGTGAAGGGTGCAGCTCAGCTACAGGTCCAGTTGCTGTTTCTAGTTGCAGGGGGCGGAGCCCACCATCCCTTGCGGGACTCGAGGTGTTGACCTGGCAACCTTGTGGTTGAGAGCCCACTGGCCCATGTGGGAATCGAACCGGCAGCCTTTGGAGTTAGAAGCATGGAGCTCTAACCGCCTGAGCCACGGGCCGGCCCTAAAATTTTTACTTTTACAAATTTTACAAGGGCATATGACTGCGTGAACATATTTCCAGAACCTCTTCCAGGACCTTGGAAAGGGCTAGTGCAAATGAAGGCCCCTGAAGCTATAGTTTTCTTAGCTTTACAGTAGATCTGCATCAAGGTTTGGAGCTATTGTATTTATAGAGTAAATTGTCAGTTTTCACAGTCAGCTCTATATAGGGTCAGTGGATAAATTAATTACAGCTTCATTTGAGGCAATTTTTCTAGCAGATCTTTGCCTTGTGTCAAAGGGACTGGCTCCCTGCTAGTTGTTTCAACTAGGAATAGTCATGACCATTTCATACTCATAAAAAGTATTGAGGACTCTAAAAAGCTTTTATGTGGTTTATGTCTATCAACATTTACTGTATTAGGAGTCAAATCAAACACGCAAAATATTTTTTATTAATTCATTTAAAAACGATAATAAATCTGTTACATGTTAACATAAATAACATTTTTAAATGAAAAACAACTATTTTCCAAAGCAAAAATAATTTAGTGAGAAGAGTGGCATTATTTTACATTTCTGCAAATCTCTTTAACATCTGGCCTAATAGAAGATTCTTGTATCTGCTTCTGCATTCAACCTGTTGCACAGGACATGTAGTCTCTGGAAAACTCCACTGTACTTTCAAGAGAGTGAAAAAGGCACATAAAGTCTTAGTATGAAATAATTTTCTCAGCCACACTTTGAGAACTGCTGATTTAGACATCACTATACAGTACTCCCCCCTTATCCACACAGAATATGTTCCAAAATCCCACAGGATGCCTGAAACCACGGATTGTGTCAAACCCTATATATATATATATATTATGTTTTTTCCAATACATATATACTTATGATAAAGTTCAATTTATAAATCAGGCACAGTAAGAGATTAACAACAACAATAATAAAATAGAACAATTGTAACAATATACTATAATAAAAGTTATGTTAACGTGGTCACTCATTTCAGAAGATCCCTTGCTAATGTCTTTGTATAAGCTCAGTGCTTTCTGGTACAACATGTTACCATCAATTGGAACAGAACGTTTTCTGTTCATGTCTTCCACCCACAAATTTAATGCCTTTTTCATCTTTACTAAGCACTGGTCCTACACTGTGGCCCTAAGTTTTGTGGTTTGAGGTGCAACAGCAAAACTAACAAATTTATTCTTCCTTTTTCACAATTTCATGGATAGAAGAATCACTCTTACCATAGGTCTTAGCAACCTCAAAATATGACTTTTTTTTCTTTCCTTATTGAGTCAAGAGCTTTTACCTTTTCATTTAAAGGAAGCACTTTATGGCTTCTCTTTGGCATATCTGGATTTCCAGCATCACTAGTCCTGAGCTTTGGGGCCATTAAGTAAAAAGGGTGGTTACTTGAACACGAGCACTGTGATACTGTGACAGTGGCTCTGATAACCCAGAGGACAGCTAAGTGACTAATGGGCGGGGAAAGGATATGCAGGATGAAGGGATGATTCATGCCTTGGGCGGGATGGAGCATGATGGAGTGAGGTTTCATCACGCTACCCAGAGGCATGCAGTTTAAAACTTATGCTTATTGAATTATTTCTGGAAATTTCCATTTAATCTTATCAGATCACTGGCTGACTGCAGGTAAATGAAACCACTGAAATCACAGAAAACAAAATCCCAGATAAGGAGGGACTACTATATCTGCTTTCTGGGTGCCTAAGGCTCCCAAAATATGCTCTATTTCTGTACTTATATAATTAACCCCGCCTCCTAGAGTCAAATGTTAATTATTATTATGCTTTTTAGCTTACGTGGAAAACTTTAGAAACAATTTTTAATGAGTAAGAAGTCTTAGAGAAGTTATTCTTCCCTTTCACTGACAAGGAAGAGTTATCTCTTTCATTGTACGTTCTCTGATAACAAGGCTTTCTTCTTTTAGGAATATAATGACTAGGGCAGATGTTAGACTGAGATCAAAAACATTGGGTGTTTTATATGCTACAACAACACAATCTAATTATTTGCCAAGGCCTTCCTGTGTGCTAGACCGGTGCTAAGTGCTTTATTATCTCATTTAATTCTCACAGTAACCCTGAGGTACCTAGCCTTATTACCAGTTACAGATGAGGAAACTGATATAGAGGTTAATGCCCAATGTCATATAGGACTGGGCCAGGAATGGAACTGTAGGGACAGAGTCCCACAGAGCAGTTTCCAGGCTCTAGGCCTCATGTGGAAAGGTGCTGACTCAGTTATCAGATGGCCATGTGCTGTTAACTAGTTGGCCATCAGCTGTAACGGGTTAGCCATTAGCCACTAATATAACTGCCATTGCTACGCCGGCAAGGAGGTTGGTGGGTTGGCAGAGAAGCAGATGGAGGATCACGGATCATGTGGATCCTCCTTCCTGTTATCTCCAACCCAGCTGCCAGCGAGAATATGAACCCCCTACCCATGGCTCCTTTGGTGTTTCTTTTTGGCCTCACCATATTCTCTGTCCACCCGCCCAGAGCAGAGACCCTGCATTACAGGAACCTAGAAAATCTGTCTCTGGAGCAGAGTCCATTATGCTGATAAAGTATAAACGTGGGAGATGAAACAAGATTAGCAGACAGTAGAGGGGAAAGTCAGTAAAGCAAAAAGCCTCAGGGTCAAAACAGCTAAGACAGGACGCACTGTATTATTTTCCACCAGAGGCTTCCTTTCTGCTTTATTTTTTTACGCTACCACGCTTCTCTTCTCATATTTAAGACATTCATTGCCGGTGGCTTCAGTGCTCATGACTGAGACTGATGCTGAAATTAAGACGCTAAAAAAAAACCTGATGAAAAGGAGCTGGGCAAACCCAAGGTAACCACGGTGACCATGGCGTGGCAAGAACCTTGCGCAGGCGCGTTACAACCCAGGCCCGCCTGCCAGTCCCATTTCTCAGCCTCGGGCTCCACCAGCTCGTGGGGAGTACGGGTATGAGCCACGGGTGTGGGCCGGGGCCGGGGTGGGGGCCGGAGGGAAACCGGAGCCGGCGCCTGCGCAGTCGGCGGGGCGCTGGTGTGATCAAGCTCACGTAGCGAGGACTGCAGTCGCCTCCTACCCAGCGTTGCCGTAGCGGCCTAGAGGTTATAAAAGGGCTAACTGGCTCCCTCTGCTGCCCAGTTGCGCCGCCAGCGGGCTGAGGGAAGGGAGTAGGTAACCCGCCGGTGTGCTGGCAACCGAAGACTGAAGAGCGCGCTCCCGTTCCACTTCCCAGGTGAGACGCTCCCCCGACCTTGGGGACTGCGGCTGAGGCCCTCGGGCAGCCGTGGTCCTTCCCAGATGGCTCTGGTGGTCCGGTACCTGCCCTCTCTGGTGGGATGGCTTGGAGTCAGGGGTGCTCCAATTTACCCCCGGAGCCTCAGTATTTTCTTTGGACACTCAGCCCCTCGCCCTGCGCCGCGTGACCCCTGGCTGCCCCAGAGGCCCCTCTGTCCTTCTCGTACTACCCTTCTCACCTCCTCCCTGGTGGGCGCCCCCGGCCGTTTGGGCTGCGGCAGCCTCTGTCCCCGCCCCGGGACCAGCACTTTCTTGAATATTCCTTCCCAGGGTGGAATCACCCTGTTGATTTTTCCGAACTCCACTCATACCTGGTCCTCCCTGCAAAGCTGATGGGAAAACGAGTTCGGAGTGAGGGTTTTTGTCCTCCACGGCAGCAGATGGTTAGAATGTGGCAACGGAGAGGGATTTTAAAGCTCAATTGAAACTTTCCAGGCATTTTTACCCAGTCGAAAAGTCGTCGGGTCTGGGAAGTGGACCTACCCAGAGAAGTTCAGGCTTAACTCAACTGTTGCGCGCAGCGTTGCTTCTTGAGCAGCTAGAAGTGGCTCCGGGCGGTGAGTTTCGGGGCGGTTTGGTTGAGGAAGTCGGCTGTCAGATCACCCAGTCAGTCACCGGGCAAGTTAGTCTTCTTCCTTCCTTCTTCCACGAAAATTTTTTTAAAGGCACATGAGCTTCTCCCTCTCCTCTCTTTCTCTCAGCAGAGTTTGCTGCTTTTAAAGTCTCCATCAGTAAAACGAATTCCATGGTTGTGTGAGAATTTTGAGTTGGAGTACATGAATGGTCCCCAGAGCTGGGTTTTAAGGGGAAAGAAGAATGGTGCCATAAATATGAGACGATTTTTCTAGATAATTGAGTGTATTAAATACAATTCACTAAACATATGCGTTCCAGAGAGAGTGGAGAAGACTCTTGAAAGTTTTGCACTGTTTGCTTTAAGGAAGGGATGGAAAAGAAGCTAGATCTCCTTTTAGGAATTGATCTGAAAGGCCAAAGAGGCTTGTCAATTTCAATTTAACTTTCTGGTTTCTCGAGAGCCGTGGCTCTTGGACTTTCCCTTGGAATGCACTCTAAAGGGATGAAGTAGCCACTACGTGAGTGGGGGAGGGGAAAAGACGTGGCAGCACTGTTCTTTCATCAACTTTTTTGCTCAATTTTTTTTTTTTTGAAAGGTTCTGGGCAGAAACGTATTTCCCCTTTTAGGTTTAGACGTAGCTTATGAATGAGGCTAGTCTTTTCCTAAAATAATCAAAGGAAATATTCAGTCCGCATAGCAGGAACACTGGAATTTAATTTATAAAGCATTTCAAAGGGATTTTTCTGATCTAGTTTCTATGGAGAAAATGGATACCTTAAGCAGAAAATACCCAAGGATCTGAAAGTGAACAACCATAAATACGTTTGGCTTTGATTTGAAATTTAAATAGACATTCCGTGACTTTTTTTTCTTTTAACTTTGCTTTTAGCCTGTGAGTTTAATTTCAGAATCTTAAATATTAGCTTCAAATTTTGCCTTTTGCTGTGGGACGCATAGGTTTTATCACTTACCTTTAAAAATTATGTCATATTTTATTTTGGAACATCATGCCTTAAGTCCTGCTTATTTTAGATTGCTGATGGCAAATGCTTCTTATAGATTTAACACAGACTAACTAGGAAAAAGACTACTTTGTCTTTTAGTATATGGATAATACTGTTTCCTTTGACATCTTAAAATGAGTTTTATTTTGAAGTACTGAAAGCCAGGGCTTTGGTAAGCAGATAATTACGTTGGCCATTTTGTGTGTTGGTAACTAAGGTAGTAAAATAGGTGAAAAAATTGTTTACAACTTTTAATTATTGCAGAAAAATTTAGACAGTGCAAAAGGCTATTGAAAAAAGAAAGCTTCTATCACTAGGTAGTCTCGGTTGTTGCAGGTGAGTTTAGGTTTTTTAGTAAGGAGATGTTAATCTTTTCTAAGGAGGGTTAACCTTTTCTAATCCTGTAGAGTGGGTTGTATGCTGACAAGCAGTATCTTTCATAGGGCAGTTAAGTTCAAACTCCTGCTTTTATTCCAGGTTGCAGCAAAAGTTATTCCAGGGATGCAGCCATGAAGCTTGTGAGCCTTCCTTTCTGTGTGTGGAAAGCCTTGTTTTACTTAGCAATTAATAATTAACTGGGATATAATTACTGCTGTTAGATTTGAAGAGTCTACTCTGAAAAAAAAGAAGCAGTTCTCAACCTCTTTTGAGGTCATGAAATCCATTGAGAATCTGATAGGTGTACAACCTGGGTCAGAAAATGTAAGTACATACACACATCTGCAAGGAATTCTGTGTACCATTTACAGATACTCTCCCCGTCCCTCTAAGCACATCTATAAACTTTATTATAAGAACTAAAAAAAAAAAAAGAGATACGAAGTTAATCTTTAAGGATAGCTAGGTATCTATCTATCTTGAGGCGGTATTTCTTGAATATTTCTGAAAATTGAGTTGGGCTTGTAAGTCTGACTGAACTTGAGTGTACAGATGATCCTAATAAACTTTGCTAAAAGGATTTTAACAAAAGTTAATAGGTTGGAAGGAGAACTGTTGTATTGCTGAATTGTCTACACAGTCATATGTCATATTGGCCTTCTCCCCCTCACCTTGGCCGTCACCTATAGTATAACATGTCTTTGGTTCTACACTGAAAGTGGAAAATGCTTGAAGATAAACAAAAATAAATTGCACAGGCCCTCGGTATTGAGCTTTATTGCTCTTCTTATAGTGAAATCTTGAATCTTATAATTAAGTCATAATGGGGTGTGTGTATATGTGTGTATGAATCTATGAGACAAGCCAAATGATGTGTGTATGTATATTTGTAAAACTAGTTAAAGCTTTATTTCAGTTTCTACTCAGTGAAATTTATTTGTATAATTTGAAGCTATCCTCTCATTAGTTTTCCACTGGCCAAATATTGTGCCTTAATAAAAACCAGTGAAACTCACTCAAAGACTTTATTAAGGTTACTCTAGCGGTTTTTGAACTTAATATAATGAGAAACACTCCTTTTCCTGATACTGCTGTGAACCATCAGTATGGCTATTAGTGTATTTGGTTGGGCACTGGCAAGAAATACAAGTACATAGAGAGAGATTCATGCTTCTAACGTAGTTGTCATCAGTGAAAGAGTACTATTTTACACTTCTTTCTCTTCCTGCTTAGTGTCTCATAAATGTGTCCATGTTTTGGTGGTTTACATATTTGTAATTTAAATAGTAATATAACATATGAAATTGATGTACTCAGTCTTTCTCTCTTGTTGGACATTTGAGCTGCTTCTTCATTATAAGTAGTGCAAAGAGAAGGCTGTAATTTAGTGGTTTATTTTGTCCACCTGTACAGCTACAGTAAACTTGGACCAGTTTTCTATCTGCATTTTGTTTTAGGAGAAGAAATACATGGCAATAAAATCTTATATCAGTAATTTTTTCTTCCCCCTAAAAGAATTTTCTAGGGGGATTGGACTGGGCTCTAAAAAGATATTTTAATATACTTGATAACTCCTTTATAATTTAAAAAGTGTTGCTTTATATATTATATAATTCGATCCTTAAAATAACTTTGTGAGGTAGTTTTGTATCATTCCTATCTTACAAATGTAGAGTTAATAGGTTGGGGCTCAGAGAAGGCAAGTAATTTGCCAGAGAATACAGCAGGTGGCAGAATTAGGACTTGGACCCAGGTTGTCTGTTTTCTGATTTATATTTCGTCCTTGATGATTGGTCAGACTGACTCTGAAGTAATGGAAGGAAAAAATCAATTTAATAGCATATTAACAATGTAGTAGACATGTTTTCAACATCTAGAGTCGAAATGAAATAGGGTTCCTGGTTGGTAGTAATTAACTTACTCATTCCACTCAATTAAATTTTAGAAGCATTTATAATGTGCCCAGTAGACTATGGGAGAATCAAAAGACTGATAAGAAATGTTTCAGAGGAGAAATCGGACATGAAAGTTACATGGTACACAAGCACGTTACTAACATTTTACTTGATATTAAATCTGAGTAAATAAGTGCTCAATGAAAACCTGTATCTAGATTCACATCCTCTGCAACCATGAATTCATTTTCCCCTATTCTAGTATATGTACCTTTATTTTGCATATGTTCTCTTCAGCTTGATGACTTTGGATCTGGCATTAGGAAAAAAGAAGGAATTAAAGATTAGAAAGAGAAGAGGGAGACTAGGGTAAAGGTGTTCTTTTTCTGTTTTTTAAAGCAAGAGGTTTATTTTATAAAGTGTCTTTGGGACATAATCATCTATATAAAAATTCATATAATCTACAAAAGTAAGCTGCTAGAATAAGTGAGTTTAGCAAGGTTGCAGGATACAAGATCAAAGACAGAAATAAATTATATTTTACATACTAGCAATGGAAAATTGCAAATTGAAGTTTACAAAACAGTACTACAGCATCAAAAATTTTGCAGTCCTTAGGGATAAATTTGACCAAACAAAATTGCATTACCTTTTACAGTAAAACTACCAACCCTTGAGGAGAGAAATTAACAAAGGCCTAAATAACTGAAGGTGTTCTCCTTGTGATCATTGAGTATTTATTAAGCATCTGTTATTATGTACTGGACATTGTGCTGGAAGAATCATAATTTCATTTTTGAAATAACATAGTTACATTATTTTATGTTTAATTATTTTATTTGAGAGCACTTACTAAATATTGGTTAACTGATTTTAAGTAGGCTCAAGACTTGTCTTCCGTTCTAATTGTTAACTGGATTTGCATATCTAATTCCTTCAAAAAATGCTCAGTAAGTGTTTATTTCAGTGTTTCTAAAACCTAGTTGTTGAATTTAGTACCTCAGCGCATGAATTACTGTGTACATAGGGCCTTTAGTTTTGCCTCCTTGTTCCAATAATCTCCCTTTTTTATACCCAGGTATATCATATTCATAAGTTACATAAAGACATTCTCAAATTTATATGCTCAAATTTACCAATCTTTTAACCTAAAGATATTTTTGAGAATAGATCTCAATTTACAATGTTTGAATAACAAATTTTAAATAGTGATGTTATTTGAAAACAGTGAACAGTGATCATAGCTACCAAGTGATATGTTTTATAAGTAAATAAAAAACCAATGTACGACATACTTATGATTATTAATAAAGTAATTGATATATTTTAATAACTTTATTGAGGTATAATGACAATTAATTGCACATATTTACGGTGTACAATTGATGTTTTGACAAAAGTATATACCCACAAAATTGTCAACACACGCAAGATAGGGAACATGCCCGTCATGTGATCCGCAAGAATTTCCTCATGATTCTGTAATCCCTCCCTCCTGCATTTTTTCTCATCATTGATTTTTTTTTTTTTTTACACTTAAGATTAGTTTGTATTTTCTAGAGTTTTCTACAAATGAAATCATACAGTATTCTCTTTTTGTGGGGTGGAGGGATTCTGGCTTCTTATACTCAGCATAATTATTTTGAAATTCACCCATGTTGTTATGTGTTCCTTTTTATTGCTGAGTAGTATTACACTGTATAGATATACCACAATTATTTTTTGTCCATTTACCAGATGATGGACATTTGGGTTGTTTCCAGCTTTTAGCTGTTAGTAAAGTTGCTATGAGCACTCATGTATAAGTCTTTGGAGGGATATATACTTTCTTTTCTCTTGCATAAATATCTAGAAGAATAGCTACATCATATGTGATAGGGAAATATTTTTTTCCTAGTCTGTGGCTTGTCTTCATTTTTTTCAAAGAGCAGGAACTATCTATTCGTGGACAGTATGTCTGTGTATAAAATTCAAAAGATTGTTCAAAAAAGCTCTAGATCTAATAGGTGAATTTAGCTAGGTTGAAGGAATCAATATACAATGATCGTATTTCTTTATACTAGCAATGAATAATTGGAAATTAAAAATTTAAAGTATCATCTCAATAGCACCAAAACCCTTGAAATACTTAAGTATTAACTTTACAATATATGTCCAAGATTTATATACTGAACATTATAAAACACCGATGAATGCAACCAAAGAAGACCTCCAAAAATGGAGAGATGTATCATATTCCTGGATTGGAAGACTTAATATTGTTAAAATATCCATTCTTCCCCAGCTCATCTATAGATTCAATACAATTCCAGTCCAAATCCCAGTTGAATCTAAAATTGATATAAAAGAAGGAACTAGAAAAGGCGTGCTGAATCTGAAATTGATATAAAAAAAGGAACTAGAAAAGGCAAAACAATTTTGAAAAAGAAGAACAAAGTTGGAAAACTCACACTGCCTGATTTTTCACTTGCTATATAGCTGCAATGCACAAGACGGTGTGGTAGTGGAGAAAAGATAGACGTACAGATCAATGGACCAAAGTAGAGGATGAACAATTTGTTTTTGACAAAGGTATAAAGGCAATTCAGTAGAGAAAGGATAGTCTGGAATAGTTGGATATTCATATCCAAAACATCTCTGTTTTATTTGGGCACCTAGTATCCCTTGTTGGACACTGGAGAGCTCCTGCCTAGGAATTTATTGGGCACCAGTGGATATGAAATATGAAATGAAGTTTACTCACACTGAACTGCAAAAGGATTCCTCAAGGACAAGGGCTTAGGTTTAGTCCAGAATGAAGCAAGAGTGAAGCAGGGTGGTTGGTTTTAGTTTTCATTGTGGCTACAAGGAGGGACCTGTGTGATAGTTCCCATATGTGAGATTTACATGGTTTTAACTTCCCACCATCACCAAGGGAGTGAATGGCTGGGCTTTCTTACTGCTTTAATCAGATGTGGGGCAAAGAGGGAGGGAAGCAGCGCTTCGGAGAAGTTAGCACCCAAACATCAAAATAGAATCTTTTTGTTTATTACAGGCTCAATGCAAAAAATACCTCACACTTTATGCCAAAACTAGTTCAAAATGGTTCGTAGACCTTGAGGTAAGACCTGAAGCTATGAAATATCTGGAAGAAAATATGACAAAATTTCTTTGACCTTGGTTGGGTCAGGCAAAACTTTCTTAGATAGGACACCAAAAGCATGATCTATAAACGAACAAGTTGATAAATTCACTTCATCAAAATTAAGAACTTCTGTTTTTGGAAACAATGAGAATGAAAAGAGAAGCCACAGACTGGGAGTAAATACTCTATCACATATCTGACAAAGGACTTGTATCCAGAATATATAAAGAACTCACAAAATTCAGTTATAAGTAGACAAACAACCTAGTTAAAAATTTGCAAAAGATTTAAGTAGAAACTTTACCAAAGAAGGTATATGGACAAATAAACACACCCAAAGATATTAAACATCATTGGTAATTGTGGAATTGCAAATTAAAACCACGAGATATCACTATATACTTAGTGATAAAATTAATAGATTATGAAAGATGAAGGAAAAAAAGGAAAATTGACAATACAAAATGCTAATGAAGTGTGGAACAATTGGAAGCTTTCTTCCATTGTTTATGGCAATGCAAGTGCTGTAGTGACTTGAGAAAAAACATTTGGCAGTTATTTATAAAGGTGAACATATACTTATCATACAACCCAGCATTCCATTACTCCTAGGTATTTACACAGTGAAATGAAAATTTATGTTGATTTCTTTTTTGAAACAGCTTTATTGAGATGTAAGTCACATATCATACAATTGACCTGTTAAAGTGTACAAATTCAGTGGCTTTTAATATATGCACAGAGTTGTGCAACCATCACAACAATCAATTTTAGAACATTTTTATCAGTTCAGATCCCTTAGCAATCACTCCTGTCTTCCTTCCCAGTCCTAGGCAGCCACTAATCTACTTTTCTGTTTTTGTGGATTTTTTTCACTTAGCACAATGTTTTCAGCGTTCATTTATGTTGTAGCATGTGTCAGTACTTCATGTTTTTTATGGCTGAATAATATTGTGTTGTATGGATATACCATATTTTGTTTATCCATTCATCCATGGACATTTGGGTTGTTTCCACCTTCTTGGCTATTGTGAATAATGCTGCTATGAACATTCATGTACAAATATTTGTGTGGACATGGGTTTTCATTTTTTTGTTGTTGTTTAAGTTTCAGATGTACAAAACAATGTAATAGTTAGATATTTGGATATAGACCTAGGAGTATATTGTTGGGTCATATGGTAACTCTATGTTTAACTTTTCTGAGGAACTGAAAAACTGTTTTCCAAAGTAGCTATACCATTTCACATTCCTACCAACAATGTGTAAGTATTCCAGTTTCTCCACCCTGACCAACACTATTATTATTATTACCATTATTATTTTACTATAGCTAAAGGGGCTGTGAAATGGTATCTCATTGTATTGATTTGCATTTCCATAATGACTAATGATTTTGAATGTTTTTTCATGTGCTTACTGGATATTTGTATATCTTCTTTGGAGAAATGTCTCTTCAAATCCTTTTCCCATTTAAAAAATGGATTATTTCTATTATTTTTATTGTTGAGTTCTAAGAGTTCTGTATATATTCCAGGTCCTAAACTTTTATTAGAAATATGATTTGCAGTTTTTTTCCCCATCCTGTGGGCTGTCTTTTCACTTCCTTGAAGGACAAAAGTTTTAAATTTTGATAAAGTCCAATTTATCCATTTTTCCTTTGTCTGCTTGTGCTTTAGGTGTCATATCTAAGAAACTTGACCAGATATTATGTCTAATTGCCTACTGAAGGTTATGAAAATTTACACCAATTTTTTCCGCTAAGAAGTATATAGTTTTAAACTTCAAAATAGTCATTGATCCACTTTGAGTTAAACATTTTAGGCTCAATTTAAAATTTTCTTAAGTTTCTTCCCAGGTAATTAATGTATTTGTTGTTATTGCAAATGTGATAATTTTTTATTGCTTCCTGTGATTGGTTATTGTTTGTATAAAGTGATCCTTTCGTAAAGGGAATGCCGTTTTTTTCCAAATAATTATTTTTTAAGTAGTATAATTTGATTTTAAAATACAGTCTTTAGTGAGGTTTTATTGAAAATTGCTTTTAGAACAGTTTACCTTCACTTCATATTCCTTACTTAAGCTTAAAAAATCTAAAATGTATATGTATATTGTAAAAAGTTTTACTTTTCACTCATATCCTTAGGGTGGTGAAGACACTAAAGTTGTCTTATCAGAACTTTTATGTAAATAAAAAACAGATGAAATTTGTTTTGGAGCAAAAGGGATTGATGGTGGTATTATATTATGCCAGCTAGTAGAGCTGTGGAGTTGATCATTTGATTTTGCTAACTCTGTCCATGATTTAAATTTGTATCTTCACTTTAGTGTACTTGGACTTTGTTTTTTGGCTCCTTTGTTTGCTTATAGAAATATTCTTTTAAAGTACATTTATTAAAGAAAATGCAGAAGTTGAGTGAAGAGGATTGACTGTGAACCCCTTCTCAGACATTGTTAATATTTTTTGAGTTCTTTTAACTACTGTATAAAGTTTTAAAGTTTTTATGTATGTATATCTAAATATGTTCTTTAAAGTTAGAAATTAGGCTTTAAAACTCCCCCACATGTATATTTAGCACTCTCCAAATTAGAAGACAAACCTAGTTTTAAGAGTTTAAATCTCTAAAGGATTGCTGCTTTTTATATTACTGCTTTTTTAAAAATACTCTAACCATGTTATGAAATCAGAGTTTCATTAATATAACCAGTTTATACAACCAGGAGAAGATACTACAAATTCCATCTTAGAAAAATATAGACTATGTTAATATTTGGAAATACCAGCATTTATAAGCACCAGGGAAAGTATGTATAATTTAATGTTTACTTCTTTTCCTTCTTCCCTTCCACTGCCTCTGTCCACTCTCTTCTCCCACTCAAATTCCTAAACTGTAAAGCGTCTGCATCTGTCTGCTAACAGACTGGGCTGTTTGTTTCTTCTCACTGTCTTAGCCTAGGTTTGAGATTGCCTGGGCTTCTCACCATTCTTCCAGTCTTTTCGGTTCCAGTGTCCCTTGAGACACCCTTGGCAACAAATCCAGCTATTCCTGAGTCCTTGCCCCACATCTACAAGTAACATTTCTTAAGTGTCTTATATGTGCCCAGTATCTTCCTAGGGACTTTCATCTAAAGCACTGCTGTTTTTTTATTACTTGCTCTAGTGGTCAGATTTGGCCTCCTATTTTGATACCATTTTACTTATTATGCTTCCCCTTAGAGGAACCATCAAATAAAGGTGGACATTCTGTATGAGTCTTTCTAATTCGGGGGCTCTTAATATCACTTATGGTAAACTTTTGTGTTCTATATCCTGGGAACAATAATTTTGACCTTTTTTCTTACATTGGGAAATGTATGCATTTGTAATTAAAGTGTTTGAAATAGTTGAGAGGTACATTATGCAGTTTAAAAATCAGTGAAGAATGGCACCATTTTAATAATAAATACGATTAATTTCTTTCTCAAACCTTCCCCATCAGCCTACATTTATTTGTCAACTGTTCTGGTTTAGGGGAACTTCACTTTCTTAGTTGAAACAGAAACTTCAGACATTGAGTTTGACTTCAACTGTGAATCCAAACTCCAATTTAAATCTTTAAAAAAATGGATTAAAATCACATTTATTCTTAAACTCTATATCTGTGATATAGAAGAAGCAGTTATTGGCTCTAAGAATTAAGCAGAAAAAATTGCAATTCCATTGAAAAATTGTTTTTTGGTGATAGGGGAGAGGAATAAATACATGAGAATTCTTTACAATTTTTATTTTGCCTACATAAATATTAACTACAGAGTTGATGAGAGAAACTATATGAAGTAGGACTCTGGGTTGAACAGAAACCTAACTCATACTGGCACATAGTGGGATTTATTTAAGTATTGTGGGGATCGGGAGTTAACAGCTGAGGTCAGAAGTGTGATTAGACTTCAAGAATAACTGGAACATCAAAGTGTTTTCTTAAATCTCTGGTCTGTGTTCCTCTCTGCCTATCTGCTTCAATTTTTTAGTCATTCCAGATAGGCTTCATTTACTTTTTTGACCAATATGTCAAAACTTGGTCCCTAACTTCTCCTGATCTTTATTTATAATAGTTCAGGCAGTCAGAGAGTACCTGCCATTTCTTTTCAGTTTTCATTTTCAAAATTTCCAGTAAAGAACTGAATCGCCATTTGGCTAGGGAGAAATATGCTATATAACGTGACTGTTGAAACTGTGGGGATGAATTGAAGGTAGACAGTGACAGTGAAAAAGGTAGGAGGGGGAAGTTTTCAGAAGAAAGAGAGAGGGGGTGGTAGAAATGCCATGTGGGTAAAGACAGAGGTGTGTGTTTTCTAAATGATCTTATTTTCAGCTTGTTTTCTGACAGGGAAGATTTTGAATTTGAACTTTGGAAGAACCTCCACAAGACAGCTGTGTAGCGCTGTCCGTTAAGGGCAATGTCTTGAGTTAGAGCTTCTTTCCAACCAAATCTTGAAATGCTGTTCAGTTGGAATGATGCCAATGGCTGGGTTCACTGCTTGAGTACAGAAAGCTGTGGCAGAGAGGCTAGCATGATTCCTGAGTTTTTGATCGAAAAGTTGGTCATACCATTAAAGCCCTTGGCCAGCAGATTGTAAGTACTAGAGAGGTGGCTCACTCTCTCTGGGAGCAGAAGTATGACTGGAATTCATGGAATTAAGTTAAAACAAATGGCAATTTGCTGAGGGATTATAAGGAAGAGCAGAAATGTAACTAGTTCTATTAGCAATCACTCTTAGTGGTCTTGGAAAATCCATCTGCTGATAGGCAGGAGACATGCCAAGTCTTGATATATACCACATTGTATTGGCCTGAATTAGTGTTGGTCTTCTGTAATGACCATAAAAATTGTCAGAAAGATTAGTCTAACACAGATGTCAGGAAGGCCAACAGTTGAATATAGGATTTGTATGAGGAAAAATAAACTTAAAGCTGGAGCCCTCTAAAAGAAATTTTGGAACAGTTGTGGAAGGCCTGGAGAGACTGTTAGAAGGAGTCCTGTGGAAAATTTTTAGTGTCAGAGAAAGTTTAGATTAGAATATCAAGCATTCTTTAGTCTCCCTTATTAATTTTTGAATGTTTTGTTTGGGAAAGACAAACTTTTTTTAAAAAACAATTTAATCAACTTAATCTATTTTATACTTTCAGAAGAGAGCCACAGCTTTTTTTTTTTTTGGTTAACTTTTTAATTTACTTTAATGTGTTTTTTCCAGGACCCATCAGCTCCAAGTCAAGTAGTTGTTTCAATCTAGTTGTGGAGGGTGCAGCTCACAGTGGCCCATGCGGGGATTGAACCGGCAACCTTGTTAAGAGCGCTACGCTCTAAACAGCGCTCTAACCTGCTGCCCCGGGAAAGACAAACTTTTGAAGATGTTGCAATTTTTTTTCTTGGAAGAAAAATGTTAGACTGAAAGGCTAATAGATTATTTTTGCTAGATGCCCTGTTCTAGTAATTCATTGAAAAACTTGTACATAAAATTCAATGAATTCTGATAACTCAAAGTTGTAAATATTTACAATGTAGTAGAACTGTTTTAAAATCTGTTCCCAGGTTTTATTGACCTGTAAGTGTATGAGACTGGACTTTCCTGGAAGAAGGACTGTAGGAAAATTTTGGATAAATAATACACTTTGCAATTTATTTTTATCCAGGCCTACCTGAGAATATGTTTCCCAGGAAGATTTCTTCCATACTGTTTTTGTTTTCTTACAGTTTTTAAAATATATTCATGTATATCAAACATTATATGTAATATACATGTATGTTATAAAAATTAGATAATAAACACTCATGAGCCTACTATCTAACCAAGAAGCAAATATTATCAGTAATTTATCCATATTGGTCATCACTGAATTTTATTCTAATATAAATTTATCTTTGTATCTTTTGCTCTGCTTTGGCTTTCTTTTCTTTCCTCTTCTTTCTCCTCTCTCTCTCTCAAGTCTTCGCAGGGAGCTGTCTGAGATTTACCTTTCTTTTAAAGGAGATTGCATTCTCTTAAACCCATTTAAATTCTATTTCAAGCTTGCTTGAGGATTTAGAATAGAACACATTTGTATCTTACTATTTTTGATAAAATCCTAATATCTTTGGGATGCTTGACTCTAGATGCTTATAAATATGAGTTGCTTTGCAAGCTGCTAACCAAATGAAGGTGGAAATAAGTGGAAGTGAGACTTCATTAGTAAGGAAACCATTATGTTTTAAAAACCTGTGATTGATAAAGATAATACTTGCCTCTTATGTCATGTCACACATATCACTTAAGGTTTCTGAAAGCATGTGGATGAGGTAGTATTAAAACATTAGAGGAACCATTCCTGAGAGTAATTAGAAATTCAATGACATTTTTCAAAAAATAAGTTAAAGTTAAATCTATTGTAAAGGCAGAGAGCACCTATGAGTTTAAGGGATGTTTGTATCCAGTGGTTCTCACAGTTTAATTCCCCAGACCATTGCATCATCACCTGAGAACTTGGGTAAATTATCTAGGTACATCAGACCTTTAGGTGATTCCGATATAGCTACAGTTTGCGAACCGCTGTACACAGGGCCATCTTTATTAACCAGCTTAGGTTGGCATGATCGTTTGGAGTAATGCTGTGTGGATCTGAACTTTCTGTTGTAAGTGACAGAAATCCAACCTGAACTAGCTTAAGAAAAAGGGAATTTACAGGCTTGCTTAGCTGTGTTGGAAGATGATTGGGGTAGCTCACAGATTCAAAGCAGTAATTGGAAGAATCAGGACTGAAGAGCTTGGAACTGCTTGTCTCGGCATGACTTTTTCCTGTTTATAGATTGGGTTCCGATGTATCCTTGACAAGTGGAAAAGATGGTCACAAGCAGTTCCAAATTCATATTCTCTGAGCTTAGCAACTGTAGTAAGAGCTGCTTTTTATGATTGCCCAAGTCCCACCCCTCAAGTGTTATGTTCATGGGAATGAAGGTCAGTGACTGGCTTAGCCTGGGTCATGTGTCTCTGGGAGGAAGGAAAATAGAAAAGTGTGCTGTTCTGGCGTTGCTTTCATATAAGCATAACTGCCTTTGAAGCAGAGAGAGAAAGCTGGAGGCTTATAGAGGTAGAAAATGGAACATGTTCAAACGTGTATAGTATTTTTAGCTACTTTTTTGTGTTAGAGAGTAGATAACCACTTCATTAAAGGCTTAGGGTGCCATAATATGGGAGTTGATGTTTTAGGTTTATTATTTTGTGGAGTTAATTTTTTGTCACTATAAAAGTCAATATACCTTGGGAAACTGGAAAATACAGAGAAATAGAAAAAAATCACCTAGTGTTGTGCTGTCCAGAGACAACTTCATTTTGGTGAATTTCCTCTGCATATTTTCTTGCATAGTTGTAATCATATTATGTTAATATTTAAAATTTGTTTTAGTCAATATTTATAGCTTTCTGTCAGAGTAGTGGAAACTTAATCTTATTCAGTAATTTTTTTAAAGACTATTTTTCTTTGGGTAGTTTTAGGTTCACAGAAAAATTGAGGATAGTACAGAGATTTCCCATGCACCCCGCCCTGCCCCCCACATGTGCACAGCCTCCCCCGTTACCTACATTCCCACCAGAGTGGGACATTTGTTACAATTGATGAATCTGCATTAACACCATAATTGTCCAAAGTCCATAGTTTACATTACCGGTTCACTCTAGGTCTATGGGTTTGGACAAATGTATAATGACATGTATTTATCGTTATGATATCATACAGAGTATTTTCACGGCCCTAAAAATCCTCTCTGCTCCATCTATTCAACCCAGCACACTGATTTTTTTTACTGTCTTCATAGTTTTGCCCTTTCCAGAATGTCATATTCTTGGAATCATACAGTATACAGCTTGTTTAGATTGGCTTCTTTCACCAAATAATATGGATTTAAGGTTCCTCCATGTCTTTTCATGGCTTGACAGCTCATTTCTTTTTAGCATTGAATAATTTCTAGGTGTACCCCAGTTTATTCACCTCCTGAAAGACATCTTGGCTGCCTCCAAGTTTTGGCCATTATGAATAAAGCTGCTATAAACTTCTGCATATAGGTTTTTGTGTGGACGTAAGTTTTCAGCTCCTATGGGTAAATACGAAGGAGCGTGATTGCTGGATTGTATGGTAAAAGTATGTCTAATTTTTTAAGATACCGCCCAACTGTTTTCCAAAGTAGCGTACATGTACCATTTTGCATTCCCACCAAGAAAGAATGAGAGTTGATGTTAATTTTCAAATCTTGTTTTTTTCATTTAAATTCACAAGTTAAAGGATATGTTCATTTTAAGTTTCTTGACATAGAGCATCATCAAAATTGTTAATTTGTTTTATTGTTCATTTGATGGGCACAGAGTAAGCTATCTTATTTCAGTTTTTTTGTGTCCTTGATTACTAATAAATGAGCTCTTTTTGTTTAGTTATCCATTTATAGTCCCTTTTTTGTGACTTTCTGTGTTCTTCTGGTCTTCATCCACTTATCTATTAACGTCTTAGTGGTTTTCTTATTGATTTGTATGAGTTCCTTAAATGAGCTTTATTTTCTTTAGCTTCCTGGTTCATAGTTTATAGTTTTCAAAAATATATATAAACCTATATTATTTTGTGTATTTAAATTCCATCTGGCTTTCAATAGGTTGCTTCATCATTTTTAAGCTTATAATTTTCTATTTGAGAGATCCAATAACTTTTCTTTTGCTGTTATTTTTTTGTTGATTATAACTCTTTAATCCACCTAGAATTTATTTTGCAGCATGATGTAAGATAAAGGTATATTTATTCTTCAGGTGATTAATGCTTTTTTATATAAGCTCTTTCATTCTTTTTTTTTTTTTTTTTCTTTTCTTTTTTTAAAAATTAAATTTATTGGGGTGACAATTGTTAGTAAAATTACATAGATTTCAGGTGTACAATTCTGTATTACATCATCTATAAATCCCATTGTGTGTTCATCACCCAGAGTCAGTTCTCCTTCCATCACCATATATTCAGCTCTTTCATTCTTAAAATGCAATTTTCAAGTAATTTCTTTAGGCTAATGGTTCTTGCTTCATTGTGAGGTTTAAGGATGATGAAAGATGACAAAGAAACTTTAGTAACAACATATTTAGCAATGAAAAAAGTGATAACCTCTTATCTGACAAATCTAAACTTTCTCATCAGAGCTAAACATTTAGACAACATTTCTGATTAGCTTCCTGTTAGTACAGCAGAAGCATTTTTATTTTCTGGAAATAAAATTTAGTCATGAAGAAAATTATGGCAGAAACCCATTTAAACAGTGAGAAGATTCTAGACTATTCAGAGAGTCCAGGATTTTGAAAAAGCCTTGTGCTTTGGCAGGAGCCCAGGAGAGGAAGTGTCTGCATCTGCTACATTCTAGAAGCCTTCCCAAAGAGTTACTGTAAAGCAGCCAAGAGAGCAGTGTGTTTTACTACTGTGTGGTTCTGGAAGTATCTGGAAGCTTACAGCAAGCTTGAGGGAGGAGACTTATGAGTACTTCCAGAATGTTCGTTTCTATGGCGAGCTATTTTTACTGAGATTCAAGTTAGGAAAGTGGGGCTATTTTTTATTTTATTTTTTTGCAGAATAGGGAGCTTTTCAATGTGGACTTGGACCTGCTCATTTAGGTGAAGTCACTGGGGAAGAGTCAGACGTGCCTGCACAATGAGGAATAAGTAGGGTGACAAGTCAGAGTAACCAGAGGGGGCATGTTACTGGGGCAAATGGTACTTTCACGGTAACTTTTTCTCCTGTAAGGGAATAAGAAGGACTTAAAGTGCATGTGTGTGATGGAGAAAGGAGCAAGGGAAGAATGCTCATGTGGCAAAGCCGGGTAAATCTTTCTGCTGTTTGGTATCTGCATCTGCCATGAAGAATCCATTCCCGAAAAGACAATGCTCCCGGGGACAAAAATAAAAGCAGAAGGGCTTTGCTGCCAGGTTTAAAAAAAAAAAAAAATACCACAGCTATGTACTAAGCTAAGGATTTTTTTTTTTTACATAGAACACAGTAGATAAGAGAAAGCAACTCCACACTAGGTCCATTAAGTAAAGTTACAAGCTTAAATTGACAGGGCTGTTTATTCTTTTTGGATTCTATACAACTTTTTTAAAAAGAACAGCTTTATTGAGATATAATTCATATACCATACAATTCACCCATTTAATGTTCATGATTCAATAGTTTTTAGTAGTTTCACAGTGTTCTTTAACTATCAATCACCACAGTCAATTTTAGAACATTTACATCACCCCCAAATCTACAACTTTAATTGAACTTATTTTAAAATTTAAAGCAATATAGGGAAAAGATGGAGCAAGTTGGAATTTAAAGGATTAATCAGAAAGCTCTGAAACCTTTTTTCTCTTAAAACATATTCTAACATTTAGAATGTATTTTGGTAATATTTAAATTACTTTAATAAACTTGTATATTTTTATGGGAAACCGATGGTTTAAATCTAGATCACAGAAAAGTAATTTTTCAGGCTATTCGGTTACTCTAATTGTAGTAATAATTAAGGAGAAAATAAACTCATGTTGAATTTTTAAGCATAAATTATCAGTTGATAAACATTTTTTTAAACATGAAATATCAAGCTAGAGTACTTTAATTATGTGAAAAATAAGATAGTAGCTTTTATTAATACTAAATCAATTTACAAGAATTAACAATAGTCCCATGGGCACCTTGGGGTGACTTACATTTTGTTTGTAAGAAAAAAATAGGTTAGGAACTTTTCCTACCTTCAATTTTTTTTTGTTTTGTAATGGCCATATTTCTCTTGTAGGTGTGTAAAGCTGTAAAATGAAGTCTTCCAAGATGATCCGGTGTGTTTTAATTGTAGGGATTCTACTTCCCCAGTCTTTGGCCCATCCAGGCTTTTTTACTTCAATTGGTAAGTCTTAACTCTTTTTTGGTTTGTATTGTTTTTGCATTTAAAAATTTCCATTTTTCAGTGTTTTAACTCTGTAAAAAACGAATCCGCCATATTCCCTAATAGATGCCCTCTTTAAAATTCAATTTTATTTTTCTTTAAGTTACTTTTTTTCGGTTACGAAAGCAATACGTTTACAGGTTAGAAACTTAGGAAAATTTAGAAAAGCATACCAAAGAAAATTTTTTGTAAATGGGTCCACCCAGCAAATAATTTAATGCTTATACTTAGTCTTTTTTAATGCACAGATACACAAACAATATACTGCATGTTATTTCATATCCTGCTTTTTCCATTTAAGAATCTACTGTGAACATGTTATTTTTTTCTACATCATAATTTCTTTAAAAATTTTTAAAAGTATTGATTAAAGTGGGTGTCGTGTGGGAGACCCTGCTCGCTGCGCCATTTTTCAGGTGGGGCGGCCTGCGGGGTCTCTGCTCCCGCTCCCCACACAAGAACACAGGATATGGTGAGGCCAAAAAGGAACACCCACAGAGCCATAGGTAGGGGAGTCATACCACTATGGTCTCACCGGAGGCTGGGCCCACCTGAGTCAGCCTTTCCGCCAACCAACCGACGACTCTCCTCCACTCTCCTCGACTCTGTTCCTCCACTCTCTTCTGCTGTCCTCGGCAGTCCTCGGCTCCTCCGTAGCCGCAGCAGTTATACCAGTGGCCAATCGGCTAACCGGCCACAGCCGACGGCCAATCAGCCACAGCCGACGGCCATCCACCACCCGAGCCAGCACCCTTCCACGTGAGGCCGAGAGCCTGTAAACTACTTTCTGGGGCTCTGTCCCCACAGTGGGGAAAAAACAGAAATACATAGAATGTAAGACCTCCACATGTCCTCTTTCTTCCAGAAATACTCGTCACGGTTCGATGTGTATCCTCTTATATTTTCTTATATACATGGTTTCATTTGTCTTAAATGAGATGTTTTCCTTCATCCTGTTGACCAGCTTTACTTTTATGTAATTGTAGAGCCAACTAAAACACAAATGTTATATTTATGAGACCTAATTTTGGGATATACAATGAGTCCTCTCATCCCATTATAAATAACTAAATACAGATTATTTGAACTTCAATTGTGTGAAGAATACTTTTTGTTACTATGGTTTTCATTTATTGAATAAAAATTTAATTCCAATTATCCTCAGAAACAAAACAGTGAGAGGGGAACTAAGGAAGAAGAAATACTGATCCTTGGAAAGTAGTGTCTTAATTTTAAATGAAAAAACAATTTGCCAAGCGAAATAAGTCAGACAGAAAAAGTAAAAAACTGTATGATTTCACACATATGTGTGATATAAAACTGAAAGCAACTAATGAACAAGACAAAACCTCATAGACACAGACAACAGTTTAGTGGTTACCAGAGGATAAGGGGGGAAAAGGGGTGTTAGATGAGGGTAAACGGGGGGTCAAACATATAGTGATAAGAGAACTGACTCTGGGTGGTGAACACACAGTGCAATATATAGATGAAGTATTATAGAAATGTACACTTGAAACCTATATAATTTTACTAACCAATGTTACCCCAATAAATTTAATAAAAATATAATAAATAATAAAAAGAATCCAATTAGCTGATATGGTCCAAGCTTGTAAAATTAAGTAGCTGAAAATTAGAATTGGAACACATGATTAGAAAAATTTGGGGCTTTATTTTTATTTATCTGGTGAAAAGAAAAGGAAAAAGAAATGCTGTCTCCAACATATCAGATTCATGCCAGTTAAATCCACTCATTGATTATTCTTAAATTATTCTAAAATATTTGTGGTGATGAATATGGGTATTTGATAACATGTTTTCCTTTTAGGTCAGATGACTGATTTGATCAATACAGAGAAAGATCTGGTGACTTCCCTGAAAGACTATATTAAGGCAGAAGAAGACAAATTAGAACAAATAAAAAAGTAAGCAAAGTGTTTTACTTATTATGACTCTGACTGCACCTGGATGTTTTCTTTCTACAGCTAAAACATTGAGTGGAAGTGAAAGCTATCTGTTGATAATAGCCATTTTAACAGGTGTGAGGTGGTAGCTCATTGTGGTTTTGATTTGCATTTCCCTTATTGATTTGCATTTCCCTTATAGCTAGTGAGGTTGAGCATCTTTTCATATATCTGTTGGTCATCTGTATGTCTTCTTGGGAAAAGTGTCTGTTCAGGTCCTCTGCCCATTTTTTAATTGGTTTGTTTGGGTTTTTTTGCCCTTGAGTTGTATGAGTTCTTCATATATTTTGGATATTAATCCCTTATCAGAGGTGTTGTTTGCAAATATCTTTCTCCCATTCGGTCGGTTGCCTTTTTGTTTTGTAGATGGTTTCTTTTGCTGTGCAGAAGCTTTTTAGTTTGATGTAATCAGTTTATTTATTTATTTATTTATTTATTAAAGATTTTATTGGGGAAGGGGAACAGGAATTTATTGGGGAACAGTGTGTACTTCCAGGACTTTTTTCCAAGTCAAGTTGTTGTCCTTTCAATCTTAGTTGTAGAGGGCGCAGCTCAGCTCCAGGTCAAGTTGCCATTGCTAGTTGCAGGGGGCCCAGCCCACCATCCCTTGCGGGTGTCGAACCGGCAACCTTGTGGTTGAGAGGACGTGCTCCAACCAACTGAGCCATCCGGGAGGCAACTCAGCTCAAGGTGTTGTGTTCAATCTTAGTTGCAGGGGGCGCTGCCCACCTTCCCTTGTGGGAGTCGAATCAAACTGGCAACCTTGTGGTTGAAAGCCCACTGGCACATGTGGGAATCGAACCAGCAGCCTTCGGAGTTAGGAGCATGGAGCTCCAACCGCCTGAGCCACCAGGCCAGCCCACATTTATTTTTGATTTTACTTCCCTTGCCGTTGAGGTTAAATTCATAAAATCCTCTCTAAGACTAAGGTCTGTAAGTTCAGTACCTTTGTGGGTGGTGAACACACAATGCACTATACAGATGATGTATTATAGAATTGTACACTTGAAATCTATATAATTTTATTAAGCAATGTCGTCCCAATAAATTTAATAAAATAAAAAAAAAAAAGAGCCATTTGTCAGTCTTCAAAAGCCGGCTGAAATGGCTAAAATAGGAGAACAGGAAGCAAGATTTAGGTCTGGGCCAAGAATTCACATGGATTGAGATTAGAATATAAATGGGTATTGGTTATTAACTGACAAGTTTTTTAAACGGTTGCTAGTATCTTCTGTCCTTTAACCTCTCTAATCAAGCCACATTCTGGAACAATTTTCGAATTCTGTTTATCCTTCACTCCTATTGCTCCATTCTAGAGATTACAATGATAAGTATGGTTAATATTATTTAATTGATATAGTTTTTCCTCAAATGTTACTTTATTTTTTTTATTTTATTTTTTTCTATTGGGGAAGGGGAACAGGACTTTATTGGGGAACAGTGTGTACTTCCAGGACTTTTTTCCAAGTCAAGTTGTTGTCCTTTCAATCTTAGTTGTGGAGGGCGCAGCTCAGCTCCAGGTCCAGTTGCCATTGCTAGTTGCAGGGGGCGTTGCCCACCATCCATTGCGGGAGTCGAGGAATTGAACTGGCAACCTTGTGGTTAAGAGCCCACTGGCCCATGTGGGAATCGAACCAGCAGCCTTCGGAGTTAGGAGCAAAGAGCTCTAACCGCCTGAGCCACCGGGCCGGCCCCAAATGTTACTTTATTTTTAATTGATTCAGATTCATAGTTAATCCTGACCTGAGATTTCATATCTTTTGTTTAATGAGTAGCTGGGAATTCAGTTTTTGTTTTTTTTAAATGGTGTCTATTTATGATTCTTTTCACCAAATATAGATGCTGCAGAATTTTTAGGCCTCCTAACAAATCAACTTCTTTTCATCCTGGTGTGGAATATATATGTATTTGTCCAGTTAAAACCAGGAGCTCTGTCAAGTCTTTTCTCAAGTCGAGATATTTCAAAAAGAAATTATAAAATTGAAAATTAAATCTTGTACAACATTTGAGCTCTCATTATTTAATTTGTCCAGTTGTCTTGCATTGGGGGGCATAAATTTCTTTATTTTTGAGTCTGTCCTCAGATCCTTTTATTTTTCAAATATAGTTGATATTCAGTATTATATTAGTTTCAGTTACACAGCATAGCGGTTAGAAATTTATTTAACTTATGAAGTGATCCCCCCATTAAATCTAGTACCCACCTGACTCCATACCAGATTTTTTGTTTTACAATATAGTTTCTAGGTACTAAATGTAAAATTTTGGTGTAAGTTTGATTTAAATGAATATGTAACTGAATTTTAATTGGGCTAATTTGTACTTTGCAATAATCAGTTATTTGGCTTCAAGGACCTATGGGGAAATAAAATTTTAGACTCTTCCTAGAGAGCTCCAATTACAACTTTTACTAAGATGGGTTCCATTTGCTGTAACCATTTTGGAGAAACAAAACTAAAACAAAGTCTTGATTCAACCAAGCTTTATTTTATGCATAAGAGAATTTGCTTTTTAGAAAACCTTTATAATTTTACTTTTAAACAGAATTTTTAGATATAGTTTTAACTCAAAAACCTCTAATCTAGTCTTTTAAAAAATGTTTCACTAAATTGTGTTTTTCCTTATTAAGTGTATGCGTACTCCATTAATATGTCTTACATGTATAGATGGGCAGAAAAGTTAGATCGGCTAACCAGCACAGCAACCAAAGATCCAGAAGGATTTGTTGGGCACCCTGTAAATGCCTTCAAGTTAATGAAACGTCTGAACACTGAGTGGAGTGAGTTGGAGAATCTGGTCCTTAAGGATATGTCAGATGGTAAGTGAGATGGTAAGACTATGGAGCCAAGAAAGTAACGCAATATTGCTACCACCTGTAGAAATGCTAAAAGTAGTTATAAATTCAGTTCCCTGAATGTCAAGTGAATTATTGCTGGGGTGTGTTTGGTTTGATCATAGTTAATTTATTCTAGATCCCGAATTCCTTGATTAAAAAAAAGATAAATAAAAACTGAAAACAAAGGAATAAAACTTACTGTCAAAAAAATGGAAGTGATTTCTATTGGTGATTAACACCTGTGCAGTTTGCTTTGACATATACAAAAGTAATTTGATTATTTGGCATATAGTTTCATTTCTGGAGGTAGTCATTTTCATTTTAGGATTACTTTCAGACTTCAAAAATTTATGGATAGACTGTACCTTCTAATCAATTTTTAATGTATCGGGAGGTGTACTATAAGGAAAAGTGTTAGAGGTGTTCTACATACTATTTTTAAAGTTAGGATTGTTTAACTTAATGTAGACAATAAATTAAAAACTGAAACTGCAAACAGTAATAATGAATATCTTTCTAATTGAAGTAAGTTGGAGTTGGAGTATTGAGGCGTTTAATATATTTTAGTAACAGACACAAAACTAAGTCTGAGTTTAAGGAACTAAAGGGATTATGCTTAGTATATAGTAGAAGCTCAAATATTTGTTGAATGACTGAAGGTGGCAAAAAAAAGAGAGGGATGGAGGGAGGAAGAGAATTGAGCTTGCTATGTAGATTAAGATTGCTTTGTATAGAGCAAATCTTGACTGATGAACACTATATTCAACAATTAAACAGATCTAAATATATTTAATAAGTTGGCTTACCTGATCTTAAGTATATAACTAATAACTCTTCATCCTTTTAAAGAATTCCACCAAACTTTATGTGATTACATATTTATATAATGTGTGGCACATGGAAGAAGAAAACAACTTTAAGAGCATACATTACCATCTGTTATGTGAAAGTATTAATATATTTGGTTGCCATTGAATGTCATTTTCAAATCCATAAATCTGTTCATTCTTCAAGCTTAATGGAGGCTATGTTGTGTAACTAAAAAGTCAATTATGTTAGTTGTTGTTCATCTACTAATACTTACAGATATAATTTATGTAGTGACCTCAGATCAGCATTAGAAAGGGTTTGGGAAGATTGGATGAGTTGGAGGTATGTCGTCTCATTCAGTGTATTTAATTTTTTCTCATTGAGCACGTGGAACATGGTAAAGTGGAAATTATAATAAAATCAGTTTTGAAAAGTCTTTGTAAAGACTGTATTGGAAATTGGAAGTCTATGAGGTTCTAGAGTCTTTTTTTCCCCCCCTATTTCAAGGCTTTATCTCTAACCTAACCATTCAGAGACAGTACTTCCCTAATGATGAAGATCAGATTGGGGCAGCCAAAGCTCTGTTGCGTCTTCAGGACACCTACAATTTGGATACAGATACCATCTCAAAGGGTAATCTTCCAGGTAAGAATGCTTCTAGTCTATAAACACTATCACCTGGCTTCTCTGTTCAGTCCATTAAAGCAATGTTAATGTAAAAAAGGACTTTTGTATTTTAAGATATTTTACTTTAGTTTGTTATACAGCATTTGAGGACTAAACAACCCTCCGTTTCTTTAGGACTTAATAGCTGTGAAAGCTTATAATTATAGGAACGAACTTGAAGTAGGCAATTTTAGCGTGTATGAAAAAGAACAATCATTTTTCCAGATGTTTTTCTTTAGAACACCCAATGTTCGTATGTGAAGTTAAAAGGGAATTGATAATCAAAGTTTATTATATGTTCAGTAATTTAAAAACCAAAACTTGTTGATATACACACGTTTTTAAAATTTCTGCAGTGTGCCACATCTTGTTTCCTGATCTGTTTTTGGCAAAACTTTTTTTTTTTTAAGTTACAGCTAACTATTTCATGATAATTTGCTTAAAAATTTTTTTATTGTACATAAAACCTATAACAAAATTTGCCATCTTAACCAATTTTAAATATGCAGTTTAGTGGTATTAGCTACATTCACATTGTTGTACAACCATCACACCATCCATTTCTCTAGCTCTTCTGATCTTGGGAAACAGAAATTCTATACGCATTAAACAATAACTCTCATTCCCCCCTTTCCCCAGCCCCTGGCAACCATCATGCTACTTTTTGTCTCTGTGATTTTGACTATCCTAAGTACCTGGAATCATACAGTATTTATGATTCCACAGATATATGTGGAATCATACAGTATTTATCTTTTTGTGACTAGCTTGTTTCACTTCGTATAATGTTCTCAAGGGTCATCCATGTTGTAGCACATATCAGAATTTCCTTTTTAAGGCTGAATAATCATCATGTATGTACACCACATTTTGCTTTTTATCCATTCATCCATCAGTGGACACTTGGGTTGCTTCCACATTTTGACTACTGTGAATACTGCTATGAACATGGGTGTGCAAATATCTCTTCAAGACCCTGTCTTCTGTACTTTGGGTATATACCCAGAAGGGGAAGTGCTGGATCATATGGTAATTCTATTTTTAATTTTTTGAGGAACTGCCATACTATTTTCCATAGTAGATATACCATTTTATATTCCCACTAATAGTGCACAAGGGTTCTAATTTCTCTACATCCTTGCCAACACTTGTTATTCTCTCTCTCTCTCTCTCTCTCTCTCTCTCTCTCTCTCTCTCTCTCGGTAATAGCCATCTATTATCAATAGATGTAAGGCGTTGTCTCATTATAGTTTTGCATTTCCCTAATTATCAGTGATGTTGAACATATTTTCATGTGCTTAGCAGCCATCTGTATGGAGAAATGTCTGTTCAAGTTCTTTGCCCATTTTTTTTTTTTTTTTTTTTAAAGATTTTATTGGGGAAGGGGAACAGGACTTTATTGGGGAACAATGGTCAAATTGTTGTACTTTCAATCTTAGTTGTGGAGGGTTCTGTTCAGCTTCAAGTTGTTCTTTCAGTCTTAGTTGTGGAGGGCGCAGCTCAGCTCCAGGTCCAGTTGCCGTTGCTAGTTGCAGGGGGCACAGCCCACCATCCCTTGCGGGAGTCAAACCGGCAACCTTGTGGTTGAGAGGACAGGCTCCAACCAACTGAGCCATCTGGGAGCTGAGCGGCAGCTCAGCTCAAGGTGCCGTGTTCAATCTTAGTTGCAGGGGGCAGAGCCCACCATCCCTTGCAGGACTCGAGGAATTGAACTGGCAACCTTGTGGTTGAGAGCCCACTGGCCCATGTGGGAATCGAACCGGCAGCCTTCGGAGTTAGGAGCACGGAGCTCTAACCGCCTGAGCCACCGGGCCGGCCCCTTTGCCCATTTTTAAGTTGTGTTGTTGTTTTTGTTGTTGAATAGTTCTCTACATATTCTGGATATTAATCCCTTAGGAAATACGTGATTTGGAATTTGGAAATACTCTCTCCCATTCTGTGGGTTGCCTTTTTACTCTGTTGGTACTGTCTTTTGAGGCACAAAATTATAAAATTTGCATGAAGTCCAATTTGTTGATTTTTTTCTTGTATTGCTTGTGCCTTTCGGGTCATATGTAGGAAACCATTGCCTAATCCAATGTTGTGAAACTTTTGTCCTGTTTTCTTTTACGAGTTTGATTATTTTAGGTCTTATATTTAGGTTCTTGATCATTTGGAGTTAATTTTTACATATGGTGTTAGGTAAGGGTCCAGTTTCATTCTTTTGCATGTGGATATCTAATTTTCCCAGCACCATTTGTTGAAAAGACTGTCCTTTCCCCCCATTGAATGATCTTGGCACCATTGTCAAAAATCATTTGAATATACATGCAAGGGTTTATTTCTGGGCTCTCTATTCCGTTGGTCTATATGGCTGTCTTTATGCCAGTACTACGCTGTTTTGATGACTGTGGCTTTGTAGTAAGTTTTAAAATCAGAAAGTGTGAATAGATTTTTTTCAAAATTGTTTTGGCGGTTTGGGGTCCCTTGAGATTCTTTCCATATGAATTTTTGAATGGGTTTTCTATTACTGCAAAAAATGTCATTGGGATTTTGATAGAGATTGTATTGAATCTGTGGATTGCTTTAGGTAGTATTGACATCTTAATATAAATCTTTCACTTGATGAACATGGGATGTGTTTCCATTTATTTATGTCTTCTTTAATTTCTTTCAGTAATGTTTTGTAGTTTTCATTATTCATCCTTCATCTCTTTGGTTAATTCCTAAGGATTTTACTCTTAGAATTGTTTTAGTAATTTTCTTTTCAGATTGTATGTTGTTAATATATAAAAATGCAACTGATTTTTGTGTGTTGACTGTATCCTGCTACTTTGATGAATTTATTTACTATTAATAACTAACAGGTTTTTTTGTGTGGAATATTTAGGGTTTTCTACATTTAAGATAATATCATCTGCTAACAGAAATTTTACTTCTTCCTTTCTAATTTGGATGCCTTTTATTGCTTTTTCTTGCCTAATTGCTCTGGCTAGAACTTCCAGTAGTAAGTTGAATGGAAGTGGCAAAAGTGGCATCCTTGTTCTTGTTCTTGATCTACAGGAAAAGCTTTCAGTCTTTCACCATTGAGTATGTTTACTGTGGATTTTTCAAAGCTATCTTTTATTATGTTAAGGTAATTTCCCTCTATTCCTAGTTTGTTGAGTGGTTTTTTGTTTGTTTGTTTGTTTGTTTTTTGAGTGTTTTTTTTTTTAATCATGAAAGAGTATTGAATTTTCTCAAATGCTTTTTCTGCATTAATTGAGATGATATGTTTTTTTTCCCTTTATTCTGTTAATGTGATATATTACAATGATCGATTTTCATATGTTGAAACATCCTTGCATTCCAGGAATAAATCTTGGTCATCCTTTTAATACGCAGCTGAATTCTGTCGGCTAATATTTTGTTGAGGATTTTAATATCAGTGTTCACAAAGCACATCGGTCTGTAATTTTCTTGTAGTGTCTTTGCCTGGCTTTGGTATAATGATGATGCTGGCTTTGTAGGATGAGATATGAAGTGTTCTCTCCTCTTCAGTTTTTTGGAAAAATTTGAGAATGATTGGTGTTAAATGTTCGGTAAAATTTTCCAATAAAGCCATCGGGCTCAGGGCATTTCTTTGTCAGGACACTTGATTACTGATTCAGTAGTTAAAGGTCTATTCAGATTTGCTCTTTCCTTCTTAGTCTTGGTAGGCTTTGTGTTTCTAGGAATTTGTCTAATTCATTTAGGTTATCCAATTTGTTGGTGTATAATTTTTCATAATACTCTCCTATAATCCTTTGTATTGCTGTAGAGTTGGTAGTGATGGCCACACTTTGATTTCGGAGTTTAGTAATTTGAATCTTCTCCTTTTTTTCTTAGTTGATTTAGCTAAAGAGTTGTCAATTTTGTTGATCTTTTTAAAGAACCAACTTTTGGGATCATTAATTTTCTCTATTTTTCTATTCTCAATTTATCTCTGCTCTAATATTTCCTTTTTTTTTGCTAGCTTTGAATTTCGTTCTTGTTTTTCCAGTTTCTGAAATTGTAAAATTAGATTATTGATTTGAAATATTTCTTGTTTTTCAGTTTAAGCATTATAATTATAAATTTCCCTTTTAGCCCTGCTTTTACTGTGTCCCATAAGTTTTAGTGTGTTGAGTTTTCATTTTCATTTGTCTTTAAGTGTTTTCTAGTTTCCCCTGGGATTTCTTCTTTGATTCATTGGTTGTTTAAGAATGTACTGTTTAATTTCTACAAATTTTTTGATTTTCTAATTTTACTTGTGTTCTGATTTCTAACTTCACATGATGATTTACTATTTGCCATCTCTGTTTTTTTATGAGTGTGCAATTTATTATCATTACTATCTCCTTGGCATTATCAACTGGAGAAATGAAATAGTACCTCTGTCTTCATACTGAAATTTATTTTCTCAGTAAGAAAATACAGTAGGATGAGTTATTTGTTAAGATGTTTTCTTGCTCATCTCCCTTCATTTGGGGTGAAGTATTAAGTTGGAAAACTAACCATGACAGTTTCTATTAAGCTGGAACATAATTCCATTAAGTTGGATTTCCAAAAATATACCAAATTTTATTTTCTGTTTCTACTAATATTATACATTATACATTTCTGATAAAATCATAATCTTATTTTTAAAAATTGGCTTCTGTTTAAAATTTCAATTCATATAATGGATATTAACTATTTAATATGTACCAACCATTATGTTTGGTACTGTTAAGGACGCAATAATGAATAAGACCTACACTGCTCTTGCCCTTCGGGTACTTGACATTCTTTTTTTTTAAAGATTTTTATTGGGGGAAGGGGAACAGGACTTTATTGGGGAACAGTGTGTACTTCCAGGATTTTTTTCCAAGTCAAGTTGTTGTCCTTTCAAACTTAGTTGTGCAGGGTGCAGCTCAGCTCCAGGTCCAGTTGCCCTTGTTAGTTGCAGGGGGCGCAGCCCACCATCCCTTGGGGGAGTCAAACCGGCAACCTTGTGGTTGAGAGCCCACTGGCCCATGTGGGAATCGAACTGGCAGCCTTCAGCATTAGGAGCACGGAGCTCCAACCACCTGAGCCACTGGGCCGGCCCAGGTATTTACATTCTTAATGATATAGTACGATGAGTGCCTGGATCAGAATAATTTAGGATATTGTGGGAGCACATGAAAGGAAACCTAATTCTGGACTTGATAAGAGGCATAACGGAAGACCTCCTGGAAGACATGACAATTTAAAAAATTGAGGTATAACGGACAAGGAATTAGCCAGGAAATTGGTGGGGTGGGGGTGGGGCGGAAATGGGCATGAGAAAAGTATTTCAACCAGAAAGAACATGTATAAAGTCCAGAGAGAAGGAGAGAGCATTTTATATCAGGTCCCTAGCAAGTAGTTTGTTCAACAGGTGAGTATATGAGTGAGGTGGGGATAATGGAGGTTTCGTTTTGTGAGAGTAGTGAGAGAGGAGGCTAGATAGGTAAGTAGAAGCCACCTCTTGAAGGGCTTTGTAAGCCATGTGGAGAAGAGCCATTAAAAAGTTTTCAATAGAGAAGTTAGATGATTTTCATTTTAGAGATATTATTCTGGCTGCAGAAAGGAGATTGGATTAAGACCTGGGGGTAGAGACAAAAAAATCAGGGAGAAGGCTGTTGTAAAAATTTAAATAAGAGATGATTGTGGTAGCTAGTGGGTATGGAGAGAAGTGGATAGATTATCAAGCTACTGAGGATGTGGAATGGTAGAATTTGATGATGGGCTTGACACTGGATTCAACAACTAGATGGATTCCACTCAGCAAAAGGGGAATACAAAAGAAGCAGGTTTGATGTATGTGGGGATAATAAATTTTGTTTAGTTTACTATATTTCTTTTCATTTAAAACTTTATTATCTTCCCATCAAAATGACATTGGTTATTATTTAACCCTAATTTTGCTCTGCTTAGTCTTAGGAGTACCTAGCCTTTAATCAAGAGATCCTTTGGTAAGACTTTCAGAGAATGGCAGAAAATAAAACATTCTGAGAATATGTGGAATTATTTTTCGTTGGAGCAATGTCCATCCTTTCTCACGCACTTTGTCTCTTCTTATTGACTTCTTCAAGTCACTGTTTTGGGCTAGTTCTTAACTGAATTTTCCTTTCATGCAAATTCCTTATAAGTATAGCGACTGAAATTTCCTAAGCATATTATATCCTGTAAGTGGTAAAATTATTATAACACTAAAGTGAACTAATAAACAGTTTTCAGGCTGTCTTTGTTCTCCAAACCTTTCTCTGTTCTTGACAAAGATCACATATACATTTGAAGGCGTCTTGTGCACCTTCCCTTCCTTTCTAGAAGTAATGACTTCTGAACTTGGTGTGTATTCTTCCATCTTTTTATATTAGGTTGGTGCAAAAGTTATTGTGGTTTTTGCAAAAATTTTTTAACCTTTTAAACTGCAGTTACTTTTGCACCAACGTAATACCTTACTACATATATTGTATTTGCTGTGTTTTTAAATTTTAAACAAATAATATATCATGCTCTGTGTATCTTTCGGCAACCTTTTACACTTAATATTTTTGAATAAGTTCATCTATGTTGATCAAATTCATGTAACTGCTGTATGGTCGTGTATAATGCAATTGATTTATTCATTCTTCTGTGGATCAATGGACACTTAGGTTATTTTCAGTTTTCTGCCATGTTAAACAGTTTTCAACAAACATCCCTGTTTATGTCTTCTTGTGTCCATGTACACACATGCAAGAGTTTCTCTAGGGTATAGGAACTCAGGATGTATGCTTCGTCCCCTTTACTAGATGTGATCAGGTTGTTCTCCAGGGCATATACACCAATTGATACTTTCACCAACAACGTATGAGAGTTCCCATTTCTTCATGTCCTCGTCAACACTTGGTTTTGTCAGACTTAAAATTATAGCAATTTAGGTGTAAAGTAATGGGAGTGAGTGTTGGGGAAAGGATGGTTTGTTTGTTTTTTTCTAAACTTTTATTTAAGTGTATTTTTCCAGGACCCATCAGCTCTAAGTCAAGTAGTTATTTCAGTCTTGTTGCGGAAAGTGCAGCTCACAGTGATCGAACTGACAACCTTGTTGTTAAGAGCACCGCGCTCTAACCCACTGAGCTAACCGGCCGCCCTGGTTTGTTTTTTTAATTGTACCAAAGCAAAAAAAAAAAAATCAGAGAAATGCTTATTTCAGGGGAATTTTATTAATGCTATGTTACTCCTTGATTCGCTTTGTCTATTTCTTCCTCCTTTGGGGCCGATCTTTTGAAATGCATGTTGATACTTTAATATAAGTTGTTGATACTTTAATATAAGATCTGATAAGTATAGGCATTGGCATCAATGATGTCTTTATATTTCATATAGACTGTTCGTTTAGTTTCAGGTTGTTCCTAACCCTGGTTTGTTGACTAGATCTATGTCTTCCAGAAGTATCATACTTTTCTTTTTTCAGCTGTGATTTTTTTTTTGGTGTGTGTGTGTGTGGGGGGTATGACAGATGTCTTATATATAAAATTGTATTTACTTTAGGTAGAAGTTGAATGTTCACGCTTTTGGTCTCTTAACATCACTACATCACTGTCTGGGGGAGCTGATAGGTTACTACACCAAGTAGTAGATTCTCCACAAATTTCTGGAGCTCATTCAGCTATGAGTGCACCATTCTGCTTCAGATGCAAGACACCAACTCCCCAAGTGGATGCATTTTAAACATATTTCTCCCTTACTAATCAAGTTTTTATCCACTAAGTGTTCCTGTGAAGTACAAGAATTTTAAAATTAAATGTCCCTGTTGAAAGATGAGCCACAACAATGTATTTCTAAGTAATTTTTTTCTAAACTGTCATATAATATTATAGTTTATATTGTGATAATAAATTAAAAGGTCTCTTTTTGGTGTTAGTTTACTTTAAATTTGGGTTACTACATTCAGTTTGGCATGCTAATGCCAGTCGTCCATGCCACTTCCTTTGATCCAAAGGAATTTACAACTTTTATCAAATTCTATTTGCCCTTTTTATGAAAGCTTTTTATAGTCTTTTCCTGCCAACATCACTTTCCTTATCTCATTTTCTTCATCTTCATGCCCATTTATTTTTTCTTTTCATGTTCTCTATTTTGGAAATGGCCTTCTCTTTGAAAAGCTACATCACTTCTCTTTCATTTTCTTCTTTTAAGAATCTGATTCCCAGGCCTTTAATAATTGTGAATAGATCAATAAGTAAGATAAACAAAGACACTTGAACTACCAAAACAGAATAGGTAAAGATCCTCTGCTATCTCCGTCATGCTTTCCAATAATGTTGCCGGAACATCAGCTCACACAAAAAATATTACCGGTGCTACCTACATGTATAATGGCATACTGTTCTTATGTCTTTTGCATGTCCCTGAGAAAAACATTCCTTGTTGAATTGTAAGCTCATCTTAAGAACTGTATATCCATTCTCATAACTGAAAAATAATAGGAGAGTCAAAATGTAATATTTTTTTTGGTTCCTGGAATTGCATCATGTTAAACTATTAATAAGTTAGTTTCTTAGGAGCCTTTCCTAGAATGGAATTTGGAGTAGAGAGTTAGTTAAGGGAAAAGAGTCAAAATATGGATCTTCATCTTCATGTTAGGAGTACATCGATAATTAGTTACTATCCATAAGTGACTAACAGGAGGCAAAAAAAAAAAAGTGAATGGAAGTAGTTGTATGGTTTGAATATTTTATTTGATTGTATTGGTCAGTGTGACCCTCCAGTACATACACCTCCGTGCTAGGACTTTGCTTGGTACTGGAATGTAACAGTACTCGCCTAAGACGAGGGCATGCTTTCCCCTGGACGGTGAATGTGTCTGATCACTAGCAAAATATGCCCATCACTTTACTTCCTCTTAATTCATTTCTCATAAACTCCTTTTCTGCTAGCAGTTTTAAAAAAATAGATGTTGGCACCATTGGATAGGTTATAGCAAAGTCCTGTTGTAGCCAATTTAGTGGCTCTGGAGTGTATTCAATCAAAATTCATTAAGGAAAACACCGTCGTGTTCCTTAGCAATTTCCTTTGTGATGTTATCAGACACTTAAATAAATGTGTAAGATTATACCTTTCTTATCAGAGAAAATGTAGGTTAGTCTGCTTTTGACCAATAGTTTCTTTTAAAAACTTCACTCTTCTGAAGCATGACTTCTAGCACGATATTGATTTATTCTCAGAACTATATATTCAAAGAGATATGTTGTCAGGTAAGTAGTATTTATTTATTATCTTTTTTTATCATACTGGTCATTTTCATTTTTGAAATTTTTGACTAAAAATTTTCTTTATAAGGCATAAAAAGAGCCCTTAGGAAATGGCTTTCTCCTTTTTCATATTACTTATAAAACTTTTATTATGGAAAATATCAAATATAAAAAATAAAAGTAGTGACATAAGAATC
Organism: Rhinolophus sinicus; assembly: GCF_057876585.1. Lineage (NCBI taxonomy): Eukaryota > Metazoa > Chordata > Mammalia > Chiroptera > Rhinolophidae > Rhinolophus > Rhinolophus sinicus. The sequence continues at coordinate 50,475,652 of NC_142515.1, read as the reverse complement.
CTCCAGTTACCCATCATTACCCAACTTCAAAAATTTTTAACAGTTTGCCACTCTTGTTTTGTCTGTTCCTTCTACTCCTCCTTTTTGTTGTTGTTTTTACTGGATTATTTCAAAAGCAAATCTTAGACAATGTGTCATTTTATTCATTAGTAATTCAATATGCATATCTAACTGATCAATATGGTCCTTTTTTCCTAAATAACACAGCCACTTACCATTATTCAACCTAACCAACTGACAATATTTTCTTAGTATAATTTAATATCGTTAATACTCAGTTTCTCTGGTGATCTCAAAGATATCTTTTTATACAGTTTCATATTTTGGTTATGTCTTCTAAATCTTTTATTTTTCCCCCCTCTCTTTTTTCCCCCCATTCCATTGATTAGTTGGAAAAACTTGGCCATATGCCCTGTGGAATGTACCACATTCTGGAGTTGCCTTGACTTCTCCTTTTGTGTGGTTTAACTTGTTCCTCTAACTCCTGTGTTTCCTGCAAACCGATTAGAGCTTGAGACACAGTTGGATTTGTTTATAAATTAACTCCATAGGTGGCGCTCTGAACTTTTTATTGAATTGCATGACCAGGTATCATACTTTTTGTGATGCTGGTTGATGAGTAGCTTCGGTGGTGATACCTCCATGAAAAGTTCTACATGAGTTTCATTTAATGGTTTTGGCAGCCTTTGATGGTCATTGCCTAGAACTAATTTCATTAGGGTTGCAAAATGGTGATTTTTCTCATTCCACCATTCCTTCTACTTTTCTTAGCTGGAATTCTATAAATAAGAACTTTTAGGAACATTTGGTACTTTGAATACTTGAACAATACTTTATACATGCAAAGCAGGACAAATCCTTGATTCTTTTCCTTGTATCAATTTTCAGGTAATAAGTTGATGTCATAATAACTTCCAGTAGTGACTAGTGATTTTTATCTGAAGTATCATTGTGGACTCGTAGATTTTTATATATTTTGGTATTTTGATCCATTGTATTCATTATTTTGTTTGATGTTCAGATTATCCCATTTTAGGCTAGTGGGGGCCTCTTTAGATTGGCTAATTTGTCTTTCTGAAATGATCCTATTATTCTTTGCTAGCGAGAAGCTTCTTTGCTTTCTGGCACAATTTTTCCAGGCTTACTTTATAAATTTCTATCTTAGAGCAGGAATTAGGCATTTCTGTAATGAACCTTGATTCTTTTTTTTTTTTTAAAGATTTTATTGGGGAAGGGGAACAGGACTTTATTGGGGAACAATGTGTACTTCCAGGACTTTTTTTCCAAGTCAAGTTGTTGTCCTTTCAATCTTAGTTGTGGAGGGCGCAGCTCAGCTCCAGGTCCAGTTGCTGTTGCTAGTTGCAGGGGGCACTGCCCACCATCCCTTGCGGGACTCGAGGAATCGAACTGGCAACCTTGTGGTTGAGAGCCCACTGGCCCATGTGGAAATCAAACTGGCAGCCTTTTGGAGTTAGGAGCATGGAGCTCTAACCGCCTGAGCCACCGGGCCAGCCCCTGAACCTTGATTCTTTATAATGGGGAGTGACACTTAGGGAGCAGAGTCTAGCTAGGTCCTAGGGATGTTTATTGTTATTGAGTTTGTCATTGATTCTAGGTGTTTTCAATGGACAGAATAGGAAATATGTGAGTTCGTATTGTTAATTCCAATTCAACTTTAAGATTACAAAAGTTTATACTTATATCTCTTTTGTGTTGAAACTCTTGGTTCCAATGACATTAATATAATTCTTTGTGTTATCCTATAATTTGCCTAAAATAATTTCAAAATAACAGTACCTATACTATTAATAACATTAAGACTATTGAATGCAGTTTATTTCTTTGTACTTTTTATCCTTGTAATACACTAGGTATGATCAGTCCAAGTATTGTTTTAAAAACATGCAAAGTAATTTATTTCTTTGAGTGATTATGCCCTCAATGTGTTACACAGTTGGGGTCGTTCATTTCGGTATTTTTTCTCCAATGTTTAGGGATTATTCTCTTTTTATTTTATTATTATTATTCATTTTATATTTTTGTTTCTTTTGGTTAAATATCTAGGAGTGAAATGGCTGGGTTGCATGGTAGGTTGCATGGTAGGTGTATACGTGTATTTAACTTTTAAGAAACTGCCAAATTGTATCATTTTATATTCGTATCTTCAGTGTATTCTAAGAGTTCTAGTTCTTCCACATACTGGCAAACACTTGGTATGTTCAATCTTTTTAATCCTAACCAATCTAGTGGGTAGTGGCATCTCATTGTGTTTTTTTTTTTTTTTTTTAAGATTTTATTGGGGAAGGGGAACAGGACTTTATTGGGGAACAATGGTCAAATTGTTGTCCTTTCAATCTTAGTTGTGGAGGGTTCTGTTCAGCTTCAAGTTGTTGTTCTTTCAGTCTTAGTTGTGGAGGGCGCAGCTCAGCTCCAGGTCCAGTTGCCGTTGCTAGTTGCAGGGGGCACAGCCCACCATCCCTTGCGGGAGTCGAACCGGCAACCTTGTGGTTGAGAGGACAAGCTCCAACCAACTGAACCATCTGGGAGCTCAGCGGCAGCTCAGCTCAAGGTGCCGTGTTCAATTTTAGTTGCAGGGGGCGCTGCCCACCATCCCTTGGGGGACTCGAGGAATTGAATTGGCAACCTTGTGATTGAGAGCCCACTGGCCCATGTGGGAATCGAACCGGCAGCCTTCGGAGTTAGGAGCACGGAGCTCTAACCGCCTGAGCCACCGGGCCGGCCCTCATTGTGGTTTTAATTTGCATTGTTATACATATGTCATAACTGATGACTAATGATGTTGAATGTCTTTTCTTGTGTTTAGTGGTCATATCTCTTCTTTGATGAAGAATCTGTTCATATCCTTTTGAGTTCTAAGAGTTCTCTATATATTTTGGATGCAAGTCCTTTATCAGATAAATGTGTTGTGAATATTTTTAACCAGTCTTTTGTCTTTTTGTTTTCATATTGGTACCTTTCAAAGAGCAAAAGTTTTAAATTTTGATAATGTTTAATTATCAATACTTTTTTTCTTTCATGGTTAGTGCTTTTGGTGTCATATCTAAGAAATCTTTGCCTCCCCTGAAGTCAAATATTAATATTTTTTTCCTGTTTATTTTTTTTTTTCCTAGACGTTTCTTAGTTTCAGATTTCACAATAAGAGATTTGTATGGTAAGCAGTAAGGATCAATGTTTGTTTTTTAAAATATGAATACTTAGTTGGTTGAACAACATTATTGAAAAGACTTTCCCCATTGAATTGCCTTGGCATCTTTGTGAAAAATCACTTGATCTATTTCTTGACTTGATTCTGTTGCATTGATCTATATGTCTATCCTTATACAACACCACAGTCTGAATTACTATAGCAAGTAATAAAGTAATATACATATATAAATGTATAATATATAAATATAAAGTAAGCTTTATAGTAAGTATTGAAATTAAGTAGGATAAGTCCACCAACCATGTTCTTTGTTAAAATTGCCTAGGCTATTCTATATTCTTTGAGTTTCCTTGTAAATCTTAGGATCAGCTTGTCAGTTTCTACAAAAATGCTTGTAGGAATTTTGATTGGGATTGTGTTATGTCTTGGGGAGAATTTGGGTGGCATTGCCATCTTAACAATATAGAATTTTCTAATCCATGAAAATACTGTATCTCTCTATTTAGGTCAGACAAGTTGGGGTTAGGAGACCAGGTTGCTGTTTTTTTTCAGAAGTTTGACTTTATAAATTCTTTTTTTTTTTTTTTTAAAGATTTTATTGGGGAAGGGGAACAGGACTTTATTGGGGAACAGTGTATACTTCTAGGACTTTTTTTTCCAAGTTGTCCTTTCAGTCTTAGTTGTGGAGGGTGCCATTCAGCTTCAAGTTGTTGTCCTTTCAGTCTTAGTTGTGGAGGGCGTAGCTCAGCTCCAGGTCCAGTTGCTGTTGCTAGTTGCAGGGGGCACAGCCCACCTTGAGGGAGTCGAACCGGCAACCTTGTGATTGAGAGGACACGCTCCAACCAACTGAGCCATCCAGGAGCTCAGCAGCAGCTCAGCTCATGGTGCCGTGTTCAATTTTAGTTGCAGGGGGCGCTGCCCACCATCCCTTGTGGGAGTAGAGGAATCGAACTGGCAACCTTGTGGTTGAGAGCCTGTGCTCCAACCAACTGAGCCATCCGGGAGGCAACTCAGCTCAAGGTGCCGTGTTCAATCTTAGTTGCAGGGGGCGGAGCCCACCATCCCTTGCGGGACTCGAGGAATTGAACAGGCAACCTTGTGGTTGAGAGGCCACTGTCCCATGTGGGAATCGAACCAGCAGCCTTCGGAGTTAGGAGCATGGAGCTCTAACCAACTGAGCCACCAGGCCAGCCCAGAGACCAGATATTTTGACATTAACATTAAACCACTATGAGTCTAACAATTACTGTTTGACGATTGATGTCAAAAGTTGGGAAAAATTCTTCTCCCTCTTTCTTTTTTCTTCTTCTACATCTTTATTATTGAAAGAAAATCTATTTCAGGCTCATTTTTTAATTCATAGTCTATCTTTGTCCTCTTCTATTATTCAAATTTTTTATATTGTTTTGGGTTATAAATATCTATTGTACTTTTAAATGTGTTGACAATGAAGTGTGGTAACACATTTTCCAATATAGAAACATGAAACTGTTACTATTGGACAATATCCATTTTGGGGTTCTGTCATTAATACCTTTTTCATTGGCATGCCATGAAAATCAAATGAGCTTTTAAAAGCATGTGAGAGCTAAAACTGCAAATGCTATTATTAGTATTTAATCTTTTCTTTTTAATTTAGATATAATGCACATATACTATTGTGTTAGTTTTAGGTGTACAACACAATAACTTTAGATAATGTAAATATTGCAAAATTATTGCCACAATATGTTAATATCCATCATTACACATTTTTTTGTGTGTGATGAGAACTTTTAAGACCTACTCTCTTAACAACTTTTAAGTATACAGTACAGAGGTGTTAACTATAGTCACCATGCTGTACATTACATCCCCACGACTTATTTGTCTTATAACTGAAAGATACATCTTTTACTGTTTGACCACCTTCATCCATTTCGCCCATATTATTTTTATTTTTAAATTTTTTTTTTTTTATTGGGGAAGGGGAACAGGACTTTTTTGGGGAACGGTGTGTACTTCCAGGATTTCTTCCAAGTCAAGTTGTCCTTTCCAATCATGGTTGTGGAGGGCACAGCTCAGCTCCAGGTCCAGTTGCCGTTGTTAGTTGCAGGGGGCGCATCCCACCGTCCCCCGCAGGAGTCGAACCAGCAACCTTGTGGTTGAGAGGACGCGCTCCAACCAACTTAGCCATCCGGGAGCTCAGCAGCAGCTCAGCTCCAGTGCCGAGACCAATCTAGTTGCAGGGGGCGCTGCCCACCATCCCTTGCGGGACTCGATGAATCCAACCGGCAACTTTGTGGTTGAAAGCCCACTGGCCCATGTGGGAATCCAACCGGCAACCTTCAGTGTTAGGATCACGGAGCTCCAACCGCCTGAGCCACCAGGCTGGCCCCGTCCCATATTATTTTTAATTATGCAAAGCTTTTTATATATTTTTAAAGTTCAAACTATACTAATAAGGTCCACTGACAGAAGTCTCACTTTCATTTCTGTACTCCTCAACCTGTTTCTTTCTTCTTCGTATACAAAACTGCCATTTCATTAGTTTTTCTTTTCTATTTCCTTGTTTCTTTTTTGAAAATATAAGCAAATGTGTGTGTGTGTGTATGTATGTGTGTGTATATATATATATATATATATATATATTTCTATTTTCTCTCAATATAAACCCAGAAGGTAGGATGGTATAAATACTTTCAGTACCTTGGTCTTTTAATTTATTGATATGCCCTACATATCACTTTATATCATATATAGGAATCCTCATTTCCTTTTACAGCTGCATGTTACTCTATTTTGTGGAGGTGCCGTAGATTACATAACTAGGCCCCTTTTGATGGACATTTGGTTTGTTTGCAGTCTTTTGCTGTTCTAAAAATAATGCTGCCAATGACCTTGTGCATGTGATTTTGTATTTTTGTTAAGTGATCTTTGGGATATTTTTTCCAGAAGTATGCTGCTGAATCAAAGAGTAAAATGCATAGGTAATTTTCCTAACATTGTCCCAATTTCCTCCATAGTGGTCGTATCATTTTGCATTTCCACTAACAATCTGCGAGGGTGCCCATTTCCCCACAGCATCACCAAAAAATGTTAAACTTTGAGATTTTTGCCAGTCTCCTAGGTCACTTTAATTTAGATTGGTTCATATGTACACCAATTTCTTTCTTTCTTTTTTTATTCTTTCTTATACCTCATGCTTTTCTTTTAGAATTATTTTCCTCCTTGATGTAACACATCTTTAAGAAACCCGTACACTGACTTTGTTTGGCTTGAGATTCTTTGTGCTTCCTGTATTTGAAGTTTCGTGTGTTTTAATTCTGGAAAATTATCCACCATTATTTCTGTAAATAGTGCCTCTCCCACATTCTCTCTGTCTTCTTCTGGAACTCCAAGTAGACATAATTAGACCTTCTTATTTTTAATTCCTTGTTTTTTAACTAGCACTTCTTATTTATACCTCCTCTCTGCTGCATCCTGGGTTGTATATGCCATGGTAATTTATTCAGCTCTGTCTTCTAGGTTTAGTCTCTTTTTATGTGTGTCTAACTTGCTGTTTAACCTGACGAATAAGTTTTTATTTCATTGATTTATTTATAATTTCTGGAAATTCTGTTTTTTTTTCCTACTTAAATCTGCCCAGTCCTTTTTAGGGTATTGTGTGTGTTTGTATTTTCTATTTTTAAAAATTTCTTTAAACATTTTAGTCATGGTTATTTTATATTCTTAATCTGATAACACCAATATCTGAACAATTTGAAGAATGTCTAATACTGTTTTTTGAATAATTTCTGTTTATTTTGCTCATAGTGGCTTGTTTCATCATGTGCTTTGTAATTTTGGAGTGTGTGCACTTCTTCAGATTGTGTGTGGGAATATTGTAAAATCTGAGGTAAGGGAGCTTTTTGCATAGTATAAATGTTGCTTCTGCTAGATGTCCCATGACATTACCAACCTAGCACCACTTTAAATTAATTGCTTGGCTGTAGTTTACCATACCATGGAGATAGTGTAAATTTGAAATCAAAACCTCCCTGAGGGCATGTCTGTGAAATTCTGTGGGATTTTTTTTCCTATCTACAATGCAGACTGTGAAAAATAAGTTCTTTTGTTGTTTCTCTTTGCCAGCTGACAGGTTGTTGTTGTTTTTTCTAGTGCATTCATTAAAAATGTAATTCTTGGGTTCTTAGGACCAACTTAGCACTTTACTTGGGCTTGAGGGCTTTATCTCCTGTCCCTTGCTTGGTGGTTAAAAATCAAGCTCCTACTTCTCTGATCTGGTTACTGCCTCAAAGGTAGATGCAGCTTTATCCTCTCCTTACTTTTCTGGGTTTTAAGTTCCTTTTTGGTGTTGGCCCCAAGAGATTTGCTTAATTCCTATGAACTTGGCTATAGTATAAATGGATAATTGTTATATTTTATCCAGCATATCTAGGTGTCAGAAGCTCCCCACTGCTGCATATGTGGTCCAGAAGTTATTCTCCATTACTTACTTAACATGATATAAACCAAAAACAACATAAAATACTAAGGCCCTTAAAATCTCCAAGTAACTCATCTGATTTACTGTTTATAAAGATGGAATGTTATATGGTTACTGTCATCTGTACATATCAAAATTATATTTTTTACATTTCTTTCTATATTTCTCTATTATTTTCTTTGTTCTTATGAAAGTAATGGTAACTGTACAATATTTGAAAAGGTAGAAAGTTGTCAAGATTTAGGAAACAGCTTACCTATAATCCATCCCCCAGGGTAACAGTTTAACATTTTGACATACTGCCGTCTAGATTTTTTGGCTTTCCTATATGGCATTTGAAATTATCTTTCTTAATGAAAAACACCATTTTATTATGTTGACATATCTGCCTGTACATTTCCTTGCTTTTAGTTTATTATAGTTTTTAACAATAACATTTGATTCAGCTACACAAATTATTTACTAAAGGTGTTTCTTCCCAAACCCCCAGCACTAAACTCAAGGAAATAATTGAAAAATAGTAATATCAGTTCATAGGGTATAAAAATTATTATTCTTGTCTCATTGCTGAATGTCTCAAAAGTAAAGTTACCAGTCTACTGTTCCCTCCCACTATGAAATTTTGCCATTTTATGGTATAATATTAGCACAAACTTCTGGAATCATATTATGCAGATTCCAATTCTGGCTCTTAGCTGTATGACCTTTAGCACAACAGATAACCTGTCTACTTTAGTCCCTCATCTAGAGCGCATTGAGAGTTAAATGAGTGACAAGTGCCTGACACGTAGTAAGACCTCAGTAAATGTAGGCTTTGTGTTTTTTAAAAAATATTTTTATTAAACTATAGTTAACATACAATATTATATGTGTAGGCTGTTGTTTAAAAATATTTTTCTTTAGGGTTTTAACTTCATATTTCTTAAGGAATAATGAGGCTTAAATATTTTTCCAAGTGTTTTGGTTTTCAATTTATATTTTATCTCATGTGAACTGTCAAATAGCTCTTTCTTAATATAGAAGTTTCACTTTGGAAAGCAGTTGACATACCAACATCAAAAGCACACTGATAAAAGAATAATAAGTTAGACTTCATCAAAATTAAATCTTCTGTACTTCAAAGTACACCATCAAGAAAGTGAATAGACAGCCCACAGAGTGGGTAAAAAATATTTGAAAGTCATGTATCTGATAAGGGACTTGTATCCAGAATATATAAAGCACTCTAAGAATTAATCACTCTAATAATGAATTAATCACTAATATTAATCACTCTAATATTAAAGCACTCTAATAATGAAAAGACAAATAACCAAATTTTTTAATGGGCAAAAAATTTGACTAGACTAAGATGCTATACAAATGGACAGTAAGCATGTGAAAAGATGCATGGTCGACCTCAGCATTAGGGCAGTACAAGTCAAAACCACAATGAACTACTGCTTCATACCCACCAGAATGGTTATAATAAAAAAGATGGACAATAACAAGCACTGGCAAGGATATGGAGAAATTGGAACCCTCATGCATTGCTGTTGGGATTGTGAAATGGTGCAGCCGCTTTGGAAAACAGTTTGGCAGTTCCTGGCAATGTTAAGCATACAGTTGCCATAGGACCCAGCAATTCCACCATGGCTACATACTTGTATATACTCAGGAGTAATGAAAACATTTGTCCACACAAAAACTTGTATGTGAATGTTCATAGTAGCATCATTTGTAAAAGCAAAAAAGCGGAAGCCACTCAAATGTCCATCAACTGAAAAACAGTATGTAGTCTGTCCGTGCAGTGGACTCTCATTTGGCGGTAAGAAGGATGCTACAACATGAGTGAACCTTGAAAACATGCTGAGTGAAAGTGGGCAGTCACAAACGGCCCTATGTTGTATGATATCATTTATATGAAATAACCAGAATCGGCAGATCTATAGAGAAATAAAGTAGATTAGTGGTTGTCTAGGGCTGGGATACGGAGCGGGAGAAAATGGGTAGTGACTGTTAATGGTTACAGGGTTTCTTTTTGGGGTGATGAAAATGTTTTAAAATTAGATTACAGTGATGGTTGCACAACTCTGTGAATATATTAAAAACTGTTGTGTTCTTTAAACGGGTGAACTTTATGGTATGTAAATTATATTTCATTAATACTGTTGGGAAAGGAAAGGGAAAGAGAAGGGAAAGGGGAAGGAACCAATGACAGGTTTGCCTCTCTTCCTGTCCATTCATCTCTTGCCCAGATTGTTGGTTAGGAGGAAGATAGATATATCTCACATGGTGATTCCAAGCTGTGTTAGAAAAGTACATGTTTCAACTTAATTGATGTTTCATTTTGGTATGATGGTTGATAATTGAAGTCTTAAGATGTCTAGGTCCCATGTACCCTATTAGCTGTGTGATTCTTGCCCTGCTTCATTACTTTGTAATTGTTCCTCTGTTTATAAACTTAGGGTAATACCTGCTTTTCCTACCTCAGAGGGTTGTTGTGGATTTCAAATGAAAGTGAGGTAGCATGTTGAAAGCTGTGTAGTCCTAAATAAATATAAAGCAGTATTAAGATTCCCAAAGTTCTCTGTTTTCTTTCCATAGGAGTAAAAGACAAATCTTTTCTAACAGTAGAGGACTGTTTTGAGTTGGGCAAAGTGGCTTATACAGAAGCAGATTATTACCACACAGAACTGTGGATGGAACAAGCACTAAGGCAGCTGGATGAAGGAGAGGCTTCTACCATTGATAAAGTCTCTGTTCTCGATTATTTGAGCTATGCGGTGTACCAGCAGGGGGACCTCGATAAAGCACTTCTGCTCACAAAGAAGCTTCTTGAACTAGGTACGTTAACTTGGCCTAATTCAAGGTTAGTGGTCATATATATGTATGTATATATGACTATATAGCTCATCATATAGCTTTGGTACTTTTTATTCGTTAGAAGTCATGTGCCTCATCTTTATCTTCTCTCTGATTATCCTCTCAGTAAATGGCAACTGGCATTTATTACATAATAGTACTACAACAGTGGTTGTGTTTCTCTGCTCTGTATTCTTCAAATTTGGAGCTAACCTAGCTAACTCAGTCAAAAATGTTTATTTACCATGTTGCTATATTAAATATTAACCAGTTTACTTTGAAGGATGTCATTGGTTTATTGCATTTCATATTAAAAAAAATAGTGATTTTAAATAAATAGCTTGAAAATATATTTGATTGTAATATTCAAATGTTAGAGAAACATGCTATCTTATAAGGATTTTACCACTAGTATTTTGAACAGAGATGCAGCGTTTCTCTAAGTACAATCCAGGGACCATGTGCATTAGAAGTACTTGGATACTTATTAGAAATGAAAATTCCTTGATCTCCACCCCAGACCCACTAAATCAGAATCTCTGGAGGTGGAGTTGTATGCTCATAAATTCAGGTGGCCCTTGGTATATAACGAAGCTTTGAATCTTAAAAAAAAAAGTTATTTTTATGAGTAGGTAAATATGCGTATGTTGGAAGAGGCAAACAGTTCAAAAGGATTGGTCATCTGAAAATGAACTTTTGATAATTAGGTTATTTCTTAGTTGAATGAATTAATAAATTGAAATATTAGTTCAAGTACCCTTTTTTTTCAATATTTTAGTGATTTTTTTCTCTTGACCCCAAAAATATTTTAATTGTAGAAAAATTTTAAAAATAGACAAAGATATGGAAGAGTTGTCCATAAGCTGTCACCCTAAGATACCCACAAGTTTTTTGTTTCATTGTATATACTCCTTTTCCCTGCCCACGTACACTTTTCTTTTTCTTTTACAAAATTAGGCTCATATTGTATATCACAACATATATTGTGAACAGTTTCTCAAAGACAAGAAATATTTTACAAATAAGGCTAGATTTCCTAAACACATCAATTAATGCCACAAGTGAACTTTCTACATACTGTTCTGCATTTTGTGTGTGTGTGTGTGTGTGTGTGTGTGTGTGTGTGTGTGTGTGTGTGTTTGGGTGTTTGGGTGTTTTTCTCCCGGATGGGTGGAGTAGTCCTCTTTTCCCCTACTAAAAGATAGCTAAAAATCATGACTAGCAATTCAGAGGTAGTTAGTGGACTCTGGCTTCTTGCAAAATTATATCTTTAGTTTCTCTTTTCTGTCTCACTTAGAACTTTGGGGCTGAAATCCATTCAGCCCTCAGAAGCAGGCTGTGTTCTGTATTTATAATACATCTGTGGTAAAGGATGCTTTTGAACTGCATACCATGTCTTCTCCATGGTGATTACACTCCAGTTTCAGAAAAATCTTTCCCATTGCTTAAAATAAATAGAAGGAGTAGTATTTTAAAAATTCATTTGACATCAAATTGATCATACATAGTTCCTTTGGCTGATTAGTAAGTTCTCAAAGTAGAAGCAATGATTGCTACTTTGACATAAATGGCTGGTTCTGTCTCCAGAACTCTTTTTATATAGGGTGACTGTATGTCCTGATTTTCTTGGGGCAGTAGTCGTTTACACCTGCTATTTTAGTATAATTTTTATTAGTGCCTCCTTTCATTCTCAGAAGCATCCTGGTTTGGAAGGTAATTTACATGGTCCTCTACTTTTCTATTATTGTATTCTGATGTCTGAACAATGTAAACTTACTCATGGGCATGCTCTCTTTCTCTTCTAATAGATCCAGAACATCAGAGAGCTAATGGTAACTTAAAATATTTTGAATATATAATGGCTAAAGAAAAAGATGCCAATAAGTCTACTTCAGGTGACCAATCTGATCAAAAAACCACACCGAAGAAAAAAGGGGTTGCTGTGGATTACCTGCCAGAGAGACAGAAGTACGAAATGCTGTGCCGTGGGGAGGGTATCAAAATGGTAAAGTGGAAAAGCCAATTGTGTGTGTGTGAATGTGTGTGTGTGTGTGTGTATGTATTTGTACATAGTTCCAGAATAAATCAAGTTCTTTTATATTTAAGCCTATGTGATAAAAATAATAATTACTGCATAAAGCATTACAGTGTGCCATATCATCTTATTGTGGGTGTCACACTTAAGATGCTCCAGCTGTGAGTAAAATAGCTTTAAAATAAAGCTTGTGAATCATGTACCATTACACGCATTTTTGGTAATATTACCCCTTTCATAGATTAAAAGGCTTATTTTTTTAAGGTGAAGGATAAGATAATTTAAGGGAAGTGGTAAAGTTTTTCCTTATATCTTAATGCAAAAGAGATTTCGCAGTCTTAAATAGAAATACTATAATATACCATTCTAATCCATACTATGAAACATGGATTCATCTATTCAGTAATCCCTAGTGGCTTTGCTGCTGGTCAACCATGACAAGATTGCTTAGTGAATTGTTTTAGTCTATTTAAGAAATATAAAAAATGCAGAAAGACATTCAATAGAGTTTGACTTTAACATTTTTTTGTTTTGTTTTTTTATTACTTTCACGTGTACAAAGCAATGTAATAGTTAGACATTTACACCCCTCACAAGGAGAGATTTATTCTTTATAATGCTAAGATGTGTCTATAAACATCCTTTTGTTTATTGTGTATCTATATGTATTTGTAACTTAGAGTACTGGTGCTTTAGGATGTTAATAGATAATAGGCCCCAAACAAAAAAGTTCAAGTCTAGGGAACACAGGTTTTTGTTCAGCCTCAGGACTTTTCAGAGCCTTTTTATGATAATGTGCATTATGGATATGATATACATTGTTTCCCAACACTGATAATGGTACCCTATTTTAAAGAATATCATGTGGTCCTAGTGTTCAGCTGAATTCAGGCATACGTAGAAGGAAGTGGATGGGTGAATTTTTGAAGTTAAATACTTTTAAGTGTAAATATTTGAATAGCGTTTAACTTTTTGTCTACTAATAATAAACTTAAGCTGGGCTTTACATTTTGGTATTGATGACTTTTTGATATTTGATGATTTACTGTTGACAGCCTAACCTCTAACAGCAAATAAGTAGATTGTATCTACGTTGACACTTTGATAGCGAAGTTCATGGAGTCCTAGAAAAACATGCCTACTTTTGCTTTGGGAGCTATGAGTAAATACAAAGATGGTGACACTTTGTTAGACTCTTGAAACATTTTTTTAAAATATCACATCTAAATATTTTACTATCTTTTGAAGATAAAGACTCTTAAAAAATAACCACACCATTATCACATCTGAAAACATTTACAGTTGTTTCGTAATATCGTCAAATATCTGGTTAAGTGTTCCGATTTCCAATAGTAAGCACGTGTTTTTATTGCCTTTAATAACTCTTAAGGAAGAGAGCAAAATAGAACTCGAGGTTTAAAACATTAGTCTGCTAATTTGCCAGTTTGTTGACATGACACACACATCAACCCTGCCCAAGATCAAAGAACATCATTTTTCTCAAAGTAAATCCATCTCATCATTATATAAAAGATGTATTTGATATAATGTCTTGGATTTGACTCTAGGTAAATAAAGTACATGGAGAATAAACATGAATCATTATTTGTTTTAGCATGTTAAGTAATTAAAACAAAAACAAATATTCCATATATATGTATATATATATGTGTGTGTGTGTCATATCAACAAACTGGCAAATTAGCAGACTAATGTTTTAAACTTCGAGTTCTATTTTGCTCTCTTCCTTAAGAGTTATTAAAGGCAATAAAAATATGTGCTTACTATTGGAAATCTGAACACTTAACCATATATATATATATGTATATATGTGTATGTATATATATATACTTGTTTAATCAAAAGAAGAATCAGCAGTGGAGTAACTTCAGTTAATATAATACATAGATGATTGAAAGAAACATTGTTTGTTTCGTTGACCGCTCTATTTTTAATACCCACTAATAAAAGCTCCTGGTTTAATAATTTATTTTCTCTCTCTTTTTTTTTAGATTTTATTGGGGAAGGGGAACAGGACTTTATTGGGGAACAGTGTGTACTTCCAGGACTTTTTTTTTCCCCCAAGTCAAGTTGTTGTCTTTTCGATCTTAGTTGTGGAGGGTGCTGTTCAGCTTCAAGTTGTTGTCCTTTCAGTCTTAGCTGTGGAGGGTGCAGCTCAGCTCCAGGTCCAGTTGCCGTTACTAGTTGCAGGGGGCGCAGCCCACCATCCCTTGTGGGAGTCGAACCAGTAACCTTGTGGTTGAGAGCCCACTCTCCAACCAACTGAGCCGTTCTGGAGGCAGCTCAGCTCAAGGTGCCATGTTCAATCTTAGTTGCAGGGGGCGGAGCCCACCATCCCTTGCAGGACTCGAGGAATTGAACTGGCAACCTTGTGGTTGAGAGCCCACTGGCCCATGTGGGAATCGAACCAGCAGCCTTCGGAGTTAGGAGCACCGGGCTGTCCCCTATTATCTCTTTTTCAGTGCTACCCATTTTCATTTTTGCTTTGAAAAAAAAAAAAAAAATCCCTTTTTTGGTCCTTAACATTTAACTGGGAGTGTTTTAGGAAAACCTGGTTAGGTTTTGTTTTGTTTTTTCTTTTAGAAACTTTCTGGGTGCTTCCCTGGTTACTTTGTGAAATGTGTAGCAATGCTGGTCACTCATATTTCCATAAACATTTCATTATTTCTTTCATACTTATAACACCTGAAGTTTATTTTGATGAGAGAAGGGTTAAAAGACAAATCTCATCTTCTTTCTTATTTAGGCCTAAATAATCATGAATAAAAATTTTAAAAGCCCAAACATCCTCTTTGTTGCAAAATATTTGCAGAGAACTGTTTCTTTTGTGTGTTTTCGTCCACAGATACTCTGTGTATACACAAGCATGATTATTGTTTATTATCTGCAAAGGAACAAGCATTAAAAATATTATTACTCTAATATATTTATCATTTTCTTTACATTTAGACTCCTCGGAGACAGAAAAAACTCTTTTGCCGCTACCATGATGGAAACCGGAATCCTAAATTTATTCTGGCTCCAGCCAAACAGGAGGATGAGTGGGATAAGCCTCGTATTGTTCGCTTCCATGATATAATTTCTGATGCAGAAATTGAGATTGTCAAAGATCTAGCAAAGCCAAGGGTAAACAACTTTTTTCTTTTTTTCTCTCCTCAATTTACTACACCTGCTATTCAGCTTTTCCTTTGCATGATTACAGAAATGATAAGTGATATGACAATAACCCCACAGATAGTTTAGATATTGTTGCTGCAACGTAATGGAATTGTTAACTAAGCTCTGTTGATTCCACTTTTCCTCACTTTGTTATCAACACAAGTAACATCCTACAAATGGGTTTTAAACTCTTAATTATGAAAATCATAGATGAAATTTTTATTTCACACTTAACAAGTTTGTGTTTCAGCATCTTCCTGAAAAAGTTTTCTATGTGCTTTGGAACCCTTGAATCTCAGAGACTAATCCAAGACCAACTTCTTCATATGTTTTATATTTTTATCTGAAAGAATACTTGAAGTATTTTTATTCCCTTTTAAGCACATTTTTACTAGAAAGATATAATTGAGCACAAGCATCATGCTACTTTGAAATAATAACATAGTTTTCTGACTTCAACCCACCTCATTAATCTTAATAAGAAAAACAGTTTAATGTAAACACAATCCTATCAACTTAGTGGTTAGTGTAGAAATTCTTTTTTTGTGAAAATGTGAGAAAGAATACCCTTTATGCTCTTGCCCTTTTTCCCATCAGCTTGTTCTTAAAACCTTTTTGGTCTTATTGATAGTAAAATACTAACTGCCATCACTTTCATAAAGAGATTGTTAAGTAAACACTAGCCATATTTTTGCACAGGAGTTGGTGATTTTTTTCTGTCAAGGTCCACATGGTAAATAATTTTTAGGCTTTTTGAAAGCCATATAGTTGGTCACAACCACTCAGCTCTGTTGTTGTAGTGCAAAAGCATCCACGGAAAGTACAAAAATGAGTGTGGCTATATTCCAAGAAAACTTTATTTCCAAAAGCAGATGGCAGGCTGAATTTGGCCCACGGGCTATAGTTTGCTGATCCTTGCTATATTGTAAAGGTTGCATTATCTGGATATCTGTATTGCAAAATAAACTTAAAAGTTAGAATTTTTGTTTTTCTTACATTTTAATACTTTTCCAAATTTCTACTTCTTGTGTTTTTGTTTTGTTTGTTTTTTTACCAAAGATTACATTTTAAATGGAAAAGACAAGTCTGATATATATGGGTGTTGTCCAAGGGAATTTTTTTTTTTTTAATTTTTATTGGGGAATATAGGGAAACAGTGTGTTTCTCCAGGGCCCATCAGCTCCAAGTTGTTGTCCTTCAATCGAGTTGTTGAGGGCGCAGCTCAGCTCCAGATCCAGTTGCCATTTTCAATCTTAGGCAGGGGGCGCAGCCCACCATCCCATGTGGGAAATTGAACTGGCAACCTTATTGTTGAGAGCTTGCGCTCTAACCACCTGAGCCATCCAGCTGCCCCTCTGGCAGCTCAGCAGCAGTTCGTTGTATTCAGTCTAGTTGTGGAGGGCACAGCTCACTGGCCCATGTGGGAATCGAACTAGCAGCCCTGTTAAGAGCTCGGGCTCTTACCAACTGAGCCATCTGGCCGCCCCTCCAAGGGAATTCTTATAAATCTCTACTTATAATTACATCATATTCTGTCATTCTCTTTTGTATTCCTATTTTAGTCCATTATTTGTGGTCCATAAACCAAAACATCTTGGTAGAATATTTATTAAGAATTCATTTCAACTTAAAAATCAAGTCTCATACCTCTAGGTTTGGAGTTCAAAGTCTTCAAAGGGGATGCCTCAGTTGGGTTATTTTGACCAAGGGATTCAATGGCAATAAAAACTCATGTTCTTTTGTTAACCTCTGACTCATCCTCCATTTAAAAAAAAGTTTAAAATAATTATCTCTGCTGTCATCTCTTTTGTACTGTTTTTAACATTTATGAGTTCATTTCATTTGCATTTGTGCTCAATCCAAGATTATTTCACTGTATATGTGAAATATATGAGCAGATACCTTGAAGGAAGAAAAGATCGATTTTGAACATTATACCTTTGCAAAACAGTTCCATCACTAAGAAAATTAAAATCCAAAGTTTGGAATGGATCATTAACTGCAAATAGCCGTTCTTATAACTATAAATAGACTTCAAATTTTAGAAATTTCTCCTTTCTTCACAGTCACATCCTTTAATCATTGAAAAAATTTAATTTTTAATCTCTTTTCATTGTGTACCCTCCATTCATGAAAAACAAAAACAATTTTTAAAATAACTTTTAAAAATTACAAAAACCTAAAAAAAACCCCACTGGCTTTCAAAGCTCAACACAAGGTGACTGGAAGTCTATGGAGTCATTTTCTCTTTTCAGCCTCCATTGTAAAAATTCCCAAATTCTGACTGGTTGGATAAATGTGATTCATTTTTTTGTTTTGTAATGCAAGTATTTTGATGGTTGGCTTCACAGCTGAGGCGAGCCACCATTTCAAACCCAATAACAGGAGACTTGGAGACGGTACATTACAGAATTAGCAAAAGGTAAGAGATGTGTATGCTGCATATTTCGATCTCTAATGAGTGTTTTGTACATCCTACAGGAATTCTTCATTTAAAGGAAGTAGGTCATTTTCAGTCTCCAGCTCAAGTCACTGCCTATTTATGCACGCATGGATAAACTGCTTTGTGTTTCACAGGTCTTTCCCTTTAACTAGAAGTTCTGTTTTTACTCTAAATTGGTCTGTTATTTTTAGGGAATTAATATGCTTTGCATCTCTGTTCAGGTCAGGAATTAAATATCCTGGAAATGGCTTGATACTTGTTTTCTTTTTCCTTTTTCTTGCCAAAGGGGAAAAAAAGAAAAAGACGCAGCCTGGATTAATCTGGGAGTAGTCTTTATTTGTGTGGTTCTCTCACACTCATAAATTACTGCAGTAAATTCACATCGTCCTTCATGGGTGATTGTATTGGCATTTATTTGTTCATACATCTTGTAAAATACCATTGTCATTTTGGAGTAATCTATACTCCTCCTGATGGAGTTTTTATTTTAAAAAACTTGCTGACCTAAAAGTTGGCAATGGAAAGGACAGAGTTATGCTTCTGATCTGTCTTCCAACTACTATTACTTGTGAATTTTGTTGCCTTTTACTTTGCCAGAAAAACTTAACAGCCGTTTTGTCTTGGTGAGAGTTTTAAAAAATGAGTTTAAAGAGACTACTAATTATTCTTTTATCAGAATATTTAAAGAACATTAAACTTCTAGAGCTGAGAAAGCTCCTGTGAAACCCAGTTGCTATAAATCATTTACATACAGCTTCAATTTTTTTCCTTAAAAAAAGTGAAAGGACAATAAATCGACAACAAAAATTTGTCAACTTGTTTTCTCTTGATTTGGAAGTGGCTTTTCTTATTGCCACCTTTCTAAATGTTTTTGCTGATTTGAACCCATTACCTATCATCCAGTCCAATCTGAACCCTCCAATCACCTGTGGCTTGGCAAAACAAAATAAAACAAAAGTCCAAAATTGCCTGCTACGTGAGTAAGTCCTTGTCCTTTCTCTTTTTTTGTAGCTGAGCCGAGCTACAGTACATGACCCTGAGACTGGAAAATTGACCACAGCACAGTACAGAGTATCTAAGAGGTAAGGGAGTAATGGAGAGAATTTTAGTCACATTTAGACCATTTTCTTTCTTGAGAGTCTAATTTTCATAAAACCCATGATACGGCTTCAAAGACCTAGGCTGTTAGGCATAGATATTTGATGACAACTGTGCCTGAATTTTCAAGATGGACTAATAAATAGACATGGTTATGGGGCAGTTAATAGAGCTTTTCCAGAGTAATTGACTAGATTTCAGAAACCCTGCTGAGACTTCCCAAACCCTACCAGCAAGGTGAAGTTACACTCTCATACTGAAGGAAGAGAAGTTACCCCAGACCCTTCGTAGAACAAGGCCTAACTTGGTCCCTGTAGTAAAGCTTGCGTTTAAACATCTCTCGGTCGGTCACCCAGTAGCTAGCTGTAGGTATTAAGAAAGTAAATACCTTCAGAGATTGCCTTTGGAAGTTAATTTGTTTCAAATTCTTTGTTTTTAAACAATGTTTAAAGAGAACCTACTTACTAGCTGATGGATTACTGAAATAATTTTTAACAATTGATAACTGTAATTTATGTATATAACAGAAGCTCATAGAGTAAGTGACATTTTTCCAATGTAACTCCTTTTCCACCTACTTATTTATGTAAAGGTTTCTCAGTTCTCATAAAAATGAAAATAGAAATATCATTGAGCTGAATTCAGTCTCATTCTAGCAAAAAGTAATATTTATCCACAGATACAATACCTAACTGAAAATAGCAAAATAAGCCTCATCCATCTCATGAGGAACATTTTAATGTTTCCACCTTTTATACTTGATAATGATTGTTTAATCATGTTATTTAGGTTAACTGTACTATTAATATTAATAATTGTAGTAACTCATTCCAGAAGAGATTATTGTAACACTTAGACCTTTATGTTACAGGAAATTTATATTTTTATCAAGTTATATAAATATTTTTATTGTAGAGAAGTGTAGTATGATGAAAAAAGACTTTTAGGCATAGAAATATATTACTCTAGGACAGGGCTTCTCAACCTTAGCACTACTGACATTTTGGATCAGATAATTCTTTGTTGTTGGGAGATGTCTTGAGGTTTGTAGGATGTTTAACCACATCTCTGGTATCCACTAGATGCCAGTAGCACTCTTTACTCCAGTTGTCATAATCAAAAATGTCCCCTCATGGGCAAAATCTTCACCACCACCCTCAGGGACTCCACTTCTTCACCCCGTTGAGAACCAGTCTTCTAGGATAAGAATGGAATGAAAATGCAGGCTCAAGGCAGGGAAGAAGGAATAATTTAAAATTTCCAAGTATTAAAAAAATACTTTGTTTATGTATTTTTTTTAATGGTAGGCATTATTGTGGAATTTAGAGTCTACTGGATACATTTAAAAAATAACCATTTTTCAGAAATTACCACTATTTTTAGTATGACAGAATTAAATCCTTTGCAACAATTATGTTAAAGAAATTCAATTGTCAACTAGAAAATTATGCAAAGGAGTACATAGATTTTAACAACTATTTGTACTCGAACAAAAAAATTTGAATATTACTGCTGTCAGTCATAGCAAAACTACAGATTACATCCTTATTCTTTGATTCATTTCCTTATTCTTTTTTGGGCAAAGCTATATGTCTTTCATATGTGAACCTTCAACATCCCCACACACATATCCTGGTTTCTTAATTGCCCTGTACAATTACCTTCTCCCTTGCCCCAGTTAGAAAACATAAAGAAAATTAACTTTACTATAATTTTGATTCAGGAACACTAATAGATGGTAAGGATTTGCAAAAACTAATTTGTATAGATATATTTTGAGACATGATTTATAATGTTTGTGCATTATAATTAACTCTAATTTTAAGTTAAGCTAATTTTCCATTTTATTACAGACCTTATTCAGGTCTAAAAAAATTAACCCCTTATCTATTTTTAAGAAAACATAGCTTTAGCCATTACATATTTTATCAGAGATTATTGCATGATTTTAGACATTTTTACTGTCATAAGGCTTGTAAGTGTCTAAATTCTCCAGATTTCCATACTTTTAGGAAGCATATAAAACAAAAATTCGTGAACTTAAGTGTTTTGGAAGTCAGTTTTGAAAATTTTCTATTATACAATGGACCTTTTGAAGAAATAGCCAGCCCACGGAGTCATGGGACTCTTACCAAGAAGTCAAAATAAATTACTCTTGGAAAGGTGACCTATAAACATTTTTTTTCCTTAAGAACTAAGTATTTCTAAACATTTTGAATTTATTTTTTAAATGTTCTAATTTTGTAGCTCTGAAAAGCAATTTTATTAGATTTTTAAGAAAGGTACAACCATACTTTATATTTTATATAGCAGCAGACATTTAGTAAGTTAGCATTAGAAGACTGAGCAACACCAAAATAAACTCACCCAGCCTGGGCAATGTGCAGTGTGTGTGTTTCTGTTCAAAACAACCTAGTAAAAAAGGAATTCCATAGCACAGTGATTTTCATCTTTACTATTATGAAAATTGTTCAGCAACCCTTTTAAAAATAAAACATATATGTTAAAAAAGAGGGTCTTAACTGTTAAAGAAGGAATTTGCCCCATAAAATATCCACTACATTTCACATTTTAACACAGAAAGTTTTTATTTTGGGAATTTAATAGATACGTCTAGACACTATCTACCCATCACTGTAAATATGAATTTTTAAGATTCCTACAAGTGAAATGAATGAGTGTTTTATTGTTTCATTTATGTATTATTCCTCTGAAAAAGACATATAAGATATAAAATAGAAGAAAGAATTTATGTGTATTGATGTTAGTTAATGTAATCCCTTTTGCTCTGTAACCATTTGTATTTTAAAAGGATCAGAAGGGAATTCCAAATATCTGTATTTTGAGAAATTTCTAAGTGATTGCATCATCTCTGGAAGTGAAAATATGTTTCAATGTTCAGCAAGTAGAATTTTCTTTGGGCAAAGTATGTGTGGGAATCCATTATTGTTTAAAAAACGCAAAGTTTTTATTTACTTTATTGACTGTTAACTTTTGGCAAGTCACCTCTGTCTTTTCCAATATTAAAAAAAAAAGTGAAAATTTACTACAGCTGGTTAATGGAGGAGCTAATAATTTTGGCTAAATCAGAGAAATGGAATTTTAGTTTTTGAAAGGTAAATATTCAGTTATGTACACTGAAAAGACAGTTTAGTTGTGTGAGCTCATGAAGTCCAGTTAAAGTAATATAAATGAGATACGCAAATAAACAGTTTAGTGCTTCTTTGATTCTGATGGGTTATTCTTGGAAGTGGTTTTAATTTTTTTTACTCTGAAGTAAAAACAATTGGATCTTTTATTAAACTCAAGATTGAATTTACCCACATTAGTAAGGAGCAAATATAGTGTAAAAAGTGTATGAATATTTTTACAATATAGAGGCAAAGACAAATAGCTTTGAATGATTTCAGATATACTTTTAAGTTGGAATAACTTTTAACAACAGCATTGTCCTCTATTGGGTTGCTTAGTGGTTCTCAGATTGGAATCACTGAAATGGACAGATCTATAGTATTGTATAATTGTCCCACTGAAAACCAAAGGGAATAGATAAATTCCCAGTCTAGGTGATTAGCCTTTCTTTGTTAACCATCAAGCACTTAGAGAAAAAGTTTTGAAAGTTTTGCCCTCTGTAACTGGCACTTTGGATCCTGCATTATCTTTTGCTTTTGCAAAAAAATCGCATGGTAGTTTTATATTAGCTGATTGTAGATGTTAATTTTCATATGTGTTGGGTCAGACGAAGACAGATTACATCGTTCACATTTTCCTTTGGAGTTTTGTAACAGTCCAAAACCTCCCAAATGGTATTGTCTGCCTGTTTACTTGAGCATGCCTTTCTCACTAATATATTAGAAATACAGTCAAGCAGTGTGAGAATGTTAATCCTTACTCAAATAAAGCATTCTAGTGATACTTTTAAAAATCATATATTAAAAGAATATTACAGATTTTTTTAACAGTAGAAACTCATTAGAAAGGGGAAAAAAATGTTGAAACGTTACTCACAATTTAAATGTAAACTTAGTTCTCAGGTTCCTGTCATTAAGACCAAAAGGAAGATATTTTGGGTTATCTTGTTATTAATGGAGAAAAGGGACATATACGAAATTATCTGGAGAAAGAGTTCTGTTTTGGCCGTGGCACAAAATTATGTTATAGGAAAAAAACTGTAGCATTTAGTGACATTTTCAATTATAGTTGTACAAAAGGTAAGATATTCTTCAAATGATTTTTCCTGTTACAGTAAATGCTGTGACTTTATTCTGACTCAGCTAAAACACTGAGTACTAGAAGAACCTTGATTTCTGATGATTTAATTTAATGCAGGAATAAGACTTCCAGCTCCTAAAGAATAGATAATTACCATATATTACAGTATCATTGTCTCCACTGAATTTTTCGCAATGTCACAACAGTGTAAATTCAGAGCAAATTTCTTAGACTACCTGATAGGTCTACAGTAATGTTGCTGAAGACAGATTTGCAGTAATGGTTTAAGGATGGGATCCAGATGAATAAAGTGTTTTAAATGTATGAGGTTCTTCAGCTAAGAAGATTCTTATATTTTGAAGAGGTTTTTCCATGAAAGTCAAATGAAGTAAAATAACTTCCCATGCATCAGTAGAATTCATTTTCCTCTTTAGTGACTATAACAGAACCACAGGTAAGATAACAGAACAGTTTTTTAAATGTTCAGTCATCAATGACTTTACTAAGCTTCAAACCTTCCATTGAGATAATTTTTGATATAAGTGCAAATTAAAACATTTTTAAAAATTTAAACAAAATACTTTTGCCTCTAAGATTGGCAAAGATTTTTGGAAATGGGCACTCTCATAATAAGTTGGTGAGAGTCTAAATCTGCAACTTTTTTGGAGGGCAGTTTGACATTATTTATCAAAATGTAAAAGTCATCTAGCAGTTCCACATCTAGGAATTTATCCTACAGAGAGATATTTCCACAAGTGTGCAAAGATAAATGGAAATTTCATTACAATATTCATAATAGAGAAAAATTAGAAATAACCTTATTTAACCAGTGGTTTATTGACAGACCTTCATGGTCCTTTTGGAATTAAAGATACTTTATTTTAAAAAGAAAAGCAATAGTTTAAAAAGCGAGGAGTGGAAATGTAAAGTGGTCTAGTCACTGTGGAAAATAGTCTGGCATTTCCTCAAAAAGTTAAACACAGGATTATCATATGATCCAGAAATTCCACTTCTAGGTACATACCCAAAAGAATTGAAAGGAGGGACTCAAATAGATACTTGTACAACTATGTTCATAACAGCGTTATACACAATAGCCAAAAGGTGGAAACAACCCAAGTGTCCATTGATGGATGAGCGGATAAACAAAATGTGGTGTATCCATGCAATGGAATATTATTCAGCCTTAACAAGGAGTGAAGTACTGGTGTATGCTACAACATGGATGAACCGTGAGGGCATTATCTCTAACTGGAAATGGATAGTGGTGATGGTTGCACAACTTTGTAAATGTACTTAATGTCACTGAATTGTTCACTTAAAAATGGTTAAAATGGTAAATTTTGTCATGTATATTTTACCATATTTAAAAAACGGTTAAAATGGTTAATGTTATGTTATGTATTTTTTGACCACGGTAATTGATTTGCATGAAGTAGTGCTATGTGTATTGACTTGGAAAGATGTCAGAAGTATTTTCAGGGGAAAAAAGTGTATGTGTGTATTGAGGTGGGAGATTGGAGGGTAGATACATTCCTATTTTTTTTTAAATTCTCTGTTTATACACGGAAAGGTGTTGAGAGGATATATACCTATTTGTTTATAGTGTTGATCTGTGAGGAGCGGGACAAGGAAAGGGACTTCATATACTTTTGTATTGTTTGAAATTTTTATAAAATTTCTTTTTTTTAAATAGCTTTATTGAGATACGCACATACCATCCAATTCACTCACTTAAAGAGTACAATTCAGTGACTTTAGTATTTTCAGTGAGTTGTGTGTCCATCACCACAATCAATTTTTATCCCAAAGAACATTTTCATTACCCCAAAGAGAAATTCTGCACTCTTTAGCCATAACCACCCAATCCTCAGCCCAGCCCTAGACAACTACTAATCTTTCTGTCTTTTTGGATTTGTCTGTTTTGGATATTTCATATAAATGAAATCATATGTCTTTTTGTATCTGGTTTTTGTTACTTAGCATAATGTTTTTAAGGTTCATTCATGTTGAAGTATCAGTACTTCATTCCTTTTCATGGCTGAATGATATTCCATTGCATGGATACATCACATTTTATCTTATTCACATGTTAATAGACATTTGGGTTGTTTCTACTTTTTGGCTATTACAAACAATGCTACTCTGAACATTCATGTATAAGTCTTTGTGTGAACATAAGTTTAAATTTCTCTCGTGTGTATACCTAGGAGTAGGATTGCTAGGTGATTTGGGAACTCTATGTTTAATTATTTGAGGAACTGCCAATTTTCCAAAGTAGCAGCACCATTTTATGTTCCCACCAGTAATGTATGGAGTGTTCCAATTTCTGAATATTTTCACCAACACTTGTTATTGTATCTTTTTTATTACAGCCATCCTGGTGGGTGTGGTTTTGATTTGCATTTCCAGGGTGGCTAATGATGTTTAACATCTTTTCATGTGCTTATTGGCCATTTATATATTTTCTTTTGAAAACTGTATTCAGATCCTTTGCCTATTTTTAAATTGAGTTATCTTTTATTGAGTTGTAATAATTCTTTATATATTTTAGACGCAAGTCATAACTAAACCACCGTTTAAGGTCACAAAGACACATGACATGCCTATGTTGTCTTGTGGCCCTTACATTTAGGTCTTTAATCCCTTGTGAGTTAATTTTTTTCATATGGTATGAGGTATGAGTACCACTTCTTTTGGATGTGGTTATCCAGTGTCCCAAGAGCATTTGTTGAATATAAAAAGCATTTCTTGCTTTTATAATTTTAAAAGTGAAAGTGAAAGACTGCAATGGTAACTGCTAGAATGGCAAAGGAAAGGTGTTCTTGGTAGCAGGAGACTTCAGGCTGTAAAGTAAGCAAGCATCATCAAGGAAAAGATTAAATGTGAAAAGGGAGGCAATATCTGCTAGAATAAGGCCAATGGAGTTAGAAAGGGTAGATTAGAACACATACATACTGTGTTTCCCCGAAAATAAGACCTAGCCGGACCATCAGCTCTAATGTGTCTTTCGGAGCAAAAATTAATATAAGACCCAGTGTTATATTATACCCGGTCTTATAGTAAAATAAGACCGCATCTTATTAATTTTTGCTCCAAAAGATGCATTAGAGCTGATGGTCCGCCTAGGTCTTATTTTCGGGGAAACACAGTAGCAGATCCAGCCCCTGTAAGGCTGAAGAACAGTGCCTCTACCAAAGTACAAGAGAAAAAGGTATGGAGGGACGCTTAAATATTGGTAGTAGCAGGGAAGGAAGTTGAAGATACCAGAAGAAGAAGACAGGTTCTCTGTGGGTGTTAGGTGCCAGGATGGAATAGGAACAGTTATCAAGATGTATTTAGTTTGAAACTTTATTAGAATACTTGCCAATCTTTTGTTGCAATATCTATAAAAATCAAGTCAGTAATTGGTTGCTTATTTCAAAAATCTATCAAATTGTTGCCAGGCAGAAAGGATAGGTACACTGACATACTAGATTGCTTCTACCAGGAACTCAATCACGTTGGGAGAAATAAGTTCCTAGTATATTTGTCAGCTACATCCTTTATAACAATAACATTCTTGGATCCTTCTTATTTCCGCTACACTGAGCTACAACCATCACCATTATCTAATTCCAAAACATTTTTATCACTCCAAACACATCCTGTACCCATTAAGGGTCTTTCCCTCTTCCCCCCAACCCCCTGGCAACTGCTAATCTACTTCATGTATCTATCAATTACCTATTCTGGACATTTCATATAAGTGGAATCATAATATGTGGCCTTTTGTATCTGGCTTATCTTAACATGTTTACAAGGTTCATCCATGCTGTGCGTGTATTAGTACACCATTTCTTTTCATGGCACAGCAATCCATAATCTGGATATATCACATTTTTTGTTTCGATTGACAGATAGTTGATTGATATCAATTGATGGACACTTGTATTATTTTCACTTTTAGGTCATTAATAATGCTGCTATGACCGTTTGTGTACAAGTTTTTGTATGAATATGTTTTAATTTCTCTTGGGTATACACATAGGACTGGAGTTGCTGGGTCACATGGTAACTCTGTTTAACAACTTGAGGAACTACCAAACTGTTTTCCAAAGTGGCTGCATCATTTTACATTTCTACCAGCAGTGTATGAGGGTTCCACTTTCTTCACATCTTCCCCAACATCTGTCATTGACCATCTTTTTTATTATAGCCATCCTTCTGGGTGTGTATGGGTACCATTTAAAAACTTATTTATGCAAGTAATACATGAATTTTTTTTCTTATAAAGTAGTAGCATTATCTAAATCAGACTAAAAACCCTATGACCTCCACCCCAATCAATTCCTGTACCTAACCGAGAAGGAACAATTGTTTTCAGTTTGGTATGTATTTTTTCAGAATTTAGAAAAAATCTCAATGTAGATAGCCCTATATAGCCTTCTTACATTAATCCTACTATTTTCATAAAAGCTCTATAAAAAATGAAATTAGATTTTTCCTTTCCAACCTCTAACTTAAAAATATAACATCTTATTTTTTTATAACATCTTTTTAAATTACAGCATTCACTAGTAAAAAAAAATCATACCAAACAAGCAGATCAACCAAATACCTATAATAAAGGCGTACTGTCCCATATATGATGGCTTTTTAAATGATACTTATGGGTCTTCATGTATTGGAACATTATCAGTAAAACTAATATTTTCTTCTTGTTCTTAGTGCTTGGCTCTCTGGCTACGAAAACCCTGTGGTGTCTCGAATTAATATGAGAATACAAGATCTAACAGGACTAGATGTTTCTACAGCAGAGGAATTACAGGTGAGTAATCACATTATCTTTAAATTATATGCTTTCACATTATCCTTAAGTTATCTTTACACTTCTTCACAAGATGCTTCAGATGAGATTTCCTGACACTGTCTAGGCAGCACTCAATTTGCATGATAGTTTGGGACTGTAAAAGTGAATAATTAAGCTGAAACCTGCAAAGTGATCTTCATAAGCAGTGGGAAAATTATGATTGTTCGGTGACCTTTAAAGCCTGTCAAAACATTAAAAATTTTCTGTCAAGTATAAATTTATAGGGAAATGAAAAATACGTAACACTAAATATTAAGTACACTGTAATTTTTTTTGTCATTCCTAGCCCGGTCAGGTACCAGGGTAATTTTTTTGTTTAAATAATTTATTTTTTTCTCTTTTCTATTGAGATATAATTCACATACCATAAAATCTACCCTGGTTTTGTTATATTCACATGGTTTTGCAGCCATCAGTACTATCTAATTCCAGGACATTTTCATCACTCCAAAAAGAAACCCCATATACTTTAAGTACAGGCACACCTCACAAATATTGTGGGTTCAGTTCCAAACCATAGCAATAAAGCGAATATCACAATAAAGTGAGTCACACTAATTTTTTGGTTTCCCAGCATATATAAAACATCATGTTTTCAAGGTATATAAAAGTTATGTTTACACTATACTACAGTCTGTTAAGTGTGCAATAGCATTATATCTAAAAAAAAAAAGTACATTCCTTAATTTATACTGTATTGCTAAAAAAAGCTAACCCATTTGATTCTAGCAAGTCGTAATCTTTTTGCTGTTGGAAGGTCTTGCCTCGATGTTGATGGCTGCTGGTGGTTACTGAAGGTTGGGGTGGCTGTAGCAATTTCTTAAAATAAGACAACAGTGAAGTTTGCCGCATCAGTAGACTCTTCATTTCACGAACGATTTCTCTGGAGCATGTGATGCTGTTTGATAACATTTTAGCCACAGTAGAAATTCTCCCAAAATTCTAGTCAGTCTTCTGAAACTGCCACTGCTTTATCAACTAAGTTTATATAGTATTCTAAATCCTTTGTTGTCGTTTCAATAATCTTCACAGCATCTTCACCAGGAGTAAATTCCATCTCAAACACCAGTTTCCTGAGATTACAGTGTCTCATTGTCATGAGATTGCAGCAATTCAGTCACATCTTTAGGCTCCACTTCTAATTCTAGTTCTCTTGCTATTTCCTCCACATCTGCAGTTACTTCCTCCACTGAAGTATCAAATCCCTCAGAGTAATCTGTGAGGGTTGGAATCTTCTTCCAAACTGCTGTTAATGTTGCTATTTTGACCTCTTCTCGTGAATCATGAATGTTCTTAATGGCATCCTGAATGGGGAATCCTTTCCAGAAGATTTTCAATTTACTTTGCCCAGATCCATCAGAAGAATCGTTATCTATGGCAGCTATAGTCTTACAAAATGTATTTCTTAAATAACACTTGAAAGTAAAAAATTACTTCTTGGTCCATGGGCTTCAGAATGGGTGTTGTGTTAGCAGGCATGAAAATAACATTAATCTCATTGTACATCTCTGTCAGAGCTCTTGGGTGACCAGGTGCATTGTTAATGAGCAGTCATATTTTGAATGGAACCTTTTTTTTTCTCAGCAGTTCTCAACAGTGAGCTTAAAATATTCAGTAAACCATGTTGTAAACAGATGTGCTGTCATCAGGCTTTGTTGTTCTATTTAGAGAGCACAGGCAGAGCAGATTTAGCATAATTCTTGAGGGCCCTAGGATTTTCAGATGGTAAATGAGCATTGGCTTCAACTTAAAGTCACCAGCTGCATTAGCCCCTAACAAGAGAGTCAGCCTGTCCTTTGAAACTTTGAAGCCAGGCATTCACTTCTCTCTGTGGAAGTCCTAGATGGCATCTTCTTCCAGTGTACGGCTGTGTCATCTACATTGAAAATCTGTTGTTTGGTGTTGCCACCCACCCGCATTAATCATTTTAGCTAGATCTTCTGGATAACTTGCTGCAGCTTCTACATTGACGTGTGCTGCTTCACTTTACGCTTTTATGCTATGGAGACAGTTTCTTAAACCTCATGAACCAACCTCTGCTAGCTTCAAACCTTTCTTCTGCTTATTCACCTCTCTCAGCCTTCATGGGATTAAAGAGAGTTAGGGCCTTGCTCTGGATTAGGCTTTGGCTTAGGGGAATGTTATGGCTGGTTTGATCTTCTATCCAGACCACTGAAACTTTCTCCATATCAGCAATGGGGCTAATGTGTCTTCTTATTATTTGTGGCTTCAGTGGAGTAGCACTTTTAATTTCCTCCAAGAATTTTTCATTTGCATTCACAACTTGACTGGCACAAGAGGCCTAGCTTTCGGCTTCTTGGCTTTCGACATGCCTTCCTCACTAAGTGTAATCATTCCTAGCTTTTGATTTAGAGTGAGAGGATGTGTGACTCTTCCTTCCACTTGAACACTTAGAGGCCATTGTAGGGTTATTAATTGCCCTAATTTCAATACTGTTGTGTCTCAAGGAATTGGGAGCCCTGAGGAAAGGGAAAGAGGGAACAGCTGGTTGGTGGAACAATCAGAATACACACAACATTTATGGGTGTGGTTCATGGTGCCCCAAAGTAATTATAATAGTAACACAAAGATCACTGATCACAGATCACCATAACAAATATAATAATAATGAAAAAGTTTAATATATTGTGAGAATTACCAAAATGTGACACAGAGACACAAAGTGAGCGAATGCTGTTAGAAAAATGGTGCAGATAGACTTGGGTTCGATGCAGGGTTGCCACAAACCTTCTAGTGTAAAAAGCATAGTAAAGTGAAGTACAATAAAATGAGGTAAGTCTATTGTCACACTCCATTCTGCTTCCCTAGTGCCCCTGGCAACCACAAGTCTAGTTTCTGTATAAATTTACCTAGTCTAGACTTTCATATATATGGAATAATACAATATGTGGCCTATCGTATCTGGCTTATTTCACTTAACATCATGTTTTCAAGGTACTTCCATGTTTTAGTGCATATCAGCACTTTATTCCTTTTTATGGCTGAATAATATTCTGTTGTTTGGATATACCACATTTTATCTATTTATTAGTTGGACATTTGGGTTGTTTCTACTTTTTGGCTATTATGTCTAATACTTTTATGAACATTTGGATACAAACAGACATTTAAAATTCTCACTAGTATACCTGCATATTGAATTGCTGGGTCATTTGAGGAACCGAAAAACTGTTTTCCAAAATGGCTGCACCATTTTCCAGTCCCATTGGCCATGTATGAGGTTTCCAGTTTCTTCACATTCTTGCCAACACTTGCTCTTGTCCAGTGTTTTAAATTATAGCCATTCTAATAGGTTTGAAGTACTATCTCATTATGGTTTACATTTGCGTTTCCCTGATGTCTAATGATGTTGAGCATCTTTCCATGTGCTTATTGGCCATTTATATATCTTATTTGAAAAAAATTTCTATTCACATCCTTTGCTCATTTTTAAATTGGATTGTTTATTTATTGTTGAGTTGTAAGTGTTCTTTCTATGTTCTGGATATTAGACCCTTGTCATATATGTGGTTTGCAAATATTTTTCTTTGTTCTGTGGGTTGTCTTTCACTTTCTTGATGGTATTGTTTGGCACAAAGTTTTAATTTTGATGAAATCTGATGTCTTTTTGTTGTTTGTACTTTAGGTGTCTGAGAAACCATTGCCTAATCAGAGGTCACAGTGATTTACACCTGTGATTTTTATTTATAACTTTTATGGTTTTATCTCTTGCATTCAGGTCTTTGATCCATTTTTAAGTCAGTTTTTGTATATAATATGAGGTAGAAGTCCACCTGCATTCTTTTCATGTAGATACCCTGTTGTCCCAGCATCATTTGTTGAAAAGACTGTTTTTCCCTGTAGAATTTTCCTGGCAATTGTCTTGGTAATTTAAAACATTAGAAATGCTGAGAACTGAAGTGTTTTATTTCTTTGTAAACACTTATCAAGAACAGTTTAAACATTACTTTCCTTCTTCTCATTGTGAAACTTATGGTACAGAGTGGGCATCTTTCCTCCGCCTTTGCAAATTGTCATATTTCTACATTTGGATCAGCTTTCAACATTTTATCCTTTGTGCTTTCAATGTGATTAAATATATCTGAGGGACCTTTTATTGTGAAGATTTTTTCCAGCATCACTTCCTCCAGGACATCTTCATCCTTTTCATCACAATCACTTTCCTTATGTTAATAAATTTGCCTTCACCAAATTTCTCTGGCTGCATAGCTAGAGTTTTTTAAGCAGCAAAAATGGAAGCAATCCCCTGTAGCTATTTCTTTTATATCTCCATTTAAGTTGGATTTCAATTTCACTTAAAGCACTGTCACTTTCTATTTCTCTGCTGTACTTTATCTTTGTCGGTCAATTCCCTCTTCCAATGATGTTTTTGTAAAATATCACATGCGTTTTTCAGTGGGAGATAAGGAGGTAACACAACTACATGCTTTGCTGTCTGTACATGAACTCAGTAATCAATATGCAGTAACTAATCACTGAGAGACTTAAAATCACTTGAAAGAAGTGATGTGATTGGTCGTTGATTATGCCGTGCAGCTGTTATTTGCATAGTAATTTGTGGACTAAAGAGGTAGCAGCAACATTTATACTTTATATAGTTACTCACAAATAATATACCATGCTAACTGAAATTTCAACTGTGTTGTTGAGGTCTGGTGTTCATGGTTAGCTAAACCATAGTATCTGAGATTTGCACACTTTGTAACTGTGCAAAGCAGGACTGCCTATATTTAAATCGACTTAATTGTCATTTAGTCCATGGTAATCTACAACTTCCTTGGTAGTCATCTGAAACTTTTTGATGTTTCATTTTCTTCCCTAATCTGCATTTATTCTCACCTGCCTAACCTTCCCAGGCTCTTTCAGGCTACTTAATATATTTCTACTTAATAGCAGATTTTAATTCTAAAATATCCAGAGTAATAGTAATTTACATAGGATTTAGACTTTGCTTAGGCAACACTCTTCTATGTTCTCATTTCGTTTCATTAGCAATGCTCTTTAAATTACATTCTCCTTTCATCTTGTCAGCATTTTATTATATTGGGATGGAAAGAGGGAGTTAAGGAAGGTGTCATTTTCCTTATTTTACAGATAAGAAAACTGAGATTGTATTTCAAGTTAACATATTATTGTAACTGAGAAAGCTGGAAGTTGAACTCAGACCAAATATTTTTCTTACTTCCTTTTGCTGCATCACACTGGGACATTGTCATAACCAACTAAAGCTGTTAGAGCCTTCCAGCAGGAATAATTAAGTTGGTGTTAATGTCTCCCCTTTTTTACCTCACTAGGGAAAAAATATGTGGGAAAGGGGATTTTATTAAAGTATACTGGGAGTTTGCCAGCATTTGGGACTTTGGAAAACATATCTTGATTTAAATTCCAAAGGAAAGTATTTAGTGAAAATTAATAATAGAAATCTCAAAATTCTAGTTCTAGAAAATTTTAAACCTAAAAATTTTAATTCTAAAATTCGAATGCCTATTTTAGTTTAAGTTACATACGAGAGAAAAAAATGTCCCCCAAACATGTGTTAAAGAAAAGCATATTAATAAAGTTTCTAAACTAGCAGGTAGTAGCTGTACTTAGTTTTTTGTCCTTGGTTCCTTAGGAACTCTCACTGATCTAAAATGCTTTGCATCTCATTTCTCTAGAAGTACCTAACCGTGATATATTGGAGGCCAAAATGAGGCTTACAGATTTTTTGAATAGTAATCTTGATAGTTCTTTCATTCCTGCTTTGTTTCTCTCCAGGTGGCAAATTATGGAGTTGGAGGACAGTATGAACCCCATTTTGATTTTGCACGGGTAAGTGAAAAAAGGAGAGAGAATGTAGGACTTCCACTGGAACTCAGGCATGACATGTTAATTCTGTTCTTTAGTATTAAAAATTCATAGCCTGTTGGGAATTCGTGGAAGCGTGATGGAATTCTGTAAAGCCTTTTTAGCAGTAAAAAACACACTAAAAGAATTTAGGATACTTTTAAATGCATTGCTGAGCTTGGAAGAAAGTTAAGGAAATTCCCAAAGGTGAACTGAACAAAGAAAACCTAGAGACTAAAATTAGAAAGTTAAAAGGGGACAGAAAAAGCTGAGGCTGGAGGCTTGTACCTTCAGGAATGTGGAGTGTTGAGGATTAACAGCTCAGTGAGAGGACCTCCCCGACCCCCCATAGTGCAGGCTATTGAACCTGAGACCCCTGCATAAAACCTAAGTCTCCAAAAGGATCCCACCTTCAGAGAAAGAAAGAATGGCTTTGAAAAGAATTTGCTGTGTCAGGAGCCTTAAGGAGAGATGCCTCTCACCATTCTGGCTGGGGTGTGGGATGTGTGGGGGGCTGCTTCTGGGAGTTTGAAAACGTAGACCTGCCCTCACATGAATCTCGGATTTGAATTTTTACTACCCGGGAATTGAATTTTTACTACCCAGAAATGAAAGTTGTTTGGTTTTAGTAGTGCTCCCTGGTACCTGGCAGAAACAAATTCATATCCTCCCTGAAGAAAAGCAGCCTCATTCCAGCACCTTGGGAATTTTAAAGATTAAGTTTAGCTAAATATGAACTCATTAAAAAAAATTAACTGCTTAATAAGATACCATCGGTGAGACTGAAGCAACCAACAGATTTAGACTCCTCTAGAATGTTAGATACTTGTATTATCAGTTAAAGAATATGAAATAACTATGTAATATTTTAAAAACAAAAGATAGGATAAAAATTAATCACCTCTCAAAATGATTTAACATATTTGAAAGATAAACAAATAGAAGTTCTAGGTAGAAAAAGTAATTGTTGAAATTTAAAAGTTAGTGGATAAGTTAAAACAGTTTAGAGACAGCTGAGGTGAATTAATGAATTGGCTGATAAAATCTGAACTTACAAGAACACATTTTTGAGACACAGGAAAATAACTATAAAACAGATGTAAAGAGACTGGAGAATAAATATCAAAGCAGTTTGCTGGAAAGGTGTCATTAAGCAAATAATTTTGCTTAAGATTAATAAATTTTAGACTTTTTTAAACTTCTTTAACATATTGAGCTATAAAATATGGAATTACCAAATCTTAATTTAAGATTTATCATAATTATATGAATTCTAAAGAAAGTGCCAGATATTTTAATAAACTTCTTGATCTGTTACCATTTTAAATAAGGGTATATTCTCTTGAAATAAAATACAGTCTGTATATTGTGTTATGGCCCTTGACTGGCTTAATGTCAGAATCCTTTTTTCTGTGTAGGCCAGCAAAGACTATATTATTACTCTTTTTCTTCTGTTTTCAATTATTTAAAAATGTCTGAGGGTCTTGGGTGATGTGAAAGACAACAGTTCAAGCACTGACATTAGTATAGCTAATTTGTTCTCAGCTTTTCATTTTGTGATAAGATACTGAAGAAGTTGCAAAGAAATGTACAGGCTGTTCCCATACATGCACCCTTCACTCAGCCAACCCAATGCTAACATCTTGCATAACTCATATACCATCAGAACCAGGAAATGGTGTAGGCACAAGCCACGAAGCTTCGTATGTATCTGTGTGTATGGAATTTTATTACATGTGTAGCATAGTGTAACTACCACTATAATCAAGCCTCCCTGGCAGTACGGCTCTCTGGCTGCACTCCCATCCCTAACTGCTGATGACCAGTAATCTGTTCTTCGCTATAATTGCTATTTCACAAATGTTACATAAATGTTACAGACAGTAACATTTGTGAATGTCTTTCACTCAGCATAACTCCCTTGAGGTTCATCCCAGTCTTGTAGAAAGTATCAGTAGTGTGTACTTTTTTATTGCGAGAGTAGTATTTCATGATATAAATGCATCACAGTTTTTCAGTCATTCACCCTCTGATGGACATTAAGGTAGAAATCCCGTTTTGGACTATTACAAATAAAGATGTGTATAAATTTGTGTGAAAAATACATTTTAAGGGGGGGAGAAGGGTGGTAGGTGAGGGTAAAGGGGATCAAATATATGGTGATGGAAGGAGAACTAACTCTGGGTGGTGACCACACAATGTGATATATAGATGATGTGTTACAGAATTATACACCTAAAACCTATGTAACTTTACTAACAGCTATCACCGCAATAAACTTTAATTAGAAAAAACATTTTCATTTTTATGGGATAAATGCCAAGAGACTATATTTTAATTTAGATTTAAATCTATATGAATTCTCCAGCTAGATTAAAGTGCTTACTGTCCAAAAGAAAGACAATCATAGTAGCAGTAAACATTTGAATGGATCATAATAAGTTCAAAGTAAATCTCAAGGTAGATTTTTCACCCCCAGAGAATAGACTTCATGAATGTAGCTAAGAGGTTCTCGTATTGTTTTTTGGAAGCTAAAACTATAGATGTTAATTTTTAAAAAATAATCTCTGGATAGTTGCTATTAATTCTCATTATTTCGGCTAATAAGTCTGGGTTTTTTTCTTCCAGTGGTCTTATCAAAAGTATTCCGTGTATAGGCTGAATCAGTTGAATGCCTATTGCATATAGTGCACTGGGCATTATAAAGGAATTTTTTTGGGTTGTTTTGGGCATATTTTTCAGCATATTACCAATGTTACATTCCCACTGGAGAATTTGCATTACTGAATTTTACACCACTGATTTAGTTGTCCTTTATTCACAGAAAGACGAGCCAGATGCTTTCAAAGAGCTGGGGACAGGAAATAGAATTGCTACATGGCTGTTTTACGTAAGTTATAGCTCAAATTTTTATTTTAAGTTGGGATTTGATCACATGACTCAATTATTTTCATGTGTTCAGATGTTTACTCTTATTTAACGTCCTAGTTTAAATTTTTTACAACTTAGAATTTTAATTTTTTCTCAGTTGTAACTTTTTCAGATTGTAATATTATAGCCTGAAGAAAGTTAAAATTAGTGATAGTCACACTACCTGGAGATAGTAATTGTGGATATTTTGGGGTATGGACTGTTTGGTCATCTGTAATATGTGCGTATAAGCATCTCCATGTTTATGTGAATTTATATCTATATACACACAAATACTTTCGAATTTTTATTGATATATCTCACATTAGAAAAGTGTACAGATCATTAAATATATAACAATGCATTTTCACAAAGTGAGCACATCTGGTATAATCAGCACCCAGATCAAGAAGGAGTGTGTTACAGCACCCGACAAGCCCCCTCGAGTTAAAAACAGACATCTGTTGTATCTCACTCTCTACCAAAATGTCTCTTTCCACTCAGTCTATTTCCTTTCTTCCTCACTCCCTGCAACCTTCCCTGTCTGTTACCCTATTTTCTCCATTCCTGTTTCTCCTTCCCTATAGCCAACCTGTCTCTCTTTCCTTCGCTATTTTCATCCCTCTCACAACTCCTCATTTTGTTTCTAAAAAGATCTAAGATAGTGTTGGGAAAAAAAAAAGATTTAATGTACCATAAAAAAATGAATTAGGGTTTAAAAAGGATTTAAGATGTGTAAGATAAACATAAAAAGAACAAGTTATCAGAGTGGGGAAACGAGGAGAGAAGTGGATACATTATACAAAATTTATGCTGTGAAGTCTTGTGTACGTTCTCGAGATGAAGTCTCCATAGATTTTACCAATTTATATCCCACCTTTAAGTGTGATATGTTAAATTTTTTGATCTGGACATCTTATCAGATTGGCAGTTATTGTGCTTTTAATTTGCATTTCTCTGATTAGAGAGGTTGAGTAAATTTTGAAATGTTTGAGAGCTGTTAAACATTTGTTTTTGTTTGTATTTGTTTCTTTTCGTATTGCTTTACTTTTATGAACAATGATGCTTTATTATTTGGTCCAATATCCATAAATATTAGATTATTTGATTCCCCCATTCCCCAACTCCGAGTCAAGCTGTTGTTTCTCAGTCTAGTTGTGGAGCATGCAGTTCCCTGGGCCATGCAGGTATTATGAGCCTTGTGCTCCCCCCAGCTGAGTCAGTGGGTCACCGGCCCGCTGCTCAAGGCAGCTCTCGCCAGCTGCCGGCCACTGGCCACTCACGGTAGCCCAGCTCCAGGTCGAGCCGTGGTTCACAATCTTAGCTGTAGAGGGCGCAGCTCACAGGCCCATGTGGGAACGAACCAGCTCCAACCACCTGAGCCACCAGGCCACCTCAGATTATTTGATTATTATGCCCCCCTGTAATCGCATAGCACTTTGATTGGATTAGCATTCATTCATTTCCCCCGTTATTTAAATACTATTTCTAGGTGGGCCACATAGCACAACTTTTTACTTTCTCCAAAGTTAGTTTCTTCATTGCTGAAGAGTTGTTAGCCCTTTGTTATTGATTATACATTTTTTCATGGTAAAATACCCTTCTTTATTTCACTTAATTAATGCTTTTTACTTTGATTTAGACTGTCTGATATTAAGACCAAACTCTGTTTCCTTTGGTACACCATGTGCCTGGCAAATCTTACCTTTCTGTTTCCATTGTGCATAAGTCACTTGTTTTACCTGTGACTTGGGTATAGCATACGAGTATACTTGCGCTCTGCTTTGTGATACAATCTTAGTCTGTCTAGATATTCTGTCTAGATAGTCTATTTGTGTTGCTTTTGAAAAAGATCTTCACTATATGATCTGTTTCTTTTGCCTTGTTTTATATACTTGTGATTCTTTAGTTAATTTTGAAGGTTTGTGTTTTTATTGTAGGTTGCCTTTAAGACTATAATTTTATATAATCCTTTAATCTTCTACTTTTCATTAAACGTGTATTGATTCTCTACCATGAAAACTGACAAAACTGATTTTAAATTTTTTCTCTTGGTGTTTTATTTCTGTTTTGCTCAAATTCATTTGAGCACCTAATTCATGAGATAAACTGTTCTAGACACTAAAGATCAGCAGTGAACAAAACATGAAAATTCCTGCCACCATGGAGATTACATTCTAGTGTAATAAAATGTATATATTTATACCCCTATATTACTTGATGTATCTGTTTTAAATCATCTTTTTTACCTCTGGCTATAAATGAAGTGCCTTTTCCAAATTATATACCCCTCTCTCCTCCTAACTTTATCATTCCTTTGCCATAATATTTATTCATTCATTTAGTTAGTTTTACTTAAGTATGTAAATCTAAACATTTCGTTTGTTTTGTAAGAATTGAGGAGAATGCACTATGTAAGTAGAAGCCCAGATGGTCTCATAATGTAGTATTCAGTGTCATAGTGTCCTCACACTGGCATGTTTAACTTGATTCTACCAGCAGTTTTGATGATACTCTCTCATTTCTTATAGATGAGTGATGTGTCAGCCGGAGGAGCCACTGTTTTTCCTGAAGTAGGAGCTAGTGTTTGGCCTAAAAAGGTAAACTTGGTTTGTTTGTTTCTCTAATTTTAGGGGTATTTTTTTACCTGAGGAAGAGGTGTACTGTTATTTCACGGTCCAATTAATAAATTACATCTTTAAAGATAGTATACTTAAGGACTATATTATCTCTAGGTAAGACTTTGGATATTTTTATGGTACAATTTACCATGAGTACCTAGAGGTAATGAACAACCAGGGGGATTGATTACATTGTAAGGTATAAAAATATTGTACGTCTGAAACTGATATAACCAATATAATACTGTATACCAACTCTACTGAAATAACACATTTTTAAGCAATAAAAGTTTTCATTTCTAAAATGGGCTCCATATGAGGTTTGCCTTCCATGTTGCTATTACAAGATTTGTTAGCTTTGTTTTGGCAAGTAACTTTGTGGTGTTAACGTTTTCATGTGATCACCAAAATTTTGTAAAGGATACAATCATATTTTCAGAATTATATAGAGGCAGATATAATGCTCCCATAGAGGAGTACTTTCAAAGGAGCAGAGCAAAATTTAATTCCTGCAAAGAGTGATACCCTGATATTGTACTTGGGGATAATTTTGTATTCTCCACAGGGAACTGCTGTTTTCTGGTATAATCTGTTTGCCAGTGGAGAAGGCGATTATAGTACACGGCATGCAGCCTGTCCGGTGCTAGTTGGAAACAAATGGGGTAAATATTTCCTATGTTCTCTGAATAGAATTTGTTATTTTTGACTCACATTTAGAAATTATTATAATCTACGTCTTAAAAGAAATCGAAAGCAAAACTCCCAAATAATTTGCTATGACTTTAACATTGAATGGGATTCAACCAAGCAAGTTTCTGATCTTAATATAAATTTTCTTTAACAGATCAGAATTTCCACTGGTTATTCGAAGAAACATTAATTGACTCAGAGTTGAATAAGACTATCTTCCCTGCAAGGGGTTCACAATTGTCTCTGATTGAGACATACTAATGGCTAAATTACAGTGTGGTACCTACTAATATACAAAGATATAAACAGAAGATGGTGACGCCTTACATTTGGGGCAGCTTCTTCAAAGCTCAATTTTAAAATGTGATCTTGAAGATAGAGCAGTAGTTTTCCAGGCATTATAGGGACCAGGTCTGGGACTAGGCGAGGTGAGAGAGGCACTCAGCTGTCAGGGTCATACAAGTGTGGGATTTGCCACATAAAATAAAAGAAATAGAAACAGGTGAAAATATTTTATCTATTATTTAACCCCATATATCCATTTTAATATATGTCACTAGCCACATTTCAAGTGCCCAGTAGCCACTTGTGTCTAGTGGCTGTCGTACAGGACATTGTAAGATTGAGGAGTGATACCTGATCATGAGGATTTAAAAAACCTTCCCTGATGATTATAATGTTTGAGAACCACTGGACGAGAATGAAGAGAGGCTAGAGGAGGAGAGGTCAGTTTAGAAGGATGTTTTCCATGGTCTAAGTGCACAATGATGAAAGCCTGGACCAAGGCAGCAGCAAAAGGGATGGAGAGCAAAGAATAGATTCAAGAGATGTAAAGAAAATTGACAGAGTTTGATGAGTAAACAATTGGATACAGGAGTTAAGGAAGGTAAAAAGTAGTTAGGGATTATTATGGGTCCTAGCTCAGATATCTTTACATGTTGACGCCATTGATTTGGTTCTACGATATAGGAGAAGAATAGAAAATTCCTTTTTGGTTACATTAAAAAACAGTATCTTGGAACCAAGGAACCTTAATCAGCACACACTAGTGAGTGATCATAGAGTTGCTCCTTCGGAGTGAAGACCGTGTGTTCATTTTGAAAATGTCTTTGTATTAGAGGTCGTATTTTGTAAACAGGTAAAAACAATGTTCTGTTCTATCTGTACCTACACTGTAATTCCATTTGTGTTTCATTTCAAGCCTTATATTCAACATTAAAAGCTTTAGGAATGCACATAGACTTTCAGATGTGTGTGTAATATAATGTTTAGTGAAGTTTTTAAAAGAGTGCCTAAGTAGCATCTGCCTTTATCTAATTTTGGGCTTGAACTTCTAGCCCATGTAGAAACATTGTTACAGACTTAGCTCTTATAAGTTAATTAAATACTAGTTAGATAGTGGGGAAAATTAATGTATATATTTTTTTCTCACAGTATCCAATAAATGGCTGCATGAACGTGGACAAGAATTTCGAAGACCCTGCACCTTGTCAGAATTGGAATGACAAATAGGCTTCTGTTCCTCTCCTGTTGTGCTCGAATGTGTCTGATCCACACATTTCCCAATCTTAACTTTCAAGAGTTTACAGTTGACTAACAATAACACTCCATGATCGATTCAGTTATGAACCTCATCCCACGTTTCATCTGTGGACAATTACTAACTTTGTGGGTTTTGTTCTTCTAAAGTAACACGAATCA
This sequence comes from Rhinolophus sinicus, assembly GCF_057876585.1. Classification (NCBI taxonomy): domain Eukaryota; kingdom Metazoa; phylum Chordata; class Mammalia; order Chiroptera; family Rhinolophidae; genus Rhinolophus; species Rhinolophus sinicus. The sequence continues at coordinate 50,433,585 of NC_142515.1, read as the reverse complement.
CCACATTGTACATATAAAACCTTAAAGTTCAGTTGGTATCACAGAGGACAGAGCAAGGCAGAGTTAAAAATGAGGAATTTTACATTTGTTGTATTTTAAAGAACTTTTTGGTTAGATAAGAAATATATGTTAACTCTGATTATTTCACTACATCTCATTTGGTGGGTGGCAGGCTAGAACGGACCTTGTGATTAAGAAAAGATGCCTTATAGTACGTACCTAGGTATTCTGTTTATCTAGTCTTCTTATTTTCTACATGGATCTGCCAAAAGACTAGGAATAAACTCTGATCTGGTTTCCATACCGTGTTTGCCCCTACATACACCCTCTAAGTTGATTATTTTCCTCCCAAGTCCTTTTTAAAGAAAGTACCCTGTATTTTTACCAATCCCCTTTTCTGTCACAGCTCCTTTGTGGTGAATTAAATCTGAGGTAAAATACTTTGATTTAAAAAAAATTTTTTTAACAAAGTCCTACATAACACTGGGCCTTCTTGACTAAAATGATCGTCACTTAGTCTGTTTGTACTTTTTCTTAAATGACTGATGATTTTGTCCATAAAATTTGCGGTTTTTCTTAGTGCTGATACCTTGCCTCTTATTCCTGCTACATCGGGGTGGTGATACTGGCATTCTGATTAAATAAATACCGTGCCTTAGGAGACTGGAAATATAGAAATGTACAAGTCCTTTCAATGATGAGGTAATTGTGTGTTTTTTTTAAAGGAAGGAATCTTTTTCTTAAAAAGCCAAAATGTTTGTTTTTTCAATTCTGAAATGTATTGTGACAATGACCTATTTATGATCTTAAATCTTTTTTTAAAAATGTTTCTGTGTTCTGTGTGGTATTTTTCACATTTGAATGTGAATGCATGCAATAGCAATAACAGGTTATTTGTATTTGTTATTTCTTTAGAATACAGGACTTAGATTTATCCTTAGTTTTCATTCACTTAAGGTCTCATGTTATAGAAGAAAAAATTAGGTTCTCTGAACTTTTAGCTATTGAATCAAAATATTAATGTTGCCTTCAAAGGGAGCTCTACAACTTTACTATGGCTGTGGGGTTATTACAATAACTTTCTCTTATTAAAAAATATGGTATGGCAGTACAAGCCTAGTGAAGTGTGTCAATGACCCATTAGACTTACTTTTTACGATTATTTTAGTGAATCTTAGTTGATACAGGGCTCTTTATCCTTTGTGCAGTATTTAAATATTTAAGGAAGACTTTGATTAATTCTCTGGGAAAGAAGGTATTACTTTTACCAATTTTTAAAATAAATCAACTATTAAGTTCCTTTTCCCACTGCCCTTCGTTCCACCATAACTATTTAGTAAGAAATATTGAGAGTTAAGTTCAGTACTTTACTCAAATTTCGTCACCATAGATGATTTTTTTTGTAAAGCCTTTTTTTTCAGAGGGAAGCAACATTAATTCAAAAGTATAGAAATAAAATGGGGGTTCAAAGGATAGAAACTAACCTTTATTGCAATATATGTTTTAGCAAGTAGAATAAAAATAGTATATTTCAGAGGAAATGGCCTATTCCATAACCTTACAAATTTCTTATTATAACAACCCCAAGCCCCATATAGGATTGGTAAACTCTTTTCAGTGTTAGATCTTACAGAACCCTCCCAGGTTTCATAATTACCAACTATTTTGCTTTTCAAATGAAAAGGAGGAAAAAATTCTGGTGTAAAGCTTTGGGCCCTGTGGTCCTTGCAATCTTTTCTTTTTTTTAACAACTTTATTGGGGAACAGTGTGTACTTCCGAGACTTTTCCCAGTCAAGTTGTTGTCCTTTCAATTTTAGTTGTAGAGGGTGCAGCTCAGCGCCAGGTCCAGTCGGGAGATGGGAGCTGAGTTGCAGTTCCCCCACGTTAGGAGCAGGGCGCTCCAGTCACCTGAGCCACCCGGCTGGTGCAAAGTCCAGGTTTAGATTGGGATGGGTCATCCCTCATCCCCTGCCCCCTTTGTTTCTCAATCGAGTTGTGTAGAACACAACTCTCGCAGGCTGAGACAGCCGCTCACGCTGGCCACTCTGGCCACCGGCCACTCATGGCAGCACACCGCCGCTCTCACCGGCTGCCGGCCACTACACACGGGCCACTGGCCACTCATAGCAGCACACAGTAGCCCAGGGCAGCACACTGCAGCTCATGGCAGCGCAGCTCCAGGGAGAGCTGTTGTTCACGATCTTAACTGTATAGGGTGCAGCTCACTAACCTATGTGGGAATTCAACCGGTGGCCTTCGGCATGAGGAACAGGATGCTCCAACCACCTGAGCCACTGGGCCAGCCCGCAATCTTTTCTTTTAATGGTGAACTTTCAAATAAATGAAGGCCATTGTAGAAACTGTGATTCCCTCACCGACCCTAAGTGCCTATCCTTCAAGATTGGAAGTTTCATTCATTAACTTTAAGCATGAAGTTATCACCAGTATCACGAACATGGAGTTAACCTAACTATCCACCAGAACCGGGTAAGTAAATGTGGTAACTATGTAATAACCTAGTAGATTAAAAAAAAATAAAAAAAAATTAAATGATTTTAGGATTCTTTGTAAAGCTAAATGGTAAATGCAGTAATGGAAGAAGCAATCAACCATCTACTTTGTTAAAAATTAATAGAATGGTTGTTACAGTGTAAGAGGATTGAGAGGAGTTGTAAGCAGTAAAAACACATACATAATATGTAAACTAATGCGTATATTGTGTGTGTGTGTATATATATATACATATGTATGTGTGTATATGTATGTGTGTGTGTGTGTGTGTGTGTGTGTGTGTGTGTGTATATATATATCTTACTGTTGCTGAGAAGAATTTAAATATCCTTGCATAGCCATGAGCTGACTGGTTTTATGTAAATTCCATACCAGGTATCCACTGAAGTCCATCTAGCTGAAAAATGAACAACATATGTCAGGGCCCCATGGGCCAAACACATGAATGACTGGTGTCCTGCCATTAAGAAATTTATGGTATTACACCAAAACAGCAACACTCAATCATGATTAAATAACTATAAATCACTTGAGAAGGAATAAACAAATTATAAAATAGAGATTGCTAAGAGAAAACAGAATGACATCTCAGTCTGTATAGCTGGCAGCACTTCACTATCGTAAGAGTTGGTTAACGGAGAAGAAGGAATGAATTAATACTAGAGTGTACCATTTGTTAAAGGATCAGCTTGATCAGAAAACAGATTTCACATTCCTCATGTCCTTGGACATTACCCACCACACTGATGAGTTTTACAAAATGAACTGTAATGTTACTATCAAAGTTCCTGGCTGCCTGCTTTATTAACTTATTTGAGGACGGTCAAGTTTACTTTCTGTGTAAATGTAGCCTTCAATTAAATGCACATTTTTGATGCAGGAAGACTAAGTTATAAAAAACATTAATAGTAAGGCAGTCTTATCAAGTGTAAAAGCAGATTTTTAAATAAAGGGAACAACCCAAAAGGAATGGAAGTCCTCCATGGTCTCTTTCAGGCCTGTTGAATTCCCACTGCAGCTCTCTTCTGTTTAAATTAGTTGTACAAAGCAAGATAGATACAATAAGTCCTTAAATCCAAAAAAAGAAAATTCTTAGATTTTGTTACTTGGTTGTGTCAATTTCCTAACAGGCTTATTTCTAACACAAATATGTTTTAGGCTAAGTACCTTGAAGGACTCAGAATAGAGCATTTTAAATAGAACATATAGAGTAATGTGTACTTTTACATTTCAGGGCTTTTTAGGTTGATGAATTGTATCTTGAGTCAACCTTTTCTAGAGAAAGGCATTCACTTAATTTTAACCTTTTCATTGCGTTGATTGCAAGTTTGTTCTCCAAAATGTGTCAAAAATCCACAGAAAATACAGTGTTTATATTTTTAAGTAAATATAGTTAATGTGCTACATTTTATTAAAATAAATGATGACTTAAGTATAAAAATTTAAAGTATAAAAATTTCCTATTGTTATTCATTCTTGAATGACACAAAAATATAGAAAAAAGTACATCTGCGTTCCTAAACTTTCTGGAACACTGAGCTCGTGGGGTAAAGTCGAATGCCGCATTCAGCGGCATGGAAATATCATTCGACTATAGGTGAACGTTGCAGTGAAAATGTTAAGTCCACAAAGAACCAGAATTATTGTAGTATCTACTTTAAAGCCATAAATGTAATTAAACTTCATTGCAACGTAGGTTTTATATGGGTTGGGATATATCAGGGATTAAATCATATTATGTAAAATAACTACATAAAATGGTTAACTTCTAACAATATACTAATCCTATTCTTTGATACCTGTATAATGAAACATTATAGTTGTTAACTCTTAGAAGATGAAATAATTTACATAAGTTGAATTTAGTTATGTTCTATTTTTACTTTACATTTAAAAGGCAAAATAGGGCTCTGTTACTTGAAACACCTCTCAGACTTACTGTGAGATGGAAAAGGTAGTCCTTATTAAAAAATATGTTTCACACATATTTAGCTTTTTACTTATGCAACTATGGGAAAAACTCTATGGAAAGTTCAAGCAAAGTAATAATTAAAAGTGCCCTGAAACAGTGCTGCTTAGTGTGCTTTGCAGAAGAGTTGCCATGGGGTTACTGGTCCACAATGAGATGAGATCACATCAAAATATAAATAAACTATATCAATAAGTACATGGTTTTGTTCAGCTGACTTTTTTCATAGCAAGATTTTCATGATGAGAAAGCAGTGTGTTATTTACATTGTGACATAAGCTCTTTATCTTGTGAGAACCAGCTTTAAATAGCATTGCTCTTCAACAGTACAAATTGTTTGACTCTACATTTTTAAGAGTAAGCTTCATATCTGGTTTGGAACTTGTTTGAGGCAGAAGCAGACTTTATATATCTTAGCATAATGGGAAACACAAATTAAGAATAATTATGTAGCTTTGCAAATGTTTCAAGAAATCAATATGCTTACATTTTAACATTCTGTCTTTATCGTGATAGATTTGGATTAACATGTCCTGTAGTTCTAACACCACTGAATATGACTAGTTCTTGTTGGTATAAGATATTTAAAAATATCAGTTCTAGAGGAAGATAGCAGACTAGGAAGCTCCAAGCCCTTGTTCCCCCACAGAAACATGAAACAACTAGAGCCTGGGTAAAATAACTGTATAGAGGTCTGGAAAACAGCCAAAGGTTTACAGTAACCAAGTGAAGGCCCAGTCATGTAAAAGCCACATTCGAGACTGGAATTTTCATGGTGTTTTTACTTATCCTTGCCCTACCCCAAACCTCGTGCAGCATAGTTGTGAGGATGCCCAGTTCTCTCACTTGAGCCAAAGGGAGCAGAGCACACCCTGTTTGTAATGTTCTAACCTGTTTGGAAGCTGCCTGTAGGACTGGTCTGTTTCACCTAACAGTTCAGACAGAGAAAAGCCTATAGCTAGAAAAAGCCCGGGGAAACATCAGATACCGCTGTGTTAAAGCTTCAGGGGAACTACAGACCTGCAGATGCCTGAGGCAAGAGATTACAGGTATTGGGATACAATAGAAGGCCCTGAAAACAGGCTGGGGTGAGACTTTTAGGATATTAAGACATTTAAAAGTAGCCATGTATATGGGAGATCAAAAAAGGTCAAACAGGGCCAGGGCGAGACTCGTGCTAAGAAAAATGCTTAAGTGACCACCTCAGCTGACTCCAAGGACCAGAATATGCCCTGCGATTACTGAAGTACTTGGTCAGCATGGAGCCGGCTGCAAAGACTGGGAGAGGTAGCTGCCTTTTCAAATACCGGATTTTCAACCAAAAAGAAAATTACAAAGAAACAAGAAAACATGGTTTTTCCACTTTACTTTCTCCCAAGAAATGAAACACATTCCTGAAAAAACAGAACTGGATACCTAAAGAAAGACTTGAAAACACCTGTCTTAAATATGCTCAAAGAGATAAAGGGACGTATGGACAAAAGACTAAAAGGAATCAGGAAAAATGAGAATATCGACAAGGGTAAAATTTTAAAAAGAACCAAACATTCTGGAGCTGAAAAATATAACTGAATTTAAAAATTTATTATAGGGGTTAAACAGCAGGCTTGAATAGGCAGAAGACTAAGTCAGCAAACCTAAAGGCAAGTCATTTATAATTAGCAAGTCTGAGGAACAAAAAGAAAGAATGGGGGCGGCCTGTTAGCTCAGCTCCTTAGAGCACAATGCTTGGAACACCAGGGTTGCCCGTTTGATCCCTGCCTGGGCCAGTGTGAGCTGCTGCGCCCTCCACAACTAGATTGAAACAACTACTTGACTTGGTCACTGTTCCCCAATAAAGTCCTGGAAATACACACAGTTCCCCTTCCCCAATAAAATCTTGAAAAAAAAAAAAGGATCAAGGACTTGATTAGACATTTCTCCAAAAAAGATATACAATGGTCAACATATGAAAAGATTCTCATCATTAATCATTAGGGAAATGCAACTCAAAACCACAATGAGATACCACCCCACACCCTTTAAGATAACTATTATCACAAAAAAATAGAATATAAAAATAAACAAATGTGGGTGAGGCTATTGCGAAATTGGAATCCTCACACATTGCTGGTACAGCTACTGTGGCAAATGGTATAGTGAATCCTCAAAAAATTAAATACAGAGTTACCATAAGATCTAGAAATTTCATTTCTGGTTATATTCTCAAAAGCAATGAAAGCAGGGACTTGATGACATTTGTACACTCATTTTAACAGCATTATTCCCAATAGTCACAACCCAAATAGAGGCAACCCATGTTCATCAACAGATGAATGGATAAACAAAATGTAGCTTATATATACAATGGAATATGATTCAGCTAAAAAAGGAAGGCTATTCTGACACATGCTACAACATGGATGAAACTTGGAAATGCTGAGTGAAATTAGACACAAAAGAGCGAATATTGTGATTCCACTTATATGAGGTACCTAGAATAATCAAAATCAGGGTGTGGAGGAGGGGGTTAATGGAGAGTTACTTAGTGGATACAGAGTTTCAATTGGGGAAAAGAAAAAATTTTCTGGAGACAGATGGGAATGATGGTTGCATAACAATAAATCAATTTAATGGCGCTAAACAGTATACTTAAAATGGTTAAAGTTGTAAATTTTAAGTTCTATATAGTTTTTCACAGCAAAATACGTTTGGAAAAATTCAACAGAGAATTACCCTATGATCCAGCAATTCCTCTTCTATATACCCAAAGGAATCAAAAGCAAAAACTTGAAGAGATACTTGTACACCCAGTGTTCATAGCAGCATTAGTCACCATAGCCCAAGTGTCTATTGACAGATGAATGGATAAATAAAAGAGAATACTTTTTAAAGAAGAAATTAAAAGAATTAAAAAGAAAATGACAAACTGAAAATAAGCAAAGACCTAAGAAATAATAGGAATCCCTAAATAAACAAAAACAAGTGAAAGGAATAATGCTTAGATATGTTTCAAGAAAACTTTCTGCAGTGTAAGCCTGACATTAAGCTTTTTTTTTTTTTTTTTTTTTGGGGGGGGGGGGAAGGGGAACAGGACTTTATTGGGGAACAGTGTGTACTTCAGGACTTTTTTCCAAGTTAAGTTGTTGTCCTTTCAATCTTAGTTGTGGAGGGTTCTGTTCAGCTTCAAGTTGTTGTCGTTTCAGTCTTAGTTGTGGAGGGCGCAGCTCAGCTCCAGGTTCAGTTGCCGTTTTCTAGTTGTAGGGGGCACAGCCCACCATCCCTTACGGGAGTCGAACCGGCAAATTTGTGGTTGAGAGGATGTGCTCCAACCAACTGAGCCATCCAGGAGTTCAATTTTAGTTGCAGGGGGCGCTGCCCACCATCCCTTGCGGGAGTCGAGGAATTGAACTGGCAACCTTGTGGTTGGGAGCCCGCACTCTAACCAACAACTGAGCCATCCGGGAGGCAGCTCAGCTCAAGGTGCTGTGTTCAATCTTAGTTGCAAGGGGCAGAGCCCACCATCCCTTCCGGGACTCGAGGAATTGAACTGGCAACCTTGTGGTTGAGAGCCCACTGGCCCATGTGGGAATCGAACCGGCAGCCTTCGGAGTTAGGAGCATGGAGCTCTAACTGCCTGAGCCACCGGGCCGGTCCTCTGACATTAAGCTTTTGATTGTCGAGGCATCCACCTTGAATAAACATATTGCCAGCTGCATGACAGCTGCAAGCAACACAACTAGCTAAGGAACCAGGCTTCCCCCACTCAGGAAGTTCCCCTTTTAGAAAGCCCTGGGTAACCTAGATAACTGACCAATTGAATGTCCCTGCTTTTCCCTTCTCACACACTAATTAACGTTCTTGTACTTGAAATTGGCCAACAGGGAATGAACCCTCAAAACCTTAGGCCTTCCACCCTCAACCCCTAATAAAGAAACCCAGTTTTGTGCTCCCTCATTTGCTCTCTACTCATGACCGCATGTGTGGCCCTCAGGCATGCCCTGTACCTCCAGGATCTGAGTAATAACTCTTGTTTTTCAAAGTTTCCTAACGATTTTTGCTGAGGTGTGTACTGCAATCATAGTAAGAACCACAAGCGCTGGTCCAGGCACAACATTGGCTCCAGCCCAGGAAATATCTGGGAGCCCAGGCAAGTGCCTCAGGCATTCCTAGCCAATAGCGTCACTAGCTATAGGCTGGAACCAACACAACACTTTTCTTAAAATAAAAGTATTTTAAGGCCATTCTGACTTATTATTCTCAGGTATACAATGTACTCTTTCCATATGTAGTTTAAAATAGATGCCTGACCCCTGCAGCATACACCTGAAGCTGAAGCTGAATAATACTGAATGTCAACTATAATTTAAAATATGTAGTCACAGGATGTGGAGTACAGCATAGGGAATAGGGTCAATGGAATTGTAACAGCTTATACGATGTCAGAGGGGTAATAGATTGGGGGAAGGAGGTTATCACTTTGTGAGTGGTGTAAATGTCTAACTATTACATTGTTTTATATACCTGAAACTGAAAAAAAAAAAAAACACAAAACAAAACAAAAAAAACAGGAACGACCTACACCAATACATTCCTGTAGAACGACCTGATTTTAAAGAGGTGGAAAAGTTCCTTTGAGCATTTTGGCAAAAAAACCCACATTACTTATGAGGAAGAGAAAATTAGATCACCATCAAATGTTGACAGCAACACTTTATCCCAGAAGAAAATGGATTAATATATTTAAGATAGTCAAGGAAAGAAAATGTGAACAAAGGATTTTATATCCAGCATAACTAACCTTCAGGTATAAGGGCACGGACAAATCTATCACCACACTGGAACTCAAAAACTGTTTCTGATTCCTTCCAAAGTAATCTAGAGAATGAGCTTTAGACACCAGAATGGAAATTATGCAATAGTTAGACATTAAAGACAATGAAAGCACTAATTATCAAACCTGCAGGATATAGTAGCAATTACAGTAAAATAATTTAACTTTGTATGTTTATAGTATAATACCAAAAAAGATTTTAAATGAATTTATTTATGGTATAGCCACTATGGAAAACAGTATGGAGTTTCCTCAAAAAATTAAAAATAGAACTACCATATGATCCAGCATTTCCACCTCTGGGGTATCTGAAGGAAATGAAAGCAGTAACTTGAAAAGAAATATGCACCTTCATTTTCATTGTGGCATTATTTATAATAGTCAAGACATAGAAACAACCTAAGTGTCCATCAATGGATGATTGGATAAAGAAAATGTGACATATACAGTGGTCCCTCGGGTCTATGGAAGATTGGTTTCAGGACCAATTTTGAATACCAAAATCCACAGATGCTCAATATATAAAATGGCAAAGCATTTGCTTCCTTATATAAAATGGCATAGCGTTTGCATATAATTTACACACATCTTTCCACATACTTTAGATTATCTCTAGATTACTTAAAATATCTAATACAATGTGAATGCTATGTAAATAGTTGTTGTACTGTATTGTTTACAGAATAATGACAAGAAAAGTCTGTACAGATGAAGCCATTGTAGCCTAAATACACAGTACATATCAGCAATAATGGAACATTTAAAAAAAACATATTTTTGATCTGTGGTTGATTGAATCCATGGATGTAGAACCCAAGGAGACAGAGGGCTGACTGTATAGACAATGGACTATTATTCAGTCATAAAAACAAGGAAATCTTGCCACTTGTGATAAAATTGATGGAACTTAAAGACATGCTAAGTGAAATACGCCACAAATATATGGTGATGGAAGAAGAACTGATTGTATACTTGAAACCTATGTAATTTTACTAACCATTGTCACCCCAATAAATTTTAATTTAAAAGAAAGAAGCCAAACAGAAAGATAAATACTGTATGATGTCACTTACAATGGAATCAAAAAACAAAACAACAAGACAAACTCATAGATACAGAGAACAGAGTAGCAGTTGTCAGAGGCAAGGGATTGAAGAGGGAGGCAGTGAAATTGATAAAAGTGGTCAAAAGATACAAATTTCCAGTAATAAAATAAGTAAGTCCTGCGATATAATGTACAGCATGACTATAGTTAATAATAGTGTAATGTATATTTAAAAGTTGATAAATTTTAATAGTTCTCATAAGGAAAAAATTGTAACTGTGCTGGTGGTAGATATTAATGACATACATATTTTGCAATATATACAAATATTGAATCATTATGTTGTACACTTGGAACTAATACACTGTTATATACCAATTATACCTCACAAAAAAAAAAAAAAAAAAAGAAAGAAAAAAAGCATTACCAGGTCCAAATGTCAACAGTGTCAAGGTTGAGAAACGCTGAGCTAGCCATTTGGTCAAGAACAGATGAAAGAAATGTACTGATTGTGATGAAGTGCTTGCTTGAAAAAATTGCCTTTAAATTCTACAATTGAACCTGATGAACATATTCATCAGATATCATGTTCCTCATCCTATTACCTTTTTCTTGGGATATTAAAGGACATTATAAAAACAAAAGAATGGTAATGATAAGTTAAGATTGTCTATTTTCCCCACTCCTACTTAACATTGTACTATGGTCTGAATGTTTGTGTCCTCCCAAAATTCCTATCTTGAAATCCTAATCCTAACTAATACCATCATATAATGGAGCCCTCATGAACTGGATTAGTGATCTTATAAAAGACAACACACAGAGCTCCCTAACCCCTCCCACCATGTGAGGACACAAGAATAAAAACACAGCGTGGGTAGCAATACTTATACCACACAAAATAGACTTTAAAATAAACAAAGGCTATAATAAGAGACAAAGAAGGACCCAGTAATCCCACTCAGGGTATTTACCTGAAGAAACCAAAACTCTACATCATGGGGACCTGTGCATCCATATGTTCATTGCAGCATTGTTTACAATCGCCAAGATGTAGAGGCAGCCTGGGTATCTGTTGATGGATGAATGGATAAAGGGGAGGTGGTACATAGAGAGGGTGCCAAAAAATATATATACACATTTTAAGAAAGGAAAACTGTATTAAAATTGTAATATATACCGATAACAAAAGATGAGTACAAGTCACATTTGACGTCTGCAATTACAAGAGGTGCTCAAAGTGGTTCTCATGAGCGTCCAGACACTTCTGATTACGGCGAACTACAGCTTAAGCAATGTTGACCAAAGTGTCCATTTGTGTACATTTTTTTGGCACCCCAGTATATACAATGGAATGTTACTTGGCCATAGATGGGAATGGGTTCTTGCCATCTGTGGAGGCATGGATGAAACTGGATGGTATTGTGCTGAGTGGAGTATGTCAGACAGAGAAAGACAGACGAAATGTGATTTTGCTTATATGTGGAATCTAAAGAACAAAATACATAAAACAGAAACAAACTCATAGATACAAAGAACATTTTGATGGTTGCCAGATGGGAGGAGAAGTTGGGAGGATGAAAACAGGGAAGGGTTGTTAGAAAGTAGTTATGGGGATGTAGGGTGTAGCATAAGAAATATAGTCAATAATATTGTAATAACTACGTATGCTGTCAGATGGGTACTAGATTTATTGAGGTGATAGATGGGAGGGGGGTTGGGGGCAGGGTGAAAAAGGTGAAGGGTTTAAGAGGTACAAGTTGGTAGTTACAAAATACTCATCGGGATGTAAAGTAAAGCATAGGGAATATAGTCAATGATATGGTAATAACTATGTACAGGGCCAGGTGGTTACTAGACTAGTCAGAGGGATCACTTCTTAAATTGTATAAATATCTAACCACCGTGCTGTATACCTGAATATAAAATACTGGATGTCAAAATAAATAAAGTGTAAAAACAAATAAATAGAAGGAATGAAAAGGAAAAAAAAAGAAATGGTACATATATAATGGGTTAGTACTCAGCCATAAAAAAGAATGAAATCTTGCCATCTGCAACAATATGGATGGATCTAGAGGGTATGTGTGCTAAGTGAAGTAAGTCAGACAGAGAAAGACAAATGCCATATGATTTCACTTACAGGTAGACTCTAAACAACAAATGAACAAACAAACTCATAGATACACAGAACATTTTGATGGTTGCCAGATGGGAGAGGGGCTGGAGGGTTTGGTGAAGGCGGGGAAAGGATTAAGAGGTACAGATTGGTAGTTACAAAATAGTCATGAGGATGTAAAGTATAGCATAAGGAATATACTCAATAATGTTATAGTAACTATCTATGATGTCAGAATGGAACTGGATTATCGAGGTGATCACTTCATAAATTATATAAATGTCTAATAACTATGTTGTGCACCTGTGAGTAATATAATATTGTATGTCAACTGTAATTGAAAAATAAAAAATTATTAAAAAAAATAAAATGATTCTCAAGGTCCTGGTAAGTATAATAAGAAAAAGAAAAAAGTATGTGGCAGATAGTTTAGAAAGGTTCACTGTTCATTTCAATCCTTGTTTTGCTATACTAAATAGGCTGAAAGCTACAATATTTTCAGGCGTTCCTCTCTAGGAATTCACCTAGGTTTCATCAGGAAAACACACTTGAAAGCCATGTATGGCAGCATTTGCACACGGGAAGACTGGATCTTTCGGCAAGCCTCATGGTGGTGGCATTTGGTTCTCCGGATGCTACTGTGACACAGTAAAGTGTACCTTGGTTTTCGAACGTAATCCGTTCTGGAAGACTGTTCGAGTTCTGAAATGTTAGAAAACAGCCGGCAACTAGGCTTCAGGATCTTGCACTCAGCGGAAGCCACGTGACATGTTCAACTTCTGAGATGTGTTTGAAAACCAAAGTATTTACTTCTGGGTTTACAGCGTTCGTAAACCGAAATGTTCATCAACGGAGACATTCGAAAACCGAGGTTCTACTGTATCTGACATCTATTTCGAAATATTGAGTGGTAGCGTTTTTCCTTGCTGTGTAGCATCCTAGCTCAGCATCTCCTACCCCTGTTGATTTTGTGACCTAATATTTTTAACAATCTTTTTGCTTAAATTACTGTTACAAGCAGCTAAGAGTTAGCCAAAGAAATAAATTATGATTAAAAAGGAAAAAACTTTAAAAATTTGTCATAACTTGCAGATTATTTGATTGAGTATAGAGGAAAATCTGGGAAACACGCTATATACAAATAACTATAATATCAAGTTGAAACGGTGTTAAGTAGAGATAAAACACTACTTATGGGGGCTCAGTTGGTTAGAGCGCGAGCTCTGAACAACAGGGTTGCCGGTTGGATTCATACATGGGCCAGTGAGCTGAGCCCCCTGCAACTAAAGATTGAAAACGGCGATTGGACTTGGAGCTGAGCTGCGCCTTCCACAACTAGATTGAAGGACAACGACTTGGAGCTGATGGGCCTTAGAGAAAATCACTGTGTCCCAATATTCCCCAATTAAAACAAAACAAAACAAAACCAAAAACAAAAAAACACTACTTATGTTCAGATGGGAAAGAATTTCTAGCTTTGAAAACCCAGTGGTGGTGGAAGAAAGCTGAGAGAGGGTAGGCACGTGGTTATGGTGTAGAATCCTTTTAAATACTGATGAATTCAATTTGCTAGTATTAATCATTTGAGGACATTTGCATCAATATTCATAAGGAATATTTGTAGTTTTCTTTCCTTGTAGGGTCTTTGTATTGGTATCAGAATGATGCTGGACTCTCAAAATGAGTTAGCAAGTGTTTTTTTCATCTTCAATTTTATTTTTTTGGAAGAATGAGAAGAATTGGTATTGGTTCTTCTTTATATGTTGTAGAATTCAACAGTGAAGCCATCTGGTCCAAGGCTTTTCTTTGTTGGGAGGTTTTTGATTATCGCTTCAATCCCAAACTAGTCACAGGTCTATTCAGATTTTCCATTTATTATTCTGTCTTTTAGACTGTGTTTTTTAAAAGGAATTTGTCCCTTTCTTCTATGTTATTTAATTGTTGGTGTACAATTGTTCATTGTACTCATATAACCCTTCTCATTTCTGTAAAATGTGTAGTAATGTCCCTACTTTCATTTCTGATTCAGTAGTTTGTATCCCATCTTTTTGTTAGTCATTTCAGCTAAAGATTTTTCCAGGGGGATTTATTCTTCGAATGCAAGGGTGGTACAATATATGAAAGGTGATACACTACATTAATAGAATGGAGGAAAAACATGCAGATAATTCCAATTGATATAGAAAAGGCATTGGACAAATTTCAACACCCTTTCATGGTAAAAACAAACAAACAACAAACTAGGAATAAAAGGAAACTGTCTCAACATAAGTCCATCTATAAAAAGCCCACAGTTAACATCCGAAAGCTTCTTTCCTAGATTAAGACAATGATGCTCGTTACATAGGCCATTATATAATCAAGGGGTCAATTCATCAAGAGGAGATAACAATGGTAGATATGTATACACTGAACATCTGAGCACCTGAATTTAGTAAGCTCTTTGACATTGGTCTTGGAGATGGTTTTTTGGGATTTGACACCAAAATCAAAGGCCACAAAAGCAAAAATAAACTAGCGAGACTACATCAAACTGAAAATCTTCTGTACAGCAAAGGAAATCAACAAAATGAAAAGGCAACCTACAGAATGGAAAAATATTTGCAAATTATATATCTGATAAGGGGTTAATACCCAAAATATATAAGGAACTCATACAATAGGAAACAAACAAATAACAACAACAGTTTGATTTTTTAAATGGGCAGAGGATCTGAATAGACGTTTTTCCAAAGAAGACATGCAGATGGTCAACAGATACATGAAAAAGTGCTCAACATCACTAATCATCAGGGAAATGCAAATCAAAACCACAGTGAGCTATCACTTCACACTTGTTGGAATGACTATTATCAAAAAGACAAGAAATAACAAGTGTTAGTGAAGATATGGAGAAAAGGGAACACTTGTGCACTATTGGTGGAAATGAAAATTGGTTCACCCACAATGGAATACAGTATAGAGGTTTCTCAAAAATTAAAATATAAATACTATATTATCCAACATCCCACTTCTGGGTATCTACCCAAAGGAAATGTAATTAGAATCACAAAAAGATACCTGTACTCCCATATTCACTGCAGCATTATTCACAATTGCCAGTATATGGAAACAATCTAAGTGGCCATTTACAGATGAATGGATAAAGAAAATGTGATGTGTACACACACACACAAACACACACACACACACACACACACACACACAATGGAATATTATTTAGCCACAAGAAATAAGGAAATGCTGCCATTTGTGACAACATGGATGGACCTAGAGGGCGTTATGCTAATGAAATAAGTCAGACAGAGAAAGATAAATACTGTATGATACCACTTACATGTGGAATCTAAAAAAGCTAAACTCATAGTAACAAAGAGTAGAAAAGTGGTTGCCAGGGGCTGGGGGTTGGGGAAATCGGGGAGATTATCAGTCAAAGGCTACAAGTTTCCAGTTATAAGATGAATAAGTTCTGGGGACGTAATGTACAGCATGGTGACTATAGTTAACAATATTGTATTAAATATTTGAAAATTGCTAAGAAAATTGACATCAAATGTTCTTACCAAGAAAAAAAAAAGGAAAGAAATGGTAATTACGTGATGTGATGTAAGATTAACCTGACTGTGGCAATCATTTCACAATATATATCAAATCAACACAATGTATACCTTAAATTCACACAATGTTATGTCAATTATATTTCAATAAAGCTGAGGGGGAAAAACTGGGCAAAGAGGGATTAGAATAGACATTTCTCCAGAAATTATATACATATGACCAATAAGCACATGAAAAGATGCTCAACATCACTCACCATTAGAGAATGCAAATCGAAACCACCCTGAGCTACTACTGCATACCCAGTAGGATGACTATTGTCCAAAAAAAGGGCAAATAACACTTGTTGATGAGGATGTGAAGAAATTGGAACCCTGTGCAGTGTTGGTGGGAATGTAAATGGTGCAGCCACAGTGGAAAATGGTATGATGCTTCCTCAAAAGTTAAACATAGAATTGCCATATGATCCAGCAAAGCCAAGTCTAGGTATTTACCCAAACTAAATGAAAGCAGGGACTTGAACGGATATTTGTACAACCATAAGCAGAGCAGCATTATTCCCAATAATGAAGTCCTGACACACGCCAGGACATGGACGAACCTTGAGGACATTATGCTGAGGGAAAAAAGGCACAACAAAAGGACAAATACTGTCTGATTCCACTTCTATGAAGTACCAGACGAGGCAAATTCGTAAGGACAGAAAGTAGAATAGTGGTTGCCTTAGGCTGGGGGAAGAGGGGGATGGGGAATTATTGTTTAATGTACGTAGAGCTTCAGTTTAGGAAGATGAGAAAGTTCTGGAGATGGATGGTGATAGTTCAACAACACTGTGAGTGTATTTAATGCACTGCATTGTACGTTTAAAATGGTCAAAATGCTATTTGTTGTGTTATGCATATTTTACCACAATAAAAACAATTTAAGGTATCAAGAAATGGGGGAAAAGACTATTAATAGCTCCAGTCACAATTATGTCAGCAGAAAAAGCCTCCTCAAAAAGATATTCAAATATTATTTATGACGTTGCATTTGCCAAGAGCAACGGACATTGAAAATTATATGCATTGAAAATGAAGTTAATAAAGTATAAATTTTGGTGCTCTAATAAATGAATTTGCAAGAAAGCAAGTCAGAAAAATCTGATGATCAATCAAGACATCACAAATTAATAAAGTACTACGTATTGTATTACGTAACATTATGACACCAAAATAGTTTTGTAATTTATCTTACTCAGTTATCACGATTACCCCAGTATATTTTATAAGAGAACATTTTAAAGGAAAAACTTTATAATTCAGTTCCTTTAACGGCACTTTTTCCTCCTTTTTGAAATGGAGCTCCACATTTTCATTTTGACTGAAACGCACAAATCAAGTAGCTGGCCCCAGTCCCAGCTTTACCACTGGCAGCTTGTCCATCTTTGACTGAGTCGGTTAACCTTTGTAGCTCAGTTTTCTCACCTCTCTATGGCTATGATATTTACCCTGCTTTGGAGAACTGTTGTAAAAAAATATACATATACATACATGTGTTTACATTATGTACATGCGCACACAGTGCTTTGAAAAGTATAGGTGCTTTAAAATATTGGTGGCACTGTTGTTCATATGAAATGTATTTTAACCACTATCCTTCCTGGAGTCTGAGTCTTTAGACAAAATGCATTTCTTATCTAAAATGAAGAAATCACATTCATTATTTTCTATGGGGCTTTCCAGACTTTCGAGAGAGAAGCTAAATGATTCATTTGGTCCATAAAAGTTATCACTTTTATAGACGAGCGATTTCAGGATGGAATTCATTTCTTCATAGGACGAAAAGCAAAGTATAAACTGAAAGTGATGCCAAAACGCTCGACTTCAGTAGTTACAATAGACTCTTGTAATATTTCAAATAGTGTTTCTGATAAACTCTCTGACTTTTAAGCAACTCTATACAAAAACAACACAAGGAAAGCTGACCATCCCTGGGCAATCTGTAGCTATCACACTCTGCTGAGTGTAAATAAAAATACCGGTGTAAGTAAGGAGTAAAAATGCCCCACTAGGCCGGCGACACTTAGGAGCTCTGCCAGGTTATTGCCACACGCTGACGACAAATATCCTCACCATCAGTACAGGTGTCATTGTTAACCTACGGCCATTGGGGTTTATCTGAATTTTTTTTTTTTTTTAAGATTTTATTTGGGAAGGGGAACAGGACTTTATTGGGGAACAGTGTGTACTTCCAAGACTTTTTTTTTCCAAGTCAAGTTCTTGTCCTTTCAATCTTAGTTGTGGAGGGTTCTGTTCAGCTTCAAGTTGTTGTCGTTTCAGTCTTAGTTGTGGGCCCTCCAGCTCACAGGTCCAGTTGCTGTTGCTAGTTGCAGGGGGCACAGCCCACCATCCCTTGTGGGAGTCAAACTGGCAACCTTGTGGTTGAGAGGACAAGCTCCAACCAACTGAGCCATCCCGGAGCTCAGTGGCAGCTCAGCTCAAGGTGCTGTGTTCAATCTTAGTTGCAGGGGGCGGAGCCCACCATCCCTTGTGGGAGTCGAGGAATTGAACTGGCAACCTTGTGGTTGAGAGCCCATGTGGGAATCTAACCGGCAGCCTTCGGAGTTAGGAGCATGGAGCTCTAACCGCCTGAGCCACCAGGCCGGCCCTCCTGAATTTTTTTATACATCCTCCTGAACCTCCTTAGAGACCATGTGCAGGTCACTGGCTTAGAGGTGGTGATAGGACTGCAGGACAAGCTCTTGGGTCAAGAGCCTGTCCCCAAAGGGCCAAGCTTGTAACTGACCAACAGGTTAACAAGCCGGTTGGGGGCAGAATTCCAGTGGCTGCACTGCTCATGCCTCCAGGAAGCTGAGCGACATTTCCCTCCTCTAGGCTCTGGAATCCACTTTGAAGTGCTCTCTCACTGGCCATTCCCCCAATGCTTAACCTTTGCCCTTTCTAATTGCCCTGATCTCATCCCAACCTCCATGGCTTGTTTAAAGTCCACCTCTGGGGAACACACAGATTGAGTGTTCCAGATAACCCCTTTCTCAGTCCTGCCTTGCATCAGGCTGGCAGGCTGTGTACCTAGACTTCCTGGGACAGTGGCTGGGGTTTGAGCAGAGACCTGGCTACAGGATGAAGCTGCCCACCAGCTTCTTGATTTTGTGGCTCAGCCTGGGGGGTGGCCTGGCACAGAGTGACACCAGCCCTGACGCAGAGGAGACCTATTCAGACTGGGGCCTTCGGCACATCCGGGGCAGCTTTGAATCCGTTAACAGCTACTTCGATTCCTTTCTGGAGCTACTAGGAGGGAAAAATGGAGTCTGTCAGTACAGGTGCCGGTACGGTGAGTGCACTGTTTCTCTTCCTATAAAAACTATTACTGGTGGACCTGCGAACAGCTGGTGCTGGGTCACAACCAGTCACACACTATTTGCTGCCATCCACCTCTTAGATCGGGCTGCCAGATTCAGCACATAAAAATATAAGACACCCAGTGAAATTTGAATTTCAAATAAACAACCAACAATGTGTTAATATACTTTAACTATTTGGGACACACTTATGCTGACAAATTATTGGTTGTTTATCCAAAATAAAACTGTGTATGATATCTACAGATTGCTCAGGGATGGTACTGGGGAACTCAGCTTTCCTAGTGTTGTTTTTGTATGGAGCTGCTTGAAAGTCAGAGTTTATCAGAAACACTATTTGAAATGTTAAGACTTTAAGAGTGTTGACTGAGGTCTAGTGTGTTGGCATCGCTTCCAGTTTATATTTTGCTTTTTGTCCTACGAAGAAATGAATTCCCTCCTGAAATCACTAGTCTATAAAAATGATAACTTTATGGATCAAATGAATCACTTAACTTCGCTGAGCTTTGTGTATTGTATCAGGCACACCAACTCCAAGAAGCTTTTCAAGACTTGTTCCCTGGGGCCATTTTAATAAGTTTGTTGTGAGGTGGTACTTCCAGAAAAGGCAGCATAGGTGGGGAGGGAGAATATGAGCGGTCTCTGTGAGGAGATCCTAGGGATGCAAACTGAGGCTGAACATTCAGAGAAAACCCTGCCGGAGGTGAAACAGCTTCCTCAGTCACTCTGTGCTAAGCTCGGAAGTGGCTTTTCCTGCTTTCCTAATGCTGTTTGCACCTTCCTTCCAGCTCTGTCAGTCTCTAATGGGCATCAATCTGCTGACTGTCCCCTGAGAGCTGTCCCTACAGCTGCTGCCTCGACAGCAAGGTCAGGCCTTCAGTAGGTACCCTGACACTGCCCCTCAGGCCTGGAGCCCGATGTAGAATTGTGAATGGGCAGGAGCACTGTCTTGCCTCAGGTGTAGAGAGGGTACCTGGGAGCCAGGGTGCAGCCTGGTTGCCAAACAGGAGCCCCAGGGGCCAGTTCTTCCTTCCCCCTGCACCAATCCATGTAATGGGGACAGAGCGTGGAGATCTAGACCTCACAGCTGGGAGGGAGGGGGCAACTTCAAAAGCACACACTGTCTCATAGGGCATTGGTTTTATGGTTTAGTTTATCAAATGTTCCATCATGGGATTAGAGATAAACATGGAGAGTCAGTTTAGCCTAGAAAGAAAACACTTGAGAAATGCTTTCTCCAGACATTCAACAGATAGAACTCAGCTTTGAGAGAGACTCAGAAAAGCTACACACTTGTATAGTCCCTCAAGCAGTTCCCTCACTCCCTTTTAGTCAGGAAATAGCTTCCTTAAAAACCGAGAGTGACTAGGAGGCAATGGATGGTTAACCACTGCTCCAGAACCAAGTTTTGCAACATAGAAATTTTAACCACATACGGATATAATGAGAAAGGATGCCGCGTCAGCTCTAGGAAGGTTCCACAGGGTAAAAAGCCTGGTCTATCGCAGGACTCACCTGGACCCCTAGCCACATCTTTGTCCAAGGTGGCTTGGACCAAAACAGAGATGCCTTGTCACTGGACTGTGCTCACCTAGTTTGCACGGATGGCACAGGAAAGGAGTTAACTCAATTCACGTATCAACAACACAGGTGCTCTTTTTCTGCCTAGAGGCAGCACAAGATTTAGGCCTGTGGTTCAGCAAACAGACAGCAGGGATTTTTTTTTTTTTTAGGAAAACAAGAATCAAATCTCTCCTTCTCTAGCAAAATAGCAGTAACAGATTTCAGCAAATTTCTGTTGCACTGGGCAGGGTCAGTGTCAGCAGCCACTGGTGGGGGATGGGAATAGTCAACAGAGATTGCAGGAAAGTAAATAACTCCACTTACTCCGCAAAACAGAACCTGTTTAAAGGAGGGGCCTGAAAAACAGAGGAAACAAGAGGTTAAGCCTTGTTACCTTTGGAACCAAGTGGAGCTGAGAACCTGGAGACTGTGCCCAAACGGTACAAAATATCTTCTCTGATTGATTGTGAATCAAACATTCTTTCGAATAGATAACACCTAATAATTAACTGGCTCTATGCGTTGTCTGTTTGCTTTGTGTCCTGCACACAGTGCTTCTTTCTTTAAGGCAATGGTTCTCGAACTCATCTGAGCTTCTTCTTTTTTTTTTTTTTTTAAAGATTTTATTGGGGAAGGGGAACAGGACTTTATTGGGGAACAGTGTGCACTTCCAGGACTTTTCTCCAAGTCAAGTTGTTGTCCTTTCAATCTTAGTTGTGGAGGGTTCTGTTCAGCTTCAAGTTGTTGTTCTTTCAGTCTTAGTTGTGGAGGGCGCAGCTCAGCTCCAGGTCCAGTTGCCATTGCTAGTTGCAGGGGGCACAGCCCACCATCCCTTGTGGGAGTCGAACCGGCAACCTTGTGGTTGAGAGGACGTGCTCCAACCAACTGAGCCATCTGGGAGCTCAGCGGCAGCTCAGCTCAAGGTGCTGTGTTCCATTTTAGTTGCAGGGGGTGCTGCCCACCATCCCTTGCGGGAGTTGAGGAATTGAACTGGCAACCTTGTGGTTGAGAGCCCACTGGCCCATGTGGGAATTGAACCGGCAGCCTTCGGAGTTAGGAGCACGGAGCTCTAACCGCCTGAGCCACCAGGCCGGCCCCCTCATCTGAGCTTTAAGTCCTGTGGAGGGGCTTGTTCAAACCGTAGGCTGAGCCCCCACCCCTCCTGTTTCTGGTTGGGTAGGTCTGCGGAGGGGCCAGGAAATTTGCATTTTAAGGGTTCCCAGGTGATCCTCAGCTGCTGGTCCTGGGACTGCACTTTGAGGGGGAAAAAACCTGCTGTTATAGGCTGCACTCTTTCGCCAGAAGGAGCAATTAGCAACAGTCTACAAGAAAAAAACAAATTCTATTTTATAGGTATTTACTTACTACTACCAGTCAGACCTTGGAGACACAATAAAGCGAGTATCACAATCAAGTGAGTTGTAATCTTTTTGCTACTAAAAAAAATGCAACACCTGTGAAGCACCATAAAGTGAGGCGCAATAAAAGGAGGTCTGCCTGTACTTAAAGCAGTGGTTCTCGACCCTGGCCCTGCACCGAGGATCACCTGGGGCGCTTTAGAAACTCCTGCCACCCAAACCAATTCAATCGGAATGTCTGTGGGTGGGACCCAGACGTGAATATCGTTAACATTTCCCAGGTAATTGCAAAGTGCAGCCAAGGTTGGGAGCACTATTTAAGAGGTCATTCTTGGAGAACCTCAGCTCATAGGTTGCTCAGACAGGAAAAGGTGTGTTTGTATCCTGGTAGCCTACTATAGCGCGTCCACCTTGCTTTCCACACTTCTTTTATCTACAGCAATTCGTTTTCATGTCAACACACAAAATCCGGTCAAAGGAGCAGACTATAAATATAAGGAGATTCAGCATATCCTGTATCAATAGCGTACATAGGGCAACTGGTGTAAGGAGTCTGCACTGATGTGAATGAGATTCCCTCGTCCAGAGGGATCCTGATACAGTGGGTCTGTGGTGGGACCCTGGAACTTCACAGGTGACCCCTGGACCAGACTGAGAGAAATACTAATGGAGAAATCATGGGTTTGAACTGGGGTGTGGTGGGGAATCCCATTGTGAGTGACCTTAGGCAAGTTACCTAAGTCTCTCAACCTGTGTTTCCTCATGTTTATAAATAACACTAATAATACCTACTTTGTAAGGTTGTTGTAAGAATTAAAGATAATACCGAGGGTACCAAAAAAAATGTATACACATTTTAAGAAAGGAAAAACTATTAAAATTGTAATACTCAATATATACTGATAACAAAAGTTGAATACAAGTCATAATTGAATTCTGCAATTACAAGAGGTGCTCAAAGTGGTTACATCAGCATCCAGACACTTCTGATTATGGCAAACTTACTGCTTGGGCAAAGTTGACCAAAGTGTCCCCTTGTATACATTTTTTGGGCACTCCCGGTATATATAAAGAACTAGTGCTATGTATGGAGCATCACAGGTACCAAGCGCATTTTATAAACATTATATGAAAGACAGTCTGGTGAACAGGTTACCTGTACATTCAGATTCTTCCAGTTCTGTTTCACCATAAAGTAACAATACAAAACACAGACATTCTAGTGGCTGAACAACAGCCTCTCAGCTTCTGGAAGAAGTCATTGAATGATGGCTTACGTGTTCTGGGCCTTTATGAACGCTCTGGAGCAGAATGTCTGTCTTATAAATCATGATTAAAGATATTGTCTGTCCACACTGTCACGCTTGGATAAAAGGACCTCATGATGAATTTCTTATTGGGTTTAATTCTAAGAAACAGTGTCTTTGAATATCAGTCTTTTTTTTTCTTCTTTTTTTTTTTAATTTCAAGAGATCTTTTTATCTGTTTGAAATCTTAGAGCAAAATTTTATGAACTTGTGAATTCATATATTCTTCCAGGGAAAGAATTCACAGCCTTCATCAGATTCTTCCGGGGGTCCACAGCCTGACAAAAGAAAACAGCTACTGGCTTAGTGGCAAAATGGTTCCCATGCTAGGGTGACCAACTGTTGCGCTTTGCTGGGGACTGAGGGAAGGGGTGGGGGTTTCTGGGGCACGGGGCTTTCAGTACTAAAACAGGGACCGTCCCAGGCAAACCAGGTCAAGTTGGTCTGTCACCTTACCTCATGCAGTTAACTTAATCTGTTTTAGCGACTGAAATAGGGTATTGCGTCAATAAAATTGTCCCAGTTCTGCTTTGTTCCCTTGATGTGTAACTCATTCTGTATTTGAGTATTTCTGGAAGTTAGCAGGATAGACATTTCAAATAAATCAGTGATCTGCCTCCTTAGTAGATCGCAAGTGGAGCACAGAGTTTCTTCTGCCGGAAACAGCTGGGTGGGGAGAACAGACACACCCTCCAGGGAAGACTGAACCCTTGACCTGGGTAATAAAGCCCCAGAAGTTTTTACTGTTCTTTTCAGTGACAAAACTGGGCCCCGGAGGCAGTGCACACAGCTGCAGGTAGGACTCTTGGGTTTCGTGGCTAACTCTCTTCCAAAATCACTCTGATTTTTCTTTTTCATGTTTTAAGTGTTTTATGGTGTGTCATTTTATTCAGATGTTTTTAATTTTCATTTAAGATTAAGTCTGTCAATCTTTTTCTTTATGGCTTCTGATGTTTTTGCCTTGCTTAGAAAACCATCCTCACATCAAGATTACAAGAACATTCTGTTATTTTTTCTCTGGAAGGAGCCATAGCCATTAGGTAATAAGTGAGTGTTGCTGTGTTCCAATAAAACATTTTTATGGACAGCTAAAATTTGAATTTCATATAATTTTCTAAATACTATCATTGTTTTGACCATTTAAAAATATAAAAACCATTTTTATCTGGCAGGCTATACAAAAACAGGTGATGGGCCGGACTTGGGCCACATTTGCCAAGCCCTCAACTACAGGATCAAGTTGTCAGCCTCCTATGTTTATATATAACCAAAACCAGAAAATAAAGTTAACTTGTGCATTACTGATGCCTAGACCCAAAACATCAGACTGTAAATACTCAACACAACTGAAAACTACTCAAACTATAATTTTTTTAATTTTTATTAAATTTATTGGGGTGACAATTGTTAGTAAAATTACATAGATTTCAGGTGTACAATTCTGTATTACATCATCTATATATACACAATGAAATACTATTCGGTGGTAAGAAAAGATGATATAGGAACATTTGTGACAACATGGATGGATCTTGAGAGAGTAATGCTGAGCGAAATAAGTCAGACAGAAAAAGCAGAGAACCATGTGATTTAACTGATATGTGGTATATAAATCAAACTATAATTTGAGCATGTAGTATATTACTTCCACCTAGACTCAAACCATCAATCACCTTTCTCTCAGAAATTATACTTCAAGTTTTGTTCCTAAACAGAATTGCTGCAGCTATTATAAAATATTAAACACAATAAAAATAACCTTCATCAATAGCAGGCCAGGTGGGAAGTGTCTATAGTTGGCATTCCATTATCTTTCAAACTGGGACATCAGAGTTTTATCCTTTGTTAAGTTCTCAAGTGCCAAAAAGTCAGAGGGTAACCCAAGAACCTACACTGAGTCTGCTGCAAAAGCCCTGTATCAGCAAAATTATTAAAGAGATAAGTTTCACCATCAA
Organism: Rhinolophus sinicus; assembly: GCF_057876585.1. Taxonomy (NCBI): domain Eukaryota; kingdom Metazoa; phylum Chordata; class Mammalia; order Chiroptera; family Rhinolophidae; genus Rhinolophus; species Rhinolophus sinicus. The sequence goes on along the minus strand of NC_142515.1, from coordinate 50,408,025 downwards.
ATGCAGACATTTGTTTCTTCATTAAAATTTTTTCTGATTTCTTTAAAGCAAGTATATGTACATTTGTAAAAGAACCATCCAAAGAAAAAATAAAATCATTATAATCTCACCTCCAAGATTAAATACATATTTGATCATATGGCATAGTATGATTATTTTCGTAACTGTAATTTGATTAATATTTAATACACTTTACAGATTCCTCCACTCCCAGTGCTTGTGACACACACACACACTGGGTTAGTAGAGTTATCAGTAGTAAGTTATATTTCTCAAGACCTTGCAAAAGTAATACAGGGATTACTGGTGGACTGGCAGACTCCATCAACAAGTACAGTACCTCTCCATTATAAATGAGAAACATTGGGTAAAAATAAAACATTAAAAAAAAACCCACACACACTCAAGCTAGAATGAAATAAAGGGAGACTTTCAAGTTCCAGAAATAAAGAGAAAACCCAGAGGCTAAGTGAGCTGGGGCTGACGCTGTGCCTGTAGCCCGTGGATTTTCAATCTGGAATGTACATAGATTCTGGGCTGAGGATTGGGCTATAATGCTCATACAAAGAGAGGGAAAGTAACTTCACCTTTCCCAAGAATTGGGAAGTTGGAACTGGACAGGATGCATAAAGCTTAGAGCCTGAGGAGCTGCCCAGTCTGTTTAAAAAAGATTAGAAAACCTCTACCCAATATTCCAAGGAAGGAGCAAGGATGTTTTCCATCCACCTGGAGCTGGGACTTGAAGGAGAAATAGGGAACACCCACTAAAACAGTCACTACACCAAGCATATTCCATGCGCAGGTGAGGAATCAGAGAAATTCACATAAATACTGGTGTCTCAAGTATCTTGAAACTCCCAGAGACATGGCAAAAGCAATTGAGGAACTACTCTGTAGTATGTGACCCAGGGCACAGGAATCCTTTAGAAAAACAAGCCTTTCTGAAGATGAGCTCATACTAAAAAATTATACATCATGTGAAAAAATAACCCACCATAAGGGAGAGTCAGTAGACATTAAAATGAAAGGCTTATCTCCCAGGGAATGGAGAGAATAATATATGAAAATAATATAATATTATATATATGTATATATCAAGAACATTTGAAATTACTGAAGAAATAAAAGGAATAGAAAACATTAAAAAATCAATGAAAATTAATATACAGATTTAAAAGAAGACTTAAATAGTATGCTAAGAAATGAAAATTATAATTATCAAAAGAAAAAACTCAGTGGATGGGTTAAATAGCAGATTAGTCAATCTAGAGAGAATTAGGAAAATGGAAAACAGATTTGATGAAGCTAGTCAAAATTCAGTATAGGGATAGAAAAAGATGGAAAATATGAAAGAGAGGTTAAGATATCTGAAGGACAGGATTAAAAAGATTCCCCATTCAGTAATGAGTCCTAGGAGGAGAATTCTCCAGAGGTGAAAGAAACCCAAGTCGCGAATCGCACGAGTGGAGGGAGGAGGAAAGGGAGAAGTGCGGCGACGGAGCCGCGCGGGCGCAGGACGCAGACCTCGCTCAGTGCGCGGAGCTCTCTGCTTCCCGGAACCACCGCAGCTGCGGGAGAGGGAAGAACTCGGACTGTTAGGGCTCCGTTTATGGCCCACAGGGCTGAGGGGGCAGCATATAACACGGCTGAACCCAAAGCTCACGGCAGAGACCTCGGAGCAAAGACTGAGAGAAAAAAGCTGAAAATGGTGGTTTAAGCCCTCACTGCCGAGCAGAGAACGGAAGCCTTAGGCACTGAGACTAGCGGCTCCCTCCCTACCCTCCCAGAGCTCGCCCCACCCCCACCTGTCCCATGCTAGAAGCGGAACAGTAGCCGTGTCAGATCAAAAGAACAGAATATTTGCTGTTCTGAGAACTGTGGACCGCAGACACAGATTCGCAGCCCAACTAGTTCCGGCAAAGGGGAGGGAACTGTGGAAGCAGGACCGGCTGTGGTGGTGGTCGCCACCATTGCTCTGGACCACCTCTCACAACTCACCTAGTCCCTTGCCCACCTATCTGGGCGGATCCCTGCAGGAGTAAACAGACTGCTGAAACATACGGGCTCTGAATCTGGTGCAGGAAGAGCTTGGAACTTCAAAAGCTCTCCGTATACCCACACAGACACTGCGCCCTGTGACCCAGGCGAACTATTAACAGAGGAGAAGCCCATCTCCCAGGGAATCCCCCCATTGTGTGAGAAGCTGGAATAGCAGAGAAAACATAGCACTACCATGTGAGAGAGAAAAAAAAGCCTGCAGTCGGAGAGAAAATAAAACATTCTACCAACAAGTACTGGAAAACAAAAGAAAGACCTCTTCCTATCAACCTGTTGCAGAAGCCACTCCTGTAGATGTCTAGGAAGATAAATAATAAATCAGTAATTGCCATGAATAACCAAGGCAACAAGACAGCTCAGAAAGAAAGTGAAAAGTCTCCAGAAAAGGAACTTAAAGATATGGAAATATGTGACTTAAATGACAGAGAATTCAAGATTGCAGCTCTGAAAAAACTCAACGAAATGCAAGAAAACACAGAAAGGCAGTTTAATGAACTCAGAAACACAATCAAAGAACAACATGAGCATTTTATGAAAGAGATCGAAATTTTAAAAAAGAACCAAATAGAATTTCTGGAGATTAAGAACTCAATAGAAGAAATTAAGAATGAAATAACCAGCTTAGGTAGTAGAGTTGACCAGATGGAGGAAAGAATCAGTGACATCGAAGATAGAAACCTGGAAATGACATGGATGGAAGAAGAGACTTGAGACCTAAAAGAAATGAAAGAACTCTACAAGAACTTTCTGACTCCATCAGAAAGAGCAATATAAGAATAATGGGCATACCAAAAGGAGAAGAAAGAGAGAAGGGAACAGAGAATATATTCAAACAAATTGTTGATGAGAACTTCCCAAACTTGTGGACAGAACTGGATCCTCGAATCCAAGAAGCAAATAGAACACCTAATTACCTCAATCCCAACAGGCCTTCTCCAAGGCACATTGTATTGAAGCTGTCTAAAATCAACGACAAAGAAAGAATCCTCAAGGCAGCCAGGGAAAAGAAGACGGTAACCTACAAAGGAAAGTCCATTAGATTATCATCAGATTTTTTAGCAGAAACTCTACAAGCCAGGAGGGAGTGGAACCAAATATTCAAACTATTGAAAGAGAGAAATTATGAGCCAAGAATAATATATCCAGCAAAGATATCCTTTAGATATGAAGGAGGAATAAAGACCTTTCCAGACATACAGAAGCTGAGGGAATTTTCTAATACACGACCTGCACTATGAGAAATACTAAAGGAGGCTATTTGACCACCATCAACAGGGACAATTTGTGGCAACCAAAACATAAAAAGGGGGAGAGTAAAGGCCTGAACTGGAATATGGGAATGGAGAAAGTAAGCGTGCTGAAGAAAACGGAATACTCTAAATATCAAACTTTCTTTTACATAAACTTAAGGGTAACCACTCAAAAACAATCCAGAACTGAAATACATACTGTAATAAAAGAAGAAACAGAGGGAAACATCATAGAATACCACCACACAGAAATAATAGACAACAACAAAAAGGCAAAGAAACAATGGAGACACAGCCTTACCAGAAAACTAAAGATAGAATGACAGGAAATCCTCACATATCAATAATCACCCTAAATGTAAATGGACTGAACTCACCAATAAAAAGTCACAGAGTAGCAGATTGGATCAAAAAACTAAACCCAACCATACGCTGTCTCCAAGAGACACATATCAGCAACAAGGACAGGCATAGACTCAAAGTGAAAGGGTGGAAATTGACACTCCAAGCAAATGGTACCCAGAGAAAATCAGGTGTAGCCATAATGATATCAGATGAAACAGACTTCAGGGTGAAAAAGATAACAAGAGACAAATATGGACATTTCTTAATGGTAAAGGGGACTATACGACAAGAAGACATAACAGTCATCAATATTTATGCCCCCAATCAGGGAGCACCAAAATATACCAAGCAACTACTAACAGAACTAAAGGGAGAAATTGACCAAAACACAATTATACTAGGGGACTTAAATACATCATTGACAGCTATGGATAGATCATCCAAACAGAAAATAAATAACGAAATAGCAGCCCTAAATGACACATTAGATGAAATGGACATGACTGACATATATAGAGCACTTCATCCTAAAACATCAGACTATACATTCTTTTCTAGTGTACAGGGAACATTCTCAAGGATAAACCATATATTGGGACATAAAATCAGCCTCAGCAAATTTAAGAAGATTGAAATCATACCAAGCATATTCTCTGATCACAGGCTTTGAAATTGGACATCAACTGCAAAAAGACAGCAGGAAAAAACACAAATACATGGAGATTAAACAACATACTTTTAAAGAATGACTGGGTCAAAGAAGAAGTTAGAGGAGAGATCAAAAGATATGTAGAAACAAATGACAATGAAAATACATCCTACCAAAATTTTTGGGATACAGTGAAAGCAGTTTTAAGAGGGAAATTTATATCATTACAGGCCTATCTCAAGAAACAAGAAAAATCCCAAATAAATAACCTCATGTTACACCTTAAAGAACTAGAAAAAGAAGAACAAGTGAAACCCAAGGTCAGCAGAAGAAAGGAAATAACAAAAACCAGAGCAAAACTAAATGAAATAGAGAACAAAAAGACAATAGAAAAAATTAATGTGACAAAGAGCTGGTTCTTTGAAAAGATTAACAAAATTGACAAACCCTTGGCTAGACTCACTATGATAAGAAGACAGAATACACTAATTAACAAAATCAGAAATAAAAAAGGGGAAGTTATCACGGACACCACAGAAATACAAAGGACCATCTAAGAACACTATGAAGGACTATATGCCACCAAATTCAATAACCTAGAAGAAATGGACAAGTTCTTAGAAACATACAGCCTTCCAAGGCTGAACCATGAAGAACTGGAAAATCTAAACAGACCAATCACCAGTAATGAAATTGAATCAGTCATCCAAAACCTTCCCAAAAGCAAAAGTCCGGGACCAGATGGCTTCACTAGTGAATTCTACCAAACCTTCAAAGAGGATCTAATACCAATCCTGCTCAAACTCTTCCAAAAAATTGAAGAAGAGACAGTACTCCCTAACTCATTTTATGAGGCCAACATTACCCTGCTACCAAAACCTGGTAAGGACAACACAAAAAAAGAAAACTACAGACCAATATCTCTGATGAATACAGATGCAAAAATCCTAAACAAAATTCTAACAAATTGAATACAACAATGCATTAAAGAGATTATTCATCATGACCAAGTGGGGTTTATCCCTGGGGCACAAGGATGGTTCAACATTCACAAATCCATCAATGTGATACATCACATAAACAAAATAAAGAACAAAAATCATATGATTATATCAATTGATGCAGAAAAAGCATTTGACAAGATACAACATCCATTTATGATTAAAACACTTAATAAAATAGGTATAGAAGGAAAACACCTTAACATAATAAAGGCCATATATGACAAGCCCTCAGCTAATCTCATAATTAATGGTGAAAAACTGAAGCCCTTTGCTCTACGTTCAGGAACACGACAGGGCTGTCCCCTATCACCTCTGCTTTTCAACATAGTGTTGGAAGTCCTTGCCAGAGCAATCAGGCAAGAGAAAGAAATAAAAGGCATCCAAATTGGGAATGAAGAAGTTAAATTATCACTCTTTGCAGATGACATGATGCTATATATAGAAAACCCTAAAGACCACCAAAAAGCTATTAGAAACAATCAACGAATACAGTAAAGTTGCTGGCTACAAAATCAACATACAAAAGTCCATCGCATTCCTATATACTAACAATGAAATCTCAGAAAAAGAAGTACAAAAAACAATTCCTTTCGCAATTGCAGCAAAAAGATTAAAATACCTAGGAATAAACTTAACCAAGGATGTGAAGGACCTATATGCTGAAAACTATATGACATTTTTGAAAGAAATTGAAGAAGACACAAAGAAATGGAAAGACATTCCGTGCTCATGGATTGGAAGAATCAACATAGTTAAAATGGCCATATTACCCAAAGCAATATACAGATTTAATGCAATCCCCGTCAAAATCCCAATGGCATTTTTTAAAGAAATAGAACAAAAAATCATCAGATTTGTTTGGAACCACAAAAGACCCCGAATAGCCAATGAAATCTTAAGAAAAAAGAGCAATACTGGAGGTATCACACTTCCTGACTTTGGCTTGTACTACAGGGCTGCAATAATCAAAACAGCATGGTATTGGCTGAAAAATGGACATATAGACCAATGGAATAGAATTGAGAACCCAGAAATAAAACCACATAAATATGGACAGATAATTTTTGACAAAGAAGCTAAAAACATACAATGGAGGAAAGACAGCCTCTTCAATAAATGGTGCTGGGAGAATTGGAAAGCCACGTGCAAAAGTATGAAACTGGACTGCTATTTGTCACCATGTACCAAAGTTAATTCAAAATGGATCAAAGACTTAAGCATAAGACCTGAAACAATAAACTGCATAGAAGAAAACATAGGTACTAAACTTATGGACCTTGGGTTCATAGAGCATTTTATGAATTTGACTCCAAAGGCAAGGGAAGTAAAAGCTAAAATAAACAAATGGGACTATATGAAACTTAAAAGCTTCTGCACAGCAAAAGAAACCATCGACAAAATAAAGAGGCAACCAACTGAATGGGAGAAGGTTTCTGCAAACAGTGCCTCCGATAAGGGGCTAATATCCAAAATATACAAGGAACACATGAAACTCAACAACAAAAAAACAAACAACCCAATTGAAAAATGGGCAGAGGACCTGAAGAGACATTTCTCCAAAGAGGACATACAAATGGCAAAGAGACATATGAAAAAATGCTCAACATGACTAATCATCAGAGAAATGCAAATAAAAACCACCATGAGGTATCACCTCACCCCAGTCAGAATGGCTGTCATCAACAAGACAAACAGTAACAAGTGTTGGAGAGGTGATGGAGAAAAAGGAACCCTCATACACTGTTGGTGGGAATGCAGACTGGTGCAGCCGTTATGGAAGGCAGTGCGAAGTTTCCTCAAAAAATTACGAATAGAATTACCATATGACCCAGCAATCCCTCTCCTGGGTATCTACCCAAAAAATCTGAAGACATTTATACATAAAGACACGTGTGCTCCAATGTTCATTGCAGCTTTGTTTACGGTGGCCAAGACATGGAAACAACCAAAATGTCCTTCGATAGATGAATGGATAAAGAAGTTGTGGTATATATACACAATGGAATACTATTCGGCGGTAAGAAAAGGTGGTATAGGAACATTTGTGACAACATGGATGGATCTTGAGAGTATGATGCTAAGCGAAATAAGTCAGACAGAAAAAGCAGAGAACCATATGATTTCACTGATATGTGGTATATAAACCAAAAACAACAAAAGAACAAGACAAACAAATGAGAAACAAAAACTCATAGACACAGACAATAGCTTAGTGTTTACCAGAGGGTAAGGGGATGGGGGTGGGAGATGAGGGTAAGGGGGATCGAATATATGGTGATGGAAGGAGAACTGACTCTGGGTGATGAACACACAATGGGATTTATAGATGATGTAATACAGAATTGTACACCTGAAATCTATGTAATTTTACTAACAATTGTCACCCCAATAAATTTAATTAAAAAAAAAAAAGTTAAAAAAAAAAAAGTACAAAGACAAGCCACAGAATAGGAGGAAATATTTGCACGATATATCTGACAAAGCACTTGTAGACAGAATATATAAAGAACTCTTACAAATCAACAATAAAAAGACAAATAACCCAATTTTAAAATGGACAAAGCCAAATAGACATTTTCCCAAGGAAGAGCTATGAATGGACAATAAACACATGAAAAATATTCAATAGTCACTAGGGAAATGCAAACCATGAGATACCAGTTCACACCCACAAGGGTGACTATCATTAAAAAGATAGATAAGAACAAGTGTAGGCAGGATGTGGAGAATTTGGAACCCTTACACACTGCTGGTGGAAATGCAAAATTGTGCCACCGTTTTGGAAAAGTCTGGCCGTTCCTCCTAATGTTAGTTACCATATGACTCTGTAATTCTAATTCTATGGAAAATGAATATTGTCCACACAAAAACCAGTATACAAATGTCTGTAGCAGCATTATTCATAATAGTCAAGAAATAGAAATAAACCAAATGTCTATCACATTTCCTGGCAATAAAAAGGAATGAAGTACTGATATATGCCACAACATGGATGAACATGGAAAATAGAAAATAAACAGAAGCCAGACACAAAATGCCTCGTATTGTTCGCTTCCGTTTATGTGAAATGTCCAGAATAGGCAAATTTAAAAAGACAGAAAGTTGATGAGCAGTTGTGTAGGGCAGGGGGGAGGAAATGGAGAGTGACTGCTAACGGGTATTGGGTTTCTTTTTGGATGATAAAAATGTTCTAAAATTAGATTGTGGTAATGGTTGCACAACTCTGTGAATATGGTAAAGCCTATTGAATTATAAACATTAAATGGGTGAATGTATAATATGTAAATTATATCTCAAGAAAGTTTCATAGAAAAAATGTAATGAAAAAAGAGACCCAAATCATAATGGCAACCACAATAGTTATGTATTGTTGATTAACAAGTGACCCCAAAACTTAGTAGCTTAAAATAACAAGCATTTATTATATTGCACCATTTCTGAGAGTGGCTCCGTTGGGTAGTTTTGGCTCTTGAATTTCTCATAAGGTTGTAATTGTGCTGTCAGCTGATGCTGCAGTCCCTGAAGATTTGACTGAAGCTGAAGGACCTCCTTCCAAACTCATGTGGCTGTTAGCAGAAGGTATTAGTTCTTTGCCACATGGACCTTTCCATGGAGCTGTTTGCAACATGGCTTCTCCCAGAGTGAGGGATGACAGAGGATGAGAGAGAGAGCATGCAAGTCCAAGACAGAAGTTGTAGTCTTTTCTAACGTAATCTTGTAAGCAACATACTCCACTTCTGCCATGTTCTCTTGGTTACACAGACTACCCTGGGACAATACACAAGAGTATGAATAACAGAAAATAGGGATCACTGGGGCCATCTTGAACCACCATCTTGTACATATGTTGTACCATAGTAACAAATACCCAAACCGACTGTGGTGGAGACTGCTCATTGTCCTCTAATATCCTTCCCCTTTTCTGTAGTAATAAGCCACTCCTCCCAACTTTAAGCTGGGCTCACGGATGCCTCCACTGAATAAAAACTTCATTTCCATTGCCCACCTTTGCAACTAGGTGTTGCCATTTGATTAAGGTCTGGCCAAAGGGAGGTAAGAGGAAGTGATATGTGTAACATTAGGGAGTGTGTTTCTTAAAGAGAGGGGTTATAACCCTTCTACCTTCTTCTTCCATCCTGCTGCTTATAATATGGATGTGCTGGCTGAAGCTCCATCCTGGACCACAAGAGCCAGGGCTACATTCTAGAGCTGGTAGAGCAAAAAGCTAGAAGCAGACTGGGTTCCAGAAAAGTACACATTCACTATATCACCCTTATGATTTTTAATCTGGATTTTTATGAGATGTGCTTTCTTGTGTAAGCATCTGAATAGTCCAGTATGTAGGAGATATAATAGATATATGGAGAAAGTTATAACACTCTACTGAAAAACAAAAAAGAAGGCTAAGTAAATGGAAAGCTATTCTATGCCCATGTTTGGGAAGACAGAATATTCTAAGAAAGTCAGTTGCCTCCAAATTAATCTATAAATTCAATGTATGTCCAAGCAAAATCCTGACAATTTCTTATAGAATGTACTAAGTTGACTCTAAAATTCATATGCAAGAATAATCAAGACAATTTTGAGGGATAACAAGGAGAAAGAGCTTTAAAGCTCAGACTTAGTATCTGAAAATTAAAACAGAAAGATGGGGTGCAAGGGAGCTCCAACTGTACTTGTAACACTTAATTAAACAGAAAAAAAATGATAGCACGTTTGGCAATGTTAACCTTTATTATGTTTGTGTAATGTGTTCATGTTTGTTTGTTTCTCTGAATTTTCTTCAGTTTTGAAATATTTCATAATAAAAATAACTAAAAATAAAATACTTGGTAGGTGAAAATTAAAGAAAAGGAAGAAAAAAGAAATGCTACGTGCCTCACTCTGAGGATTAATTCTTAGCTTATTTCCTTAGTCTTATGCTATGTCTGTCTTGCGTTCTCCTAAAAAGGAGCAAAAGAATATGAAGAAGGAACATGGGCTTCAGAGATAAACAGGAAATCTGGATTTACATCATACTTCCCCCACTTACTATATGACTTAGCCCCATTTTCCTTATCTGGGTAATAGGATAAAAATACTCCCTGGAGATGACTGTCCTGAGGTCATCTCAGGTCAAGGTTATTTTTATCTATGATGACTACCATTGACACAACTGACAAAACTTCCTTCTACATATTTGCAAGACCATAAAATAACTCAAAAGCCAAGTAGGAGAAACCAAGAAATTCAAAGCTTTTAAGATATCTTCTACTTAGTTCTATGATACAAATACCTAAAATACTGCATGGGAGTGTTTTCTTTGACCTTTGGTCAGTAATGCTTTGTCTATATTTGTGAAACCTTGCAAAATTTCCTTTCAGTTATTCTGGAAAATATTTTGTGGGTACTATTATAATTCTGACCCCTGAAGTGTCTGATCAGGTAGAGCTCCTTTTTCTGTGCAAGGAGTGGTGCCTTACAGTAGATGGAGAGGTAGCAAACCTTGAGTTTTTGTTCGGTTTTGCCAAAGACCTTCTCTTCGAAGTCATGCACTTAAGAAACATTAGAATTGTTAGGAAATAAATACTCATGAAAGTCTTCGAGGTTAGGAGAAAAAGGCCAAACTTGCTGAAGGTCATTATTCTTTCATGACATCATTACCATCACCATGTAATTTGGTTGTGAATATCTGCTGAGGAACAACGACTTTTAAAGGAAAAGTTGAATATGCTTTTAGATCATTTTTCTTTGATGAAGGTTCCCAAATACTTAATTTCTAAATATTTCTTACCGCTTCTTTCCTCTCTTTCTCCTGCTAGGAAAGGCACCAATGCCAAGACCTGGCTATAGGCCACAGGAGCCCAATGGCTGCAGCTCCTACTTCCTGGGTCTCAAGGTACCAGAAAGTGTACGTACCACCAACATTATTTTCTTAGTTGATTAGCTTTAACTAAGACAATATCCAAGAGATATCACTGATGGAAGTGGTCGCTTATAAAATATAGTTGAGCAATATAATAAATTGTTTTAAATTGGATACAGAGGACGGGAGACAATTTTTTTTTTTTTTTTTTAAAGTATCTGATTTCCTTTTCTCAGAGGCAGCTGTCCCTAAGACAAGCCCTTTGAAATTACTGCTGCAAACATCAGCCGAGCTTTAGGGGATCAAACGTAACAATATGAAATAGATTTGAGAAGTCTGACTTATTTACATTAGTGAGGCTTTCCAAGGCTGTGCTGGAGCCAGCTGGTACCGACCAGTGAGAGCTGATTGCTGTAGTGTAGGCAGGAATTTTCACATCGGTAGTGTCAAATCAGCTATGTTTGGAGTGTTAACACCATAGAAATCTGCAAATACCTACCTGCAACACACACGCACATCCAGCCTCTGGCTAAACATTTATCATCACACTGCTGACCATTTCTCAAACTGTTGGGCTCCCCTAAAAACAAGTAGTAAGTTAGCTTCTTTTAAGACTTCTTTAGAAAAGAGGTTTTATATAAAATGTAGGTAGTGGGGTTTCATATCCAAACTGATTTTGAATTATATCTTAATCAGGCTAAACTTCTGTTTTCTGATGATTCAGAAGATTTTACTTTGTAATGATTTTCTAAGCAGCATAATGTTTATTCTTCTAACTGAAACCCTGCTCACCCATATGGCATTTTTGTACAACTTGGAAAAAGGTCCCCTTTTTCAAGATACTTTTTCTCCACTTGTCAGAAATTTATCTTAATATACTGATTTTATTACAAAGGAAACTTGACTGCTATTGGCTAGTTGTTTTTGTTAATAAATATATAAATCCATGATTTCTTGTGGGAAGGTACCCCCTTAGATATGATGCTCTTGTGTAGTGCGCAACCTGCACAACTGTACTCCCAGCCTTGTCCTCAATCATTGAGAAGAGATCAGTGATTTCTTCTGTGTATCGACACAGAAGAAAGATAATCCTTTCAAATATATATTTATATTAGAATAACCACCTATTTTCAGCAAATATATTTTACTAGATATCAATTTAGTAGCTCGGGAAGTGGTAGGCACTCTCTTTTGAAAATAATGTCATTTGTTTATCGATACAACTATCATTAAGAACTAGTTCAAGAATTTCCCATTTAGTTGAATTGAATGATAGCCTCTGTACTCATCTAATTCTCAGTTACTTCTGGTTGTGATATATTTTTCATTTTAGGGGTGAAATAAAAGCAAAGTAGTTTACTTCAGATATCAGGTGATGGGAATTTACCCAAAATTGCAGAGTCCAGGCTTTTGCCTAGTCTAATAATGAGTTAGTTACATTATCTCTTAAAGTAATAATGTTTATTTATTTGTTTTGCTAAAGGGCCATTTTAAAATGCCAAACTCCATATTCCGCTTTCAGTGGCCTTGGAATACAAGTTCGAATAAGAAAACACTTTAAGGACTCAAGGGGAAAGGATTTATAATAGCTGATAAATCAATCCCAATCATATCCTGAAACCAATTTTCACAAATTCCATCCAAGTCCAAGTTATATTATTAGAAAAGCTGCAAAAGATTCCAAGATGCTCTACCTATGTCTAGACCCACCCTATTCTCATCTATTGTAGGTACCATAGAAAATTACTCTTTGTATCATGTTCCTTCCTTGCTTAAGAGTGTTTATCAAATCTAACTAGTTACTTCGGAAGTCAAGGCTATCCATCAGCTAACCCTTCTCCCTAATTAATGAAAACTTTTTATATGTATGTATTTCCCTGCTAAGACCCTTGAAAGACTAAACTAACTGACTTGTTCACATATGATTTGCTCATTATTTCCTTTCTTTATCTGCTATATTCTAAGTCTACCCCTGTCTCTATTAATCCTTCATCCCACATTTTTTCAAATTCTCTAAAAAAACAGTCCTGTGTGATACCTCTATAAATGGCATTCTATGAACTTCCTCAGTTTATGCCACAACATTTACAATTGTTTATAGGACACTTAAGAAGTGTGTGTGTGTGTGTGTGTGTGTGTGTGTGAATATTGCTGTTTGACCATATCCCTTGTGGTCAGGCACTCTGGGTCCTATCTCAGACTCTGCTCCCAGCACAGAGACATATACACACCCTTATAGAGGGCTGGAAGGGTTGGGTCTCTGATAAATGCTTGTGACCTCTTGATGAACTGAGGCTAAATTTTTCATACTTCTGAGCTTTGGAAGCCTTTGCTCAAACAAAATCTCACATAAGTTTCAGTTGAATTTGGAAGTCTTAAATCTCTGCTGTCTTGACTAACCTTCTGATTTCTATCTTCATCACCACAGTGGCCTGTGAATTAGAAAATCTAAAAGATCTAAAAGAAAAAGAGCTAAAAGAAAACGAAGAAAACCAGGAGACTCAGAGTTATTACATCATGATAACTAAATCATGACCGAAACTTAGCATCCCGATGTATTCTCTCAAGTCACTAGTGTTTCTCAGTTGATCTGAGTATGTAACAGGAATTTGAGAACTAGCTCATTAAAACAACGTGGGCAAGGTTGCCTAAGGTCCTTGGTCTCAACGTGGCATTTTCTTCCTTCTCTTTTCCCCAGATGGACTTGGGCATTCCAGCAATGACCAAGTGCTGCAACCAGCTGGATGTCTGTTATGACACTTGCGGTGCCAACAAGTATCGCTGTGATGCAAAATTCCGGTGGTGCCTCCACTCTATCTGCTCTGACCTTAAGCGGAGCCTGGGCTTTGTCTCCAACGTGGAAGGTAGGTATCTTAAGGGCAACTACTTGTGAGCAGGGAGTTTTGTTTCTCCCTGTAGCCAGAGCCCCTTTACTCAAACAGGTCATCAAAGCTCACGGAATTTTATAGAACACTAAACAATGCAGGGAAAGGCTGAAGGAAGACGCTGGGCACTCTTTTGCTAAAGTTCTTGTTGTTTTGCCCAGGAACTGTTGGCGCCACTCCTGATGGATGGGGCCACACCACAGCCTTCCCAGAGATATAAAAATGTATCCTTTAAGACGGGAGAAAGAGTTGCCCAGTTGGCTTTAGTTGTCCATTCCACTGTTAAATAATTTTCCATATAAAAAGTTATTCTGTATAGGACCACTTGGTTGGGTTTATGCCCCCTTTTTTTCTTATTTTGTTCTCAGTCAGGGAAATAATTTTTTTAAAACCTACCTCTTTTTTTGTGTAGAGGTCTATATATACTTGAGGATAATTATTTTTAAACAACTGCTTAGCTCTCCAATTTCTAGCACTGATTCTGTAATTTCTTTTTCCTATTCGCTTTAGGAAAAGTTTTAATCCCTCAGTTTCTGAAGCCAGAACATTACATTCAGGTATTAGCATTATATATTTTTAGATGGTGATGTTTGAAAGTCAGGCTTATAAAGAGCTGACTCCATGCCACCGAGAAGGTCAGTAGAAAGAATCTTAGATCTTGTTCACAGATCAATGTCTAGACTGTTGTCATAAAGTGAATCTGTGAGGGCTTGAAAATATGACTAATTAATTAGGACCTGTAAAAGGGAGTATCACTCTATCTGCACCTACAAAGAGTGAGTAGTACCTGTTGCTAATCTAGAGTCAGGTCAAGTTACTTCCTCCAAGCAATGTCCTATTGATTCTGTCTCCTAAATATCTCTGATAATTTGCCTGGTTACTGCAAATTAACCTAATTTCTGAGTCCCATCCAATTTATTTTCCCCATAGGGACTAGATATATTTTTATACCACACAAACCTGGTCATCTTCCTCTTCTCTAGGATTAAACCCACCTCCTTAGAATGACATACATATCCCTTTCTAGTGCATCCCTAGCATATCTCTCCAACATCAACTTGCTTATTCCTGATTTCTCTCCTAATTTCTGCCATTCTGAATTACTTGCGTTGGTGACCCATATCTTTTTCTTCAATTCCCTCTGCTTGCGACACTTTCATCATTCATTTTTTGTTATTGTTGAAACAGCTTTATCAATAGTGAAAAGCTGAAAGCTTTTCCTTTAAAATCAGGAACAAGATGGGGTGGCCAGTTAGCTCAGTTGGTTAGAGCGTGGTGCTGATAGCACCAAACTTGCCAGTTTGATCCCCACATGGGCCACTGTGAACTGGGCCACTGTGAGCTTCTTAAAAAATAAATTAATAAATAAATAATAAAATCAGGAACAAGACAATGCCGCCCACTCTCACCACTTCTATTCAACATAGTATATTGGAAGTCGGAGCCAGAGCAATTAAGTAAGAAAAAGAAATAAAAGTCACCCAAATCGGAATGGAAGACATAAAACTGTCATTATTTGCAGATGACATGATATTATTATATATAGAAAACCGTAAAGATTCCATGAAAAAACTGTTAGAACTAATAAACAAATCATTAAAGTTGCAGGATACAAAATCAATATACAAAAATCTATTGTGTTTCTATACACTAATAATGAACTATCAGAAAGAGATTTTTTTTAAAAAATCCCATTTACAATTGCATCAAAACGAATAAAATACCTAGGAATAAATTTCACCAAGGAGGTGAAGGACCTATACAATGAACACTGTAAGACACTGATGAAGAAATTCACAAATAAGTAAAAAGATAGTCCATGCTCATGAATTAAAAGAATTAATATTGTTAAAAATGTCCATACTACCAAAAGCAATCTGCAGATTCAACACAATCCCTATCAAAATTCCAATAGTAGGTGTTCTAAAATGCCTTTCATAATATCCCTTATCCAAAGGGGTAGAGACCCTTACTGTGGGCTCCCATACCATCTAGGGATTATTTCCGTTATGGTGCGGTGTAATCATCTGTTTACCTGTCTATCCTGTCCACTTCTTTGTCCAAACTGTGAGGTTCTTGAGTTATCTCTTTGGTTTCTGTATTCCTGATGTCTAACAGAGTGGCTGACCAACATATTCAACAGGCACACATGTTTTTTTCGATGAGTGAATGGTTATTCATCTTACCCTTCAGCAGGGAAAGCTATAGGAAACACAGCAGTCTTATCGGAGGGAGTATTCTGCAAAAATGGTAAAATTTCCACGGAGTGAGTACAGTGGTATGGGAGAATCTGATTGCTAACCATGGTTTTGACCTGGAGGCCCATAAAAGGAGGGCACCCCAAAGTGTATTCTGCTCTACTAAATTGGATGGAGTTCTTCTGAAAAATTTTCGTTTAAATATACACATACTCTTTTCCTTTTAATTCTGTTTTTGGATGACTGCCTCTACTTTCCTCTGGGTATCATGACAATCTTGGAAATACATTGTGTCTTTAAAATTACTCATAATACTTGGGAGTAGTCTATCTATTAAACTTTATATTTCTCTACATTTTCTTCAAGTAGCCTGTGATTCTTTGGTTGACACTGTCTTCAATACTGTATGGACCTTGGGCTGCCGACCCTTTATGAATAGTCAACGGGCAGCCTGCATCTGTGCAGAAGAGGACAAAGAAGAGTTATAAGGAAGAGGAGATTCCTTTTTTGGTTTTGAGTGTCACCACAGCTGTCAGTCTTGGAGATGATAGTGTGGCAGATGTGTCTCATCCTTTCTTCCAAAAGTTTGGGTACCACAAAGCAGGAGAAAGGAAATATTCTACAGCTGAAAAGTGCGTCCCATCCCCTGAGGAGAATTGGAGAAAAGACATGGAGTGATTTGAAGGCCACTCTTCACTTTAACACTGGTCTCCCCAACCAAGACACATTTGCCTGGAAATTCAGTTCTTAGTTTAAAGACTAAAATAAAGACTAAAATACTTGGATTCCTGGACTTGATAATTATATTCATAAGTGAAATTTTGGAGAGTCCAACCATTTGGGAGGCAATGACTTTCCTCTGGTCCGTGTTTGAGGTGCCTGTAAGCATCTCACATTTAATAAAGTATACTTTTTAGAAAATTTGAAATGAGCTGAATGTATTCCATTATCACAAGTATGCTTCCATGTCACTTAGAAGAGAACAGAATCCAACCTGGTAAGTTCCACCAATGATAACAGTTATTTCCACTGGTGCTGAAGAGATAAGAACGGGTTGTCAGACGCTTACCTGGTTAAAGCCAATGGAGGTGGTGATCAGATGGAGTTAGGTCTCTGAGTTTCCATTTTTTCCTTCAGTGAACTATTCCTGTTGATATTCCCAATTACTAGGTGGTCTTCATGTCATGATAAGATCTGAGAAGCACTTGGTAAAAACTGCCACAGAAGATAGCTAGGAAAAGTCCCTGAAATCTGAGGGGAGTGAGAGACAAATGGCCATTCCCTCAATAGTGGTTATCAACTCTGTGAATCACCTGAGGAGCATAACAAAACAAAGAATCTCTGGGGGTGATATCTACCTATAGGCATACCTTGTTTTATTGTGCTTGGCATTATTGCGCTTCAAAGGCAAGACCTTCCACCAACAAAAAGATTATGACTTGCTATTTACCATTTGGCCCTTTACAGAAAAAGCTGGCCAACCCCTGATCTAGATCATTTTTCTCCTTTCCCTTCCTTTTGTTAATTCTACTGGTTCCATTAAGAATTGTTGATTGTAGCCATTTCTAAAAAGCAAAAACAAGAAAAACTGTGTTTTGACCTTATATAAACTCATGAAATTAATTGGCATATTAAGAAATTAGAATTAACTGCATATAAAATTTATCTCTGTGGTTTATGATATTTATTTCAATAAAATGTATTAAACACCTACAAAACCGTATGGTATAATGTTATACCTTTTTCTATTGTCTTGTCATTCTGAGGGCATAGAATGGCAAAAAATAGGGCATATGATACCAAATTTTAAGTTTGTCTACCATTCAGTCATTGAACCACTTAAATACATGTTAGTGAATTTATTAACATTTATTAATTGAAAATATTTCATTTAAGACAATATAAAAATACGAAAAGAAAATATTATGTAAGAGAAAAACCAAATAGAAAAACCAATTTTTAGCTCACACTTATACTGATAAACTTCCAAATCTCCTATAACTATTTTGTATTTGAATTGAAATTTCAGGGTATAATTATTATTTACATATTTCAGGAATCATTGAGTATTTAAGTCATAGTTTCAAGCAACTATTTTTTTTTTTAAGTTCTGAATTTGAAATATTATACCCAGCTTCTGATTTTGGGGTCTTACTGCATCCTGCACTACATGTTTTATCCTAGGAAAGACCTGGGGGGATGGGCTGAACTGCTCTCTCCGTGGACAGCATAGTTTTCTTCCTTAGGAGGCTGAAGCCCCAACTGGGTCAGGTCAGTCAGCAGTGAGCTGACCTCTCCTGAATCAGAGTGAGTCAGTTCTGGGAATTTGTCTAAACCCACAGCATGAGGTTTAAAAGAGAGCAGGGTTCTACAGTGTTGACTGATGTTCTCAGAAGGCGTGGGGTGAAGGTCCAAACAGGCAGGCAGCCGGAAGCCAGGACTAGGGTGTTGGATCGCCCTCGTCCTTCCAGTCAATGCTGATTGGGCCGCTCGTCAGCATCTGGCTCTGCAGACCGGCCGTGTACTCTTCTCCTGCCTCACGACGCATTCTCCGGTGGCAGCCTTGTGCACAGCGGGAACGCTCCTCTAGCATTCCACAGACGAGGACCTGGCAGTGCAGAAACACTTCCTGGAAAGACCATGATTATAATGAACAAAACCAGTGAAAACAGCTGTCACGTGTGGGGCACTTTCTCGAAGGCAGACACCATACCACATGTTTCATATATACCGGGGATGCCCAAAATATGTATACACATCACTTGTATCCATCTTTTATTATCAGTATAGATTGAGTATTACAATTTTAATAGCTTTTTCCTTTCTTAAATGTGTATACAGGTTTTGGCACCCTCTATGTTACCTCATTTCACCTAAACAGCAATCCTTTGAGGTAAGATGTCATCACCCTCATTTTACAGATGAGGAAACAGACAGAGGTGAGGGAACTTGCCCAAATTCACACATTTAGTAACATGGCAAACACACAGTTCCGTGGAGGATTTAAAACCTCACATCCATAACTTCTGTGTTTGTGCAGGGCCTGGAGAGACCTCTGTGAAGACAACATCTAATAATGTTAACATCTTCATCCCTCACACCGAGGTCTGGGAATAACATCAGCTCCCGTGCACGTCTATGTAAAATAACCAGTTCTTTCTCCAAGCTTCTCCCCATAAGTAACTTCCCATAGCACGCTGCCTGGTGGAGGAGGGAGATCAGGCTGAGCCATCATGGTTAGCAGTTGTTCTGCAACAGTGGTATAGCTGGAAATGACATCAATACACTTAAGTGCAATGTGGAAAGATTGCTGGGCTCTTAAACTTCCTTTTGTTAAAAAGTTTCAACAACTCTACTGAAACAAAAAACAAAATACTTCTACCTTAACATACTCTATCCTCTTATAATCTCTATTCACATATATTTTTTAAATATAGCATATTCAATATGCATGCAAATTATTACAACAGTTTATTCATATCTCCTTTTTATATATTTCTATGGTTCTGTATCATTTTAATAACAGCTTAATACTACACTCATTGATATACTGCAGCCCTGTTTGTTTGGGGGCTTTCTTTTTCACTCCTTTTATAACAATACTCTATAAACGCATCCAACAAATCTTGTTTTTCTTTTTTGCTTTTTTATTTTTGGGAAACTGTCAAAATTGGAATTTTTAGATAAAAGAATATGATGATTTTATGGTTATTATTACATATCGTCAGGCAACTTTCCAGAAAGTGTACCAATTTATACTGTCACAGTATACTTCTTATAACTTTGCAAGCATTGTGATTTATAATTTTTATAAATTTAATGTATGTAAAATAGTCTTATAATTCTTTTAATTGGCATTTTAAGTACTATTTTCAATGAACATTTTACTATTTTGTCTTGTCTGTGAATTTTCTGTCCATAGTCTTTGCCATGGGATTATCACACAGGCTTTTTCAACTATAATACCTACCCTACAAGGATTTAAAATTGTAATCCTATAGTATTTCCTTTGAACAAGTACAGTTATTTTATTGGGAGGGGGACAGATAATGATGATATTCATGAAGGTGTGAAGCTTCTAGATGGCCAGTTTCACAGTATATTTTATAGATGCAATGCAGATCCTAACCATGAGCTCATAGAATGTCACTAAGAAGGGAGGCTCAGGCCAGGGGGTTACAATATTTCATTTAAATTCACACTTCTAGGCTCACCTCAGCTTACCTTATGGTCTTTGCCCACAAACTTGAAGACAGGGACCTGGAAGTGCTTTGCTAGGTGATCCCGTGATGTGTACTGCTTTACTGAGTCATCTGAAACACAGCTGGAAGTAGGACGGGAGAGCACATAAGACTTGATTGTTTAAACAGAGGTGGAAAAACAATCCAATCCACTGTATTTGGCCCAAGGAGAGGCAAACTGGGTGGAGGGGGCTGGGCTGCACTCAAGCTTTTTGAGAATGAAGGAAAAATGAAATTCCCTTCCTGTGAGGCATCTTCAGACACAGCTCTGTTAATTAACACTGTCTGTCCCATCTGTCATTCACCGTGCCCACAAATGGCACAAGGACCTCCTGTTTAGTCAATGTATTGAAGTATTAGCAACAGCAATAATATTTATTTCAAAAATACCTTTTGAAATAAAGGTATCTCTTTTGAAATAAAGGTATCTTTGTAAGCCTGTATTTTTGTTTGTACTATATTGTAGGAATTTTACATTTGCATACTTTATTATTGGTTTGAGAAGGCTTTTCTTTAACTAGATTTCATAAATATTCATGAATACCTCAAGACTTACCCTGAAGGGGATTCAAGGGTGAACAAACCCCAGTTTGTGCATCAAAGAGCTGCATAAAGAACCAAGTTTCTTAGAGAATAAATAACTGGATCCATCGGGGGAAAAGTCATTCACCTCCAAATTGTTTTAATTCCTCTTTTCCAAAGTTTAATGCTAAACTGTAGTTTGATTGGGTTTGGGGGTTTTAATCTTAGATCTACTGCTCAAAGTGAACTCCTAGGCTTACCTCATGGTTAGCTGGGGGAAAAGAAATATTACGAACAGTCCAGGCCAAGGTTTAGTGCTGATGTAACTTGTCTCCTTAAAGTTTAAAGGTTAAAGGATCACACTTGGACTTTCTTTTCCATTCTGAATTCCAAATGAACTTCTTTCTTCTAAGTATATTTTCCTTTATATGGATACCTAACAGTCCCTGTCTTCCCAGCCAGGAAAAAAGTGAGGATCGGCTATAAACTCCTGAGACACTGGGCTCCATTTGCTTACAGACCACTTTCTAGTTCATTGCTAATCGCTGTTTCAGTGCAGTTGAAAAATCCAATAAAATTGTTTAAAAATAAGGTATCTTGACTTGTATGACTACTAGTATTCCTCTAACCTAAAGATCTAAACATATAATGGGCTTTCTGTTATTTTTTGTATTTATGTATTCATTTCCCTGAGGTAAAATTAATTTCTATATCTTCTGATTATGTTCTATAATAAATACTATTGTACATCTAATCTGTGTAACACACTTTGCTGGGTGGTGCAGAGGATATAAAGAGGAATAATATGGTCTATGAAATCAAGGAATTTATAGTCCAATATTTATAATAATACCGTGTTTCCCCGAAAATAAGACCTAGCCAGACAATCGGCTCTAATGCATCTATTGGAACAAAAATTAATATAAGACCCAATCTTATTTTACTATAATATAAGACTAGGTATAATATATAATATAATACAATATAATATAACATAACGTAATATAACATAATATAATATAATATAATATAATATAATATAATATAATATAATATAATACCAGGTCTTATATTAATTTTTGCTCCAAAAGACGCATTAGAGCTGATTGTCCCACTAGGTTTTATTCTCTGGAAAACACGGTAATAATAATAACATGATATTAAAATGGCATGTTCATCTAAGTGTCTCAGCATTTTCAATTTATTTTTATCTAAAAAGACTAGGGGGGGTGGGGAATTGGGAATGAAAAATAAAATAAAAATAATTGAGTTGTGCTTACAGTGTATAATACACACTAGATTTCAAAGACTTAGCAGGAAAAAGAATGTAAACTATCTCACTAATGATTTTTTTTATTGATTCGCTATTGAAATAACAGTATTTTGGAGAAATCTGGTTGAATAAAATATACTATTAGATTTTCAAAATAAATTTAAAATACTATTATTTTTCTTTAAAAGGGGAAATGAGGCAGAGAGAGTTATTCCTGGGTAACACATTACAGAATAGAACCCAGGACAAATTCTTGTTCTTGATTTGGTGTTTGCTGTGATTAGGCAATGCTAGCTCTGTCAACTTCAAGTTCATAAGCTAAAAGAAAGGAATGATAGTATATGAAAATCCAAAGAAACTGATTATCCAAAAGTCGTCCATATTTGATTTAGGAATTCAACATGCTTCTTTTTCTGGAGACTAACTTTCTAATTCTACTTTGCTTAGGCACATATTAAATTATTTTGCATTTTCAGGGCGCATGCCAACTAAATCTAGAGAGAGGTGAAGCAGGTGTGTTAAATATCAGGGGAGACTAGTCTGATTTTAACTTAAGCTGAGGACAATGAGTCATCAAACAATTTATAAATGTAAGTAAACTGCATTATGCTTATTATGATAAATGCTTATTCAATAATCCATTGGGGAAATATTCAGTGACCCTTTCTATAGGCTAGGCTTTAAGGAGGAAGGAGACGGAAGGAAGGTTTTAGCTCAGGGAGAAATCAGGGAAAGCTTCAAGGAGGAAATAAACCTGCTGAATCTTGAAGAACCAGTAAGAATCAGACAGGAAGAAGATTTCAGGCAAAACAAAGAACAGGTGCAGAGTCAGGAGAGGTGTAAGAAACAATAGAGTTTGGAAATTGCCTGTAGTTCCCTTTGGCATGAACAGAAATTGGAGAAGATAGAGGTCAGAGGGTGAGGCACAGGGAGCCAAGCTGAGAATTGGATTTTATCCTGAGGGATTATCTTATATGCACCATTATTTTACTACCCATTATTATACTGGAGATGGGACTATTGGCCTGTTTACTAAATAGGCCTACACAGCTGTGTTTTTGAGTTCTTGCCTCTGCTTTTTAAGCATTTATTTCTTCCACAGCTTTTTCCCCCCCTGCTTTGTATGTGCTAAGGGCTGGAAAATTAAATAGCACAGCTTCTTAAAACTGTCCAAAATAACAGATATAGTCCTTAATTGAGGGTCTAAATAATGAATATATAAATAAACTTCATAAGTTTTTATTGAGATTACAGGTTACATGTTTTCCCAGGAACTGAGTTATGATTATGCATTCATTTTTGCAAAAGGAAATATGAAGGACAAGATAAAACTCTTAGTATGGAAAAAATGTTCTCTCTTTTGATTATGTATGTTTATTGTATGCCAATAGTAGTTCAATAAAGCTGTAAAAAAAAATTAAAAAGGAACCAAAATCCACTCTCCTTCAAAAAGTAAATTCATTCCCTAATCTATGTAGCGTTATGTATGTGTCTGAAAAAAAGAAATGAAAAATGATGCCTCTACTTTCCATTTTAAAACTTTCTGGAGATCACTTTAAGATGGCAAGCAATCCAACGATCTATGGATCCCCGTGAGGCCTATTATTGGCCTTCCAAAGCAGCTCAGCGTGACCAATTTTTCATATTCTGAAAATACTCTAAGGAGACTACAAGAATCTAAGACTAGAAGTACTCCTGCTGGTAAAGTTAAATTTACCAACCAAAGGCAATCAAGAGCCATTAAAAGGTTTTCAGCAGGGATGGGAATATAAATATACTTTTTTTCCTTTTGACTGGATACCCAGGGACTCTGTGGAGCTGAGAATTGAGAGCTGAGATTTAGTAGGCTGTGTGAGGAAGCAGTTTCAGCTGTCCAGGTGAAAGATGATGGGGGCTGGAACGAAGTCAGTAAAAGTGGAATACAGAGAATGAGGTTGGGGTATTACTATTTTTTTAAAAAAGCTTCTCTGTTGACCATAATGTGCTTCAGGGTTTGCAAATCACTGCGCAAGAGATGGGTAGCAGCAGGCAAAGGTTGCCTGTGGTGGGAGATCTGAAGAAGGAAAAGCAAAGGAGAAATGTCAAAGGGTCTATCAGGCCAGCTAGCGAAGGGTATGAACGGGAGACACCCTTGTGGGGCTCTAACTAGACCACTTCTCTTTTGTGGTCTAAAAGATCCTGACTCTCCATGAGATATGTCCCATCTGACACCGAGAACAAAGAAGAAACCGATGAGATATTACTATGAGTCTGGAGTTTTGCGTGTGAACATCCTAGGATGGAAGCAATGGGTGTGATAACTGCTGGGCTTCCCAAAATACCTTGTGACACATGGTTTTCAATCCAAGGAGCCTTTGGAAATACAGAAATCTCCTTTGTATAAAACAAGCAAACTAAAACAAACTTGATTGGTCTTTCTTCTCCTAAAATCTACCAAGTATTCTCTCTTCACTATCAAACTTCTGAAAAGAGGAGCCGACATTTGCTGCTTCCACTTCCTCCTCTCCTCGCACCTCTCAACCCCCACCTGGCCCTCATGGCCGAGCCTCTCTGAACAGGTTAATCGGCCCTATAGTTTCAATCATGAACAGGAGTGATTCTCTGTCTTTCGTCTCTAGTCCTGACCTTGTTCATTTCCAACTGCCCACTGCACTTCTCTTCCTATGTATCCTGTAGGCATTTACAATTCAATACTATTACTTGGAATTATATTCAATAGTTCCACTTCACATCTGCTTTTCTGCCTATATTCATTCATCTTGGTTAATGACATCTAGTCATTCCCCCGAGCTAGTCCCCTTGGAGTCATTTTTGACTCCCTTCTCCATCACCAGTTTTTACCTCCAAAATGTAATAAATAAATGGTTTCTGAACTAATGAAGAGTTCATGAGACTGCCATGTCGTTTTAGGAAATGACTCCGTATGCTTCTGTACTTAGAGGTCAGATGTAAACTGGGAATAATAAACCATTTAAGCAGCAGCATAATTACCCATCCTGGATAAGGTAGTACTTCAGGATCTCATCGATCTTGGAAGTGGGGGTGGCAAAACAGCTCTCCACTAGGCTTTCTAAGCCGTTCACGTGCACCAAGGGCTCAATGCCAAAGTACAGGGAGTCTCGAAGCTTGAGGGTGGGCAAAGCTTCCCGGTAAGGCTCTTCAAACTCATTGTCCTTGAAGATCTCCAGGGTGAACGGGAAGATTCCATGACTGCGGCTCATGATTTCCAGTGGGGTGTTTCGAAGGTTGGGAACGTATCCTTCGGAAATGGTGTACAGGCGTGGAAACTCACAGGTCACAGGGATCAGCAGTTTGCTGGTTCGGATGATGATGTCCCCGCTGCTCCCTGGGGTCTGCTTGGGTAGACCTGTCACAAGGTTGCTTGCCACGATCTTGTCATTCACCACCTGAGCCAGGCCAGGGTGAGGAGAGGAAAGAGATTTTACATTTATTTCTACAAAGCTTTTTTCCCCCTCTCCTCTTAATTATAACAATCTCCAATCCTCAAAACACATTAGAGATTTGGTTGCTGAAGTCTTTTTTTATTTTTATTTATTTTATTTTTTATTTTTTTACATATGACTTCATGGTCAACCCACACATTGTTCTGGAATATTATTCATAAACCCCGAGCTATGCAGAATCAGCAAATTCAAAGCTCTGATGTTTTAGGAAAGAGCAGCTTCTGTATATTATTTTTGTCTGTAATCCTAGACCGGTGACCATGCTGCAGCATGACCTTGTGCTGAACTCGCCCTCACACAGAACTCCGGTGACACATTTATGCACATAATTGTCAGTGCTTTATCTCCAGCCTCATCCATTCTCCTGTGTCCCAGAAACTCCGACTCATCATGAGGCATTTCCATTTGATTATCCACAGACATAATAAACAAAACTTGCCAAAGTGGGACCACCTTCTCCTCGAATATCCCCCCATGTATCACCCCAAGTCTCATTAGCGCTCTGATTTTCTCTTAGTCAGACTCAAGAAATCAATATTTGTGCAACCAAATGATTGCAAGGGTCTCTGCACTCATCTCCAGGATTCAGGTCCCCTTTCTCCTATACCTCTTGCACACTTCTGATTTCATCATGGTGGTACCTGCTTAATCCCATGTCTGTGGGATAAAGCCCAAACGCCTCACACTAGCACACAAGGCAAATCTCCCCCCATCTACTTTTCCAGTTTCCTTTTCCAGAATGAATTCCTTGCTAGTTAGGATGTATTGTCCATTCACCTCAGCATAAGCCGTAAGTATCCCCATCTCTGGGACTTGCTCACTTGTTTCTCATCTGAGATGCCCTTTCTTTCCCTCTCTGCCTGTATAAACCACACACACGCTCCCACTCCACTTGGAGTCCTATTTGTCTTGACTGCCCTAACGTTTGTCCCTTTCTGGCCTCCTACAGCACCTGTCATCTGGATCACTGTCTCTCATGTATATTTCATGTATATTGTCATCTCAATACTACTGTGTATATTCCTGAAAATCAGGCATCTGATTTCATACATCCCTCAGACACTCCAGCACAGGGTTATGCACAAATTCTTGGATGAAAGTATAAACCTTTGACTTCCACGTGGGTCAATACTTGAACTCATTTGCTGCCTCATAAATGGACCACCATCTATATCAGTTGCTTTCTTCAAGTAAAATAATTGCTACTGATGCTGATGTACTTAGCAAATGTCTACATGTACTGGAGAGATGGGGCTATTTGAGAACAGAAATAGTAGAATTATTCTTAACGTCCCATCCTCACAGAGCCAGGACCACAGCAGATGGTCAATAATACATTTGTTAAATGAATGGCAAAATGGATTTTTTTATTTCCATTCTTTCATAGAAATATTTTGGGTGGCCGGTTAGCTCAGTTGGTTAGAGCGTGGTGTTGGTAGCACCAGGGTTGCCAGTTCGATGCCCACATGAGCCACTGTGAGCTGCAGCCACCTTTAAAAAAAGAACAAAACTAGAAATATTTCATCTAGGACAGAAGCCATACCGCATACCTCTGTCAACCACCCCCCAAATAACTGGCTTTGGGTTATTTCCCAGTATCCTCCAGGAAAACCTACATCGACCACTGTGCCACACGTCTTGAGGGAGAAGAGGATGTTGACGTGGGTGCCATTGGATACTCCTCGGCAGGAGGTGTTGGTCAGGAAGAGCTCCAGGCCGCCAACCAGGTCCCTGGGGACGCTCACTTCAATGGCGTCCGACTTGCACAGCACGGGGACTGCAGCACAAAGGGGTTATTGTTAGAACTGGGAAGGCTGAAGGGGAGCAGGGTAAAGAAGTCTTCTGGGAGAATGAATTTCACCCCCACACAACTTGAGCTTTTTGTTCTATCCTCAAGGAAATCGATGAGGCTGGTGAATAAAACCAGGACTCTTAACTCCCAAGGCTGTGGTCAAATAATGCTCCTGAAATAGATAATTCCCCGAATGAGGAAATACTGTGTTCAAGTTTCACTTCAACAGACGTTTATTTCAAAGTGTGGCTAGCATAACTCCATGAACTGAAACACCCAAAAGATTAACTTTTAGCACAAACACAATTTATTGGTAATACAGAAAAAGTACTGCTTTGATATAGGCTTAAATTTTATAACGGTACTGCTTCGACTTTACTGCCCATAAAACAGAGGTAATAAAAACAGTGTTAGTGCACTTGGGGAAGAGTTCCAGATTGTCCTTGCATTGTTCAGTAAACCATAAACCCTGACTATAAATTCCATTTTAACTTAATATAGAAAAGATAAAAAAGATTGCTTCTCCTTAGCTTTCCCATGTTCACTTCTTCAGGTTCTACAAATACCCTAAAAGGAATACTTATGGGTACTGTCAGAAAATACTTGAGGACAATAATATTTGAGGACATATCAGAGCAAATGGTACAGTAAAAAGAAATCAGGGGTAGTTGCTCATTAAATATTTGGTGGGTGAATAAATTAATATTCTGAACATAAATAACTAGATTTCCAGAAAATAGTTCTCAGAGATTGTTGATGCTCATATTGTAAGTATATGGAGAAGAATCAGTTTTCAAGAGCTTCTTCTTTTTCATTTTTTTAAATTAAAGTTTATTGGGGTGGCAATTGTTATAAAGTTACATAGATTTCAGGTGCACAATTCTGTCATACATTATATCTCACATTGTGTGTTCACCACCCAGAGTCAATCGTCTTAAGGGCTTTCAACTTAGTTTCACAACTCAATTATCCGTTAGAAAAGAGAAGAACTGCATCAATGTCTTAGACTTCTAAATTGAGTATTAATTATACAATTAATAATAGAAATTTGAGGAAAAAAATCAAAGGTAAAAAGCAAAGGAAACCATGTGACCTGCAATCCCATTTCTGGGTATTTATCCAAAAGAATTAAAAGCAGGATTTCAAAGAGATATTTGCATACCCATGTTCATAGCAGCACTATTTACAATAGTCAACAGGTACAAGCAGCCCAAATGGCCATCAAAACATGACTGGATAAGCAAAATGTGGTGTGTACACACAATGGAATATTATTCAGCCTTATACAGGAAGGAAATTCTGTCACATGCTACAACGTGGATAAACCTTGTGGACATTAAGCTAAGTGACTAAGTCAATCACAAAAAGACAAATACTGTATGATTCCACCTGTTTATGAGGTATCTAAAGTAGTCAAATTTATAGAAATAGAAAGTAGAATGGTGGTTGCTAGAGTCTGGGGGAGGGAAAAATGCTGAGTTGTTTAATGGGTGTAGAGTCTTAGATCTGCACAATGGAAAAATTCTGGAGGTGTTGGACAATAATTTGAATATACTTAATACTACTGAACTATACATTAAAATTAATGTAGATGGCATGTTTTATGTTATATATATTTTTTTACCACAATTTTTTAAAAAGCAAAGGAGAATTAGCTTTTTGGTAATCTTTTCTTAGAAATCTTCTCTTTTGAATGATTCCAGAGTGAAAATTTAGGGATACACACTGCTGGAAGAGCTGGTGTTCTGAAAGGTGAAAATCTTGAAATATCTGGGTGAGGAAGGCAGGGAGATTGGGGTAGGGGGACAGGGGTTGAGAGGGAGGAAGAAGCATGAATCAGAGCAGAGGCCAAGCCCGGGCATGTACTACCTTGGCAAGTGTGGTTATCCTCAGACAGCACCAAACCCCGGGGACATTCACACTGATAGCCCTTGTCAGACACGAGGCAAGAATGGCTGCAGCCGCCATTGTTATTGTGGCATCCTTCAATGTCTGCAATAAAAACCAAAAGAAAAGGGAATAATCTCACAGACCTCTTCCCCAAGCACTTTGCCTCAGGGATTATACTTAACTCATCACAGTCACTGGGGCCTAACCCACTCCCTGACACATAGGGAAGCCCACCAAAACTATTTAATAAATGTTATAGTTACAAAGCACAATCTTAGAACATCTACAGCTCAACTCACTTAAACTGGTCATTTTCTAGAATGTCCTTATACCTGCATTTGTCTGTTTTTCTCATAGTTAGGCTATGTTTGGTGGGAAGAAGACCCAAAAGTCATTTCTTAATTGCTGTAATATTTAATTTATCCATTTCAAAATTTTATAGAGTATTATTGATGTAAAAAGGACCGACCGAATATAAATTCAACTGGACCAGCTTGATGGATTAGAGTTATTGCCAGTTTGTTGGATAACCAGCCCCTCTTCTCAATCTCTAGGAATAACAACACTGGGGATACGCATCTTGGGCTGACAGCACACTATGAAAATGAAGCCTGGACAACACACTAAGAGAGTCCACTCAGTCAAGCTCTTTGTGACATTCCTCTTAGAAGGCAGTTTTTTAAAGTTGCCTTTTAAAAAGTTTTGTATTTTCAAAAAGCATACTCAATCAAATGACAAAAAAGAAAAATATTCAATTGAAAACTGAAGAAACTACCATGTGATTTCATAATTAGCAGAGGTAAAATACTGACCTTTGTAGGCTCTGGACATTATCTTCTAGTCAGGGGTCATCAAACTCTGGCCTGCTATGTGTTGTTGTAAATAAAGTTTTATTGGCACATAGCCATGCCCATTCATTTACCTAGTGTTTATGGATGCTTCCTCACTACAAGGGCAGAGTTGAGTAGCTTCAACACATCCATATGGTCCACGAAGCCTAAATATTTACTATTTGGCCTCTACAGAAAAAGTTTGCTGACTCCTGTTCTAGGGGTCAGATAATGAAAGGAAATGCTTTCAAATTATTTGAGATGCTCAAGGAAAGATACGTATAAGCTGAATTTCTAGTTATAACTATAACTCTTAGTCCGACCATAGCAAAAAAAAAAATCCAGTTTTTTGGAACATCAGTAAATTAACTTGAGATAAATCAGTTTTTGTGAAACATATAGAGAAAATAAATTTGTAATGAATTAATCTTTGCAAAATTTAAGAGCGATAGGCTATCACCTGTTCATAAACCTGTGCAATTAAAAAGAATAAAAGTACACCTACGGGTTTTTGAAATAGATAAAAATGATATATAACAGTATAGAAGCATGCATAAAAATATGCTATTTAGATGTTACAGTCAACATTAACACGAATTTTTTTTCCCCTCAAAAATGATCTTCTTTAAGTCTAATTTTTCTGGGTCTCAATTTCAATATCTGTAAAATGAAGGGTTGGACTACATGTTCACTCAGGGGCTAGGTCTAAAATTGCAAAGCGCCAGATAAATTGAAATTCTAAGTCAGCTTAAAGGATTTAAGTCTCTTGTAAACATACACCAAAATGCTTAGAATGGATATACCTGGCAAGTGTGATTGAGGGTCATTTTAGTTATCTTTCTTTTATTCCTCTGTGTTTTCTTCTATGAACATAACACTTTCAAAACAAAACAATAAATATTACTTAAAAATTAAAAGGAGCTTTTTATTTTAAAAAAGAAGATGTAATTATTTAACAGATGAGCTAAAGAAACAAATATGTTTGGACTATCAATAAAACTTAAGGATTACAAATACGAATCTTAATCTTAAAGCATAACTCATATACCAATTTTATCTTTTGCTAAAATATTTTTAGTTATGATTATTAGGTTTTCAAATTATATGAGGATTAACTAATATTTCCAATAAAATTTTCATGAAAAATTACAAATGTTCCTCATGGAACATTTCATTAATATTCAAATATGCAAAGATTATTGCATAAAGTAATTAAGATTAAAGGAGGATTCAGGACATTACTCTTAGTCAGTAAAATTTAAAGTACATTTTGTCTTGTGCTAAGGAACAATAATTTAATATTCTGGTTAATGGTCCCTCAGTTAATAATGCAAACTTTGTTGTATGGAATAAATTGTGGGCACTAACCATAATTTTTCTTTTTATAAACAGTATTATAACTCTATTATGCCATGTATTCAATTATCCTGTGAGACAAACCACATATCCTCTATAAACAATAATAATTAAGCTATTATTTTTTCATATAATTTGCAAAGAATTGTGTTATTCCCCTCAATTCCCAGTGTCATGAGATTCAGGCTTATTAAAGTAGAAGTGATGAACTTTTAGTTGTGATAACTTGCAAGGGCAAATATGCCTTAGAGAAAGGACATTATCTAAGTTTCATGTAATAATAGTAAACAATTTCCATTTCAATTATTTGACATACATTACAAATTCTTTTTATTACTTATTCGTATACAATGTATACAGCAGTCCTGCTGTTAAAAATACTTTTACTGATCTCCAAACAATGCATTAATCTCCAATAAATGCAAAGCACACGAAGAAAAAAATGGCTTCATGTAAACCAGTTTCCCAAACTTCTAAGAAGGTAACATTTATGGAAGTTGGTAAAAACACAAACTGTAAGGCCCATCCCATCCCACTGAACCAGTGTCCAGGAGAGAGGCCTGGGAAGGGCCAGCTTTAAAAGCACCCAGGTGATTCTCCTCGGCAGGGAAGTGTGAGAAACATTGCTGTAAACCATTTGTTAGACTGCCTGCCTCTGTTACCTTGCTACTCAAGGTAACAGACACCTCATCGTAGGTGTCACCTAGAAGTTATTTAGAAATGCAATATCTTGGCCTGATCCCAGATCTACTGAATCAGAATCTGCATTCCAACAAGATCCCGGGTGATTCGTGGGCACATTAAAGTTTGAGAAACACAGACTACTGATATTTATTTTCCAAATTCAAATGGTGGCTCTCTGCCTCTTGTGAAATGCAACATCTCCCTCCTGTGAAGTCTTGGAGACAAATTCAACACTGAATTCTGTTGCAAGCATTTTCAATGACGATGAACCTTTTCTGTCATTCCTTTATGCAGTCAAACTGCCGTGTTTCCCCAAAAATAAGACCTAGCCTGACAATCAGCTGTAATGCATCTTTTGGAGCAAAAATTAATATAGGACCCGGTATTATAATGTTATGTTATGTTATCTTATGATATGATATTACATAAGACCTGGTCTTGTTTTAATTTTTGCTCCAAAAGACACATTAGAGCTGATTGTCTGGCTAGGTCTTATTTTCAGGGAAACACGGTGTTACTTTCTTTTAACGTTGGGCAGTTTCATGAACATCAAAGAAGAAGCCAATGGCTTATTCTGGGTTCTTGATTTGAATCCTTTCTTACCCATTCTCACCTTCACAAGTCTTGCCATCACTTCTTAGTGTGCGGCCAACTCCACACTCACAGCGATATGAATTTTTGAGGTTTACACAGATCTCACTGCAGCCACCGTTGTTTTGCTCACATTCATTTTCATCTGGAGAAGAGAAACCACACCGTGTACATACTGCTGAGCACCTCGATCTTTTCAACCCCCTTAGCAGAATCTCCACATCTTTTCAGATCCTGTTGATACGCTTTTCCACAGCCAAAATCCCTCGCTGAAATCCAATATAATCACGTCTATCAACTTGAGCTCCTCAACCCAGTTATTTGTCCATCTGCCCTCTGCTGGAGTACAAGGCACCTACTTGTTGCCAATTACCCCCAAGGGTGAAACTGTAGGAAAATGAAGTTCCTTTTTGTTACCTGGGTTCACCTATTTATTTGCCTGGGTGAATCTCACTTTGTCCAATGAGTTCCTGAAGGTTTGTTAAATAAATACAAACGTATAAATCAAAGTGTGTTTTAAATGCATTAAATGAACTTACCATTGCAGAATAAACTATCTGACAAAATTTTTGAGACAGTCTTCTGTCATAACATGAACAACTGCTGTCAAAATTTCTTTTAAAAATTGAAATATTCCCATATTGTACTTAAGCCTGATTGTTAAGTCATTTTAAGAATGTGATTAAAAACAGGGATTTTTGTCACAAAAAATACACAATTGGCAACAAATGTTGACCCCCTTCCTTCTACAAACAAAGGAGAGGAAGCTTGGGAGCTAAATTTATCGTGGCTTGGCTATAGGACTTAAGCCAGGGACTGGGGTTTAAACACCCATGAGGTGACAGGAAGTGTGGCACTGGGCCAAAGAAAGGAGCTGGAACAAAAACTGATCAGGACCCTGGCAGAGATATCCCCACAGTGAAATGGGGAGTACAACCTTTCTCTGAGGCCCTGGGAAGCAGTAAGGTTTCTCTCTGTTTGAGGCTGTAAGAAAGAAAAAGCTCCAGAAGCCCCAAGTCTGGCCCTGCCATGGTTGAAATATGAACTTATAGTTTCCACATGGTGTGGGGATATTGAAGCTATTGATATAAAATTTGGCATTGGCTGGTGAAAGCTTCTGTGATACCTGACGGAAGCATTTGAAAACGGCTCTGTAGTAAATCTTTCACAAAGCAGGTGATAAGAGCGAGTCCCAAAGAAAAACAATTACAACAGAAGATGGTTTGCCATAAACATGAAGAAATGATCCATTATAAGAGAGTTGGCAAGATAACAAACACAAGGCTTTGAACAGGAGATGAACAGAATAATCCAGAAAAATCCATAACACAAGGATCCTAAAACAATCACCAAACAGACAAAAGAAAGGATATTAACCAAGACCAAAAAAGTGTGTAAAAGGACAAGGCAGAATTGAAAACAAACAAACAAACACATAAAACTTAAAAATATAGTCAATAAGATTAGAATCTTCATGGGGCACCTACTACTTGAAAAGTGGATGGTTAAAGGAACTGGCAGCCGTCCCAGATGTGGCCACACCAGCGCTGGGCCCATGCCTCTCTTCCAAGCCTGCTGACCTTGGGACTGATTTTTTTTCTGTGAAGGAGATATAAACTTCTACTGATTTAAGCCATTGTTATTTGGGGATTTGTTATTATTTATAGCCTCACTTAGAAACTATGCCCCAGCAATTCCACTTTCATGGGTATGCTCTGTAGAAAATCTCACACATGGGGTAAGTTATCATTTTTATATTAATTGCAACAGCACACAAAACAGTGCTAGATATTGTTATGGGAACATACATAAATAATAAAAACATGAAAATAGGGACCAGAAGAACACGCACTAACTTCAAAACAGTGAGTACCCTAGAAATTGACAGAAGAAAACAAGAGGGAGTCAGATGACTTTATTTGCGTCTGTAAAATTTTATTTTAAGAGAAAAGGGAGAAAAACTTAACTATCGTCAAATCTGGATACATGAGTGTTTGTTATATTATTTTCCTATATACTCCTCTCTGCCTGAAAAAAATTGCATAATTTAAAATAAATAATTAAAATTATATTTCATTAAAAAAAACTAGGGGAAAATGGACACATGCACATAAACACAAAACTTTGCCACTAATTGGAGAGAATTCATGATCCTCTGAAACTGACAGACAGACCCCAGGTAGGACCTGGGGGCTTTTCCCGATGTGCTGGTAGGCAAAGACGTCCAAGGGGTGAATTGTTAAGCAAGAGACATGTATGGTATATATGATACTTGACCTTTGGTGTAAAAAAGGGCAATAAATAAATGTATATATTTGATTTTTGTATCTGCCTGAAGAAACCCTGGAAGCACACATAAAAAAATAATTTAAGAGTTGGTAGGGGAGGAGGGAATTGGAACAAATGGGGGACAAGAGAGCTGGACATTTCACTGTATACTTTTCATGCTGTTTAATTGGGGAATCATTTAAATATATTACCTATTCAAAAGTTGTAATAAAATAAAAGCAAAGAAATGAATGAATTAGACTTATCATGGTGATCACATCAAAACGTATGTAAATATCTAATCACGATGTTCTACACCTGAAACTAATACAACATTGTATGTCAATTATACTTAAAATTTTTTTTTTAAATGAATGAACAAGTCCTGCCTTAAAATGAAGCCAAATATTTTCTGACATAGGTGTGTGTGTGTGTGTGTGTGTGTGAGTGTGTAGTGTGAAGGGTGAGGAGAGGTTATAAGAACCACTGTCCCCCTCACCCCAAACGTTTTAGCATTAAATCACATAGTCAAAATGGACCATGCAAGAACCCTAACAACTGCTACAGGGGTTGTTAAACCTAAACATGCTCCATAGGATGGTCAGTGGCTTCATTAGGAGACTGAAGAACAAAAGCTTTTCTAAAATAAGAAGCCATTTACATCCCTTTCACCCTAAGCCCCTATCCCATTCTGACCTTGTTACTGTTTTTGAAAAGACGTCCTCCTCCTTTCTCACTAGACTTTTTAAAAATCAATTGAGTTTGGATACAAGAAGATTTCTAACATTAAAGCGAAAAGATATGATCTTAATCTTGGGTTTTTCAACTCTATTTTCTTGCAGTTACAGACAACAAATTTCCCTACAAGTAATCTGACTTCTCTTCCTTACTACTCAGAGAAACAAACATTATATAATATTAGTGAAGCTGTAGGAGTCTGTCCTTGGATAATTCTAGACTAAAGCTATCCAAGAGAAATACAAAGCAATCTATACATGTAATTCAAAATTTTCTAGGAGTTATATTAAACATTTTGTT
The DNA here is from genome assembly GCF_057876585.1 of Rhinolophus sinicus. Lineage (NCBI taxonomy): Eukaryota > Metazoa > Chordata > Mammalia > Chiroptera > Rhinolophidae > Rhinolophus > Rhinolophus sinicus. The sequence continues at coordinate 50,371,842 of NC_142515.1, read as the reverse complement.
AAAAAAATTGGTAAAATTAATTTTAGTAATATATTCCATTTAATCCAATATGTCTAAAATATTTCATTTCGATATATAATAACACTAAAACCATTGAGATTTTTTCAATTTTTAAAACTAGTCTTCAAAAGCTAGTATGTATTTTACACTTAGCATGTCTTGATTTGGATGCCACATTTTCATGAGAAATACTTGATCTATATTTAGCCAGAGTCATACAATTTATAGTTGGTTACTCAAGTTGTTCAAAACATTTTTAGTTTTCCAATGACTGAATCAACTATCAGTTTTTAAATTTAAACGATGTAAAATTAAAATTCAGTTTTTCAGTAACACTAGTCACATTTCAAGAGCTCCACAATCACACATGGCTTCGCTAGTGCCTCCTGTATTACACAGCACAACTCTAGACTGTCCCTAAATATTACGTATTTTTTAACAGAGAAACTATAATACATACGTAAAAAATATATATACTTTTTTTAAGTAATTTTTTTTATTGGGGAGTATTGGGGAACAGTGTGTTTCTCCAGGGTCCATCAGCTCTGAATCAAGTCACTGTCCTTCAATTTAGTTGTGGAGGGCGCAGCTCAGCTCCAAGACCAGTCGCCGTTTTCAATCTTCAGTTGCAGGGGTTGCAGCCCACCATCCCATGCGGGAATTGAACCAGCAACCTTGTTGTTGAGAGCTCGTGCTCTAACCAACTGAGCCGTCCGGCTGACTCTATACATTTTTTTTATATATAAATTTGGCTTAAGGCTTTCGTTATGAACTAAAAAGGCTAACACCATTCCAAGTGTTCAGAGACCCAAACTGGAAAAACCATGGAGCTCTGAGTCAGGAAGAGTTTTTGATTTGTCCGTTGGATCTTAATAGCCTGTTTCTACATCAAGATTAGTTTCTTACCAAAGCATGTCTGCCTGTCAGGGCCTAGCATGGTTCCTGGAGCGCACGTGCACTCACTGGTATCCAAGCAGACGCCATGGCAGTCCTCATCGCAGATGTCGTAAAAATCTAGAAGGATAGAAGGATAAAGATGACCTTTTGTGAGGGGTGAGGGCCAGAGGACAACTCTCATTTATGAGAGAGTCTCATGAGTTCAATCATGGGGTACAAGTTTCTAGGCAACATCAGAGAATTCTCATTGTTCAGGGTTTACATAGACCCAATGGAAAGAGATACTACCCAGCGACATCTTTTGTCATTTAGGTCAGTGATTCCCAACTTCAGATCCACAGGCCCTTGGGTGTCTATAGTTTCCGCAAATCTAAAACATCACCAAACAGGAGCTGTAGCTTAAATAAATATTATCTCCTACTCTTCTATGTACTCTATGTTTTAAATGTATACAGATTCTGATGGGATTGATAACACAAAAATTTATTTGAAAGTATTACTGACCTCAAGTAGCTTCTTTCCATTGTATATCATTTAAAAAAAAAAAAAATCTGTGGATACTGAGCACAGTGCTACCACATGGATATCTGATCTATATCTTTAAAATGGGTCCTCCGAGCAGCTCCCAGAAAGACACATGTAAGGTTGCCAGCTGCCCATTGGCTCTCGAAGGGCCGAGGCAACAACTGTGGTCCCAGAGCCCAGCGCAGAAGGAGACATATCTTGGGTGAATGTTCTAGACATTTGTGTGAGTTTACTTTTGCAAACTCCTCAGTCTGGAGCACTTTCTCCTTCATCCATTTCCTGTTTGACAGACAAAATAGGCGCTCAAAAAATATTTGTTGATAAAATATATATATTTGAATGAAGATATGATTCATATTCAGTTCTAAGAGCCATCATATATAAATAGTGCTGACAGACAAATAATAAGAGCCACGCCAAGGCAGAGAATTTTGAAGAATGAGAGGATATTTCCCCTGATGGAAGCACTACTCTGGGACCATGACAGCTTTCTAAGACATAAAGGAAGAGAGGGGAATGACATTTGTTGAACACTTGCTGTGTTTGAAGTGCTATGCACACAGTAAATGAGATTTAATCCTTTGAAATAAAATAAATAAAATAAAATGGGTTCTCCATACTCAAAAATGTTGGAAATCTACTATTTAGATAACCTACAACAACATTTCATTTTCTAATCTTTTGTTTAAATGGACTGAAGACAAAATAAAAAGAGCTGATTAAACGCATAGCTCCTTTCCCTTTCTATCTTCCAGGAATTTTTCAGAAATCTAAAAACAGATCTCAGAAATCACAATCTGGAGGGACCTGTGGTCCTACATCCATGTTATTCAGACACTGAGACACGACCATGACTGAATTTCATATGGCACTTTTCTCTTTGATGCCTTATGGGGGAGGATAAAGAGCACAGGAAAGGTACTCACAACCACAGTACACATGAAAGCAGACGCTGGGCTTGGTCAGACGATACACATAGTAGCCTCCAGGGCAAGCCTTGACCTCCACCGTGGTGTTCCAGAGGCAGCAGTTCCCATTGAAGCTTGCACAGGCCTGGCGTTGCACAATGCCATCACCTTCGAGAGGGTGGCTTCCATTGAGCCAGACAGGTGCGTGGGTTCCACAGTGGTTTTCTGGGATGCAGAAGGTGGGCATGGCGTCCCCTGCCATGCCCGTGAAGCGGTACCACTCCCCATCCACGTGGTTATCACACAGAGGTGGACCTTGAGACTCATCTAGTTGGTGGTCAGTGTTCCTCCAGGGCTCATTCAGACTGATGTAAGCAGAACAAGGATCTAGGGCTGGGAGGGAAAGGGACACCTCAGAGGCACCTTCCGATATTTCAGATCACAGGGACAACAGCCTGAGTCCACCTTCTTGGTCTTGCATTTTGGCTTTTTTGGGCTCAGAAAGAAATAATCTAACATCCCCAAATTACCTGTTTAAGATTCCCTGAGTTGCCTTCAACATGTTTCACAAATGCCTTTTACAGAATGATTTCAAATCTCTCTAAGAGTTAGAGTTGACATTGGGCTAAACTTTTTATCCCAAGTAATCATTTGATGAAAGGGTGGTTGTTCAGACTAAGGGAGATTAGAATTATAGTCTCAATGAAGCCTGCTCTGGTCAGACAATATCTCAAGTATTGTGTTCACACCTGGTGGCTACACTTTATGAAAGGAATGACAAACTTGGTGTCCTGAGGAAGGTAACCAGACTTAGAAGGGAGCCTAAAATTATTTACTGGGGAAGTTAAGAGCTATAGTTTGGAGAAAAGAAGGCTGAAGAATATCACTTTGCAAATATCTGGAACAGGCTTGTGGAAGAGGACTTAGGTATCCTTTTACAAGAACAAGAACAAATTGTTATGGAGAAGCACATTTCGTTCAGCTATCCAGTAATGGAGAAGCTGTATCACAGTGTGGAAAGCTCCTCATCTTTGGAAATTTTCAAAAGTATTTGGATGGTCATTTGTAAGCAAGATTATAGATGGAATTTTGCACCAGTGGGAAGTTCGACTTGATAATGAATGTGTAAAACCCATTCCACTGAAAAGGAAAAGGCCTTTGGCACATTTCAGCTGCTTTGAAATACACAGAATACTGGCAAGTAGTTACCAAAGATAGTCTCGAGGTGAATGTTGGTATGTATTCCATCACCTTGTTGGAACGACCAGGAACTTTGTGTATTCCCCATTAGCCACGGCGTCATTACGTATAATACAGCAAAGTTTCTCAAGCATGCACTTTTAGTGCATACATCTCATGGACAAATATCTCATCAAACACATTTTAATGACTAAAGACATCCATATCCCCAATAGTCTCACTGCTTCCCTCAATTTCAGGGAAATATTGAATTAATGTAGACCAACTGTCTGCATGAAGAATCTACAACACCAGGAAATTCCAGAAAGGACACTAGACAGAGAATACTATCCCTATCCTTCGTAATGCATGTCAGGCTGACTTAACTGACATTGTAGGCAGGGAATTCACATTAAGGCCGATACATTTTGTGGGCAGGAATTTTAGTTTTCGCAAATAATGCACAACAATTAAATGCGGATAGGCCATGATCATAAAAGTCTAAGTTACCTAGAAAATATTTTGGATTTTCCCCCGGCTACATTTCAAACTCAAGTTTATTCTCTAAACTTCAGCGGCATGTAGAGGGGGGTGTAGCCTAGTGCTGACGGCTCCAATGAGAATATGACAGTTTGGGACAGGAAATAAGTAGGATATTGCACTTTCTGGAAATCACACTCTTGCAGAATTACCCATGGCAGGAGCAACTCTTTCCTTTAAAATGTCCCTGAGGTATCCCCACTGTGCCCTAGGTCGCAGTTTGATGTCCTGTCAGGGAAAGAAATATCCTCACTCTTTCCTCGCTAAAGGGAAAAATTCCCTCATCTGCTCTCTTAGCTGTGGTTCTCATATGAAGCAAGGTTTCCAGGGCAATTTCACAGGTGTTTATAAATTCATAGAAATATTCGATTCATTTCCTTGGCTCTAATTTTATAAAAAATGGTTAGGCACTCAACTTTTAATGGCTTTTACAGAAATTCCTGTTTCATGATTTATAAAGTCTTTCCTTAAATTTAACTGTCATTTCTTGTGCTGTTTGTTAAAAACTTCACTTCCTCTCCTGTTGTAGCAGAGATATGGCACAAACAGGAGAAATTTAAAAATAAATTTATCTCTTGTAAAATAAATAATTAAAAAAAATGTTACCCAGGCAATATTTTCAAACATTAAATATACCCATTCCACTTCAGGTATTATGCATACTGCGCCCTAAATTGCTGATACTTATTCACAAAGGGGAGAGCCTCAAAAAGAACAGCCCCGTGGGTTCCTTTCAAAGTTCGAGTTAGCCCCCCCACCCCCCAGCTGGGCACTCAGCGAGGTCTGTGCACCCCCAGGGCCAGCACCTCGCGGCTGCCAAGTGCAAAGAAGTAACGTCAATGTCCCCGCATTTTCGTCCCCGGGTTTGCAGAACCAGGAGTCCGCAACCTACCAGGTCCTCACACCGGATGCCTTTCCTCAGATTGTCCGCGGACTCAGCCTGCTCGCTCAGTCCGGAAGCCCCGATATCTCTTTCCTTCCCTCTCCATCCCGGTCCTCTTCCCTTCTCTCCCACTTGGCTTCCGGCTTCCCCACCTCCTCTCCTTCCCCTTCCTTCCCTCTTCTCCTTTTCTCTCGCTTCCCCTCTCCTCCCAGGACAAGCATCCCCCCTTACCCCAGCTCCCTAACTTCTTTTATTTTTCTCTGGCATTGAGTCAAACGTCCTAGAAGGGCTGGGAAAAGAAAAAGAGAAACCTGGGGAGGGAGAAGGTGTATGATTGGAGAGTAAGAAGGCAAAGAGTGGAAGGAAGGAGAGTGGAAGTTGAGGGGAGGATGACTTTTCCTTAAGTTTTTTGGTTAGTTATGGGCAACAAACACAGGGTGAGTAAACTTAGTTCAAACTTATCTTTTAAAAATAGACTATTAGAACAGTTTTAGATTTAGAGAATAATGGAGAAGATAGTACAAAGAGTTTCCACATCCCCTGTGCTCAGTTTCCCCATTAATATCATACACAGTACCTTTGTCACAATTAATGAACCAGTGTGTTGATACATTATTATTAACTCAAGTCCATAGTTTATTTAGATTTCCTTCCTTTCTGCCTTTGTCTCTCTCTGTTCCAGGATTTCATCCAGGATACCACATTACACTGTTTTCATATCCTTAGGGTCTTGAGCCTATTTTTAATGTGTACCCTTAAAGATGCGAGAGCAAGGCCTGAGTTGCCCTGAAAAAATAAATCAGAGCCAATGAAATACTGAGCTACTCAAAAGTGCCAAGAAGGAATGTTCTCGCCATCTCAACCCCCTCTCACCCTGTCTTCCAACTAGAACTTAAATTCTATTGGAAAAAGGAGAGACATTTGTTAGTAACTAGAATTGAAACTTTTCTTTGCCTTGTTGGCCAGTCTTGTGCCAAACCCGAGGAGGAAGACAGTTTAAGAATCACTCAGTCTGTGTAAAAAGTCTTATTTTCAGATGTCAAGACTAAGAAATTTGATTGACCAGATCTGTGCCTTTCCTGGGGACATAGCTTTCAGTCAGTCCCTTGAAATCATTGAAGAGAAAACTATGTCCTTAACTCTAAAAATCTTATTTTTGCTCTTAAAGTTGGAACTATAAAAGTGCCTAGAATATAAAGAGGCTAGAATTCCTTTTACACATACTCCAAGAAATATTTAACTAGTGGAAAGCTGTTGGACATGGCCGATCCATGGAAATTTTGGTTGCCTAGGCAAGAGGCTAAATAGAACACAAAACAGAAATTCTCTGAAAATATACCTTTTTAGGTTATCGACTTCTCCAACACTATTCTAGACCCAGTATTTAAAATACTGGAATCCAGCTCTTAATAGTCTGTACATAATAGCAAATTCCTACAGACAGTGCCATGTGCCAAGGACTTGACACAAGACTCACCCATTGGTGCCGCAGGTGTAACTGTGATGAGGAGGCAGGTGAGAAGCAGGAACTGAGGCATCGTTCTGGACCAGCCACCAGAAACAGACTGGAAAGTTCTCTTAATTTCAGTTTTCCTTTGTCCCCTTCTTTTTCAAGGACTTTTTAAAAGGGGCTCGAAGCTCTTACGAAGAAAGACTTCTCAGTACTGGTTGGGGCTTTATCAGAGGAAGAGGATGAGTGGGATAAGGTGTCCGTTGCTCTGGCCTTGACCCCAGATAGAAGCGCTGCTTTACACTGTCAACAGGGTTATTTTATTGATATTTTTCTTTGGGAAAGAAACCTTCACAATCCCTCATCCTCCTATTGTTTTCACTCAAGAATTCCCTGCAACGAGGCCTCCAGTATCTTATCCAGAAGGGAACTCTAAATGAGGGATATCCCCTCACGTCAAAATCTTGTTTTGTGACTTCTAGGAATTGATTTCATGATGTGGCAGCTATGCCATTGCATACTGAGAATGGGATAGAGCTAAACTGTTGGAACTGGTCATCAGGAAATATCTTGGTCAGATGACCAAGGAGTTTATAAAAGCGCACAAAAAAGTAGTAAGGACAGGTGTGGAATGGGTACTAAATTCTCTTAAAGCAAACGCCTAAGTCTGTTTTATCATGGTCGTTGGTCTCAACGCTTCCTAAAGAAACAAGGTTTAAGTTGTTTTTTTGTTTGATTGTTTTTTTTACCAATTCAAGAATAATAAATACTTCATGTTTTCACCATGCCTTTCTTCCCCAAATTTAAAATGGTTTAGTGCTATTTCTTTTACTAATTCTCACACTAAGATAGGGTAGGGGCATCAAATTAGGAATTACTCATTATTAACAACACTGAAAAGTAAAGTGACAGTTTACTAGTTTCATTTTTAGACAAAAGAGGGAGCACTCAGTGACCTGTATATTACATGTGCCTGACATAGCCTTAGTAATTATAGATTTGGAGTTTGCCAGCTGCCTGACATTCTACAGAGAGTGGATACCTGAGAATTGGCGAGCACTCTTATGAGATAACGTGAAGGGGAAGGATAAAAAGAAGGGTCGGGGAAAGGTTTTGTTTGTTTTTAAATACTATATTAAACAAGGATCTGAGCAAAACCAGAATTTGCTCTCCTGATCTTACCTTTGCTTTGGGCTTCTTTTATTCCTACCCTTTCATCTACGTTTCCTTTCCTATTAACCACATTTCTAGAGACTGGGAAAAGAATATTATTGTCTTTAGGAAGCAGTCCTTAAACTTGTCTTTATAATCTCTTAGCATAATTTTTCCTCTGCCAAGTAGCATTCAAACGGTGGCCCCTTTCCTCTAAAGGTTTCAGTTCAATGAAACATTAGTGCTTCTGAGGGGCCAGAGGCCATGCTGGTCACTGGGCCTTTTTTTTGACAGTGACTAAGGTAAAAGTGGTCCCGGCAAGCACCGAGTTTACAAGTCTAGCAAGGGATTTCCATTGATCTACACGTGTTGTTAGCCTCTTAAGCACAAATGCTAGCAGAACACAGGCAATTTGACCCTTTGCTTATTCAGTGGCAATTTGATGGCAGCCAAGGATGACGCTGGGACTGAGGACCTGTCTCCTTGCAGTTTCCTGTCTTGAGAGGCCACCTCAGTGCTTCATATGTGTTGCAGAGAAACGGAGGATTTGTGCCTGAGATAAACCCAGATTTGCTGCCAGGATTGATTGCCGGGGTCATGGACTTTTACCAGATTGCCCTTTGGTTCTGTAAACAAGCATTCCCAGGATGGTGGGATTTTTTTGTTTTGTTTTGTTATTCCTATTTTTTCCTTTTTAGGTGAACTGCTTTCATTTTAACTTTTTATGATGAAAAATTTCAAATATATACAACAATAGAAAGAATAATAATGAACACCCAGCTGCAATAATTACTAACATTTTGTCCATCTTATTTCATTTGTACCCCAGTAAGCGTTTCTAACACATGGCCTTTCTTTTTTACATTATCTTAATGTCTTTAGTACAACTATAAAAACCAGAAATAATTCCTTATTATCTAATACCCATTCCATATTTAAATGTCCCCAATTGCCTCAAAAATTTCTTTGTATTGCTGGTTTGAGTCAGGCGGGACAAGAGCCATATATTCCATGCGGCAGTGTCTCTTAAATTCTTTTCATCTGTAACGGTCCTCCCCACCCTGCTATTTGTTGAAGAATCCCAGTCATTTGCCCTCCAGAATGTTTCACATTCTCGATTTGGCTGATTGCTTCTTGTGGTGTCTTTTAGCCTCCCTTCTCCCATATTTGATGTTAACTCTTGTTTGTATTTTTTTATTTGTCTAAAGTATGTGCTATCAGAAATTAAAATAAAAAATACTCTGGTGATACTAAAGCAATTTAATGCACAAGGGTGAGTGCTGGAAATAGATCAGTTAGGAGGTGGATAAAGCAGTCTGCTGTTCAGGATAGATCTGAGCAAGAATAACAATTTGAGAGCTACCAGCATATAAACGGTAACTGAAATTGGGGGAAGGGAGTGGATGAGATCATCCAGGGAAAAATGGGGTCCAAGATGGAAGCTTGGAAAAGCCTAACATCAAAGATGTGAGCAGAGGAAGAAAACCCTGCAAAACAGATTTGAGATTTACAGAATGAAACGCAAGAGAAGAGCCACAGGAGGTGAGGATCGTTTCAAGGAGGGATTGCTCAGTGGATGATGCATTTATGAAACATACATAAATGAAACTTTATAAAGTGGGTCATTTTATATTCAGTAGGATTCATTAAAATCAACCCACACATTTATCCCAAGGAAATCACCATATAGTACATTTTGGAGACAATGTTTGGGACATCTGGGAGAGTAACAAACTAAAGGTTGTTGGCTGTGATAAAAGTGAATTACAACCCTTAATAGTTTTGGCAAAACCAACTTCCGAAATCTAAGAAGTTCCACTTATCTGTGAGGTCTTTCCAGATAGATTTAAAAAATTCAACCTATTTGTATTTGTTTTGTAAGCATCTACTATGTGCTTACCACCACATTCTGACAAGCAAGATACAATAGTGCGTGTAACACGATCTCCATTAACCATAATCACCATACTTACCAGTCCTTTGGTCACTCCGTCGGGTTGTTTGTAGGATTCAATGATGAGTTGTGACATAGCAACTCTCTGTGCCTGTTTCCTTCTCTTTAAAGCAATGGTTTGACTAAATCAATGGTTTGAATCAGAATCACTAAGAGGGCTTGTTAAACACAGGTTGCTGTTGCCTCTCTCCCTCCCACTTTCTGATTCAGTAGGGACCAGAGAACTTGCATTTCTAACAAGGCAATGCCAGGCTGCTGCCCCAGGGACCATACTCTGAGAATCCTTTTACGTGTCCAGCTCTAAAATTCTATGATCTCTTAGCAAAACTGCATTACCTACACTCATTAATGGATTTTATTATCTCCACTGAAAATTCACTAACGCCTGACAGAGTATTGCGAATATGTAGACATTATTTGTTGAATGCAAACAAGGGCTTAACATTTTCAATCTTATCTTCTTACACCTTACATACGTCTAGAGATGTCTGTGTTAGGTTGCTGTAAGCTGCCAGGAGGCAGAACCATAGATAGCCATGGAGTCTTTCAGTACATCTCATACTGCACTAACATTATATAAGTTTCGGCTGTATAATTCTATAATACATCTGTATATTGCATTGTGTGCTCAACACCCGGAGTCTAGTCTCCTTTCATCACCATATATTTGACCCTTTTACCCTCTTCATCCTCTCTCCACCTCCCTCCTGCTATCGTAACCACCATACTGTTGTCTGTGTCTATGAGTTTGTTTGTTTTTATTTGCTGCTTTTTGTTTTATATCCCATGAGTGAAATCAAATGGTTCTTGTCCTTTTCACTTAGCATGATACTCTCAAGATCCTTCCATGTTGTTGCAAATGACAATATTTCATCGTGTTTTTAATGGCTGAGTAATATTCCACTATATACATGTACCACATCTTCTTTATCCAATCATCTGTCAAAAAACACGTAGGTTGTTTCTATATCTTGGCTATTGTGAATAATACTGTAATGAACATAGGGGTACATATATTTTCATACATAAATGTTTTCAAAATTTTGGGGTAGATACCCAGAAGACAGATTGCTGGGTGGTAACTCTATTCTTAATTTTTTGAGGAGCCTCCATACTGTTTTCCATAGAGGCTGCACCAATTTACATCACCACTAGCAGTGTATGAGGGTTCCCTTTTCTTCACATCCTCTCCAACACTTATTTGTCTTACTGATAGTAGCCATTCTCACAGGTGTGTGGTGGCATCTCATTGTGCTTTCGATTTGCATTTCCCTTATAGCTAGTGAGGTTGATCACCTTTTCATATATCTTTTGGTCATATGTATGTCTTCTTGGGAAAAGTGTCTGTTCAGGTCCTCTGCCCATTTTTTAAATTGAACTGTTTTTTGTTGTTGTTGAGTTGTATAAGTTCTTTGTAATGTACATTTTGGATATTAGCCCTTTATCGGAGATATCGTTCGCAAATATCGTCTTTCATTCAGTTGGTTTCTTCTGCTGTGCAGAAGCTTTTTAGTTTGATATGGTCCCATTCATTTATTTTTGCTTTGACTTCCCTTGCCTTTGGGGTCAACTTCACAAAAACCCCTCTGAGACCAAGGTCCACTAAGTTTAGGGGCCTGTTTTCTCCTATGTATTTTATTGTTTTAGGTCTTATATTCAAGTCTTTCATCCAGTTTGAGTTAATTTTTGTGTATGATGTCAGATAGTAGTCTAGTTTCATTCCTTTGCATGGGGCTTTCCATTTTCCGAACACTATTTATTGAAGTGGCTTTCCTTTCTCTGTTGTATGTTTTCAGCATTAGTTGCCCATATATGCGTGGGTTTATTTCTGGGCTCTCAGTTCTATTCCATTGGTCTGTGTGTCTATGTTTCTGCCAATACCATACTGTTTTCATTACTGTAGCTTTGTAGTATAGTTTGAAATCAGAGCGTGGTACCTCTGGCTTTGTGCTTTTTTCTCAGGATTGCTTTGGCTATTCAGAGTCTGCTATGGTTCCATACAAATTTGAGTATTTTTTGTTCTATTTCTTTGAAACATTGCCATTGGGATTTTGATGGGGATTGCCTTAAATCTGTATATTGCTTTAGGTCATAGGGCCATTTAAATTATGTTAATTCTTCCAACACATGAACACAGAATGTATTTCCATTTCTTTGTGTCTTCTTCAATTTCTTTCAACAATGTCTTGTAGCTTTCAGTGTATAGGTCCTTTACTTCATTCCTTAAGCTTATTCCTAGGCATTCTTTTTAATTTTTTTTTTTTTATTCCTAGGCATTTTATCCTTTTTGTTGCAATTGCAAATGGGATTGTTTTCTTCATGTGTTTTTTCCAATATTTCATTGTTAGTATGTAGGAACACAACAGAGTTTTGTACATTGATTTTATATCCTGCAACTTTACTATATTTGCTTATTGTTTCTAATAGTCTTTTAGGGGAGTCTTTAGGGTTTTCTATATATACAATCATGTAATCTGCAAATACTGAATTTTACTTCTTCATTTCCCATTTGGATGCCTTTTCTTCCTTTCTCTCGCCTGATTGCTCTGGCTAGGACTGAAGTACTCTGTCGTGTAACAATGGCAAGAGTGAGCATCCTTGTCTTGCTCCTGATCTTAGAGGAAACACTTTCAGTTTTCTCACTATTGAGCTTATTAGCTAAGGGTTTGTCATATGTGGCCTTTATTATGTTGAGGTACTTTCTTTCTATACCCATTTTATTGAGTGTTTTAATCATAAATCAGTGTTGTATCTCATCAAATGCTTTTCCTGCATCTTTTGATATAATCAAATGATTTTTCTTTTAATATACACTTTTTGATACGCCTTTGATGGACTAGGCAGTATGTGATATTTCCCTTTTTGGTGATCATTATAAATTTGATATAAACCCTTAAAATAATGAATATTTAATATTTGTTCATCCTTGAACAACTTTCTGAAGTCTGGGAGACCACATTGGGCAATATGGTAAGCTGATATAATGGAGATTTTTTCTGTTAATCAGGCGATAATGATATTAGTCTCTATGCTGCCATTGGTTTTATTATGGTTGTACAGGTCACGTAAGCTCAGGTGGCTCTGGAAAATTAGAAAGCTACTGACCATTCTTAGGTTCAGGAAGAATGAAATGCTTGTTTTTAAAATATAGATCCTAGGAAACCTAGAATCACAAGAAAATAAGTTGTTTTTTTTTGAGTTTTGCTTCAAAATATGAGATGCTACAGTTCAAAAATTGAATAAGTATTTATTGTTCCAGAAGGTACATTGCTTTTTATACATATTTCATAAATGATACAGGATTTTACACATGTTCAATATTTTGCTATTTGTTTAAAGGACTTTCCTTGATGTCCATCCTTTCTCCCTCGCCTCCCACACACCCTGAAAGGATTTGCTCATTGCACTGTGCTGTTTCTTCTTAAAAGCCCTGCACACAAACAGGATAAATGGTTCAAAAATAATTCACACAACTTAACAAAAATAAATGAAGGAAGAGGTTGAATGACTAAGGGGCCCAGGGGAAGGAAGTGGGGGGGCTGGGAAGTGGAGACATGCATCCTCTCATTCCATCATGCCAGTGGAAGGGGTGGTGGCAGGAGCAGCAGCAGCAGCAATCCTGGCTGGCCTTCAACCTCTGCAAGGCACCTGGAGTCTGGGTTTGTCATTTAAAAGTTTTCCTTTTCATACACAAGAATCCCAAAGGAGAAAGGAAAAAAGAAAGAAACCCCTTGCCACAATGAGGAGCAATGAATCATGTGAAAGAAAAAAAGCCCATCAACTGTGTGGCAAGCCCCATCAACCTCTCCATCCTGCCCCCACGTATTCTGTGATGTTCTGTAATTAAACACAGAGCATTAGACACAGATTCCTTTGATTCCTCAAGTGCAGATGTCATCTGGAAATATGGTAGAAAATATTTTGATAGAGTATAAGATTAATGCTTCTTTCTCTCAATTTAAGATAAGAAAAAATTGGGTGAAGAGGGTAGGTTGAAAGAAGCCATAGAAATGTATTCCTGTATAAAGATAAATTGCACCCTTTGAGATCCACACACTTGATATACGACTGAAGTGGTGGAGGTGGGAGGGCTCACAAACTGGAAGTGTGTGTGTGTGTGTGTGTGTGTGTGTGTGTCCTTCGAGAATAACAAAGCCTCCAGACAAGGCAGCCCATCTGGGTGGCCTGGAATGCTGTCACACAAGCAGATGAACAGCAATGAAATTATTCTGGTTCTGAAATGGCTACAAAGCCATGATTTTTAGCCAATTTGTAAATCTTACGTCTTCCTGATTTGGTAATACAGCTGAACACTCCCCCTCTGATTTGAGTTGTGGAGGGAGAGAGGAATATCAATGGAATAGTTAAGAGGAAAATTCTGCCTCCTCTTAAAGATTAATTAGGAAAAAACAAAAGAAAACAAAACAAAATCTCATGCAGTGTCGCCAATGATTTCTAGATACTGCTCCAGAGCACTGGAATATACAGACATTTAAGAAGGTATTAAGGGATAATCCAAAGTGTCAATTATCAAACAGTCCTAAATTGGTTCCAATTATCATATGGATGGAATTAGTGTAACCAGCAGGTGTGGGTGGTCAGAAAAGGGGCACAAGTGGGAGACATTCCTGGTTAACTTTGTAGAGGCTGCGTCCAATTTAAAATAAATGCTAATGACATGGGCTCAGACTCTGTTTGCCACCCACATATCTTAAGGTCTTGCTTTTCCGGTGTATTTATTTACTCCTATGTCAAAAATAAGAAAAGTTAAATTAAAAGAACATAGAGTTGAGTAGGGTGCTGGTGTGTTACTGTTTTGCTGACCCTGCAAAGAAGATGCAAGAAACAAACACCCCAGCATCATTTTCTCTTTATGAATCTCTCAACTATATAATGTGTCATTTTCATCTAGGAACTGAGATGCTTGATTAAGACAATATTCACTAAGCCCTTTGAGCTTATATTTCACAAAGCCTGATCCTCAGATTTTTAACATTCCTTTCTTCCCTAAGATCCTTTTTGTTTTTGTTTTTTGATTAAAGGTAAAAACCCTCCACCCCAACATAATCCCAGCTTCCACCTGCAATGCTTTAATTAAAAAGGCAATAGTTATAAACAGGTGTTCGTTCTGCCGGGATTCAGAGGCTCTTTGCAGATCAATCTTTTTCACCAATTTGTCGGAGGGGTAGATGTACTTGTAATGGGTCTCTCAGTCTCTTAAGGTCCATTTCTGCCTAAAATAGAAACAAAAGGTGAGAAAAATTAGCTAATGAAGATTTCAATCATATTACTATCTCCTGAGAAGAGGAAATTTTCTTCCTTTACTATGAGTTAGAGAAATCATCTCAATTACTCTCAAAATAAGAGTGCCTCAGAGGCAAAGGGCTTGAAAGGACAACAAAGGGGGACCAAAACCAAAGTCTGTTCTAGCAGTTTCAGTTGTAAACAGAGCCTCCAGAAAGACTGTGTTATCAATAGGGCAGGACTCGGGGGCTCAAGAATATGGGGAGCATTTGAGGCATCTTGGTGGTGGCTTTTTCCAGACAGAAGCCCTTTCACAAACCCTGGCCTGGAGCTAGAACTTTAATTTGTGTTGCTCAAGGGTTTTATTGTTTATCCAACAGTTGTTTAATTTTTCAGTAACTAGTGATTTTTAAAATGGGGATGTGTAGTCAACTGCAGTACTTTCAAAACTCACACATGCTTGACCATCACCCCTGAGAAGCTGGATTAATAGGCTTGGGGTGGGACTGAAGCAGCTGTATTTGTGGTTTTTTTTTAATGTGTACAAAACAACATAGTGATTAGACATTTACACTCCTCAAAGTGATAACCCAACAAGTCTACTACCCATCTGACACCGTACATAGCTATTACAATACCATTGACTATATTCCCTATGCTGTACTTTACATCCCGTGACTACATATTTTTAAATTATAGTTGACATTCAATATTATTTTATATTAGTTTCAGGTGTACAATGTAATGGTTAGGTGTTTATATAATTTATGAAGTAATACCTCTGATAAGTCTAGTACCCATCTGACACTATAGTTTTATAATATTACTGATTCTCTTCCCCCATACTGTATTCCACACCCCTGTGACTATCTTGTAACTACCAATTTTTTTGTTTTTGTTTTTTAAAATTTTTATTGGGGACTATTGGGGAACAGTGTGTTTCTCCAGGGCCCATCATCTCCAAGTGGTTGTCCTTCAATCTAGTTGTGGAGGGCGCAGCTCAGCTCCAAGTCCAGTTGCCGTTTTCAATTTTTAGTTGCAGGGGGCACAGCCCACCATCCCATGGGGGAATTGAACCGGCAACCCTGTTGTAGAGAGCTCGCACTCTAAACAACTGAGCCATCCGGCCGCCCCTCTGGAAGCTCAGCGGCAGCTCATTGTCTTCAATCTAGTTGTGGAGGGTGCAGCTCACTAGCCCACGTGGGAGTCGAACTGGTAACCCTTTTGTTCAGAGCTCGCGCTCTAACCAACTGAGCCATCCGGCCGCCCCTGTAACTACCAATTTGTACTTCCTAATCCCTTCACCTTTCTCACCTATCCTGCAGCCCCACTGCCATCTAGCAACCATCAGTTTGTTCTCTGTATCTGAGTCTATTTCCGTTTTGTTTATTCTGTTCTTTGGATGCTACATGTGAGATCATGTGGTATTTATCTTTCTCAATGTGACTTATTTCACTTAGCATAATAACCTCTAGGTCCATCCATGTTATTGCAAATTATAAGATTTCATTCTTTTTGTGGCTGAGTAATATTCCATTGTATAAATGTACCAGAATTTCTTTATCCAATTGTCTATTGATGGGCATTTCGGTTGTTTCTGTATCTTGGCTATTGTGAATAGTGCTGCAGTAAACATAGAGGTGCATATATCTTTTCAAATTAGTGTTTTGGATTTCTTTGGATAGATACCCAGGAGTGGAATTGCCAGGTCATAAGGTAGTTCTAGTTTTAATTTTTTGAGGAACCTCCATACTGTTTTCCACAGTGGCTGCACCAACCTGCAATCCCACCAACAGTGCACAAGTGTTCCCCTTTCTCTACATCCTCAACAATACTTGTTGTTTGTTGAATTATTGATAGCCATTCTGATAGGAGTAAAGTGGTATCTGTGATCTTGATTTGCATTTCCCTGATGATTAGTGACATTGAGCCTCTTTTCATATGTCTATTGGCTACCTGTATGTCCTCTTTGGAGAAATGTCTATTCAGGTCCTATTCCCATTTTTTAATTAGATTGTGTGTTTTTATGGTATTGAGTGGTATCAGTTTTTAATAAATTTTGGATATTAACCCCTTATCAGATGTATTAAGCATCTGTATTATTAATAGCTGAGAGATGATTCTGTTGCATTCCCTTCAGCTGAGAACCACTCACACAGAGCAACAGAAGACATGAGTCCTCTTTGGCCAAGGTGGGAAGATGGATTAAGCCCATTCAAAGCACAACCCCATCAACAATAGGGACGGAAAAAGCAGAGGAGGTCCAGAGAAGAGCAACAGAACATTAAAGGGGATGGAAGAGCTTCTAGAGATTCTTGAAAAATCTCTAGTCATAAAAGACTATGGAGCATAGAAATGAGGATTTATTCACCAAAATCAATATTAGAGTGAGGGAGGCACACTCAGAAATCTGAAAGGGGTAATGATTATGAAAAATGAAATATATCAATCTTTTAAAAAAGCATGTTCCAGTTCAATAATCTCTCACCTGTGCCCGGCAAAAATTTCTAGTAGTCTCTCTCTCTTATCTGCATTTTATTTTTGTACCATTGCTGCCACACATTTTAGGTGAGAAATCTTTGGGTCAATTATTGTAGAAAGATTTAAAACAAAGAGAAAAGTAAAAATAGACTGCTGAAGAAACAAAATGAAAAAAGAAAAATAGGTCTAAAACTTCAATATGCTAGTGTTAAGAGGATAGCTAGAACCGATCTTTTTTTTTTCACCTGCTTGTGTTATAAAACTTTTTAGAGAGGTGTCCATGCTAAAATAGTAATTTTTATCAATTGAGGAATAATTTATATAGGAAGAAGAGAGTTGGGTCATTCTTTCAGAGTTTACCCATTGAAGTAATGTGGTTATGGGTAATAATAATAATGCCATGCAAGATGGGGCTGGGATTTATTAAATTTCATTTTTGGAAAACTTACCTGAGCAATTGCATCCTTGAGTTGATTGTATTTCTCTAGGTCAAAACGTGACTTTTTGGCTCCTTTATGGAAAAATAATAAGTATTGTCTGTCTCTGGCTTCTGGATAAATATACTCCTACAAAAATAAAGGAGTAATTAAATTATTAATCCTTAGCATACCATTTTCACAAAGTAAATATTTACTAACTGTTGATTAGATTCAATACACATGCACACATATAAAGATATATACTGACGTGCTGTTAAATTTTTAATTATTTCTTAAACATTTTTATTGTGAAACACATGGAAGAGCACACAAAACAAAAATGTTTCACAACGAATCATCACCAGATAAAAAAAATAGAATACTGCCAACAACCCAGAAGCTCCCCTTCTGCCCCTTCCTAATTCCTAACCCTTCCTTCTTCCCTCAAAATAATCAATTATCTTGACTTTGATGATAATTATTTTCTTGCTTTCTTTATAGCTTCCCTACACCCCCTGAGCTCTCCAGCTTAGTTTTACATATTTTTTTGACTTTTATAAAAATGGAGTCATCAGAAACAGTCTCAGAAAAATAGAGGAAAAACAGAGCTGCTAGATGGGAGGGGGTGGGGATGAGGGAGAAGGTGAGGGGATTAGAAAGCACAATCAGTAACCACAAGATTGCCAGGGGGATACGAAAGACAGTTTGGGGGATATAATCAATAATGTTGTACAGATTTTTTTTAGGGTATCCAATGGACATTGTCTTATTAGGGAGACCACTTCATGGATGCTGTAGAGGCCTGACCACTGCAGTGTACACCTGAAGATGAGTAATAATGAGTGTCAACTATAATTATATATATATATATAGTAGTCACAGGATGTGGTCACAGGATGCGGAGTACAGCATAAGGAATAGAGTCAGTGGAACTGTAACAGCTATATATAATGTCAGAGGGGTAGTAGATTGGGGGAGGGGAGTTATCACTTTGTGAGGGGTATAATTGATACCTAACTATTACATTGTTTTGTACACCTGAAACTAATAATAATAATAAATAAATGGAGTCAGACAGTATGTATTGTACACGGCTACTTTCACTCAATATCATGTTTGTGAGATTCATCTTTTGTGTGTAGCTGTAGTCTATTCATTTCTCTTGCTATGTTATATTCTGTTGTATGACTACATCATAATTTATTTATCTGATGTACTATGGGTAGACTTCGGGCTGTTTCCAGGTTTGGACTACTATGAATAATGCCACCAACAAGTTTCTGGACTTACCTCTTCTGTTGGGGGATAATACACTTACTTATAAGTGGAAATCCTAGGTCATAGGGCACACAAGCAGTGATATCAAACAGGCTTCCAGAATGGTTGTCCCATCAGCACTATATGAGAGTTTCCATCACTCTATATTCTTGCCAACACTTGGTATTACCAGTTTTTTAAAATGTTAGCCATTCTGGTATTTGTACTGAACTACTACCTCATTTTTAAAAACTAGCTTTACAGAGATATAATTCACATACCATACAAATTCACCCATTTAAAGTATAATATTCAATTTAGTATACTCACAAAGTTACACAACTATTACTATAATCAATTTTGGAATATTTTCGTCATCCCCCAAAGAAACCATGTGTTCTGTAACAGTCACTTCTAGACAACTATAATACTAATCTACTTTCTGACTCTATAGATTTGCCTATTCTCAACATTTTATATAAATGGAATCAGTCAACATATAGTCTTTGTGTCTGACTTATTTCAAGGTTCATCCATTTGTGGCATGTATCAGTACTTCATTTCTTTTTTCTGCCAAATAATACTCCACTGAATGGACCACACTTTATCTGTTCATCAACTGACAGACATATGGGTTATTATCACTTTTTGACTATTATGAATAATATTGCTATGAACAGTTATGTAAAAGTTTTTAGTGGACATGGGTTCATTTTTCTTAGAAATACATAGCATTTTCCAGATTATTCATGAGGTTGAGGTTTGTTTCATTTCATGTATCATTTGCCATTTGCATATCCTCTTTCAGATGTGCCTATTTACACCTTTTATTTTTTTTCTATTGGATTGTCTTTTTCTTACTGATTTGTAGGATTTGTTTATACATTCTGGACATAGATGCTTTGTTGAATACATGTACTGCAAATAACTCCTCTCAGTCTGTTCGCCCTCTTTATGATATCCTTTAATAAACAGAAGTTCTTAATTTTAATATAGTCTTACTTATCATTCTTATCTTTATGGTTAGCACTTTTCATTCCGTGTAAGAAGTCATTTCCTATTCCACAGTAGTTAAGATATTCTCCTATATAATCTTCCAGGAGCTTTATTGGGTTACCTTTCATATTTAGATCTACAATCCACCTGGAATTAATTTTTGTTTACAGTGTAAGGATGGGGTTGGTTCATTTTTTTATATAGATATTCAATTATCCTAGCACCACTTATCAAAAAAGATTCTCCTTTCTTTGTAGTGCTATCTTTTTAAAACCAAAAGTTCATTTATGCAGGGTCTATTTCTGTATTCTCTCTTCTATTCCTTTGGACTATCTCTCTATCCTTGTGCCACTGTCTTACTTACTGTAGCGTTATAACTAAAGCTATATAGTCTTCCATAGCTGTTAGAGAAAATTCTCTTACCTAATTTTTCTTCAGGAGTTTCTTGGCTTTCCTTTGTCCTGTACATTTCCATATAAAATTTAGAAGCAGATTTATTTAAATCTCTTCCCCAAACCCCAAATCTGCTGGAATTTTGATGGGATTGCACTGAATCAAACAGATCAGTTTGGATAGAATTGACTTTTTTGTAATATTTACTTTTCTAATCCATTAACATGCTATCTCATTTCAAGTCTTTAATTTTATGTTTTTGTGCATAGAGACTTTGCACATCTTTTATACGATTTACTTCTAGGTATCTTTAAAAGTCATTTTAAGTTGTATCTTTTAAAAAGTTTCATTTTCTAACTGTTTCTGGCATACAGTTACACAATTGAAATATGTATATTTACCTTGTATCCAGTAACCTTATGAAACTCACTTTGGGATTCTAACCAATTATCTGTACATGTTTCTGTTTTATTTTTAATGTACAAAATTTACAAATAACATCAGTTCTCTTTCTTTCCAATCTCTGTATCTTTTGTATCTTTTTTTTGCCTTCTCCTCTCAGGGATGATTTATGTTCACTTCTGCCTGAAACCTGTGAGCACTCTGTGATTAAATACCCTAGGACTACCTCAATCTAATTTATGGGATTGAGATAACTGAAGATGAGCTATCGTCTCTGAGAGAACCCACAACAGGTTCATGCTATTCCACAACGCTAGCCTTCAGAGACTCCAAACAAAAGCAAAAGAGTTTCACGTACTTTAGTGATCCCTGGACACCAATTTCTATGGCTTTGGTTCTTCTAGATGATCAAATATGGCTCAGCTTCTTGGCATCTCAGCTTTATTCTCCTTAATCAATATAAATGCCCAGAGGAATAAGCATACCTAATATCAGGTTTACCTTCCTGGGACTCCACTTCTTTCGGTCCTTGCCTGGTAATTTTTGCTATCTTGTTAGCTTTATAGTGTCTCCACAGGCAGATGTGTTTTGTCTAATTATTCTAATTTTTCCTAATGGGAATATTGGTCTGATTACTTATATGCCATACTAGAAGCAGAAATAATTATTATTGATGACAGACAATGGATGAACAGTATCAAAAGGGACTATGGAAGCATTTTAAAAATAGACAGAATTGAGGTATGAATCATGTAACACTGACCAAAGGGATAATTGTTAGAGTAAAAACTTGAGAGAAAGCCCTTCACTTTTATCTAAGCTGCTGTTACTAGGCTATTTACCTATCTTTGCTTAGAATGTAAATGTACACAGAAATAAATTTACTTAAATCTATTCTATGTTCTCTCTTTTGGGCAATAAGAATTTACTAAGCAATTATGTACTAGACTTTTCTGGAAATTTGGTGATTTTATAATAAGTGAGAAGAGATGTAGAATGCTTGGTTATGAAGGAAAGAAGTTCAAAAAGGGAGAAGTTGAGAACAGAGGGAACGCAAAAAATAAACTGGAGTGGGATACTGGAAGTACAGAGGAGGAGGTGGGTGGGTTTAAAAACAGGTAGAGGAGATAGCCCTGAACAGGCAAATGCCACTTCTTATTTGAGCTTGAAGGAAATAGTGTGACAACAGGTACAGATATTGTTAAACTCACAGAGTTTGGGAATTAGAGAGCTTATATCTGTTAACATCAATTTTCTAGAAGAAGGAGGCAAGGTTAAGGGTGGCCTGGGGAGCTCAATGTGAAGTCCTAGAATAACTACCATGGGTGTGTGGGGGGAAGGAAATCTAATTAGAAACACAAGCAGTGCCCTATTCTAAACTATTAGATGACTTTTCTCTAGCCTGGATATAGGATAAATGGCTAGACTCACCCAAGACTAGGAATTTATAGAGTACACATGATGGAAAAACAGTGGGGTAAAGATTGTAAGATACTAAGAAGAGAATGACAGTATGGTCTAAGGTGGACAGAAAAGGAAGTAACATATGAGGAAGGTGATGGTGAAAAGTTAAGAGGTAGTAGGAGCCTAAAGATCTGGAGGAAGTCAAAGGAGCTAGTGAGTGAACAAAAGGGCTAGAAAAACAATCCGTTGTGGTCAGAAATTAGCATACTAATTTATATTACAAGTAGGACAGTTCTAAGAAAGAAAGTTCTGAATGGCTATTGAAGCGGTTTGCTGGAGTAGAATGTAAATGGCAGTTATGGAATTGACAGGACAAATTATTGACTACTGCTATTTTGCAACTTGTTGCTTGGGGGCAGCAAAAGTGCGTTGGGAATCACAGAAGTACAGCATCTAAATAGTAGGACAGATAGGCTACTGAGGATATGGGCACCGTGGTAGGCAATAAAAATTGAAGAAACTAAATGCCTAGCCTCCAAAGATATCATAGTCTAGTAGAGGGGAAAAGACATTATACATAAATAATTATAATACAAGATAGCATAGTATGAGTGAACTGAGAGGCACAATCTGCTTATAGGAATTCAGAACAAGAAAAGTTCAAAGTTGGCTGTAGGTAACCGGGCAAAGGTTCATGAAAGATAAGCATTTAAGTAAACCTTGAAATATGACAGGTAGACATCTATAGGGAGAACATTCCCAGTTGACAGAATGTGTGAAGTAAGAAATGAGGTAGTAGACAACTCAGGGCATTTGGAGGGAATAAAGAATATAATTTTATCTGTTTAGAACACACAGAGGGATTAACAGACATTTGGAAAAGACAGGGAGCAACCAGCAAAGACAATAGTTGGCTAAGGAGTTTGGACTTCAAGCAATACATAAAAAGAACTCATCAAAGGAGTGTATATATAAGAGAAAGGGAGAGAGAAGAGAGAAAAGGGAGGGAGGGAGAAGAGAGAGGGGAAAAGGAAACACAGACAGACAGACAGACATACGGGAGCCCTGTCCAGAGCTGGGATTATTTACGACTGATCTGGCTGTTCGGTTTTGTTCACACAGAGGGACTAGTATGAGCTAGACATGGGACGAGGTGCTGGAGACTCTGAGAGAACACGGACAGAACACGGGCAGTTTACGACCCCTCCTGCCTACTAGACAAGTTTGGGAGGCCAAGAAAGATTAAAGAACTTTTTTTGGCTTTCATTTTCCCATACATAAATAGGCCTGTGATCACGGGGCTAATAACAGAAGGAAAATGTATAAACGACTACTTAAAGAATACGAAAGAAAGAGAACTACTTTAACAACGGAAACTTCATTACTACTAACTCATAAAAAGTTACTTGAAGAGGAATTCTTACCTGGCGTGTGACTACAAAATATGCATACATTGCCATGGCACTTCCATAAGTGATGAAATAGGTGACCGGTTCCATGATGTCCCAGGAATATTCCCACCAGGTCAGCCGGGCTAAAATGCCAAACTGTGTGGCCATGTAGGCAAGTCCACCCCATAGCACCAAAGTGGTCCTCTTCTCAGCTTTTCTGCTAATCTCAATTCGTACCTACGGGGCACACATGAGCAATCAGTTGTCAGGCACTGGGACTTAGAATCAATTTAAAATGCTAATTTAAATGGTTCTATGTTCACTAAAGAAACAGGGCTCATAATCAAGATACAAGTTAGGCTCAATACTATTACATATAGCTTGTCTTCTTAAATAGTATGTGTAGCTTTCATTGAATAAAATATTGTATGGGGGTAATATATTTATTTTATTTTGCTTTTTAGTTTTAGGTATACAGAACAATGTAACAGTTAAGACATTTACACCCCTTACAAAGGGATAACGTCCCAATCTACTACCCCTCTGACATCGAATGCAGCTGTTACAATTCCATTGACTATGTGCCTATGTGGTACTCCACATCTATGGGGGTAATATTATTTTTTAGGACACTTGTGTTTTATGTGTCATCCTAGAAGTGGCTGAAAAGATGGTAAAACTACAGGAGTGAATAAGTTAGTTTCAACAGCTCCTCAGCCAACTACAAGATTACTTTCTTTGAAAAGAGGGAAATGAAAACATGCCAATGTTCTCTCACTGTCGCATACATGATTTAATATATTATCAGTTTTTACTTAAAGCTCCTACTGGGGGGAACCAGCACAGTGAACCAGCACATGGACTCTGGATTCAGACCAGCTGAGTTCAGGCTCTGATTGCAAATCATCAATTTCATTACTGAGTATATAACAGAATACAGGTAAAATAATTAGTACATTTTTTGGCATATAGTAAATATTCAGTATAGGATGATAATTATTTTGTTATAGCTGGTACACTAAAAATGCTTTACCTTTTGAAAATGTCAAATTTAAACCTTATCCGCCTTCACAATAGATCCTCAAGTTTAATTTACCACAACTTTCTAAGGTCTTAAATTTAAGGAGAACAACCTTGAGATATGTGTTGACTATTTTTAAATAAATCAGAAAGAGCACAATATTGAAAAGCACTTGTTCCTTTTCTTAATCTCTAATATATAGTCTAATTTATTTAAATGGAAATATTTGTATCATTATTAAAAAATAAGGATGACACATGTTCACTCTAAAACATTCAGAAAAGAAGAAAATTCCACCATAATCCTACTACTCTATTAGCATTTTGGAATATATTCCTTCTAATATTTTTCTTTATATATATGTATGTATATTTAAAAGACATAAATATGTATAACTATAAGCACAATACATTTAAAAATTGGATCACAGTATACACTAATATGCACTGTTTTATAATTTAGTTTTCATAAAATATCATGAATAGTTTTCTATAGCATATTAGGTCTACATAATCATTTTTAACAGCTACATAATATTCCATATAATATTAATACTTAACTTGACTAAAATCATTATCCACTGTACTTAGAACGTTTCTGGATCAGCAGTCTTTCCGATCTTCGTTGTAAAGGTGGTAAATCAGGTTAAGAGCAGACAGACCTCAAAGCTCTAAGTCCATTATCAAAGCTCCAACCTATTTCTTTTTAAGTCCCTTCTTAACTTTGATTGGCACTTTCTTGTGCTTCAGTCCTCAAAACTAGGGACTAGTTTGATTGACAGAGCTCAATTACATAAAACTCGGAGGTAAAAAAAAAGCAAACATATATGCTCTGGAGAAAATATCAATAAAGAGAAAAATCTGAGATTTGAATTTGCACCTTTTCCAGGGGCGCCAGCTGCTCTTTGAGATCCTCTAATCTTTCGATAAGCTCCCTTTCCTTGGTTAGCTGGTGCTGCTCGATGCTCAACGTGGTGTATAGCTGCTGGACTAGTGTCTTTACATCGTTCAGCGTTGCTGCATTTTCATGGCTTAAGAGTTCTGAAAGAAAGGGGTTACATTTTTCTTTTTTAATGTATGTCTTATGTGAAGAGTTGCTATTCCTGGGGCTATCAGACCATAAGAACAAGGCAGATTCATCCACTACTGGGATCCCACTTTCAGTATGAGACTGAAGGAAAGTGATAGTTCCTTTTTTAAAAAGAGGTATCTACAAATCCTAGAAAGTATATTTGGGAAACTTGAAAAATTTGAAACCAACCTTTACCATTATATTCTTGGAAGACTAACTGCTACATAAGAGGCTACAAATAATAATAACAAAAATAGTCTTCATTAGATAAAGATAAAAAAATTAAGGTGAAATGTTAAAAACTAGTAGAGAGGTTTAGAATCAAACTGACTTTCATGCTTATTAAAATACTGATCTATAATTTATCTGTGGCCTTGCCATTTCAATTGGTGATTTTTTTCCCTTTAGTAACACCTGAGGAAAAACTACACAGTATTTAAAATTTGTAAATACAAAGGTATAAATAAAAATACCATTATCCTAATAAACTTAGCTCCCATACAACTTTCCCCTGGCATACCTGTTGGGGAAAGTTACAGAATAGCTGTACGAGCCTCAATATTATACTGTAAAGGGCGTGAAGTTATAAGAATGACTGACAGGCTAAAAGATTCAATTCTTTGATTCAATATCCTCTTCCGTGAGTAGTAGGTGTTTCCAGAAATCTAAAAATTATGTTTTGAGAATCTAATAAAAAAATCAGCTGATCTCAGCTGTCAAGGAATTTAAAATAAAAGCACCAGAATTAAAGCTTTTGTTTTAGAATATTATCCTCAAGTGTGGTATTTTGTTAGGTACGGCACAACGTCAGCCTTTTTCTAAATCAAAATGAGCCACCATCGGAATTAGCCATGTATTTCAAATATTCTTCAAAGATGTCCTTTAGTACAGTTATCACAGAAATTCAATCAATACAAAATTCAAAGAGGTAGCAAATTGGATTAGATAAGAGCTGATACAGTAAAAGGGGATATAGCACCTAGCATAGCATCTTGCACGCTTCAGCAAATGTGCAAAAATTTGCATTCAAAAAATGCGTTAATGGGAACAGATAAAAGCAAGAACACTTTGAGCTCTAGAAATCATCTGTGTTGACAGGGTCTTCTTTGCACTCAAGTTGCAGCTCACGTTTGCATAGGGCTTTACACTTTCTAAAGTTACCAGAAGAGGAAACTACACTCCAGAAGGCAATACTTGTCTATAATAGAATGTCATATGGAAGTGGCAGAATCCATGTTTCTTGACTGCCAGGCCTCGAGTTGAGTTATAACGTTTCTGCTACACCAATATTCATAGTTCTTCTGCAAGCTTGGTCCCCTTTCAAAAAGGCCATTCCTTAAGTAGGTATAAATTGTGTATGGTTAACAAAATCCTATCACATATATTGCTGCATGTTATCTATCCTCCCAATAACAGCATGAGTAAGGTTGGTGTCCATAACTTATAAATGAGGAATTTGAGTCCCAGATAGATAAGATTAACCAACATTTCTGTACTAGGTACAAAAACTCAGTTCCTCTGTCACACTGGTCACATTTTAAGTGCTCAATAAGCACATGTGACTATGGCTACCATTGGACAGTGTAGAAATGAAACATTTTCATCATCACAGAAACTTCTACTTAACAACACTGTCCTAGGAATGTCTCTCTCTGCCCTCCTTTGCTGTCCTCCTTATCCTAATAGTTGGATGCACCTGAATTTTAGGGTTCTTTGGCAAGCTTTGATTTGTCCTTCTGTGCCATCGCTTAAAAACTGCTGACTTTTCTCAGACTATTGCTGACTATCACACAAGGTTTCATTCCTATAATCTTTCATTCCATAATATTCATGTGACTCTACTTCCCCAGTTGAACCTTGACTGATACAAACAGTATGTAGGATATGCTATTATTTGCATAAAAAAGAAAAACAGATTACACATTCATATTTGCTTATGAATGCATTAACTACTCTAGTAGGACATACAAGAAACTAAGAACAGTGCTTGCAGGTACAGAGGAGAAAAGGATGGCTGTGGAAGAGGGATGAGAAAACTTCACCCATACATTCTTTGACTTTGAGAATTGAACTTGTGAATGTATTATCTATTCAAGACAAATAAAAAAACTAACGTGGGCCGGCTCGGTGGCTCAGGTGGTTAGAGCTCCATGCTCCTAACTCCAAAGGCTGCCGGTTCTATTCCCACATGGGCCAGTGGCCTCTCAACCACAAGGTTGCCAGTTCAATTCCTCGAGTCCTGCAAGGGATGGTGGGCTCTGCCCCCTGCAACTAAGATTGAACACGGCACCTCGAGCTGAGCTGCGCCCCGAATGGCTCAGTTGGTTGGAACGCATCCTCTCAACCATAAGGTTGCCAGTTCAATAGCTCGATTCCCGCAAGGGATGGTGGGCAGCGCCCCCTGCAACTAAGATTGAACACGGCACCTTGAGCTGAGCTGCCGCTGAGCTCCCAGATGGCTCAGTTGGTTGGAGCACGTCCTCTCAACCACAAGGTTGCCGGTTCGACTCCCGCAAGGGATGGTGGGCTGTGCCCCCTGCAACTAGCAATGGCAACTGGACCTGGAGCTGAGCTGCGCCCTCCACAACTAAGACTGAAAGGACAACAACTTGAAGCAACTTGAAGCTGAACGGCACCCTCCACAACTAAGATTGAAAGGACAACAACTTGACTTGGAAAAAAGTCCTGGAAGTACACACTGTTCCCCAATAAAGTCCTGTTCCCCTTCCCCAATAAAATCTTTTAAAAAAACAAACAAAAAAAACCTAACTTGCAACCACAATACCTTCTAAATGATAAGACTATAAAATGATAATTCATAGATGATCAATCTCACAGATGATCAATTCTAGACCTGGCTGAAAATAAGTTATTTTTCAGATCAGACATTAGTAAAGCCTTGGCAAACTCAAGGGACTAGGCTTTATTTTGTTAGATTTTATTGACAGGAAGAATATGGTCCCAAGTATTATCATGGTGGAGGAAAACCTCTGACCCTAAAAAAAATCTGCCCACGTATCTGGAGATGAAATTATAGAAAAAGACAAGATAAATGTACTAACGGCTTAACAACACTTTTGGATGATCGGTGTATGCAACCACATGCATATTACTGTTTCTGCACATGCCATCAGTGACAGGATAATTAAAGTACAGAAGGGCAGAGAGATGTGCTAATATAATGGGAACTGAAAAGTCTTTTCAGCTACTAAACTGGTTTGGGAAGGACTTTAGTTAGCTATTTGAGTCTCTGATAAGGCCTTCACTATTGTTGGTATTTGGTTTGTCTGTTCAACCTTTTTTCTCAAGTTATTTACATCATTAAGATAGAAAAAACCCTAACATTACACTTTAAAGAACTAGAAAAACAAGAACAAATAAAACCCCAAATCAGCAGATGGAAGGAAATATAATAAAAATTGGAGCAGAACTAAATGAAATAGAGAACAAAAAGTCAACAGAAAAAAATCAATGCAACAAAGAGCTGGTTCTTTGAAAAGATTAATAAACTCAACAAACTATTGGCTAGACTCACTAAGATAAAAAGAGAAAAGACACAAGTAAACAAAATCAGTAATGAAAGAGGAGAAATTACCATAGATACCACACAAATACAAAAGATCATACTAGAATACTATGAAGGACTATATGCCACCAAATTCAATAACTTAGAAGAAATGGACAAGCTCTTAGAAACATATAACCTTCCTAGACTGAATCACAAAGAACTGGAAAATCTAAACAGACCGATCAACGTTAAGGAAATTGAATCAGTCATCCAAAAACCTTCCCAAAAGCAAAAGTCCAGGACCAGATGGCTTCACTAGTGAATTCTACCAAACATTCAAAGAGTATCTAATACCAATCCTGCTCAAACTCTTCCAAAAAACTGAAGAAGAGGCAATACTTACTCATTTTATGAGACCAACATTACTCTGATACCAAAACCAGGTAAGGATAACACGAGAAAAGAAAATTACAGACCAATATCTCTGATGAATACAGAGATATTGCAAAAATCCTAAACAAAATTCTGGCAAATCAAATACAACAATACATTAAAAAGATTATATATGTTATGATCAAGTAGGGCTCATCCCAGAGGCACAAGGATAGTTCAACATATACAAACCGATCAATGTGATATACCACATAAACAAAAGATAGAAGTCATATGATTATAGTAATAGATGCAGAAAAAGCATTTGACAAGATACAACATCGATTTATGATTAAAACACTCAATAAAATAGGTATAGAAGGAAAATACCTTAACATAATAAAGGCCGTATATGACAAACCCTCAGCTAACATCATAATTAACAGTGAAAAACTGAAGCCTTTTGCTCTACATTCAGGAACAAGATAGGGTTGCCCCCTATCACCACTGTTATTCAACATAGTATTGGAAGGCCTAGCCAGAGCAATCAGGCAAAAGAAAGAAATAAAAGGCATCCGAATTGGGAATGAAGAAATTAAATTGTTACTTTTTGCAGATGGCATGATTCTTTGTATAGAAAACCCTAAAGACTCCACCCAAAAGCTATTAGAAACAACAAATGAATACAGTAAAATTGCTGGCTTCAAAATCAACATACAAAAATCCATTTCATTCCTGTATAGTAACAACGAAATTTCAGAAAAAGATATGAAAAAAATTCCTTTTGCAATTGCAACAAAAAGAATAAAATTCCTAGGAATAAACTTAACAAAGGATGTGAAGGACCTACACACTGAAAACCATAAGACATTCTTAAAAGAAATTGAAGACACAAAGAAATGGAAAGATATTCCATGTTCACGGATTGGAAGAATCAACATGGTTAAAATGGCCATATTACCCAAAGCAATATATGGATTTAATATAATCCCCATTAAAATCCCAATGGCATTTTTTAAAGAAAAAAACAAAAAAGCCTCAGATTTGTATGAAATCACAAAAGACCCCGAATAGCAAAAACAATCCTAAGAAAAAAGAACAAGGCTGGAGGTATCACATTCCCTGATGTCAGCTCGTACTACAAAGTGACAATAATCAAAACAGCGTGGTACTGGCAGAAAAACTGGTATACAGACCAATGGAATAGAATTGAAAACTCAGAAATAAACCCACATATGTATGTGCAGATAATTTTTGACAAAGGAGCCAAAAACATACAATGGAGAAAAAAAAGCCTCGTCAATAAATGGTGCTGGGAGAATTGGAAAGCCATATGCAAAAGAATGAAACTAGGCAGCTATCTGTCACCATGTACCAAAATTAACTCAAAATGGATCAAAGACCTAAACATAACACCTGAAACAATAAAATACATAGAAGAAAACATAGGTACTAAACTTATGGACCTTGGGTTTGAAGAGGATTTTAAGAATTTGACCTCAAATGCAAGAGAAGTAAAAGCTAAAATACATGAATGGGACTATATCAAACTAAAAAGCATCTGCATAGCAAATAAACCATCAACAAAATAAAGAGGCAACCAACTGAATGGGAGAAGATTTTTGCAAAAAATGTCTTTGATAAGGGGCTAATATCCAAAAAATATGAAGAACTCATACAACTCAACAACAACAAAAAACAAACAATTCAATTGAAAAATGGGCAGAGAACCTGAACAGACACTTCTCCCAACAAGACATACAAATGGTCAACAGATACATGAAAAAAAGCTCAACTTCACTAACTATCAGGGAAACGCAAATCAAAACCACAATGAGATATCACCTCACACCTGTTAGAATGGCTATCACTAACAAGACAAATAATAACAAGTGTTGGAGAGGCTGTGGAGAAAAAGGAACCCATATATACCGTTGGGAAGAATGTAAATTGGCACAGCCGTTATGAAAAATAGCACAGAGGTTCCTTTAAAAATTAAGAATAGAATTACCGTATGACCTAGCAATCCCTTTTCTTGGTATCTACCCCCAAAAATCTGAAAACATTTATCCGTAAAGATATATGTGCTCCAATGTTCATTGCAGCATTATTGACGGTGGCCAAGACATGGAAACAACCAAAGCGTCCTTCAATAGCTGATTGGATAAAGAAGATGTGGTATATATGCACAGTGGAGTACTACTCTGCCATAAGATGAAATACTGCCATTTGTGACAACATGGATGGATCTTGAGATTATTATGCTAAGCAAAATAAGACATAAAAGGTGGAGAACCATATGACTTCACTCATATGTGGGATATAAAACTGAAACATATGACTTCACTCATATGTGGGATATAAAACTAAAAGCAACAAAGGAATAAAACACTTAAATAATAAAGTGTACACTTAAAACCTATGTAATTTTACTAACCATTGCTACCTCAATAAATTTAACAAAGAAAAAAGAAAAAAAAGGCAGAAATAAGGTCTCCAATATCCTCTGGATGGATAATGGGGGAAAGGGCTTAGTGGTACCAATCAAAATGATTTTCCTTAGCATAAAAACTTCCAACCACTATTGATACAGAGTATGTTTTCTTCCTCCCCAAGACTAAGAGGAAGGTGGTGAATTACTACTTCAACCTGCACTAGGATAAAAGGCTTTTGGTGTTCCCTTTCCACATTCTCCCCTCCACTCTAGATTTAATTAGGTTATAATAAAATCATCTACCGTATTTTGCCATGTATAATGCGCTCCCATGTATAACGTGCACCCACGTTTTGGCCCAAACTTACAGGGAAGAAATCTTTCGTTTTAATTTTTTAATTCAAATTTTTTATTTGTTTACAGTTAGGTACTTTTTTGTATTATAAAGGAATTTTAGCATTTATAATATTTTTTCACATTTTATGGTACAAGAAATTTTATGTCACAAATAATTACAAAACACAAGAACAGATACAAGGCACAGGAAATTTTACATACCTGTAACAAATTTTTGATATTTACGCATCATAGAAGGCCAAGAACTCTTTGTTGTTGCAAGTTCCTCATAAGTTCAACAAAACCAATTATCATATTCCAGGGTATTATTTTGCATATGGATATCGTTATTGATTTTGAGTTACACTTTTAACTCATAAGCATAAATAAAAGAGTGAAAAACATTTATATAGATAGGGAATTAGTACTGCCCATCTATAATGTGCATCCTAATTTTCCCTTACAAATTTGGGCAAAAAAGTGGGCATTATACATGGTAATTGCTAAAATAGTCACTGCTTTCATCCTGCAGTGGTCAGAGGAGAATCCAGCCATATACAGGTACAGTAACCAAAAGAATGCAATGGAGCTTGCAAACTAGCCTTATCACTCTGACCTGCCCCTCTGCTCCACTTCAGTTTTTTCCTGCCTCTTCCCTCCAGTTTGGGGGTTAGATACAAGAGTTGTAAATACTTAAGTATCCATAACACCGGAGGACTACCAATCCCACATAAACATTAAATGCGGCTATATTAGATCCTGTATGAATCAGCCCTGTATCCTCAGTGCCTGGTGGAAGTGTTTGAAGTTAAGGTTTACTGCTACACCACATTCAGAGAGCACTATTAATTCTAATGTGCTATCCATAAACAGGGAAAATTAATAAGTGAGAGAAGTGAAAGTTAAAGGGGGTAAGGAGTGAGTAGAAAAAAAATGTGTCAAAACTGAAAAAAACTGTCCTGGAAAAGTTTTCCTTCATTAACTATTAGGTTGGTGCAGAAGTAATTGCGGTTTTTGCAATTCTTTTTAAGACCTTTTAAACTGCAATTACTTTTGCACCAAACTGATATTTTAATTGTCATTAGATAAAGCAGATTTGTTCCATCTGCTCCACATACAGCTAAAATCCTAATGTTCCTCCTCATGATCTGATACCAAACACCTAGTGCCTTCAATTTCTTTTGTCCATTTAGCGTTTTCTCTAGAAAGTTACAATGTGGGGAAATGTGCTTACTCATCTGGATGACTGGCAACCCTCTCAAGTACAGAAATTCAACCTGCTCTCTTATTTGAAAAAGTGTGGTGACTTGGATGCCAGCAATATCTTCCTCACGACAGGGAGCGGGAGATAATAGGGTGGAAACAAAATTAAAATCTATTTTACATTTCATCAGAAGAAAAGGATTTTCTTTACTATGTCTTCAAAGGTGGGAAAAACAAAGTGTTTGTGGCCTTAAAACAGTATTATTTGAGCTTCTGTGAGAAATGGTATCTGATGCATAATCTCTCACTGGCTAATTAACAGAACTGAGAGAGTGTTGATGTATGAATTTAAATATTAAAAAGGTCTTTTAAATTTTACATCAATGCTGCTATTGAGTTTACCAAATTTCACACTTCAGTTGACAATTGTTCCATGAATTATAGACTTCTGACCCTTGCAAACTTCCATTCTAATTGACTTGTAGGGAAACTGGGTAGAAGTTACACAGTTCTGGGATATAGATAAAGTAGAGTCGTTAAGCTGCCAAATCGATTACCAGGGAATCATATATAATTTCTCCCCTTTTCAATTTCTAAAGTCACTTTCCTTATTCAACTTGGGGTTAGCTGTATTTAAGAAAATGGAAACATTCATTTCTATTTTAAAAACACAATATTAGACAAGATGGTTGGACTTATTCATTGATTAAAATACCTCTAGCTTTTGACAACATAATATATGGAAGCTCATATCTTAACTTTGCTCATTGTTAAACTTTATATAGGAATATATTAGTCAACTTTAAAAATTTTGCTAATAAAAAATCTAAATAGAATGAACTCCAGGTAATTTACACACACACACACACACACACACACACACACACACACACACTCTTAGTATAATGCGCTCAAGGTCCATCATGTTGTTGGAAATGGTAGTATTTCCTTTTCTCACGGCTGAATGTATATTTCACTGTATGTATACACCACATCGTCTTTATCCATTCATCCATATTTGAACATCTAGGTTGATTCCATATCTTGGCTATTGTGAATAATGCTGCAATGAACATAGCAGTGCAGGTATCTCTTTGAGATCCTGATTTCATTTCCTTTGGGTATATACCCAAAAGTGGGACTGCTGGATCGTGTGGTAGTTCTGTCGATCAAAGGGTACCCAGCTTCCGATTATAAGATGAATAAGTGCTGAGGATCTAATTAATGTACACATGATGACTATAGTTAACAATACTGTGATATATACTTGAAAGCTGCTAAGAGAGATGTTAAGTGTTCTGACCACAAAAAAGAAATGGTAATTATGTTAGGTGATGGGGATATTAACTAATCCTATTGTGGTAATCATTTCACAATATATAAATGTATCAAACCATTGCACTGTAGTCTTAAACTCACACAACATTATATGTCAATTATGTCAATAAAGCTGGGGGCAAATAAAACAACAAATTTAAAAAAAGTAACGAAAAACAGTAAAATAAGACCTGTATTTCTGTTATTTTAAAGAAAATTTCTAGCCCAAGAATCAGGGAATAAACAAGAAAAACATATTAGCATAGCTAATAGATAGCTAACAATCCCTGGTCTACATAGTCAATTATTTCAACTTAATAAAATCTGATTCAGTATTGTCTTACTATTTAAAGGATATTTTTCCATCCTTACTATACTTATTATACTTTTCTATACTTTTTTCCACGCTAGTTCCATCTCAACGAGCTTGAACACAGAAGAGAATCTGGCTTCTGAATAACCAAAAGTGCTACCAAGTTAACTCATTTAATTCATTCAATACAGAATGACCACCTGAGTCAATGGGGAGTGGGGGATACAATATCATAGTGAGCATTTCCACATTCAAGGAGTAAGAACAATTCAGAGAGGAGATTAATCACTTCTGGATGGCTGGGAGTCAGGGAAAGAAGCAGGATTATTAAAGACTTCATGTTAGGGCTGACACTGATGATTTTGACAGGAGGAAACAGGATGTTAGGAAGAAAGGAGAAAGGCATCTTAGGCAGAGGAAAGAGGAACAAATACTGAGATGATGAAGAATGGGGCACAGTTAAGGAAAGCAAAGGAATACAGGGTGGAGGAAAAGTGGGCAACATGTAAGAGCGAAAGGGAAAAATTTTAAAGGTAGATAGATGTAGACCAGACTTTGGAGGCATTCAATATCAGACCTTTTTCTACATTAGACATAGTTCTTAAAAGCAGAATTGAAACTAGGAATGTCCTAGGAGGCTGACGGGGGAGTAGTGGTGGTGGAAGGAGCATTAACAACAGCAGTAAGTGACAATAAATATCAAGTGCAAAGGGAGAAAGTGACCAAAAGAGACAACTCACAATGCTATTTCAGAGCGCTGTTTAGCACCAGTACTGTTAAGAGCCACACTGAACCCTGGGGTGAAAAGAAAAATCAGTAATACTGACTCTATTTAAAATTTTGATATTTTGTTCACCAAGGTTGTTTTTTTTAAAATTTTAAAGCAATAGTTCATTAAAATATTATTTATCTTGACTACTAAGTTTTTCGGCATCCTCTTAAAATTTACTCCTGAGGCAAGTGCCTCACTTCTTTGCATAAAAACATATACATGTCAGAGTTCCTAAGGACTATTATTGTACAATAATCAACTTCCTGACTGCTGACTTTCAGCCATCAAAAAAAAGGATTAATTTCTATTACAAATGTTTAGAAGGACAGGGAAGTCCATAATTTATTTTAAAAAGATTCCCCCTATAATGTTATTAAAATATTAATAAAATATTAATATGACTTTTAACCTGTGTGGCGGGAAGGAGCTTATGTAGAACATCCATTTATGTGAAACAAAGTGACAATATCAGATAATAAAGCTTTCTGATGTCGGGTAGAATTTAAGCTTTAGTCAGTGTACAAGCCAAGTACCAGGTACTCAATGAGCTCTTCAACCGAAATGGTCTGTATGTAAAGCTTTCAGCGTTCTTTGAATATTATCTCTTTCTCAAGGTAATCCAGGGGAAAGTTCACTCCAAAAGCCCTTCCACATTTCTCCGACCTTCTCAGGGTTACTTTTTACCTCTCTTTGGTGGTCGCACATGATATGTTAAGTCATTAATGACCAGCTTAAAGTCATCAAGGAGGAGGAGGTCTATTCCTGTTGAGGCAGCGACTCGAACACCATCTGTGAAAAAAATATAATGTGAAAAATTAAATTTGTCGTATGTCCATAATTATTCAAGACTGGTCAAGAAGAAGCAATCCCCAAAAAAGATTTTAAAAATTGCATCTTTTCTTTTACATTTCAGTTAACTTTTTGCCTTATCTCCAAGTGTATGCTAAACAAAGCTTACATTGTCTGAGGTTTTTTGTTTTTGTGGTCTCAAGTCAGTGAAGATTTAACAACATGCTTTTCTGGTAGAACTTTATGAACAGTGAAATAACTGCATAGACTTATAGGCATCAGTTGGAAATCTAGGGTAACTAGGAGAGCTGCATGGATGTCTTAGATTTGTCTATGATGGAAGTTGGTTGAGTAAAAAAAAAAAAGGCTTTCTAATATATAGTACTTTTCAGTATGGTCACTGATTAGATGCCAATAATTCAGGGATGAATGCTAGGGTTAGCAAAGAACACCAAGCTGGTCTACTAATTATATTACTAGATGAGGTGAGAATTAAATATATTTAAAATATTTACACTTTAGAAACATGGCAAATTGTTAACAAATGGTGAATTCAAGTGAAAGATAAATGGGTATTTACTGTACTAATTTTTTAAGTTTTCTGTAGATTTAAAATGTTTCAAAGTAAAAATGGGAAAAATGTAAGGCACTTAAAAAATACGTAAGTGAAATTAAAAAAAAATTTAGAAACAGGAAGAAAGGGAGGAATGAATGGATGAAGAGGTAGGGAAAAAATTAAGACATTTTGGCAAATAGAAAGTGTAATTTTTTTAAATGCCAACTCATTAGTAGTCAAAAACTAAAGATTAAAACCAACCAAAAAAGTGCTATATGATCCAAAGCAAATATTTAAAAACAAGTCACGTATAAAAAATACATATATAAGTGAAATGGATGTTATGTCAAATGGGAATTTTTAGTGCCTTATTTTATATTTGTTTCAAATCATATGTTTTCATTTTGGTCAACTTTTATCTGAAAGACATCAGAAAAATCTAAAAAGAAGTCCTAATATTTCGTATCTCCAGAGATGAGGGCTCATCCACTAGAAATATTTATTCTATGCCTAAGGTAATGATAAAAGGTCGCAATATATAAAATGCTCATGTGTGAGGTGCTTTTGCATGAGACTCCCTGTGTATAAACATTTGCTAAAACTGAATAATTATATTCTGAGAACCATGGGAGAAAAATCACTTTCTCTCCTGACATTTGCTGAGCAAAAAATGTTTTCTAAAATTAAGAGTATGACATACTTTGCAGCAACCTGTGTGTGTGTGTGTGTGTAGTAGTGGTGGTGGTGGTGGTGGTGGTGGTGATGGTGGTAAGCAGTAGTAGTTTGGGGGGAAATGGGTGGGAATTAATAATAAAGGTGACCGTACCTGGTGAATAGACTGGGGGGAAATTGGTGGGAATTAGTAATGAAGGTGACCGTACCTGGTGAATAGATTGCAACTCTGTCAATTCCCCGATCCTCTTCTTGTAGTTGTCGTAAAAACACACCAACAGAGTCTGAGATAGGTTTGAGTGTGAACTGGCAGCGTTCACGCCGGGACGGTAGCCTCACAGATATCACAGGTAACCCATTTTGATACACCACCGTCACATCTGAATGAAAAAGACCCACAATCATATGAAAATTAGATTTCCTTATAAGTAACAGCTATATTATTACCATTCTTATATGGAATCTATTTTTATTAGTGTGGTGTAAAATGTTTCCAAACGTTTAAGAACATGCTCTTTAACTTTAGTGGAAGGTTATTCTGAGAATTGGCTTATGCAAGATCATAGGGATCATACAATTCACTTTTCAGAAAAACGAAAACATGCAAAGGATTATCTTCTAAGTGGATCAAGGAGAAGGTTTCTTAGGAATTTGAGGTAAAGGACTTGGTATTGGTGAAGATAAACTCTCGTTCCATTTTGGAAGACTTTATTAAGTAGTCAGAGATTGCTGGGCGACTCCAGCAGGTGGCTCTTCGGAGCCAGAACTTTCAAGAATCCCTGGGAAATGACATCTTAAAGTACAGGATAAGCGAGACTCTTACTCCAGGACAGTCAACTCATATTTATAGTATGATATTACATCGAAGGTGCTTGATAGGTAAGCATTCAATTATACAGTAAGGACAGTATTTATTAAATACAGTAATTATGATATCATCAAAACAATTCCTTTTATGTTCTCCTGAACGTTGTCCTGAGGTTAACTAGAAGTCAAA
Source organism: Rhinolophus sinicus (assembly GCF_057876585.1). Taxonomy (NCBI): domain Eukaryota; kingdom Metazoa; phylum Chordata; class Mammalia; order Chiroptera; family Rhinolophidae; genus Rhinolophus; species Rhinolophus sinicus. The sequence continues at coordinate 50,333,006 of NC_142515.1, read as the reverse complement.
GATCAACTATTTGGGAGTTTCTAACAAAAAGTTATTAAGAGAGATATTATTATAAGCTATATAACTGAAAGGATTTCTACAATAGTATGGTACAGAATTCCATTTTCCTTGTCTTTTTTTCTCAACAGTCTTGACTTGTAGAGCCTTAGTCACTGAAACAAATGTTAGAATAACTCTCTTTCAAAGTAATTTTCAAATGAATTTGTTAAATAACTAATGTTGAACGAGATTTTTTAACATTAGCAACCAGCATTTCAAGATGGTAACTTAGCACTGAGGAAGGAAAACAGGATTTGGAGTAATCTGGGCTCAAATTCTGGCTCTGTAACTTTGGGCATATAATATAGCTTCTACGAGCCTCACTTTTTTTCACATATAAAAAGGGTTTATCCCTAACTGATGTGAGGAATAAAATTAAAAAAAACCCACACCACTTAAAACACTTCAGCATACTGCTTGACACATAGGGATGTTTCTTTACTAGCTTTTTTTTTTTTTTTTTTAAGAATCAAAAGGTACATTCTATAATATTTCTAAAGATTCTTATCTCTCAAAATTGACAAGTTGAGACGAAATGTATATAAAGTTCCAAATTTTCCATAGTTGTTGTCATTTACACCTTATTTCCTTAAAGATTCTAGTAATTTTTAAGGTTTACAATGTATACAAAAGCCTCACACTAAATTCTTTCATGACTTAAATTTTAAAAGCAACACTTATTAAGGCATATACGTAGTTTATGAATAACAAAATACACTTTTATTTTCAATGGATGTTTCATGAGTTTTGACACATTAATCAAAATTCCCTCGAGCCCCATCTCAGTTAATCCCTCGGCAACCAGTTTTGATTTTTTTCACCACAGATTATATTTAGTTTTTCTAGAGTGACGTATTACTGGAATCATATGTTATGTACTCTTTTGTATCTGGCTTCCTTTTTTCAGCATGATGATTTTGAGATTCATCCATGTTGTTGTATATTAGTAGTTCATTCATTTTTATTGCTGATAGTATTTCACTGTATGGACACACCATAATTTGTTTATCCATTTACCTATTGCTTGACATCTGGGTTGTTTCCAGTCTTTGGCTACTATGAATAAAGCTTTTATGATTATTCACTTACAAGTCTTTGTGTGGACCTGTAATTTTGTGATATGCCTTTTTCCTACCCTTTTACTTTTAACCTATCCCTATCTTTATATTTAAAGTGGGTTTCTTGTAGACAGCATACGAGTACACTTGGGTCCTGTTATTTTATCCAACCTGACAATCTGTGCCTCTCAATTAAAGTGTGTATATCATTTGGATTTAATAAATTACAAATATGGTTGTGTATAAGTCTATCATCTTGCTACTTTATTTATTGACCCAGCTGTTCTTTCTTCTATCTTTCTGCTATTCTTGCCATCCGTCTATTAGATTAACTGAATATTTTTTATGATTGTTTAATCTCTACTATTGGCTTATTAACTATACCTTCTAATGTTTTTAGGGGTTACTCTACAGCACATGTTAGCAAACTTTTTCTATAAAGAGCTACATAATAAGCATTGTAGGCTTTGTGGGCCATAAGATCTCTTCCAGTTACAGACTCTGCACTGTGGTACAAAAGCAGCCATAGGTAATAAGTAACCAAATGGAGTTTGTGTTCCAACAAACTTTATTTACAAAAATAAGCAGTGGGTTGTATTTGACCTATTGGGTTTTCTAAACCCCATTTTAATTTTACAATATACATCTTTAACTTACCACAGTTAACCTTCAAGTATTCTCATGCCACTTTAGGTATAGTATAGAGAATGCTATTATTATAAAACAATAACTTTCATTCCCCCTGCTTTGTGCTACTGTATTCATATATTTTGCTTCTACATGTTATAAACCACACAACACATTATTTTTGCTTTGACAACTGATTATATTTTAAAGAAATTTCTAAATGAGGAAAAATACCTTTTATATTTACATACATATTTAGCCTCTGGTGTTTCTAATTCCTTTTGTATAGAGTCACATATCCATTTGGTATGATATTTCTTTTGCCTGAACATCTTCCTCAAACATTTCTTTGTGCACAGATGTGCTGCAATAAATTCTCTCAGCTTTGGCAAGTCTGAAAAAGTCTTATTTCACATTCACTTTTGAAAGACAGTTTTGCTGTGTAAAAAATTCTGGGTTGACAGTTTTTTTTTTCCTTTCAACATTTAAAGAACGTGTATCTTCTGGTTTGCATAGTAGATGATAAATTTGTGTATATATTTATCTTTGTTCCTCTGTATGTAATATACCTTTTTAAATCTGGCTGCTTTCAATATTCTCTCTGTTTCTCTCTCTCCGCTCATAATAAAAACTTTATTGAAAAACTGACACCAAAAAAGCAGATCACTGTTGTGTACTTACAAAATTTAAATGTAATTACATTATCTTGGTAGATTAACTAGAATTATTGTAGTGATAAGGCTTTCTGTGATGTAACAAATTCAGGAAGTTGTGTGGATCATTAGTGTTGCTTTCTTCTGCATGAACACCCTTCTGTAAGTCTGGCCTTTTCTCCTGCTGGCAAGCACAACACTGCTGAACAACCTACACAAATAATCACCATCTGAGCATGGCTGAACCTGTAGTAATCTTGTAACAACCTGGACATTTTACATCCATAAAATAAGAATTTGGACTTTGAACTAGCTGTTTCTTTTTATGCTTTTTCTTTTCCTCTTCCAAGGACAGATGTAGTAAATCTCTAGCCAAAGGCATGTTGATTCTTTCCCAAGCCCAGCCTGTCCAGACCTCTGAAGCGACACCCCGGTGAGCAGCATGTGATTCAATATTTTCTCTTTATCACTGATTTTCAATAATTTGACTATAACGTTCCTTTCTATGGTGTTCTTTCTGATTATTTTGTTTTGGAAGTCTTAAGTTTCTTAGCATTCAGGGGCTCACAGTTTTCATCAAAATTGGAAGAATTTGGGCCATGTTAAAATATTTTTTCTGTCTTCTACCCCTATCCTTTTGGGATTCCAGTTACACTTACATTAGGTCATGTGGTTTTACAGGGAACTGAGGCTTTCTTTATATACTTCAGGTTTTTTTCCCCTTCTCAGATTAATTTTGAATACTTTTAATCGCTATGTATTTCAGTGTCACTGATCTTTTCTTCAGTACTGTTTAATATGCTGTTAATTCCATCTGCACTGTTTTTCGCTTCAGATATATTTCCATCTCTATGAATTTCTTTTGTTTATTTTTATATCTTCTATTTGTCTTCATGCTATGCTTGTTTTTCTTTTCCCTTTGAATATAAGGATCATATTTATAAGAACTAAAAATCCTTGGCTGTTAATGTCATTATCTCATCATTTCCAGGTCTATTTCAATTGACTGATTTTTCTTTTGGTTCTTTCCCTGCTTCTCCATATGCATAGTAATTTTTGATTGGAGGTTAGACATTGTACTTTTACATTGTTGAGTGTTGGATCGTGTATAGTTAAGTTACTTGCATATTAATTCTCTTCATATTTAATTCTTTCAAGTCATTAAAAAAGTCTATTAGGACAGATCTAGAGAATCCTTTATCTGAGGGCCAATTTGGTCCCACTTCTATGGTATGATTCTTCTGGGAGTCTCTACCAACTGTTCATGTATTCAGTGATGTCTCTCCTCTCTGGCTGGAGAGAAGTCAAAAGATTTCTGGCCCTGTATGAGCACTGAGGATTATTCATTTTACAGCTTCTGGTAATTGTTTTCCTTGGAAGCTGTTCTGGCCTGGTCTCATGGTTTAGAATTTAGCCAAAGCCTCCTTTGTTTCTCTTCTTTCAGAGATCACAGTCCTGTGCTGTTGTCCAATGTCTAAAAACAGGTTTTTCACATATTTTGTTTGCTGTTCTAGTTGACAGTAAGGCAGCAATCCTCACAGCAGTTAATTCTTTGTGGATACATGACTTGAATTTTTACATAAAAACTAAAAGGAAGCAGTCAAAAATCTCCATTTCTTTTTTTTATTAAAGTTTATTGGCGTGGCAGTTGTTAGTAAAGTTACATAGATTTCAGGTGTACAATTCTATAATACATCATCTATATCGCACATTATGTGCTCACCACCCAGAGTCAGTTCTCCTTCCATCACCATATATTTGACCCTGTTTACCTCTTCTAGAACTCCTCTCCCCCCTTACCCTCTGGTAACCACTAAACTATTTCTTTATTCCTTCCAAAAGGGTAGTCTATGTTTCTAAGGAAGAGGCCAAAAATAGTAATATAAACTTAATACACAGCACATACTAGTTTTCACCATCTAAAGATATTTGAAATTTTTGTCATTTTCTTTCTCATTTCTGAAAGAATCCACAGCAATCCAGTGTTTCCTTAAAGTCAGAGCCACTAACATGAATATTCCTTGCTCTTCTCTAGGCAGTAATGAGGATGAGCTCATAAAATTACGTGATTAACTTGTTTACCTGGTATTTTCCCCTCAAGTATTCCCTTTCCATATGTGAAAAAAAAACTATTCAACCCCAGATTTCAAAAAGTAGACAGTTGAAGTTAAATAAAAGATAGGAATCTATGAATCTTATACACAAAGTATGGAAAAATTCACTAAAACATTAGTGTCACAGATAAGTGCTTAGAGGTTACTGTTTTAAAATAACTGAGACAAAGTCAACAGAGAAAATGAAGGTCTTTCTTTCCCACTTTAACTTTTTCCTTTAAAGATCATGCAGCTTTTCAAAGGAATGAAATTTGAAAGCTCCGAGGAACTCTACACAGAATAGCACATTTCAGAATTGATAAACCTTTATTATAATAGTGCTTTTGAAATAAATCCACAGGTCTCCTTTCCCATACATAATAGATTGTAATGTAAATGTTAGTTTTTTTGGTTTGTAACCAAAAAAGAACAATTACCAAAGTTACTCAAATTTAACAATACATAAAATAGCTGCTGGTTGTAGTGAAGTCATAATGGGCTTTTATAAGCTAATAACAGTTGTCAGCTACTATTCTCTAGAGACAAATACTCTTTTTTTTTAAAAGTATAAACTTCATCAAGGGATTCGTGGGTTCAGTTTTTTTAACCGGCTGCCTTGATTTCCATTTCAATAAAATAAGAAATAATCTATGCTCTATAGCAGTGTGCTTCATAGAAACCTAGAAATATGTTCAATATGGCATCCAATATGAATCCTGAGAGACAGAGTATGACAACAGATTTAGGCATAAAAACAAAAATGCAAAATGTTTTCCAGACTAACAGAAGTACAATGAAAACAGACATTTGGGGTTAAAGAAGGAATACATTTAAAAAAAAAAAAGTCTTTGGAGCATCAGGTATAAAAAGAAATCTAAAATACAAATGGTTGCTATTTAGCCAATGTTAAAAAACGCTTAGAAAATTCATAGAAGGACGTTTTATTCGTGTTCAAAATAATTGGTAAAATGTCCTCTAAAATATATCATCTTATGAACTTGGCTTTTTATACCTTAAGGACTTATTTAGAAAGGGAACTGGTACAATAAGGAAACACATATGGGGTGTTTCCTGCAAAGCTACTTAGAGCTGAACTGTATATGATGGATGATTCCAGAGGCTTATGGTCTTCTGTTTCTTTTCTTCCCCCTTTCTGTAATATTCTACACCAAGAATGTGAAATATAATTTAAAACATTTTAGTGCTGGAAGGCCAAAGAAATCATATCGACTAATACCCTTCTTTTACAGCTAAGAATAAAAAGTTCAATGACGGTCCTAAGGTCATACAGTTCAACCCAATGCAAAATGGTTTTGGATCTCATTATTTGACTAAAAAATTGTTTTCTTAGGTCACATAAGACTTGAGGTTGCTAAATTCAGTGGGAATTTTAGCCCTTAATTTATTTTAGCAGCATCTAATGATGTAAACCACTCCTTCACATTATAAAAACTTTCCTTTTTCTATACTCTCCTGGTTGTTTTTACCTTTCAGTCTATACCTTCTAATATTCCTTCATGGCTCTTCTTATTGCAGTTATCCCTTAAAGGTGTCTAAGTGCTTTGTCCTAGGCCTCTGTGCTTCTTAATCCACACACTTTCTAGGCAATCTCATATGCTTGCAAAGTGTCAGCTACCATCTAAAGGCCGATGTACCAAACCTATATTCAATTGTCTGTGGCACAACTGGGTTTCCCACAGGCAAACCCAAAACTAAAAAATCCTAAAATTAAATTAATCTTCAACAACCCATTCATCTCTGACATTTCTTATCTCAGTCAATAACAACACTATTACTTAACTATTGCCCAGCCCAGAAAATTGTCTGCTATACTTGACTATTTAGTGGACAAAAAAGGGGTCACATACTAAATCTGACAAGCTCAGCCTACATGGTAGGTCTTAACAAACTTAGAGACCAAAAGTAACCACACAGGATGGTGTGAACATAAAAATGCCTAACTAAGGCGGGAAGTCACATCTTTACTCTGAAGCTTCCTTGATAATGTCAATCTTTACCTTAAGTGAGCCTGTCTATTGACTTTCTGCATCAGAGTAACACACCTTTGATATGTCAGAGTAATCTTCTTCTCCAGACCCCTCAAGGCAGGTACCAGAGCATAAGACCACAGAACTTCTCTGTTACCTTGTTGTCCACATACCGTCTCAATGTACTGTACATGTTTGCTAGTCTATACCCACCAATGTAAAAGGAGTATATGTCTCTCCCATTGTATATTTTATCCAATCCCAGAGATCTCCCCACTTTGCTTTCTCCCACCCCCTTAATCTACCATCAATGGATTTTATGTAACCCTCCTTACATCTCCTCCTTTTATTCTAATGTATAAAATAAGCTGCAAAACTGCCATTCTCTAGAGCATTTTCTCAATCTGCTGAGATTTTGCTTCCCAGCAACCGTTGTCAGCTTGGCTCAAATAAACTCATAAAAATTCTTTACAGGTTTGGGTGTTTCTTACATCGACCACTCTTAGAGCCAGAACATGACATTCCTCATATCTAATCAGAAAGCACATCCTTTCATTCTATTTTCTAAAACCTCTAATTTTTCCAGTTTGCTCTACTACCACCATCTTAGTCCAGGCCACCAATGCCCCGTTTTTATATCAGCCACATTGTATTTGGACTCACTTTCTTCCAGACTTCCTCCCATTTAAACAATTATCCACACTGAATCAGGGTAACCTTTCTTTTTTCTAAAGGAAACTACTATCCTGAGATTGGTATTTATCATTCTCATCTATAAAATAATTACACATAGCATGGTTTTTTCCTATATTTGGACTTTACATAAATGGTTGCATTGTGTACAACCTTCTACAACTGCCTTTTATACTCACTAATGCTCTGAGATTTATCCACATTGAATCATATTTCTGGATCATTCACTTAAAAGTCCTGTGTAAAATTTCATATATATATATATATATATATATATATATATATATATATATATGTAAATAACATTTATTTAGCCATTGAAAAATGAGATTTTTTTCCTTCTCTGTTATAAACAAACAGAAGACTATGATAACAGCACTTGTCAATGTTTTTAGTTTCTGTTGTAAATTTGGCCAACTTTTTTCCTTTTAGAGCTTTGTGTTTCACATTTTACTCCTTATGCCATCTGGAATTTACTTTTGTAAGGTAAGAAGTCAATTGTAACAGCACCATTTATTGAATAACCTGCTCAATCTTCTGATTTACAATGTTAATTCTATCACATGTCTAATTTCCATGTATGCAAGGTTTATCTAATCTGATTCTACAGTCTTTCCTACACCAATACTTTACTGTTTTGATTATTGTGGTTTTAGAAATACATCTTAATATGTGGTTTAGGTAAACCTTTCTCCATTTTCTATTCAAAATTTATCTTAGTTATGAGTATGGTTTTATTCTTTCATTTAATTTTTATAGTAAGTTCATCAGTTCCTGTTGGGGTTTTGATTAGCATTGCACTGAGTTCATAAATTCATGTGGGGGGGGGAAACTCACAACTTTTACAATGTTGCCTTTATATTCATTGACATGGTATAGCTCTTCATTTATCTCCTATCTTTTTTTATGTCCTTCAACAAAGTTTATTCTTCTCAATGAACATCTTAAAGATTTTTTTATTAGTTTCATGCCTAGATACCTTCAAATAATTTGTTTTTAATAACCACTTCTATATTTATAAATACAATTCCATGTGAGACTATACCTCAGTTTCCTCACCTATATTATAGGGATTCTAATATCTCACAAGGCTCCTGAGAAGATTCAATGAGAATATATGAAAATGCCTGCTTTAATAGTTTCTCTTGCTTTTCCTAAAATCTAAAGTCTTAAAACCCAAAGACTAAAATTATATAATATATTCATGAGAAAATTTCCAATCATGCCTTTAAATCTCAAGAGAACAAAAATGACTTGTTCCAAACGAGGGCAACAAGGGTTAAAAGGGTGTAAGTTTGGAAGATGTACCATTTCTGCAGAGAGTAAAGTAACAAGATCTTTAGAGTCAAAAAAACTTTTTTCTGTTTGTTATTTTGGCACAGAAATTTAACACTTTTTCAAAGATGTTGATAGCCAGTAGTGTTAATAGCCTTTCTAATTTCTGTAAGAAAATCTCACATATTCAGGATTTTGCTTTGACTATGTTACCATGCTTATTAACAGACAAAAGCTAGGAACCAATTCCTTAGAGTCAGAAACTATCAATAGTTTCAAGTTGCATTCTGCAAGGAAATGGGATAGTTTCCAATTCCTTCAAAACTTACTTCAAGCTATTGGAATAAATGACGACATCCTAGAGTGGGTAACATCATCTGAAATTTGACAAAAATTTGCTTCTACTTCAAGCTAAACCAATTCAAATACTGCTAGCATATAAAGCTGAAAGTTCTTGGCGTTCCAGTCAAGATGGTGGAGTAGGTAAACAATGTGTGTGCATCCTCTCAGGATCACATCAGAATTATAACTAAACTAGAGCAACCGTCACTGAGAATTGCCTGAGTCTAGTTCAACAGAAGTCCTACAACTAAGGAAATACAGAAGAAGCCATGACAGGAGGGGCAGAGACACCAAATGGGCTCATCCCACAGCCTCATGCAGCGTTTAAAAATCAGGAGGTATATCTTAGCTGCAGAGGACCCCCTGAGGAGTGAGAAGTCACAGCCCCACACCAGGCCCTCCAGCCCAGGCTTCCAGTGCTGGTAAGAGAAGTCCTCGCAACTTCTGGCTGTGAAAACCAGTTGGAGATTGTGGCTGAGGGAGATGGGGGGAGCTGGAGTTCCAGGCAATACTCTTAAAGGGTCACACACAGACTTACTCGCTGATGGACTCACTTGCTCTGAGCTCCAGCACTGGGGCAGTAGCAGCTTGAAAGGTACCAGGGATGAAAAGGGAGGAATTGAATTGTCTGGCCTCAAAGTGAGGGCTGGAGAAACAGCTTTCTCCCAGACAGAAGTGCTCGCAGAAGCCACTGTTTCTTTGTTGAGCTCTCCCCACTCCCAACATGCGGAGGCAGGCAGCCAGCATATCTGAGTGCCTATCAACTTGGCTTACACCATTTGTCGACCTGCCCTGGTGATTCCCCAAAACCCCATCCCATCCAACTTGTGGGCCCACCCAAGCTGCTTTCAATGGCTTTTCCATACAAATGGCCTGTCTTGGCTTATGCTACAGACATTCCTAAAATCTCTCAAAGGGTTACCATACCAAACAAGCAGCATCTGGCCTTGGTGTGCCCTGTACCTCTTGCTGAGCAGCCCCAAGACTGGCACTACTGGCAGCTGGCCTCAGTTTACAGTATAGCCTCTCCCAGGGACTTCCAAGCACAGCACAGGTGGAAGAAATCTGCGGATTGCTTTCTGGTCCCTACCAAGTGGCTCCGGGCGGGGTCCAAAGACTCCAGGTGCGGTACAGGGAACTTGGTCTGCAGTGGGGCCCCTCCCAGGAGGCCCTGGGAGTGGCATACCTGGTGGCTGGCTTCAGACTGTGACAGAGTACCCTCAGGCTACCTCCCCCTACAACACACCCAATGAGCAGACTGGGCGGGCACCGAAGTCCTGCTAGAGCAAGTTCTGCTCCATAGAGTCAGACCTGTACAACAGCTCCTCCCCTGTAGTCACGGCCAGTCCTCAGAAACAATCAACCTGAGGGCCAATCCCTGCCATCAACGTGCAAACAGGAACCAAGGCTCAACTGCAACAGGAGCGCAAACAAAACCCACAAAAGGGACACACATGCAGTACCCATTTCAGGGAACGAGGGAGATTGCGCTACTGGGCCCCACAGAATACCTATCTACTACAGAAGGCCATTGTACTAAGACTGGGAGACATAGCAGCTGTATATAATATGTAGAAACAAACACAGGGAGGCAGCCAACATGGGGAGACAAAGAAACATGTCCCAAATGAAGGAACAAAACAGAGCTCCAGAAAAAGAACTAAACAAAATAAAGACAAGAAATCTATCAGATGCAGAGCTCAAAACACTGATTATTAGAATGCTCAATGATCTCAGTGACAATTTCAACAAAGAGATAGGGAACATGAAATTGGAGATAGAAAACATAAAAAAAACCTGAAATGAAGAATACAATAACTGAAATGAAGAACACATTAGAGAGAATCAACAGTAGATTAGATGAAGCGGAGGACTGATTTGAAAGACAAGGTACCAAGAAACACCCAATTAGAACATCAAAAAGAAAAAAATGAGGGTCATTTAAGGGGCCTTTGGGACAATAAGTGCACCAACATTCACACCATAGGGGTACCAGAAGGAGAAGAGAGAGCAAGGAATGAAAAACTTATTTGAAGAAATAATGATGGAAAACTCCCCTAACCTGGTGAAAGAAATGGATATTCAAGCCCAGGAAGAACAGAGAGTCCCAAAAAAGATCAACCCAAAGAGGCCCACACCAAGACACATCATAATTAAAATGCTGAAGGTTAAAGACAAAGAAAAAATCTTAAAAGCAGCAAGAGAAAGGCAGCTAGTTATCTACAAGGGAGCTCCCATAAGACTGTCAGCTGATTTCTCAACAGAAACTTTGATGGCCAGAAGGGATTGGCAGAAAATATTGAAAGTGATGTAAAGCAAGGACCTACAACCACGATTACTCTATATAGTAATACTATCATTTAAAATTGAAAGCGAGATAAATAGCTCCCTAGACAATAAAAAGCTAAAGGAGTTCATCAGCACCACATCAGTATTACAAGAAATGTTAAGGGGGAGTTCTTTAAGAAGAAAAAGAGATCGAAAATACAAATAATAAAATGGCAATAACTACAATATTGTAAATGGATTTGGAAAGACATATAAACAAGACATAGGGTGGCTGAATGGATAAGAAAAAAAGACTTTTACATATACTGCCTACAAAAGACTCACTTCAGATTGAAAGACACATACAGACTGAAAGTCAAGGATGGAAAAAGATATTTCATGAAAATGGAAATGAAAAAAAAAAAAAAGCTGGGGTAGCAATACTTATCAACAGACAAAATAGACTTTAAAAGAAAGGCTAAAACAAGAGAGAAAGAAAGACTCAGTAATCCCACTTCTGGGTATTTATCGAAAGAAACCCAAATACTACTTCGAAGGAACATATGCATCTATATGTTTATTGCAGCACTGTTTACAATGGCCAAGCTATGGAGGCAACTTGGGTGTCCCTGTATGGATGAATGGATAAAGAAGAGGTCACACACACACACACACACACACACACACACACACACAGAGCAATATTACACAGACTTAGAAAACAATGTAATCTTGCCATCTGCAACAACATGGATGGACCTAGAGGGTATTGTGCTGAGTGGAATAAGTCAGACAGAGAAAAACAAATGCCATATGATTTCACTTATACGTGGAATCTAAAGAACAAAATAAATGAACAAACAAAGACAAAAATAGACTCCCAGATACAGAGAACATTTTGATGGTTGCCAGTTGGGATGGGGGTTGAGGGGGTGGGTGAAAAAGGTGAAGGAATTAAAAAACACAAATTGATAGTTACAAAATAGTCACGGGGATGTAAAGTATAGCATAATGAATATAGTCAACACTATTGTAATAACTATATATGGTGTCAGACGGGTACTAGATTTATTGGGGTGATCATTTTGTAAGTTATATAAATGTCTAATCACTATGTTGTACACCTGAAACCAATATAATATTGTATGTCAACTGTAACTTAAAAATAAAATCAAAATTATTTTTAAAAAGCTTAAGGGTCTTTCCAATTTCATGTGGCTGCTTTTCTTGGCAATGTGAAAGTCAATTTTATAGAATCCTTTAAAAAACGGATTTTTTGACAGAACAAGTTCAACTGCATTTTAGTAATTTCAACTGAAATTTCTACTTACAAAAAAAAAAACACAAACTGTAGAATATATTTCAAAAATGGAAAAGTATAAGGTGTTTCAACTTTCCCAAGTTCATATTTACATGGTGAAAATACTGCCACCTTAAAACTCTGAGGATTTACGTTGCATCATCTTTGGTGATTAAGTAGTTTCATTACTTTCATTTTTCTGTTTCATTTTTTTAAAAGTTGGGATGAAAGACAGTGGTGGGGTATGTCTGTGCCTCAATATGACGATGACAATAAATACAGAATTTACAACTGTGCACAAAAATGGCCATTAATAATACAACATGACTCAAAAAAAAATCATCTTCTCTTTCCTCCCAACTATCTTTAAAGTAACAGGAAAAACTCTAGCATATGGAAAGAACCCCTACGAATCAATAATAAGAAGACAGTCAATGTGGACATTTTACCAAAGAAAATATTTGAATGGTTAATACGTAAATTAAAAGATGCTCAACATCACTATCGTCCGTGAAATGCAAATTAAAACTACAATGAGAATAATACACTGGACTGCCTGTAATCAAGAAGATTGGCCCTACCAAGGGTTAGGGAGGATATTGGGAGATTGGAACAGTTGTGCATTGCTGGTGGGAATGCAAAGCGTACAGCCACTTCGGAAAACAGTTTTGCAATTTATTAAAAAGCATATACTTATCATATGACCCAGACATTCCACTCCTAAGTATCTATCCCAAGAGAAATGAAAACATATGTCCATGCAAAGACTTACAGGCAAATGTCGGCAGCAACATTATTCTTAATAGTTCAAAATGGAGAACAATCTAAATGTTTTTGATTTGATGAGTGAATGAGTAAAATGTGGTGTTTCCATAGTTGGTTGCTGAGTATATTATTGCTTATATACTCAGCAATAAAAATAAAGAACTACAATATACGCTATAATATGGATGCACCTCGAAAGCATTATGATACGTAAAAGAAGCCAGATGAGAGAGACTACATATTGTGAGTCATTTATATGACATTTTTAGGAAACATTTAACTATAGTGACACGTTTAACTAAGGGTAGGAGCAGGGTTTGACTGCAAAACAGGAACAAAGGAACTTTCAGGGGGGAAGCAGTATTCTAAAGCTGGATTGTTATGATGGTTACACAACAATAGGTGAATTTTATGGTATGTAAAATACATCTCAATGAAGCTTTAAAAAAAGTAGCAATCTTAAGAAAAAAGAACTATAATGGAGGTATCACACTTCCTGACTTTGGCCTGTACTACAGGGCCACAATAATCAAAAGAGCATGGTATTGGCAGAAAAACAGACACATAGACCAATGGAATAGAATTGAGAACCCAGAAATAAAACCACATAAATATGGACAGATAATTTTTGACAAAGAAGCTAAAAACATACAATGGAGCAAAGACAGCCTCTTCAATAAATGGTGCTGGGAGAATTGGATAGCCACGTGCAAAAGAATGAAACTGGACTGCTATTTGTCACCATGTACCAAAGTTAATTCAAAATGGATCAAAGACTTAAGCATAAGACCTGACACAATAAACTGCATAGAAGAAAACATAGGTACTAAACTTATGGACCTTGGGTTCAAAGAGCATTTTATGAACTTGACTCCAAAGGCAATGGAAGTAAAAGCTAAAATAAACGAATGGGACTATATGAAACTTAAAAGCTTCTGCACAGCAAAAGAAACCATTGACAAAATAAAGAGGCCACCAACTGAATGGGAGAAGATTTTTGCTAACAGTGCCTCCGATAAGGGGCTAGTATCCAGAATATACAAGGAACTCGTGCAACTCAACAACAAAAAAACAAACAACCCAATTGAAAAATGGGCAGAGGACTTGAAGAGACATTTCTCCAAAGAGGACATACAAATGGCAAATAAACATATGAAAAAATGCTCAACATCACTAATCATCAGAGAAATGCAAATCAAAACCACAATGAGATATCACCTCACCCCAGTCAGAATGGCTATCATCAACAAGACAAATAGTAACAAATGTTGGAGAGGTTGTGGAGAAAAAGGAACACTCATACACTGTTGGTGGGAATGCAGACTGGTGCAGCCGTTATGGAAGGCAGTGTGGAGGTTCCTCAAAGAATTACGAATAGAATTGCCGTATGACCCAGCAATCCCTCTCCTGGGTATCTACCCAAAAAATCTGAAAACATTTAGAGATAAAGACATGTGTGCTCCAATGTTCATTGCAGCTTTGTTTACGGTGGCCAAGACATGGAAACAACCAAAATGTCCTTCGATAGATGAATGGATAAAGAAGTTGTGGTACATATACACAATGGAATACTATTCGGCAGTGAGAAAAGATGATATAGGAACATTTGTGACAACATGGATGGATCTTGAGAGAGTAATGCTGAGCGAAACAAGTCAGACAGAAAAAGCAGAGAACCATGTGATTTCACTGATATGTGGTATATAAACCAAAAACAACAAAAGAACAAGACAAACAAATGAGAAACAGAAACTCATAGACACGGACAATAGTTTAGTGGTTGCCAGAGGGTAAGGGGGGTGGGGGGGGAGGTGAGGGTAAGGGGGATCGAATATATGGTGATGGAAGAACTGACTCTGGGTGATGAACATACAATGGGATTTATAGATGATGTAATACAGAATTGTACACCTGAAATCTATGTAATTTTACTAACAATTGTCACCGCAATAAATTTAATTAAAAAAAAAAAAAAAAAAGTAGCAGGACAATAACCAAAGAAAAAAACTGGGCATACATCTAGTTCCTCAAACCATCCATAGAACTTAGGTTAAGAATTCATATATTATCTATACTTGGATTGATTAAACAGTTGATTGTTTATTATTAAACAGGAATTTTCAATAACCTTCATTACTAAAATTATTTGCCCTCAATTTTTAAGAAAAGCTTATCTTTTGTTAACTACAAAATAAACACAACTCTGCCACAGTTCTCAACACAGAGTTAACTGAGTAGCATTACATTTCTGTACAGAGAAACGAAAGCCGCTAGAAGAGGCTACTTTTCCTTGCTCTTATTCTAGCTCACCTTCGGCATTTTCCCTGTACCTAACGTGAAGATATGTTCTGGCTTACTTACACTGTTAAAAATTGTCAGGACAACCCTTGTTGGCCCCTTTTCACTCCCTAAAGTGTCCTGGATTGGATGATATATTATACAATCCACCTGTATATAGCAGAATTACTCTCAGCCTTAACTTCCATTAATAAGAAAGGGAACCCCAAAGGCTTTGAAGGCCTTAGTTATAAATCATATAACATAAAAATTTCACTGTGAGTCATTTTACATTTGAGGATCCGGGGCACAGAAGAATTAAAATGAGAACCCCCAAATGACATGTTTTAGATTAAGGGTTTTTAACACTACCACAACCACCCTTTATCGAATAAGAGTTTCTGGTGGGTATAAGTACTATTTCTGCAGGGTGAGTACGTTTTTTGTCTTGGAGGTGGTAACTATTACTATCTCCATTTCACAGAAGACGGAAGAGGTTTGGAAGAGCTAATTACCTTGCCTAACGTTAGAGGGGGTTAAGTGGCGGAAGTGGGATGCAAACCTAGGTCAGCCTGACTCTAAACACTGTCTCAACTTCTCAGCACAATGCCTCTTAGGAAAGGGTACATGGGCATGCGCACGCACCAGTGTGCACCGTATCCAAAGCAGCGCTCCAGTTGAGGTCTGTCCATAAGGCTAGGGACTCCAAGAGTTATATGTAAGATTTCCTATGTGTATATATAAATTTTCTTCTACAGAAAGAATGTAGAGCCCAACCCTCAAAAGTATTTATGACACAAGAAAAATGAAGAATCTTTGGCATGGAGGTTCAGTGTCTAAGATAACCTATATATTTTACACGAGCATCATCGTCATAACTACAAGATCTGTCAAACAACATAATTAATAAGCACTTACTGAGAGGCAGTATATAGTAGATAAATATCATAATTATATAATGCGGTATTTCAGATTTTTTAAAAATGAGGGTCAAGCCTTCATTTGATGTAGAATATGACCCAGCAGTCACAGCAAAGAGCAATGAATGATGGTAGAGATGTTTAGTACTGGTGGCTACACTCTGTTAAAGTAGCTGAATTTTCTCATATGCTATATTGACCTAACGTAAAATTAATTAAGTGTACAAAACAAGAAAGATATATCATTTGAGGATAACAAGGACACTGAGTTGTATTAAATCAAAGAATTTTGTGCTTCTATTTCTTGATAACTAATATGAGTTGGTTTTCTTAAGAAGGGCAGTAATACTGGTAGGAATTTTAGGAGCCACTCATTTTTTTTTTTAAAGTATGTGTCCTTTCAGCTTTTATAAAAATATTACCTTCAACTCCTCATGCAACATAGGGACAATCTACTAGCATTTATGTTCTGGGGTAACACGCAGCCAGATACCCCAGAACAATTATATATACCATTGTTACGTTACTGAAATATTTCCACACAGATTGGTATACAGGACAATAGTCTCTGCATTAAGGGCAGTCATAAATTAATAATGTAAGTATCAATATGAACTCATTGGTTCAAATTAATTGCCTCTGAATATAACAACCACTGGCACATAGTGTCCTGTTGGTGGAACTTAGTTGATATTAAATATATATAACTTACTGAAAATACATTTATACATACTGACACTGAATATGTAACAATTTCAGATAGTATTATAAAAGGTAGAAATTTATGAATGAAATGCCACTAGTTCAGCAAAAGCGGAGAGGATTCAGCACTACGAACAACATTTTTTTACATTGAGAGGAATTCTCTCTTGATTGAAACCACCCATAGATGTCACCCTGCAGTGGTACTGGAGGAAGGTGACAAGACACAGGAGCGGTGCTGGCAGAGATGTGGACAGCACCCATTTGGCTGTTTAATGGGCCAAGACAGTGTCAGGGGTAAGCGTGAAACCCACTTACTGCTTTGGAGGGGCTAAGGAGGGAACAAAGTAAGTGTCATGGGGAGGTGGCATTATGGTCTACTGGCTTTCGGCCATGTAGGAAATACTGGCATTGTGTACATATTGAGTATTTACTGGGGGCAATATACCTAAAGGTACCTGTCCTCAGCTGTCACAAAGTACTGAGTGCTGCTTTTTAATGTATATACTGATATTACTTTATCATTTCTTTATGTCTTTAAGAGATAAGGAAAAGAAAGCCAGTTACTATCATCCTTGTTTTGATTCTGGCCTATTTTTTCTTTCAACCTTTCCATAAAACAAATGAGTAATCACAAATGGACATTTCCTCCCAGTTTAGAGAATTTAGCAAATATGAACACGCTGACTATATATTCAGATAACTAAACAGCTTTGGGGAGAAGGTTCTGATTACACCGCACATATCTGTACTGATTAAATAAAGGGGATCTGTCAGACTTTCACAGTTTATCTGGGATTTCTTCAGTTTCAGGTGTCCTTATAAATTTGCAGGATGCTCTTTCAGTGGTTGCTCTACCTATGAATTAACGTTTGTAAGGTTGAAATTAGAGTTCTATCACACTAAACTTCACACAGAGGAAATACATTTAACAGTCAACCCTAAGCAGACAATCAAAACTGTAAATTTGCAATATTGAGTAAGAGAAATGAGAAGAATAGTGACATATCTCCTCCATGACTAGAAAAACAAATAAAACTGAGATCCCGTTGCCAATTTGCAGCATTATGGACATTTACAAAGAACCGCATATAGTGCTCACGCATCTGTTCGTTCTTTTCCACATCAGAGAAGAGTGTTATAGCCCTGAGCCTAAGGGAAGAAAAAGAAAAGCAAGGGCAGGAGGCTTCGTCTCTGATACCATGAAAGGGCTGGAGTGATTGAACATCAGCCATAATATGAAGACCGAGTGATTAGGAAATACCAAAGATGGGGCTTCTGTGATCTTCACAATAACTATGTCCCTGGTTTTAAAACAAATGAAAAAATAAGATAGTAATATTCCATGATCGATGAAAACTTGATGGGTCTATTAGTTCTTCTTACTGATTTCTGCTCTGAATTCTCCAGATCCTCATTCAAATGTCACTTCTCTTCTTTAGCACCGCCCTACTCTCTCTGACTCCAAGGCACTTTTAAGTGAGAGTATGATTTATATGTCAATTAGAGAATGGGAAACACTGAGTTAAGGGGAAAAAAAATTAGACACAAAAAATGGATTTGCCAAAACTCACCATCAGAGGGCACAACAGTACTGCAATAAACGACTCCCAAATTCTGCCAAGAAGAAAGCCTCTGGTGCACCTAGAAAATACAAAAAGGACACATCTACAGTCAGGACAGAACAACAAATGTTAGATGTGTATGTGTGTGTATATAACAAATAATAGGTTTTTGTTTATTTAATATGTAGTATTTATAGAAAAGTTAAAAAATGCAGATAAAAGAAAAGTCTCTGAAACTCCTATCATCGTAAGATAATAGTAATGAACACTGTGGTTTGTTTTCAAGATTTTATACAAACACATGTACATATATGCACATCACACAAATTTTTTCATCTACTTTTTAAAACACTTAATATTGGCTTTAAGTGCTTGCTATCAAGTATAAACTAAACTTTCTTGCTTCTTCCTCAAGCTGGCTTTTAGACCTGCATTTCCATCATGTTTTTTACGAGGAATAACCAGTTAGTAAGTAGTTGTATCATGAATTCACTGTTACTGGGTAAACTTCTAGTCTTTGTGTTCACTCTCCTTTAAAAAAGAAAAAACTTGAAAAAAAAAAAAAAAAAGAAATAAAAGAAAAAACTTGGTCAGGTGACCTCATTCCTTAATCACTACCATCTTCTGAATGTTAGAAGGAAATCACTCACACTCATACGTGCCTTTACAACTTCCTCAAAGAGTGGAGTCATTGTGCAGTTAGTTTAATTTTGAGAACCTACATTTCAGACCTAAGTTTCAGAAAGAATAATGAATATGTTTCTGACTTGCCAAGTGCTTAATTTATCCCTTGGTGCCTTTTACTTTCCCAGCCCCAAAAAGTACCAAAGGAGGAAAAAAAGAAAGCATTCAGTTACTAAAAACCAATGTTATCAGCCTCAGAGCCAAATATTATATTCCACTCCATCAGCTCAGAGAAAAATCCCTCAGGACTCTACATGCATACCTTAACACAACTATGGCCTAGAACAGACTTTACACCCTTCATGTGAATGTCGTTAACTCCCACCTCCTTCCCACTGAAGAGAGCATACAGAAATGTGAGCCTGGCATTTATTAAAAAATGTAAATAGTCATTTACAATCACTTGAGACTGACTTCATAGCTGATCACGACATGTTAATGTGTTTTAACATTGGCATCGAGAATCTTTAAGTTGCTATATACAATCATTTTACCGTGGACTGTGACTTTCAGACTTTTTTTTTTCAAGTTTCGAAACATTTAGTTACACTCTGTCTTACCCAGAGGTCCAGGGATGCTCTGGTTAAAGATGGATATGCTGGCAAACCCTACGATCCCAACCCTCTGCTTGGCTCTATGAATTAGCCTGAAAAACTAATGCTGGAAGACAAAGGAAGATGAATCCTACCCCTTATTCTATAGATGAGAAAACTGAGAACCCCAGAAAGAAAATAACTTATTAAGAGTCATATGTCAAAATCAGGATTAGAATCCAGGTCTCAATAGTGCTAACTGTCTTCTAAACTAAACACTCAGGGCCTCGGTATTGTCCTCTGAGCGTCCCAGTTTGCTCAACTACAGCATTAGGGGCTAGGACCCTTAGGTATTTTCTAGCAATATGATTGATTTAAAATGTTTAAGTTATTTTATTTCTTTTGAATAGATAAAATAAGTACATGGTACAAAATTCAAAAGTACAAAAACTAAGTAAAAAAATTAAGTCTTTTATACTTAATATTGGTCTTCCTCCCATCCCTGTGGACCAGCTACCCATTCCTGTCAAAGACAATGTTACACATACATAAGTTTGTGCATCTATGTATATATTTGTGGAGGTTTTTAAAAACGCAGATGGTAGCATGCAACTGTCCCATTACTCATCTGGTTTTTTTTTAAACTTATCTCATTTGCTTTTAGTGACTGAATGGAATTACATTGGTTCAACAAATGCTATGGTACATCTTTAAAACAGACTACTGACAGTCTTTTATTATTAAAATACATGCTACTAGAGTGAATATCCTTATATGTGGGCATAGATATTTGAGGATAAAATACTTCAAGAGAAAGTGCCAGGTTAAAGTTACGTGTATTTTAAATTTCAAAGCTATTGCCAAATTGTTTTTCATGGAGGTTATATGAATTCACATACCCACTGATTACACTCTTACTCTCTAAATGAGTATCTGATTCCCAACACCTTCCTAAACAATGTATCATCAAACTTTATTTTGCAATGTCACCGGTGAACAGTATTTCACCATAGTTGTAATTTGCATTCTTTGTAGTAAGACTGAGGATTTATGCATAGTTTTATCTAAGTGTTACTTATATTTGCTTTTATGTGAAGTGGGTATTTACATCCTTTGCCATTTTTTTCAATTTGATACTTTGTCTTTAAATATTATTTTATAGAAGTTCTTTAAATATTAAAAAAATCTGCCCTTTGTCAACAAAATGTTACGAAATTTCCATTTTTTTTTACTTTGCTACTGGTGTTTTTCTGTGCACACAATTTTCATGTTTTAGTCAAATTTATCAATCTTTTCTCTGATTTAAGGGGCCTGTGTCCTGTATCATAGAGGCCTTCCCTACTTGGAGGATATTATAAAATTCTCCCATGCCGCTAGTTTAGTTTTTCAGGTTTAAATATTTGATTCATTAGAAATTAATTTTGGTCAAAGTTAAGAAGTAGAAACCCAATTAATTTCCCTCTAATGACAGCTCTCCCTAATACTGATAATTCATTTTCCCCTCTTATTTGAAATGCTACCTTTGTAATTTTCTAAATACCTATATGAATTTGGATCTTTTTCTGAACTTCTAATGATCTGTCTGCTCATGTCCTAGTAACCACGTTGTTTTAACATTCTTTGTATTTTCATATTTGGTAGGGTGGGCTCCCTTACTACTTTCCTTTAAGAATTTTTCTGGCTATTCTTGCTTATTTCCCCCCCCCCCCATATGAACTCTCTCTCTCTCTCTCTCTCTCTCTCTCTCTCTCTCTCTCTCTCATTAGGTTCAGAAGTAACACTGCACAGTGGTTCAAAGCACAGAATACGTAATCATCCCGCCTGAGTTCAGAGCCTGACTTACTACCTAACTCCAAGTGCAACCTTGGGCCATTTCATTAGCCCTTGTGCCTCCATTTCTTCATTGAAAATGGACAAACAGTAAACTAGTACCTACCACATAAAGTCGCATAGATTAAGCACTCAATAAATGTTAACTGGTTTTCTGTTTTTTTTTGAAGTTGAGATCATATTAACTCTATGCTAATTTTTTCCCACATTAACATAGGGAAACTGACATC
This sequence comes from Rhinolophus sinicus, assembly GCF_057876585.1. Lineage (NCBI taxonomy): Eukaryota > Metazoa > Chordata > Mammalia > Chiroptera > Rhinolophidae > Rhinolophus > Rhinolophus sinicus. Next base: position 50,311,164 of record NC_142515.1, on the reverse strand, counting down.
TATATGATATTGAGTCGTCTTAACCTAAGAATCTTATAACCCTTTCCATTAAGTCTGTGTCCCCTGAGAGACATTTAAAGGCTTTCTTCATACAGATCTATGTCCTTTTTCCTAATGTAATCCTTTTTGTATTAAGTCTTGTTCAATATTAAGATCATGACACCCCTGCATTCTTTTTGTTTGTATATGCAAGTTATGTCTTTGTCCTTTAATTTTGTTATTCTTCCTGAGTTTCTTTATTATTGAAATGATTCTAAATAGTTTTCTTTGTGATCTAATCTGCGACCTTTTAATAGGAAAGTTTAACCTATTTATATTTATTAATATAAAATATACTTAATCTCTTTTCAACCATCAAATTTTGTGTTATAAAATTTTTACGCTTTCTGTTTTTATTGCTGCTTTATCTTCTGGAAATAGTTTACTAAATGGTTTGTGCTTGCTTTTAGTTACACATGTATTTCTTCTGATAATATGGAAGGTTTACTTTTTTGTTTCACGAGTAGTAGTTATTTCAGAGTAAAATTCTAAGTTCCTTTAACTGCCTTTAAGGCCCAATATTATCTGATACACTATTATTTCTTTGACTTTATTTCCTGTCACTCTCCCTCTCACTCACTCAGCTTTAGCTCCTCTAGACTCTCTCCTGTTTCTTGTATGCACCAGCTATTATCTTGCAATAGCTATTAACTCTGCTTAGAATACTGTTTCTCCAGATAACTATCAGGCTCTCTCACTTCCTTCAAATCTTTGCTCAAATGTCACGTTCCTACTCTAGCTGCTCAATTTAAAATGGCAATCCCATCAATTGGTACTCCTGATATACCGGGGGTGCCAAAAAAATGTATACGCATTTAAAGAGATGTTATCTATGCTCAAGCAGTAGTTCGCCGTAATCAGAAGTGTCTGGACGCTGATGGGAACCACTTTGAGCACCTCTTGTAATTGCAGAAGTCAAACGTGACTTCGTTTCATCTTTTGTTATTGGTATTACAATATAGTATTACAATATAGTTTTTTCCTTTCTTAAAATGTGAATACTTTTTTTGGCACCCTCTGTATATATCTCTATCTCTATATAAGCGATGATGAACCTAATATAGTTTTGCTTCTTTTTTCTTCTCTACCATCCAGTTTATTATTTATCTTAGTGTTTATCTATCTATCTATCTATCTATCTATCTATCTATCTATCTATCTATCATCTACCTACCTACCTACCTACCTACCTACCTACCTACCTACCTACCTATCTACCTACCTACCTACCAACCTATCTATCAATAATCTCCTACCTACATACTTCCCTACCCCCATACCTCTTTTACTGGATTTATTGATTAAATGACATCTTTTGACAGCTTGTTTTAAAACATGAGGTTTATACCATGTTATATCATTTCTGTCCCTCACTCTTCCAATTTTTGTTAGTTATGTCATTAGTACATTGTCAAGGTTTTAAACATTCATATTCTGCTGTATAAAACCTAATCTTCACACTTGTTTTAGCCTTAATTTTGTATATCAATGGACTCTATGCTTACTACCAATATTTTAACTGTAGTTTCTCCTTTCATTTCTTGGTCGGGTGAACTTCATCTTGTAGAAGCAGGGCTCATGAGAGCTAAATTTCCTGAACCTTGACATGTTAAAAAATGTTTGTATTTGCCTTTATATTGAATGATTATTTGGACTGGTACAAAACTCTTAAGTTAATCTTTCCTTGAGGATTTCGTAGGTAAAGTGCTAGTGTTGAAGGCTGCGGAGAAGTCCGCGCCGGCCATTCCTTTTGGAGACCTGAGCTCTCTGGGCTTCACTGGGATCTGTAACCACAAGTGTCACCTCTCAGGGTGTTCTCACACACCTATTGGACCTTCATGCATCTGGAAGGCTTTCTTCACAGATTGTGCTTTGGGATTTCAGCGATCTCTCTGAAGATGTGTGCTGAAGATGGAGCTTGTATTTCTGTTTCTTCATCTCCTTCCTATATTAAGGTGATTTCAAGAGAAGGGCCCTTTACTGGATCATTACTTATTTAAGTAGTAACTTTTTAATATGGACATTTTAAAAACATACACAGAAGAGAGCACAGTGTGATGAATTTTTTCCGGGTACCCATCATCTGCTTCTGTATTTACCAACATTTTGTCAAACTTGGTTTTTCTACATCCATCCAGTTTTTCCCCACAGAGTATCTTTAAGGAAATTCTAGTCATCATATTGCTTTACTTGAAAATATTTCAGTATACATCTACTAGGCCATTTTAAAACAGGAAGCTCTTGGTCCTCCATGATTTTACAAATTATCCTCAATAATAATAAAATGTTTTTGTGGGATATAGAATTACACAAATATATGGTTGCTTATGAACATTATTTGTTAGGATGCTATGGAACATGGGTTGGCAGCCTAGTCACCAGTTTTTGTAAATAAAGTTTTACTGGAACACAGCCAAGTCCATTCATTTACGTACTATCTATATATAGTTCATTCATCTACTTTCACGCTACAACAGTAAGACTGAGTAGCTGTGCAGTTGCAAGAGAGTTAAAGTAGTTGCAACAGAGACTGTATGGCCCACAAAGGGTAAAGTATCTATTATCTGGCCCTTTAAGAAAATGTCTGCTGACCTTTGCTGTAGAACCTTGCCTCTGTAGTTTTGAGACAATTAACTTTCCCAAAGTCCTATCCAGCCACTTCTATAATGACACTGGCAATTATAAAATGCTACTTCCTAAGTGTTCACAAACACATGTATAGGTCATTTTCTTTCTTTACACCTTCTAATAACCTATAGTTGGCCTATAGAAACAAAAATGATTTTGCTCTTGCCTTTTTTTCCTTTGAAATATAGCAACAACAAACAAATAAAGGAAAACAACAAACAACAACAACAAACAACGAGGAGAGGAATATAAGTGCTCAAGGCCAAAGATGAATTGCTATTCTAAACTATTCCATGACTCTCCTAGATTGGATATACTTCATTGTAATAAATCACGGGAAAATAGAAAGCTTTTAATAAACACTTGACTGATGCTGAAAGTTTTAAAAATATGTCAAGAAGTTAAAAAAAGAAAAACATTTAGGTAAATGGCATGTATTATACATATTTAAATCTCACAGGCAGAGAACAAAATTAAGGTTAAGAAAGAAAATACTAGAATGTGCACTAATCAAAATCTTTAGGCAATATCAATGTCAAATGAGCAAGGTGATTTGGTGCCAACAGTCCCTTAAAAAGGAAATACTAGTTTATACTTTTGGTTTGAGAAAGTCCACATCTTTGATAGATAATTTGAGAACTTCTAGGAAAAACAAGGGCTTGCAGTTAAATAAAAGTATACGTTTGCCCTGATATCACAGCCATTTCCCTTTAACCTTAACTCCAGGAAAAGAAACATGCTAGTATTATCCAGTTAGAGTTACATTACAAAACACTGTAATTTTATTTCCCTAAGTCATAAGATTCAAGCTAATAAAAAAAAAAAATCAAATTTTAGTATATAAAAAGACATTTCATGCCCTCAGAGCAAATTATTAAATTCAAGTCAAAACTTATTTTAAAATTCTTTACTACTATCATAAATTACACAACTTCCCCTACACTAACCTTTCATTGTTCAGAAGAGCAAACTCAGCAATATATTAATGCCAGCAACTTTGGAAAACTATCAATATCCCAAAATATTCAAGCCAGTTAGACATTAGACCAGAGCACAGAAAAATGGAAGAAAGAAAGAAAAAGATAGTTCTATATTAACCCAATTCCCTATATTTAAGAAAAGCTTGGGACCTAATTTCACAGGAAACAAATATTTATTAACTGTGTCAAACTGTATCAAATAATACTATACTAACTATATTAAACAGCTTTATATGGAACAACTATATTTATATATTTGTCCATGGCTAAAATCTTTTTAAAAATAGCCTCACTATACCACAAGTTTAGAAGTGTCAAATTATATCCCTCCGTGACATTTCCCTTAGTATAACACGAAATGCTTATGAGAATGGATCCTTTCAATACGTGTTCCAAAAGTTTCTTTTTTAAGACCAAAGAACCCATGTCTCAACAACTTGGCCAAACCTATCACCAGAATCCAGTGTTTATAAACATACAAGGATTAACAGTGTAAAGCTATTTCAGTTGATCTAAAGCAAGACACACCTATAACAGCTTCTACAGTCTGGCATCAGTTTTGTCCATATCCCTTGATATAGGAAAATTGTTGAAGCATCACATCAGAAATAATTTATCACCACTTCGACTCTACCAATATACTAAAATAAGCACTGTGATTTCAAACCCTTGAGATCTGATGTAGAGGGAAAACAACATAGTTAGAAGACTTGGGCCAGTTCCAACTTACGATCTTGAATTTCAACCCAAGTCTCAGTTTCCTCATCTGTTAAGTTAGAAACAACGGCAATGACAACAAAATTGGCTATTTCACAAGACTGATTTCATATAAAGATAAGGGAGAATATAAATGTGACAATATTTGAATGACTAACGTTCTACCAAAATGTAAGATATTTGGAAACATAAACTCAAAACAAATCTTCAATCTACTGAAGGGACGGACTCTTATTGTAAAAAATTTAATAAGTATAATGCATTTCAAAAGCCACAACTATCTCCAAACAAAGAGATATTATACAACATAAACACCTCATGATATTAAATGTAGAAAAATGAAGTTTTAAAAGAAATCTCTTTAGATAGTACCAGAAAAAACAAACAAACATTTAAACGGTTAGACCAGACACAGGGCATATTTTATTCTTCTTTCAATAATTCACCAAGGAAACAAAGTTTCTGATACAGTTTAAGCAAAGGTGGTATTCACTTTTGTGAATTAAATTATTTATTACATATATATTAGAAAATTACTTTCTCTTTAAATATATTAAAAATTGTTACAACATTTTATTAGAACTTGGGCAACATTTTCCCCACTAGAATATACTGTTATTTTATAATGGAAGTCATGATTCAATTTAGATACTTTTGATTACTTAGAGAATTTCATATCTACAAAAGGCAATTCAAGGACTTTCTGCTGCATCTTTCATTATCAGTTTTCTAGTTAGGAAATCAAATCGAACTCCCAGATTGTCAATAAAGTTATTTAAAAATTAACATTTGTTCACTGAACTCACAGTGCTTTGAAGATCAAGTAAGATAATGTATATAAAAGCATACAAGGCAAGACCTTAGCCATAAAATTCTTCACTGTTGCTGATCTAGCAAAAGACTAAACTAATTAGAGCACTTTTAACTGTAACTAGTTGTATATCATTCAACTAGTTACAAATAGTTACACAATATGAATTGATAAAATGTCATTTTTTACCCTAATAAATATTTATCCATTTGACAGTATCAAGAAATGCTTATTAAAGCAAATTCTCTTACATTAGATTTTGAAATCAATAACCTGGTTCTAAGATTGTAAAGATTAGTGTTATTTCTAGTATATCACTGCTTATGAAGTTGAGATAATTTGTTATAAATTAACTTCATTGATAAATAATGTTTCTATTTTAGATTTTGGTATTACCGCAAAATTACAACTTATGGTTTATACTGTACAAGAACCAGAGTCCAATATCTACTAAAACTTTATTGTGTAATCTACATCCCAGTATCTGAGGCAATTCTACAGCTACATTTGGATGTGTTTCTACCCTGATGGTTGCTGCATTTGTGTTAATGGATGTACTTTTACTCTCTTCGATATCATGGCAGATATGTTAATGACACCAGAGCAAGGAATTTCTCATTTCCGTAAGTGACAACCTGCCTTCCCCACAGTGAATTGGAAAGTTCTTTTCTATTTTGTTCCTTTCCTTCTTATTTATTAAGAATCTACTATTCACAAGAAAAGTGGTAACTGTGGCCCCTTTATATCACCCCACCTGTTTTTTACAACTATTATTTTATCTAACATTTTATTATGAATCTTCTCTAACATACAGCAAAATTGAAAGAATTTTAGAGAACACACTGGTATACCCTTTTCCTAGAATCTATATTATCATATTATGTATCCATCCCTCTATTTTACAGAAATTCTTAACTCTAGTTGTTTACCTTTTTTTAAAAAATTAAAGTTTATTGGGGTGACAATTGTTAGTAAAGTTACACAGATTTCAGGTGCACAATTCTGTAACACATCATCTATATCGTACATTGTGTGCTCACCACCCAGTTAGTTCTCCTTCCATCACCATATATTTGGTCCCTTTTACCCTCATCTACCACCCTCCTCCCCCCCTTACCCTCTGGTAAACACTAAACTATTGTCTGTGTCTCTCAGTTTTTGTTTCGTTTGTCTTGTTCCTTTCTTGCTTTCAGTTTTATATCCCACATATCACTGAAATCATATGGTTCTTGACTTTCTCTGTCTGACTTATTTTGTTTAGCATAATAATCTCAAGATCCATCCATGTTGTCGAAGATGCCACTATTTCACCTTTTCTTATGGCAGACTAGCATTCCATTGTGTGTGTGTGTGTGTATATATATATATATATATATATATATATATGTATATGTATATGTATATGTATATATGTATATATGTATATATATATGTATATATCACATCTGCTTTATTCTTGTTTATCACTTTTAAATATAATATACTCTTCAATTCCATTTCCTTTATAACCTTCCTATGCTGCTCCTAGATTTCGCCCATACCTGTTTTTATTTGTATCACTGTATTCTAATTTAGATGTCTGCCAACCCTGCAGAATAATGATTACCCCGAAGACTGCCTTCATTTCTTTATATACTGGTACCCTCCTCTCCATCCACTAGGAGAAAGTAGAAGCTTAATAAATATTTAATTAATTGACTTGTCTTCTTCCTTATATCTCAATATCTTTGACAACTTTTATAACTTGCTTTTGTGGACCAGCTTCTCTCCGCTGAGAATTGATATTGTACTGCTAAACTATTCTGACAAATAATGAAATAATTATGATTTCTATAATTATCTGGGCAGATATTCAGGGTGCAGATTTCTTATATATATTAAATGAATAGTTTATTTTTAGCTGCTGTAGGTGTAAATGTATTCCATGTTATACTGAGATGGCTATTAAACATACTGCTAATTATTATTTTTAAATATCAAAAATCCAAATGTAAAATCCTCACTTTAAAGGACTCATTGTCCCATAAAACATAGCATTGTATCTTTCAATAATCATTTTCACAATTTAAAGAAGCACATAGATGTAGATACATATAAAGGAATAAAATCAGAATGTAAACTACATGGTAGTGTGAACTCTCAATAAGTATTTGTTAAATGAATAAACATAGCTGATTTTAATTATGAGTTTTTATTAGTTTCAGGTGTACAAAACAATGCAATAGACATTTCACCCCTCACAAAATGGTAACCTCCCTCCCCCAATCTATTGCCCCTCTGACATCATATATAAACATAGCTGATTTGAAAGATGTTTTATTGAGAGTAAAAATGGAAATTCATTGGTTATTCTTTTTGATCGATAGTTCAATTTGGCTATGGTCCTTTTCATCACCTGAATTCATATTTCCTTCCATAGCACCTTTAAAGTCTGTGGAATCTCAGTGTTTGTTGATATAACAATACTGGGGAAACGGGTAGTTGCATCTATAAATTAATGTATTGAGATAAAATTCCCTTCTCTGAAGTGGCACAAAAGTCAGGAAGATAAGAACTTTTAGAAATATTTTATTTTGGTCTGATGATGGGTAAACAGGTATTAGTTATATTATTCTCTATACTTTACGTAACTGAAAATACTTTGTAGTTTTTGTCTACTTTGCGGGTGCCTGGGAGCTATAAGGTTTCTGTGCTTGTTTAGATAACTGCTACTCAAAACCTAGCCCATGGGTCTGTAGCATCAGTATCAGAGGAACATGTTAGAAATGCAGATTCTTAGGCCCAATGTCACGCTTAATGAATCATAATTTGCATTTTAACAAGGTCACTAGGAAATTCACAAGTACATTAAAGTTTGAGAAACACTGCTATAGTTTGCCCAGATGATATTCAAAGTGTCGAGCCTCTGACATCCTACCTCTCATTTATCAAGACCCCAGCATAAGCAATAGGGCTCGTGGTGTGGCAACATGACATAACAGAAAGAATATTGCAATGAGAGTTTGAAAAACAGGATTCTAGTCTCATTTCTAGTTATGTGACCTTGAACCTTAGTTCTTCTCATCTGTGAAATGAACAGATTATACAACATACATTGCAAGGTCCTTCTAACTCTACGAATTTATGAAATAAATCCCAACAGATATTTAGGAAAATGGTTCAATTGTATGTGATACCTAAAAAAATTGGGTCTACTTTTAATGCTATAGAGGCCTCGTCCATCATTTACTTTATGTTTATTTAGGTTTGAAAATCAACCTCTATCTTTCGTTTTCACACTTGGTTTCTGGAAGATGCATCGTGGTGAATAATTTAGGAAGTGGGTGGCTGCTATTAATAATTCCCCTCACTGCTTCCTTTGTTCTTGAATGCTGATAAAACACAGGTAATAGACAGGATTCAGGAAAAAGGAAAATCAGATTCTATTTTGTACAAGAGCAGGAGAATGTTATTGTTCTTAAGAAAAACATGGCTGAAGCAGTTAGGGGTGAAGGATTATGATGCATGACACTGTCAAATGGATCAGGAAATAATAAAGAATAATAATATGCATGTGTACATATATACATGTGTGTATAGACAGAAATAAAGCAAATGTAAAATATTAATAACTGATGTATCTTGGTGAAGGATATAAATCTGTACATAGTACTTTTTCTGTATTTTTTTCTGTAAGCTTGAATATTTTTCCAAATAAATTTGAGAGTCAAAAAGAATGAACATAATTCTTGCTCGCTCTATCCATCCATCCATCCACCCACCCATCCATCCACCCATCCATCCATCCATCCATCCATCCATCTAGATATAGCACCTAGTGACCCCAAATGCCCTGTTCGATTCTTCTCTTTTATAAAAGTAAAATATAATAGATTTATTTATCTTTCTGTCACCTTTAAAATGCAAAAGAAAAGCTAGGATAGAAACATAAAAAATATTATATAGAAGATTTCAGTATACACTTCCATGTTGCTTCATTATTTTGCATTTTAGTTACAGACTTGCTTAATTTTTTTTCTTAACTAAGGATAAAATAAAGGGGGGAAAGAAGTGGTGGTGACAAGTCATCTCACATCTTCCTCATGTTAATGAAGTCAATAATTGTGAAACAAAAGTAATCCTGCATGATTTTCAGTTTTGCCCTAGCTTCAGCCAATAATGAATGTAGTTACCACTCACAAATATAAATAACTACAGGCCTTTTTTTATTTCCCTGCAACGAGAGGGAGACAACAGCTGCTATAAAAATCACTCTCCACCCTTCCATGTGTTGTGTAAATGTAAAGACATACCATGAGAAAACCAAACCATAAAAAGAGACAGTAAAGCAAAGTAGTCGGTTTTCTTTCAGAATTCCTTTTCCATTTATTGTAAGTGATTTTACCCAATTAAAAACAAATGTCTGCATTCCAACATAAATGTCCTGCTAAATTGTAAATTTCAGTCCAGAATACAAACACTAGAATCGGGAACTAGCTGATTGATAACGTTTCTTCAGTCCTTCCGGATTTTATCCAACAGGAATAACATAAGAACAACAAATCCATCTCTCATTAATTAGAGATTTAAAAATATTCATAAGTCTTATTTGTCTTTAACACTCTGGTCTCACAGAAATACACAGATTTTGATATCCTTTCATCTACCTTTAGCAAAGAAGATTTATTTTAATTTTCTTGATTTTTAATAATATCCTTAACAAAGATGTTCCAGGGTATTAACTTCAGGTAATGAACACATTATTTAAAATTAATACAAAAGAATAATAGTCATTAAAAGTCTTACCGCAGTACAAAGGGTAAGATCAAATAAGAGAGTTACGATAATTTTCACATATAATTCAAAACTGAAAACACTCAACCCAAAATGATCCTCAGCCCATTCTGCCTGACTCCAGGTGATCTCTCCATCTGCTTAGGGATCACATGGGGTTCAATCTCTCAGCAAACCATTCTAGTCACGACTTTACATAGTCTGAGAGACTGGTAGATCTTTATCTATATACATATAGGTAGATATGAGAGAGAGAGAGAGAGAGAGAGAGAGACCCTTGTTGCCACTATCACTACTATCCTCTTCATTTTCTAAGTATGCACAGGGCCCATATTTTCTAATTATTTTATTTATCTTTGATCTGTTCAACAGAGCATTTGGGGCAACTACCGGTAGCTCCCAGACTCGCTCTTATTAACTCTTTTTCTGACTCATCAAGAAAGACTCTCCTTAATTGTCACTGGAGGAAATGGGCCAAGGCAAGTGTGTAGCCTCTGGAAGCTGGAAAGTCAAGGAAACGGATTCTCCCTTGGACCCTTCAGAAAGGAACATAGCCTTGCTGATACCTTGGTTTTAGTTGAGTGAGACCTGTATTGGACTTCTAACCAACTAAACTATAATAAATTTGTTGTTTTAAGCCACAAAATTTGTAATTTGTTAGAGCAACAATAGAAAACTATTATAGCCTCCTAGCACCCAAGACAAAAAAGACAACACAATCAGTGATAATTCTCATTAGTAGTGGGGAGGAAGCATAATAATTTGTTAGGAAAATCAAAATAATTTCACACAAAGTTCTAAAAGAAATTTCTGATACGTAGGAGGCTCTGAGTAATAACAGTGGTCATAGGATTCCCAATAATAATGTTCTGGATATTAGGTAAAAGAAGAAATTTTACAGGATTGTTTCTTATATCATTCTTTGATAAAAGATGAAATTTTTTTTATCATCATAAATACAATTGAGTAAAGTCAATTTTTGAGGTGGCAAAATAATATAAACCAAGTTTGTTTGTTTTTGGCACAGTCAGCTTGATTTCAAGATTGTAACAGAACAGCATAAATATTATAAACAATTAAGTGCAATATAATAAAGTTCATTTAAAATTAAAATCTATTAATAGATCTATATATGGATGAATCTCAAGATTTAAAAAAGTAAAGTGCAGGGGGTGGCCAGTTAGCTCAGTTGGTTAGAGCGTGGTGCTAATAACACCAAGGTTGCCAGTTCCATCCCCACATGGGCCACTGTGAGCTGTGCCCTCCTCAAAAAAAGTAAAGTGTAGAAGGATATGAAAATTACAGTACTCTATATGTAAATTTGAAAGAAACAAATATATATGTACAACTTGTTTTACTTTTCACATGTATTCATATGCAATAATATATTTCATAAATTTAAATATTAAATATTAAAATATATGGGAAGGATATCATCTTTATGGTAATTATCTCTTGGGGAAAAGGATTTGGGGATTGGGGATGGGAACAGGTAGCTTTAACTTTATTGTATATTTATTCTTTATTTTCTTAGTGAAAAAGACCTGAAACACATATAACAGTGTGAATATTTAAATTAAGGGTGTTGTATAATTCACCTTAATTTTGTTTTATAAAAATTTCCAAATTATTGAAAAGGACGACTGTTTACCCATAAACTGTATTCAAAGAACACCATTTCTCCAGTTATGCCTTTCATGGGAACCGAAAAGAAAGATGAAGATTTTATTTTCTGATAAAGGCCTGCACTTTATATTAATGGAAGCACACAGCATTATTAATTTGAGTTTGGCTTTTGTTGCTCAACACTATACCTATTAGATTTATCCATGTTGTTGAATATAGCAGTAGTTAATTCTTCTTAATTGCTGCACATCTATGTATCCATTATATGAATCCACAGTATAAATATTCTAAAAAGGAAATTTGGGCTATTTCCAGATTTGGCTAATTGTGCTGCAGCAAACATTCTTTATATGTCTTTTGGTACACTTATGTATGTACATCCTTTGGGCACATAGCTAGGAGTAGAATCCTGGGTCATAAGATATGCATATGTTCAGCTTTAACAGCTATTGTCAGTTTTTCAAAGTGGCAGGTACCAACTTACACATCTATTAGTGTTTAAGAGTTTCAGATGCTCTACATTCTTGTGAATACCTGGTATTGTCAGTTTTGTTAAATTTTAGGCATTCTGGTAGATGTGTATGTTATCTCTTAGTTGTTTTATTTCTTGATGATTAATGAGGCTGAGATCCTTTTTGTATTGGGTTGGTGCAAAAGTAATTGCAGTTTAAAAGGTTAAAAATAATTGCAAAAACCGCAATTACTTTTGCACCAACCTAATAAGTTTATTGACCATTTAGATAGCCTCTTGTGAGTAGCCATTCAAGTCTCTTGCTCTCTTTTTTGTTACTTGTCTTTTTTTCTTATTGATTATTAAATTTCTTAATATAATTGGAATATGAGCCCTTTGTCAGATATATATATTGCTAATGTCTTCCCTTATTCTGTAGTTTGCTGCTCCTCTTTCTTAATGATATGTTGATAAACAGAACTTTTTAATGTCCGATTAGCACTCTTCTCGTTTATGGTTAGTTCTTTTTGTATCACATTTAAGGAATCTTTTCCTAAAATTTTTTCCAAGGTCATGAGATATTCTCCTATGTCTTCTTTAACAAGCTTTATTGTTCTACCTTTCACATTTATATCTGTATTTTACTTAGAAGGTTTTTTTTTTTTTGTCTGATGTGAGATGAGGCCAAGATTAAATTTATTTTTTTGGTTTCAAAATACTGGTATCAAATTGACCCAGCACCATGTATTGAAAAGACCATCCTTTTTCCACTGAATTGAGATGGAACACGCGTCATAAATCAGGTGTGTGGGTCTGTTTCTGTACTTTCTATTTGTCTATTCATCTACCCTTGGACCAGTTCTATGCTATGTCAACTAGTACAGCTTTATTGAGTCTTAATACCTGGTAGTGTAAATCCTTCAATTTTGTTTGTCTTTAAGATTGTCTTGGTTATTTGTAGTCCTTTACATTTCCTTATACATTTTAGAAGCGGTTTGCTAATTCCCACACACACACAAAAATTTCCTGGGGTTTGGCTGTGATTATATAAAAAATATATATCAATTTGGGGAGAGCTGACAATTAAACAATGTTGAGTCTTCCAATCCATAAACATGGCATATTCCTCCATTCACTTGGGTCTTCTTTGTGATTTTCTCTGTAGAGGTTTGGCACATCTTTCATTAGATTTATTACTAGATATTTTATGTTCTTTGATGTTATGTAGAGTATCATTTTTCAAATTTCATTTTCTGATTGTTGGCATAGAGAGGTACAATCAATTTTGTAAAACTTTGTATTGAAGTATAATATGCACCAGAAAAAAATGTAGTAAGTGTTACAGCTTTATGAAGTTTTACAAACTGATCACATCAAGCATACAACCAAATTTTGTATACTGACTTCATTTCCAGCAACTTTGTGACATTATTTATTTTATATTTTATCCGTAGAGTCTTCTAACTTTTGACATTAACAATCATGTCACCTACAAATAACAGTTTTGTATTCTCCATTCTGATTCTAAGACTTTTACTTCTTTTTCTTCCCTATTGCACTGGTTAGGACTTAAAGTCCAGTAGCGGTGGTGGCAGCCACATCCTTATCTCACTCACGATCTCATGAGAAGAGTCTTTCAATATTTCACCATTAAGTATAAATTTATTAAGTTTTTTGTATATAACCCTTTATCAGATTAAGGGAATTCCCGTCTATTCCTAGTTTGCTGAGAGGGTTTTTGGTTGTTGTTGCTTATTTGTTTGTATTTTGGAAGGTGTTTGCACCTATCTTTATGAAAAAAAAAAAAAGGGCTATACTTCCCCTTTCTTATAATGTCCTTGCTGGCCACAAAAAAAGTTATAAAGTATTCCTACTTTTTATATAGCTGGAAGACTTTTTTTAAAAATAGCTATTATTTTTCTTCCTTAAATATTTTAAAGAGTTCATCAGTGAAGCCATATCTGGGCCTGGAGTTGTGGGAAGAAATAATAGCTATGTAGCTTTAATTAGAAGTTAAATTTCCTTTATAGATATGAGAGTAATCAGAGTTTATATTTCCTCTAGTATGGATTTCATTGTTTTTCTTGGGGAGTCATGCTTTTTTTTAAAAAAAACAACAGCATTATGGAGATACATAATTCATATACTACATAGTTCAGGTATTTAAAGTACACAATTCAATGATTTTTAGTATACAGACAGAGTTATGCGACCATCACCACCATCAGTTAGAACATTTTCATCACCCCCAAACCTTCATACCCATTAGCAGTCATTTCCTGTTCTCCTTACCTGCAACCCCTAACAACCACTAATCTACTTTCTGTCTCTATGGGTTTGCTTCTTCTGGACATTTCACACAAATGAAATTATATAAAACATGGTATTTTATGACTCGCTTCTTTCACTTAGCATAATGTTTTTAAGGTTCATCTATGTTTTAGTATGTATCAGTACTCTATTCATTCTATATATACAAGTAATATTCCATTATCTGGATCTATGTCATTTTGTTTATTCATTCATCAGACAAAGGCCATCTGGGTTGTTTCCAGTTTTTGGCTGTTGTGAATAATGCTGATATGAACACTTGTGTACAAGTTTCTGTGTAGACATATATTTTCATTTCCCTTGGGTAGACCCTAGAATCGTGAGATCATATAGGAACTCTATATTGACATTTTGAGGAATGGCCAAACTGTTTTTATGAAGTGGCTGTACCATTTTACATTCCTACCAGCAATACATAAGCGTTCCTATTTCTCTACATCCTCACCAACACTTATTAACTGTCTTTTTTATTATAGCCATCTGAGAGGATGTAAAATGGCATTTCACTGTGGCTTTGATTTCCATTTTCTCTGATGACTAATGATGTTGGGCATCTTTCTATGTGCTTATTAGCCATTTATATAGTTTCTCTGAAGAACTGTCTATTCAGATCCTTTGGTTTAACCCATTTTAAAATTGGGTTACCTGTCTTTTTATTAATGAGTTTAGCGTTGGTTTTGATAAATTATGTTATTCTAGGAATCTGTCCATTTCATGTGAATCTTTAAATTTATTGGCATAAAGTTGTTCAGAATACTTTCTTACCTTTTAATGGCTGTAAGATCTATAGTGATATTCTTTTTTGTTTTGTTTTTGTTCCTGATATTTGTAAATTGTGTCTACTTTTTTTCTTAATCTGTTATAGTCTGGATTGTTATTTCTTCCTTGATGTACTTTTCCAATACTGGAAGATTTTCCAACAAAAATGTTATGATTTCTAATTTAATTCCGCTGTGGTTAGAGAGCATAATTTATTAAGACTTGCTTTATGGCATAGCTTATGGTCAATTTTGGAAAATGTTCCATTTGAAAATAGAAAATGTGCATTTGAAAATAGCTAAGTAGTCTACAGTTGTTGGGTATAATATTACCAGAGGGTTTTAATACCAGCTGAGTTAAGGCTGACATTTTTTTAGTGATGATAATGGGCTTAACTTTTCTCTTGCTTGAGTGGAGGGCAATTCTACCTCTGTAAAATCAAAATGTTCAAAAAACTGTTGTCAAGGGACTTTCCAAACAGAATATACTGCTACTCTAACCACGGTGGAGCTAAAGTCAGGCAGAAAAGCGTGTATGTTTGTTTCCTTCTGAGGAGAAGATCAATTTCACATTAAGAAGCCAGGCACACATATTATTAAGACTGGAAGAAAAGGTTGGCCTGGGACATCTTTACTCTCTGGAGTCACATAACCTAATTGGTTTTTAAACCAATTTTCTAGAAAAAATATACATTCTTCAAAAAGCTGATCACATATAATTTACAATACTTAAACACCAGATGAAGTTAAAAATTATCTGACTACTTCACTATATTTTACATGAAGGGAGTACTTCATTAGAAAAATATCAATTTTGTATTTCACACAGGCTTTGGGGACCAAATGTTTTAGTCAAAAATGTTTTAAACCTTTATAAACATTTGCTTTTGCTTTAATCATCGATCTTTTTCCCCTTTCTGGTCTGTTTCCTGCAATATAGGACCCCATTGCTTCTCCTAGACAGTGCTTTAGAGATAAAGCAAAAATCAATTTCAGTTGGCAGAATGGGCAGTGAATCTAGGAATAGAATTTGATGTACAAAGTTCAAGTCCTGGTCTTAATTCCAAGTTGTTATAAGGCAGGTGATTGTGTGGAATCTAGTATCATGTCACCATTTGAACACAAAACAAAATGGAAAGGGAACACATACAGGATTTGGTAACAAAACAGTGTGAAATATCATGTTATTGTCCGATTAAAAAATCCTGGCCAAATGGATGAATAAGACGTCCAAAAAGAGGTATCTACTTAATAAAATATTGCCAGTAAAATATCAAGTAATTCCTTGTTATGCCTCTCTTCAAAGCAAAGCCTGAGTAATTGTGACAAATAATCACCTAAAGATTTGTCCTCCATATAATAGAAGCATGAAACTAAAAGTAAAACTGAGATAACAACAATATTCCTTTCCAACACTTAAACTGGGAAGTTCATGAGTATAACTAGAATAGGAGAATGAGAAAAATTATTAAGAATCAAATCTAACAGTTCTTACAATACACAACACATAATAACTTATTTCTTACTAACAAAATTCTCTACAAATGTTAGCAAACAATAGCAACAAAAACACAATGTATGCAAATATATATTATATACATGCACAACACAGATGAAATATTCTTTGAAGCACACATGCAAGGTACATGGATCATATCTTTCAACAGATTCTCAGTGACAGAAGACACTCACTTCAAGCACAATTATTACTCCCTGCCCTGTAACAGATACATACCACTCAACTTCATAGAATAAATAGCAAACACTTTCTCCTCAGACTTATCTTCAAGGGCGAAAATGTATTTATTTTGAAGTGGGCAGAAAAAAACATTTTTCCTTGAGTCAACAATGCCGTGTTTCCCCGAAAATAAGACCTAGATGGACAATCAGCTCTAATGCGTCTTTTGGAGCAAAAATTAGTATAAGACCGGGTCTTATTTTACTATAAGACCCGGTCTTATATAATATAACATAGTATAAGACCCGGTCTTACATAATATAAGACCGGGTCTTATATTAGTTTTTGCTCCAAAAGACGCATTAGAGCTGATTATCCAGCTAGGTCTTATTTTCGGGGAAACATGGTACTATCTAACTATGATATGTTTCAATGGACTGTATTTTAGTTAACAGTACTGTATTAATGTTAAATTTCTTGAGTGTAATAGTTATATTATGGTTATGTAGAAGAATATTCTTAGGAGACACATGCTGAACTTTTTATGAAGTATTAATATCTCAAAAGGGTCAGTGGAAAAAAATTACACATTGGCAAAATGTTAACGATTAGTGAACCTGAATCAAGGTAATTTGGATTTCCTTTGTACCAATCTTTCAACTTTTCTGTAGATTTGAAATTTTTCAAATTAAAAATTAAAAGGGAAAGTATTAAAAATCCAAAAATGGTAATAAGGTTAACGGGCTACCTTAGACTAGGGAACTGCAAGTGCAAAATACTTAGACTATTATAAACTCCTTGAAAGAAAAACATTTCTTCTCTGATTTCCTCTAATATTTAAATTGGCATTTTATCTTAGTATGCTGGTATCTAAACTTACTGAGGAGTATTTAGCACGTTGGGGTAAAGGAAATAGTGGTAAATGGGAGTAGCCATGATTAATGAAAGGACTAACAACTTGTATCTTAATACAAGTGTGTGTGTGTTAGTTCTTATCTAAAACCCTTGACTGAAAAAAAAACCAGATTCTTAAATTTTGTAACATGCTGAGATCTTTATAATATTTCAATGCTAATCTAAGCCAAGGAGAGAGAATAAATTCCTTTATTATAAAAGTCAAAGAGGAGCTGCAGCCGTCATGATGAGCTATTTTGTTGGCCAAAAACACTTTGCAATACCCAAGTGGAGGCCTAATGGTGAGCCTGGCAGTGGTTCAGAAGGCTTACTCCTACCTCCACCAAGCTCCAACCAGAGGGTCTCACCAGTATTTCCTTTAGTGCATCTACAGGAAACACAGCGTTAATCCCTAAGACCTATACTTTGTAAAATAAAAACGCAAACAGATATCACAGTTTTCAAATATATAAGAGACAAAGTTTTACGTGAATGCCTAATAAAAACGGTTTTCTCTTTTTTTTTTTTTAATTAAATTTATTGGGGTGACAATTGTTAGTAAAATTACATTAAAAAAAACAAAAAAACAACAACGGTTTTCTCGCCTCCTTTCTCTATCGCCATTCTCCGTTCTCACCAAAATGTCCGACTTACTGTGAAATCTACTTCCTCAAAGTAGCTATTCAGTTTAACTATGTGTGACTTGCAAGTTATAAGGCCTATCCTGGGTCACCCCAATTGGTCAAAAAAATGAAAGTTGACCTAAATCCCTCTTTGATATTGATTTGTAGAAATGCTAGTTAGGATCCAGACACCATTATCCACGGGCTTCTCCCACCAAATTTTCAAATGACATCCAACAAAATATCTTAAATCTTTTTTTGCCTTGCCCAGCAGAAGAAAGTATTATAGAAACACAACAGAGTCAAAACTGGCATCTGTTTATACACTGAATTGAAGTTCCCATAAAAGGATTAAGAGCATTAAAAGTTAGAAATTACTCTTACTTCCAGTGTGTAACACTCAGTGCCAGCATGCTTAATGTCACTGAATAGCATCATTAAGACAATGCTCTGAGTCAACGCTGTCATTATATGTCCTGACAACACAAGCTCTTTGAGGATGGCCAGAGTATCACATTCTCCACTTTTGGATTCAACACTACTAAATAATTAAGTAACAACTGCAATAAGTAAAAGTCAGTGTGTTAAAGGAGTTCAACGTTCTAACACGGAAAGGACCATGGAAATCAAGAAGGCCAAAGGAGAACGTCAGTGGCTCCTTAGGACAGTACTTTGTTTTATTTCCATAGAATTAGCAAGCAAAACAGAGTGTCAGTATTACCACAACAGAGCAACCATGCTTTGCTGACACTTAGCCTCTACTCCCCCACTAATCCTTCTACGTTTGAAGCATATGAAAATCTGAGAAGTCAGAGGAGAAAATGCCCTAGATTCCCAAGAGGAACTTTTCGTTCTAAATCACATTGTTTTTCAATCCAAAATGGCCAGAACAGTTGCTCAATTACAAGATGTTTAAGTTTTATAAGTTTTCTCTTCTATCATTGTCCTATTATCTAATTCTTTGCCAAGAGGGAAGCTGAATACTGCTGATGTTACATATTTCCAAACAGGTATTTTCCATTTCACAAAATTCTAAAAGAATAAAGCAAGTCAAAATATCTCCATGTAGAGGTGAGAGTTAGTACTTGATTGAATTATATTCAAGTACCTAGTACACACAAGGCACTCCATAAATGTTCATTTCCTTCGGAGAAAACTTCTGGGTCCTCTGGTCTCTCAGGTCCATTCAGGTCTCTACTACTCTCCCTCTATCCTGCGCTATGACAAAATAAGACACTTCCAGCTTTTACTGACATTAATAATACATTTTCAACTAGACTTTAAGCCCTTTGTAAACAGAAAGTGTCACATACGAGTACTTCTCTTAAGGATCATTTATAGTAATCACTAAATAACTGTCATGTGAAAGACAATAATAATTCTAATACCCCAGACCAGTGGCTCCTGCAAGCAACACCTAATGAACGGATTCAAATGTTTATCCAAAATAATATCAGATTTCCTTATAAACTGTTAGCAAGCCAGAATACCTCCAGCAACTACTACACGAAGGTGATATGGTTAATAAAACCAAATAACATTGGCACTCTGCAGTGAAAAGGGTATGTGATGAGACAGCACTAGCTGCGACGGAAGGGTCTAACATTGCTTCTTGTTGAGGCAAGAGCTCAAGGAAAGTCCAAGTTGTGTCCCCCACCCAACTACCAAGAGGTCCACAGAAGTCTTTCTTTATTCTTCAAGTTCAGTACTTTGACCGAGATTTTGGCCTTCAAGTCAGTTCTGCGAGATCAATTTTTCCGAGGCCACAGGGTAGTCGTGTTGATTCAAGACATTTTAATGACTTCAGGAAAAATTTTTCTCCTATTCTAGTTCTACGTATTTTTTCAGTTCCATTTGTTGTTTTTATCAAGAACAGGGGTGGACAAACTACGAGCACGCAACATCCAGGCCACCATGTTTTTATCCATCAAGTTGGAGTGGAACACAGCCGTACAGTCTGTGGCTGCTCTGCAACATGAGGCAGAGCTGAGCGACTGCAACAGAAACAGCACCAACTGCAGAGCCTAAAATAATGTTTACTCTCTGGCTCTTCACAGAAAGTTTGCTGACCCCATGCATATATTACGTCTCCTTTGTTTTCCCTTATCTTTTTCTCTATAATATTTATGTTTTCTTAAAGTTATATAATTTCCCCCAAGCCTCTCAGCCACCCACGTCTGATTACATTTTCTGTCTCTGTCTCTCTCTTTTCTGTCCCTCCCTCTCCCCCTCTCTCTCTTGAAAACTTCTAATGTGGTTTTCATTTCTCTGATGCTTTTCTTTTTCTCTTGTACTACTTTTCTGAGGCTTGTGCACTGGGTTTTCATCTATTGTCCTATCATCCCTTCCTAACACTTGTGTTGGAGAGCTTCTAAAAAACTGTTACTATATTTTCTGTAACAGAGCATGTCTATAATTTCTTTGAGTCTATGAAAAACTACAGGTCAGAGCTCCATAAAAGCTCCCTAGTTAGATCTTTAAAGTCATGTGACACTTTTAGAGACATCAGTGTGTTGCCAGGAGGGGTTCAGCATTTCACAGCATTTAGCAAGTCATGCTCCATTGTTTGTATGCTGGGCTTATTAGTCCTGTGCCTAGATTCACTGATGATGGAGTTCTTTTCTATTCTTCTGTCTCCCTGTTTTTAGTGTGTTTCAAAGGAGAAGGAAAGACTAAAAATGTCTTCACTGTGCTACCTTTAAGTGAAGTCTCCCCACACATTATATTTTAAAATGAGCTAATCTTGAAAGCAATAAATTATAGGCTTGATAGGTTTTAATGCATCAGGGAATGAAAGATAAAAAACCCACATCAGCCGTGTGAAAGGACAGCTTAGAAGAAGGCTTTGCCAGGAACAACATTTGTTTGGAGATCTGTTCGAGCAGCCATGCCAAATCAGTTGTATCACTTAGATTAAAAGTAGCTGCAGAATGCTTACTATAAAAGATTTCCATAGTGTGCTACAATTAGGTTAAGGATTAGGATTAGCGGTTTCACTTGACCATCACCTGACTTTTCATTTGACCATCAAATGAAAGTCTCTTGTTGCACTCTTCCATTTGATTTGGTGACATACACTATGTATATAATTGCCTTTCTATCACCTGCCTCTCTGGTTCAAATATCTCCTCCAATTATATAGGAGGTTTGATTAGGTGATTTTTAAGGATTAAAATTCTCTGGGCCTAGGTATTAAAATATCGTGCTGCTAGTTATAATACACATTGTGCAGTATGAAGATGAATTATGTTTTTAAAATATCTAGGTATGTATAGACTAGAAGGTCATAGGCCAAATAGATTTATAGGTGATTATGTCTGTATTGTTCCAAATTATTTACAGTAATCATGTTTTATTTCACAATCTGAAAAAAAATCACGAAAATATGCTATCTAGAGTGGAGATATCAAAAGATATGGTATTCAAATTAACAGACTCTCTTACACACACTTCTTTCCCAAATTTTGCCTGATTTGTTTTTTATTACCGTCTATAATTCAAGATTTGGGTTTCTGCAGGCTTCCGAGTTGTTTACTCTGAATCTTACACCACATTGCTAGTGGATGCCTTTGCTCATAAAAAGTCCTGTGCTTCTGGATGTTATTTTCCAAGTTGGCTGATCAGCGCGACTCTCACTGGAGCAGCCCACAGCTGGCTGTGTCCCATCAATTAGGGTTCTGCTCATCTTGCTAAAAGCTGTCTCATTTCAGCTTCCTACTGGGAATCTGTTTGGATTCCTGACATGAGTCATCCTCAATATATTACAAATCCAGAACGGTGGGTTGGGATACTGGACTAAAAACCAGACTGTGTCCCAAGTGCTGGCAGCAGCGAGCCCTGGTGCTATTTAATGTTTAGCACAGCTTAGAAATGACACTGGAAGTGATCCAGGAATCAGATGTGACAGTTAAAGCACATTTTGAATCTCCAAGCTATAGAGATCACTAAATTGTGTGTGTGTTTCTTCAAGGGCTGGATGTCCCACTCCACCAAGCTCCCGCAGGACACTAAGAGACAGACAACATAAAACCTAAGTATGTGATAAACATTATTTAAAGCACTGATGGGATGAAAAGTGACTTCCTCTTTGTATTATTTTGCAACAATTTTCTTCAAATTGCAATAATAATAAGTTTATGGTAAGTATTGTCAGAAAAATAGCCCCTCATTCTAAATGCTATTTTAGAGCATTATCTTTAATAATGAATACTAAAGAATGCTCACTAGAGACTATCCCTGCAGTTCCTTTGCCCCTTCTCATCCTGTATTCAACCTTTAAATCTCTACACAATTCTGTTCTCTCTGGTCGCTAAATCAGAGGTCCTTTTTCTTCCTTGTGTTCTATCTCTTGCTCTGCCCCCTGTCTCCACCTCACGTCGACAATGAAGCATAAGAAATCTTAAAATTATAAACTAAAGGCATTATAGTTCCCACATTTTTTTAAAAAGCTCCATGCACATCCAAAATAATTAGACATATAATATTGTTTCCTAAAATATGTTTATATAGGAAATGCTGTCAAGTGTATCTAGTACATATATGACAAAAACTACAGTCTTGGTTGAGTGAAATTTATTTTTCTCCAGAAAAGTAAGGAAGACACAGAGGAATGTTTTAGGTTATATCTCTGATGAAGGAAAAGACATCATTTAGAATTTTATAGGTACCAAAATAAGACTAAGAAAGCAAGTCCTTTCGAAATAGGGTGCTTTGGGTAAAATATTTTTCAAAAATCATTTATGTTATCTTGAGAAATTATAATTTTGTCTTCAAAGATAAGTTGGTTAATATTAAATTTATTTTTAAAAATTTAAAACATTCTCATTACTCAGTGTTTGAATAGAGAGAAGAAAATCATTAAACAATAAGCTCAAAGACAATTTATGCATTTTAATTAACAATGTGCCTTTTCTATCAAACTAAACTGAGTTTGAAAGATTCCTTTCCTCCTGCTCTGAAATTCTAATGCATTGGTTGAAAGAAAAGCAACAAGGACTAGGTGGCTGCCTACTTAAGAAAATAAAAGAAAATTCAATTGTAAGAATAATTGGGATGAATCCCACTGATATTATAGTATAAATCTTATTAAATGGAGTCTTAGAAGATCAAGTCTATTGGTTCCATTGGATCTTTACTCCCCAAAAAACTACAACAGGCATAAGAAAATGTTTATAAAATAAAAAAATGCCAATTCAGTTCAGCAAAAAAATATACATAAACACCTCAACAAGATTTCAGCAAATGTTATTTTGGCTCACTGATGCTACAATGTGAGTTTCCTTTAACACCAATAACCTTTTCCTCAAAATAACAACCACAACAAAACTGAAAAGGCAATCTGGATATGAATCTCATCATCTACTATTTTATAGCCTATCTTTCCTACATTATAAATTATGCAGTCTTGTTTTAAGAAACTGGCAATAAAAGATGTGAGTTTAAACTATTTTGGTTCAAACTGTGAACCTCCAAGGAGTAAATTAATAAAGTGCACACTGAATAGCTGTAACTAAAAGCATGTGCTGAACAGCTTTGAGGTTTCTTACTGGATGTAACCAAAAGAACTCACCGAGTCTCCCTCTGCATATCCAGGCCTGCCTACCCCTCCTCTCTTTACCATGCTTCCTACTCAGTATAAGCCTTATTTTAGTTACGTGTCTAGTGTCTCAGCTTCCTTGGCTTCCTTGGGTCACTTTGCCAAACTTGACTTCTGGTAAGTCCGTTTCATCAACTCCGGTCGTAGGATGAGGCAAGGGCTATAAAAAAAGGCAATGTAATTGTCTTAACTGATACCACTACAAATTCATGTTATCCAACCTTAGCTAGATGATGAGGCTTGCTCACTAAATGCTTTCGCACATTTCCAGTAGACTCTCAGACTTTTTCCCTACAGAAGGTTTTCAGAATTGCTTCCCGCTGCTCAGTACATAACATCACCTCCTACTTTACTGAGGTCAAAGTCTTCTGGAACGCCCTTCTGCAACTTCTCTCTTTTCTATCAAAAGTTCCTCTCAGATTTATTTTCTCTTCTTTTATTCTGTATTGGAATGAAGCATCCCTACTCCTTTGAATATCTACTGTACTACACTCACCCCCACCTACCCCAGAAACTCTACCTACAGGGATCTTACTTTCCATCCAAACTAATTTCCAGTTAAACTTTCCATTGCCTTTTTCTCATTTCTCATATTATTAATACCTTTTGAAAACATTTGATACTGCTTACTACCTCCTCCTCTTGAAATTCTTTTCTTTGAATCCCATGATACTCTTAAGAATTCTTACATGTATGTGGCCCTTCAGTGTCTTTGAGTGCTTCTGTTTCCTTCACTGATTCGTGCTCTTTCAGCACGATTCCTTAAGACTTGTTTTTCGCCTTTGTCTCTTCACACTTCACTCCTCTTGGAAAGCTCATGTTTTTTTAGAACGTCAAGTTATTCTCTCAATGAAAATTATATCTTGCGTCCTTCCTCAAATTGATTTTCAGATCCAAATTTCCGACTGTTAGGTATCTCTATCAAATACACCCCAGGTTAATTTTAACCAAGTATGTTCCCAAGCCTGCTCCACTCCTTTGCTTCCTATTTTAATTATCACTCCAGCCTTTGGTCAGTCCCTCAGGCTTTAGGTCTCTTCGCCATCTTAGAGGCTTCACTTCCTACTCCCAGCCAATTCCCTATCTCATCAAATCCACCACTACCCTTTGAACTTCTTTTTCACTCCTTTTTACTTTTTTCTACCAACATTGGTATAACTCAGAGGTTAACAGCACAGGACCTGAAGTCACAAATGGATTTGAATCTCAGCTCTCCCATTTACTGGGTTTGTGATTTCAAGCACGTTAACTACCTCAAGCTTTAGTTTCTGCATCTATAAATCCAGATGTTGTGAGGTGTCAAATGGCTAATGTATAAAAGCACTGACACTCAAAAACACTAAAAAAAAAAATTGCTATTGTTAACTATTCCTGCAATGGCTTCCAATCATTTGTCCTTCTAATATATTCAAGAAAGTGCATCAGTCACCCTCCTGAATACTGGGTGATAGCATCCTCTCTTTTAAACACTTTCACTGTCTTCTATTTGCTTAAAGAATAAAGTCAAAACTCCTTATGATTTTAAAGGCTTTCCACAAAATAACTCAATCCCAACTCTTTCTCAAGGTACTGGTTCCTTCTAAAACACGACCTTAAAATTGTGTTATTAGCGTCTTATTTTCTTATCTGACAGCTGTCTACTCCATGAATTTGAAGAATGCACCTGAAAATTTAACAAAATATTTTGGAAACTTAATTCTTCAGTCAAAATTATAAAATATTTTCTTGGGATCTTGCAAGTCTTTCCAAGTGAGTATTTCATATGTCCATGACTGTTCCTGCAGCAGACTCAGCTAAATCCCAGGGCAAACATTTACTCGAATCCTTTCTCATTTGGCTGGTAATGAACTCTGCATCAGAAATTAAAGACAAGAGAATCTGGCTGAGTTTCAGAGGTAGCAGGTGGAAGAAAAGTTAAGCCAACTGCTGAATACAATGACAAAAGAAACCTAATAGCCATTAGTGGTGATAATATGTTATTGTAAAACATGACTAATCGTTAAATTCATGTTATTCTTTTCCTAAGTATTTCTTACAGCACTCATCTACCTACCATCAAGTAAAATAAAATAATTATAAAGTGTCCTATTTCATGTTGCTTATTGACTAGATTGCATCTCAGTGACTGCTTCTTTTTAGAAAAGTAATTAGATGTTTAAGTAAACGGAATCTAAATAGAAATCAATGATTCTCTTTTCAAGGATTTTTTTCTATTTCATTAGTTTATCTGATTAGTAATTTGTAAATACACACGAACAGAATGTTATTTTATGAATAATACATGTCCCTGGGTAGAAAAGGGAAAAGATTCTCGGTGCCCTGTCTTCTGCTGGCCACTTGTTAGGACAGCCAGTATAATACTTAAGTAAAAAGTCCAATATCGGGTCTATTTTCTGATCAAAGCTTATGTGAGGGGGAAAGGAGACAGAGGGTATATATATATATATATATATATGCGTACAGACAACCCCAGATTTTCTATATTTTGACTTAGGATGTTTCGACTTTACTAGGTACAAAAGCAATACCCTACCCATTCAGTAGAAACCATACTTAGAATTTTGATCTTTACCAGGGCTGGCGATATGCTGTACAACACTCTCATGATGTTGGGCACTGGCAGTGAGCCTCAGCTCCCAGTCAGCCACTCGATCACGAGGGTTAATAAACAATACAGTGTATTGTGTTGCCAGTGGTTTTTTTGGATATTGTGTTCTGAGCACGTGTAAGGTAGGCTGAGCTAAGCTATGATGTTTGGCAGAATAGGGGCATTAAGTGCATTTTTGATATATGAAATTTTTAGCTTACAACAGGTTTATCAGGATGCAACCTCTTTGTAAGTCAAGAAGCATCTGTATAGAAAGAGTGAAATGAGGCTGAAAAAGCAAAGTATTAGATTCACTATTCCAATAAACAATTTGGAGTTGAGTTCCTTGGGAGCTAAAATTTGGGCTTTGATTATATCATGACGAATAGCCTCCTTTTCTAATAAAAATGACAAAAAGGGAACTCACTGAACTTGAGCAATTTCATTAGTCTTCTTGGCTGAGTCCATATTAAAAGTTACTGCATCCAACAAAAGAGGCACTTTAGTGATTTCTTTTTTTTTTTTTAAAGATTTCATCAAAAGCACATTTGTTCCAATGAGCAGGCATTAAAATATTATCGTTAGGAATATATGATATTCCTCAAAATTCTCATTTTGTTTTTACTTCAGCTGACTGTTGTTGATGAGGAATTATTAAATAGCTGTCAAAGAGCCTTTCACCCTCTCCCTAGAGATGAATCACTTTATAATGGTATTTATTTATGGTCAAATTCAGGTTTTTAAATTTACCTCTACACCCAAATAATAACGGAAAATACTGCTCCTGTGTGCAATAAGCAATACAGTAATTATTGCTTCTCAGTGGCTTAAGGAACCACATAATTACCAAAGCAAATGTCACGCTTTAGAGCTGTGCTATCCAGACTGTAAGAAAGCGTAACCTCGATAAACTGGAGTAATGCTGTAAAACTCACCTACACATTTGTGTTTTACCCTATGTTAGTGAAAAGAAGTTCTATGCAGCCAAGTGATATCATGACAGATTGTGCAAAGCTTTTGTATAATTTCAAAAAGAAGGAAAATATTGGTCGGAGAATTGAGTCATCACACCACACGTAGTAATGTATGTATGTTGGACCCAAGGAATCCAAGCATTGGTAATCGGTGCCATAATCATATTTCAAGTTGGCCATTTAATGTTAGTAAAACAGTATCACATAAAATTAAAGCCACTTGAATTTCACTCGCTTTGTAATATGATTGTATAGCTACGTAGGCGCTCTACGCCTCTCTGACCTTATCTTGTACCTCTGTCCTCTGTAAGAAGCCCAAGGCCTGCTTACAGTTCCTTGATCTGGCCAACCTTGTTCTGGCCTTATGGCCTCGCATAATTTCTTTTCTCTGCCTGGGATATTTACTCCACGGATTTTCATATGCTTGGCTCCTTCTTGTCATTTAGCTTTCATTAAACACCGTCCCCTCAGAAGGATCTTCTCTTTCCATTCAGTCTAAAGTAGTTCAACAGTCACTGTGAACACAAGACTCTGCTTTATTTTATTCTTGGTGCTTCTCCCTTCCCTTTCCTTCCCTTCTGCCTATACCACCACCACAGCACAAGGTCCATCACTGATTCCACTCTATGTTCCTGGCACCGACAGCTGTGCACCCCTGTGATCATTCAAATAATCCCTGCAAGTCTGAGGAAATCAATGAAGTAAGGGCCTCAGCACAGCTGTCCACAATGCCTCTCACGTCCCATTGCCTACCTATGTCTTTGGCTTCATCTCACACCAGCCTTTTCCTCACTCTCTATACTTCGCTGTACACTGGGTTTTTGTAACTACTTAAATTCTACATTCTCTTCGCTCTGCACAGGGGCTTTCCCCATTTAGTCCGTTTAGAAAAAGACCCCAGTTTATTCCATCATCTGGTTAATGCCTGTTCACTTTTTGCAAATCTCATTCAGTCACCACCTCCTTGATAACCAGTCTAGGCCACATTCTCTTCTTAAATACTCTTAAAGTTCTTCATCTCTCTCTTCTAAGCACTTATGAAATTATAATTTCATATTTAATTGTGAGATTATATGACTAATATCAGTTCCTTTATTAGACTGTAAACTTCATGAAAGCCGGAACCATGCCACCTTTACAGGGCCTGGCACATAAGAGGCTCTCAGTATTTACTATTATATGTACAAGTATCTGTGGAATAAAGAAGGAAAAGAGAACTTAATATTCCTTAATTTAAATAAATAGCTTTTTCTTATATAGTTCTCATGTAAGAAGGCCTGTTCTGGGAATTAGAGTTGTTCTAGAGTCCTTTTTTTTTTTTTTTTTAAAGAAAACATTACATATCTAACATTACAAAAGAAAAAGATTTGTTTTGGGATGTTAAAAGTTCCAAATTGATATATTTAAAGCAAAATCTCAACATCAAGCTTTTAGACTTGCTTTTTTAAAAAAATTAAACAAAAAATTGGGGGATAATGTATAAATATCTTACCAAAAGGACAGATATACACTATTTCCCCTGATGTGGTGCCATAGGAAGCAAAATCACCTGTTATGTGCTCTTGCCAAAAAACTGAACTAGAATCTGATCACATCTCTAGATACAATTAACAATTTGTAGGAATACAGGAGATGGGGGAATATGTTAAAAGATGCCACAAGGATTAGCAGCTTCTGTAGGGAATTTCTACAGCAAATAACCTGGTTTGTTCAACAAATAAATGGCAAGGGCAAAAAAAATGTAAGTGAAAGATTCAGTTCTCATGGCATCTAGTCAAAATGGAAGTTCTCCTTTGTCAGAAATATATTCAATAACACGTCATACAATTATACTGCACTATACCTTTTACCATTTTTGTTGGAAATAGCATGAAATAGAACTAATCAATACTCCTGTTTGTAGGAATACTACAAATAATGAGTACATCTGTTGTGAGTTTTCTCATTTTTTTGCCTCCAAACTATCAAACTATCAACAATAAAAAACAAATTTTAATCAACCATGCTACAGAAAAAGCTGAATTAGCTTTCACCCTCTATAGAAAACTATCTTAGAAAATTGTTGTCATATGAAGGAATGATCAGAGTATGAAGACAAAAAAATGCAGAAATAAAGAGTAGTATAGAAGTGTGTGTGTTAGTTAATTAACAAAAATGTTTTATTATTCTTCTGGAATATGTATTTGTGGGCTTTTAAAATGGGTAAATTGTTGGATCTCTTTTCTCTTTCTGAATATTCACTTACACTGCTAAAAATAAATTAGGCAAGAGGAACCTACAGATTAAAAGATAATAAAATGTATGGTTCTTGTTTGGATTCTGTTTCAGATGAACTAACTGATAAAACATTTATGGGACAATTAGGAAAATTTGAACAATTACTAGTTATTTAATGGTGTTAAGGTAATAATGCTGATATTTTAGATATCAAAATGATATTGTGGCTATCCTTACATAGCAGAGAAATATATTGAAGTGTTTTGAGGAAAATGATACGATTAATGATTTGCATAAAACAATTCAATATTTGCACGTGCACGCACATGTGCAAGGCAATGGGTGAAAGTAAAGATGAAATAAGATTAGTCATGTAGTTGATAACTGATACATGGGATTCATTAAACTATTCTTATAACTTTCATAAAAGTTTTAAATTTTCATAATAAAATACTAAGAATATAAAAGGGAAGCTTAAGGTTATTTATTACAAAAGTACTTGGAGGATAAGAATTGAATAGATTAGGGGATTCTCCAAGAAAAGCCTTTAAACACAAGTCCCTTTTTCAGAGTTGTCAGTGTGCACGGATAAATTAACAGCAGAGGATGCCACTGAGGAACAAATTGAACAGTCCAGGTTTATGAGTTTGGATTTGTTTTCTTTATGTCAAGTATATGTTCATTTTTCCACTACTGCATTATGAAAGTTCTGCAGCTGCCTTAGGGTCACTGACTCTGTATCACAATAGGCAAACAGAAGGGAAGGGAAAATGAGAGCCAACCGGATGAAGAAATACAGCAAAAATGAAAACTGCTGCTGATTTGATGGAGAAACGGTTTCTCAAACCCGCACAGAAGCAGGCAAGAAAAAACAAACCATCTACTCTATAAGCTATATTCTCCTCCACAATCATATAAACCAAGACAGATTACCGAGATGGTAAAACCCACTTAATTTTGCTCCTGAAAAGTATTCTGTTTAAAGTTATCTTCTCTGACTATAAAACCCACAAAAAAGGCGGGCAGGGAGAGAATATTATCCTATTATAAGAGAAATACAGAAACAATGAGTCATAAATAATACAAATGAAATAAGATACAATTCTTTTGGTATATGACCTGACGGTTGTACAGGGAATGAAACCACTGTTGATTATGCTGTAGTAAAAAGCTACTCAACACAATTATTCAGGAGTTACAAATATTTCAAAATAAGCTTGAGTGGTGATGTTTTTGCAAAGGAGTGAACAGATTTACTGGATCACTTTTTATAGGCATTTATAGAATAAGGAAATATATAAATATATAAACAAATACTATTTTAATGTTTAAACAAGGCATAAGACAGAAAGTGAAGCTTTACAAATTATGCAAAGGAATCAACGTTCTGTTTGCTTTTAAAAGCACAGGCTGAATAATTTGAAGATATAAACATATTGAATATAGTATTTGAGCAGGGCAGGCTCTGAGAACTGTGGCTATCCAACAGCCTAGAGCAGTTAGTATTTAACTTTACCATAATTTTACTTTTTACTCAGTTTCCGATGAAATTACAAATTTGTAGGACTCATGTAGGTTCTTGCCAGTGTCACTAAAGAACTTTTAAGACATTCAGAAGCCCTAGCCAGGGCTGTTAGCGTTGTCACTTATGAACCGCTTTGGTTTTTTTCTTTTTAAAGAAAACTCAAACAGGCTTGATTTACATTTTAATTAAATACAAAATTATTTTTAGATGGCAATGTGGTTAACAAAATTTATTTGTCTTGTTTATTTTTTATTCCTACTCCAGACTCAGTGAAAATGCTGAAGTTACTGAAGCAAGGATAGAGGATTGGCTTAAAGGAGGCAGAAAAAATCCTTGGCGATAGCTGGGAGCCTGCACTTAGAACCATTTGCATCAGAAAATGCCTTATGGCCTTTAGGACAGAATGGGCCAACCTCTCAACTGAGGAAGTGTCCATTTTAGCAAGCTAAACACTGGGTATCACGATTCCTCAAAGGCCACATACATATTCTGCAAGGAATTCTCACATGAATGTGAAAAGCATGCTTAATTAAGAGTCACCCGGAATTAAGTACCTAGAACCCTCACGAAACAAGAGATGTTTCCTACTTTCTACTTTTAGAATTGTTGGGACGGTATTTCCTGCAGGCCGCCCCCCCCCCAAGAGCTCAATCTCCCCCTTATTGGAGCTATCTCCCGCAAGCTCCCCCTAAGAGCTCTGCCCCTTCCTCCTCCCATACCTTATCAGAGATGATTCCCGAAGGCACCATAGTTAGAGGCCTCCCTGTCAAAACAAAGTTGAGGGATCACAGCTTCTAGGGACGGATCTCCCTGGCATCCCGGCCAGATTTCCCCCCCAACCCGGAGGCCTAAACATATAAAACAAAGCGCCTGACCCCAGTCAGTACTCAGTTCTTTGGGAACGATTCCACTGGGCCCACTAGTGTAATAAAGCTGTGTTCTCCTTGCCCTCTGGGAGCCGCTTGAGTTTCTCGGTCCTCGCTGCTTTTCCGCAACAGAATAAAGTGGCAATGTTCAAGAAAACAAACTGGCAAAAAATTACCAAAGATAACCTCCTAAGAAGTGTGTGGGTCCGAGTCAGTCCATGCCTCTCAAAAGGAAGTAGGGAAGATGGGAAAAACATGTGCCTGGACGCAGAAGGCCAGAGTTCTGCTGTTAGCTCCAGGACTGGCTCAGACGGTGACCTTTCTGAAGGCCCTCGTCTGTCTCTGAACTTCAGCTTCTCTATCTGGGATATGAAGACTGCATTAGATGATGTTTAAGGTCCTGACTATAAAATGCTGTCTAACCATTTTTGATACTACAGCTTCTATACTATCATCCTAGTGGATAAAGGATAAATTTACATTCAAAATAATGTCCCTGAAGTACCTGGCAATATAATCATTCAAGTTCAGAGTCACTGATATCAACGACACTGTACCTATAAAAATCAACAGAACAGAACCAATCTTTTGGAAATACTTCAGCAAAAAGCACTACAAGTGTTATGAGTCAGTACTAATTAGCTAGAAAATTATTTAATCAATTGACCTCCAATTAATTGACCTCCATTAAAGCATTTTAAATTTCTTTCATACATAATAGTTGCCTAGCTGCATAGGTGTTACTGTATCATAACACTAAAAGTACTATAAATTTTCAGAGCAAGTGTTCAAAGCACTGTAAATATGGTCTGTACTCATCCGTCTCCCAAAGTTAATGGGAAACGTTTTGGTTTCTCATTTCACTGCAACAGTTTAAAAAATAATCCAACGCCTACGATTTGTGTACTTAACTGGATGTAAATTATATTTCAATTTAAACATTTTTTAATGCATGCTGGCAAGGTTAAAAAACAATCATCAAAACGCAATTCAATTCAAAGATTTCTTTAGGAAAGCACAATTTTCTCTTTTATATATTAATAGTATTCTCTTAGAAGACGTTTGCTTTGTTACCAGTGATTTTCAGGCTTTCGAATGAAGAGATAACTCAGAGGACTTAAATTTTAGACAAGGTAGCTCTATGGACTCATTAAGTCATTCAGTAAATAAATCTTGACTTGCTGATATATGAATAAGAAGCTTCTCCACCTTTTTGCATTATTTGTCAAACTGATTATAAAAAATAATTTTAAAATATGATCCAATTGATACAGGTTAGCTAGCATGTCCCTAGGTAGACAGGGAGGTCCCTGGTGGAATAAACAAAAGACAGCCATATCCTAAAACTTCAGGTTTTGAAATCACTCCTTTGCTCCAGGACATAATGTAACAAGGCCTTGAGGTTAATCATAAAATTCATTTTGGCCTGACAAATGGAGCAGATCTGATAGATAAAGAATGGGTTACTTTGATAATTCCTTTAGGATGGGCAAGCAGAACAAACCTGGTAGATGAATTTCATTAGAAGGCACCAGTTCCCTTCTTCAAACAAGTTCCCTTCTTCAAACAGCTCCCCTTCCCCAAGCAGGCAAGGGAAGGTATAAACTAAGAGTTTTTGCCTCAGTCAGGGGGCACCCCCCATTCAGGACCCCCTCCCACTCAGGAGCTGCAACCTCTTCTCCTGCCTCCAATAAACTATCCCGTTTTAAAAACTTTTTGCCTCTCCCTGGTCCGTGTTTCCATTCTTCGGCTGCACGAGATACGATCCCGGCCCACACCCAGAAACTGCTGGCAGATCCAACATCACCTATATCACACTCAAACGTTAGCTGTCCAATATATTTTGAAAACAATTTATTACACACTTTCCTCATATTATCTAGAGTTCTTAGGTTATGACTAAGCAAGTCATAAAAGAAGAAATACAAATGGCCAATAACCAGAAAAAATGTTCAATCTTAATAATAATGACAATTATTAAAAACAATAAAATGAGTTGGCTTTGTTTTCTATCAGATTGAAATAAAGAGAATTAGCAGTATCTAACATGTGCTCTTGGCTCAACAATTCTGCTTTCAAAAATTTTCTGCACTGAACTTGTCACAAGTATACAAAGATACGCGTGTTCACTGGAGAACGGCTTCATGAAGGCTTGATCTCAGTTCTGTTTACCACCGTGTTTTCAAAACCAAAAACAGGGCTTGGCACACAGAGGGTGCTCATTAAATATTTATTGATGAATGAATATTCACGTTAGCACTATTTATTACAGTGAACATTTGGAAACCATCTAAATAAATGATGGTATATCAATACAAGAAACACTACATAGTTGTGAAGAAGAATGAGTTGATCCACATATACATCTGTGAAAAGAATGTATCACAGAGATCTTAGGTGCAAAAATTAAATTATAAAATTAAATATAGTATGATTTTATATTTGTGTTAAAATATATAGTGTGATTCTATATTTGCAAGTAAGAATATATCCTCACATTTATATACCCTTTGGAAGAATCTATACAAATTGTTAA
This sequence comes from Rhinolophus sinicus, assembly GCF_057876585.1. NCBI lineage: Eukaryota > Metazoa > Chordata > Mammalia > Chiroptera > Rhinolophidae > Rhinolophus > Rhinolophus sinicus. The sequence goes on along the minus strand of NC_142515.1, from coordinate 50,276,554 downwards.
TGGTTTTATCTTTAAGGAGAGATGACATTCGCTTTTCACTTTAACACTTCTGTATTATTTGACTTAAACAAATATCACATATTAATCTAATAAAAAATTTCTAAAATTAAAAATTTTTTAAATGTACCTAGAAAAGTATTTGGGAGGATGTAATAAAAATATAATGGTTACCTTTGGGTGCTGGGATGATGGGTAGTTATTTTCCCCTTTATGCATTTAGTTAGTAAAAAATAATGCTACACTAAGTAATTTTTTCCCCTTTATGCATTTCTGCATTTTTCAAATTATATGCTCACTGAATATGAATTATTTTAGTAATTAGGGGAAAATATCAAGAAAGACATATCTAAGACAGCCCACTAAAAGTTATGATTCACCACAAAAATAAAACAATTACGAGTACTTATGCACTAAATAGCATATCAGCTGTTTATCATAAAGAAACAGATACCACATCAACGGTGCTTCATCAGAAGCCATCATTTCTAGTAATCAAGAGCTGTGATCAAATTGGGGGATGCATAAGTAACAGTGTGCCCCAGTGTTCACTCGTGTTGGAGGAGTAATTTGGCACAATTCCTTGGAGTATATTTTTCCTTGAGTTACGGCAAAAAACATTTTAATATTATTATAGATATACTTAGTATGTACATAGTAAAAATAAAACGTATGCAAGTTTCAAATGTAAACCATGGGATTTCAAAAAAAATTTTACACTTGCCAAGGATATCCCTAGGATCCTGGGAGGTATACTTCTCACTCTGTGTAGATGGGTAACTTTTGGAGAATAGCTTGAAAATTACCTAGTATAGCGACTTTTTTTGTTATGGTGCCAGGTTAGAGCCAGTAAATAGACCATACGATAGCTTTTATGCATAAACAAAGTAATCATAAAGTTTGAAAAAAAAGGAAAAAAATGAGAACAAAAGTTTCAACTGTAGGTGACCAAAAGTACCATCTGATGCCTCATTTGCTTGGCACTGTCAGAAAATTGAGTGTTCCATATAAGGGAGTTTCCTATGAAACTAAAGTGTACCCTTTTAAGTATAAAATCTTTTTAAGTTTTAACTTTCTTTCTTCTAAAGAACTTTCCAAGCATTTTTACTTTAACTTTTTATTGGGGAAAAATTTAAATATTGTTGAGTATAGGTTTAATATGATTTCAAATCCACTTGTTTATGACTTAAATGAAGTTGTTTTAATCTTCTTGTTTATGACAAAAAAGTTGCTTTTATATAAGTATGAAGCTGTATCAGTATGTCATCACCCCACATTGCTTTGACATAAGAATGAAGTAAGCGGTGCCAGGATGTCATCATTCTACATCTGTTGTCATTGATAAGCAGTCAGTAGCCCAGCAGCTGAGGGGCCGAGCTGGTGGCTTATCGAAAAGAACATATGGAGAAGCAAGAATGGCAGGAGACATTTAGACTACAAATACTGAGAGTTCGTGAGGACTATCTAATTTTTGGTTTGGTTGAGGCAACTCTTTGATAACCTGAAAACTCTCCGGACACCGTTAGGGATTCGCTCCTGTCTTCAGGAGGCATTCTTGGCCAAGACAGTTGGCCAAAACCAGTGGTGCAAGAGATCAGCCTGCCTAGTAACTCTGGTGTCCTGCTTCCCTAGCAACGTGCTCTAGCAACAGGGGACTTTTGTGCACTGGCCGCTGGAAATCAGTTCTTGTCACCAACTCTCTCGGGTGTCTCCTCATATTAAATTTGCACTTTATTCCTTCACCTCCCCTTGCTGGAACAATAGTGTTGTTCCTTTGTCATTTGTTTGGAGTGTGCTATTTCTATATTTTGCTTATAAAAAGATATTATCCTGTATGCTACTGGCTTGTGTGAAATTCCCACAGCAAATCTGTGCTAAATAAATTGCTGGCAAAACAGTCTCTGAGTATAACTTCTGCTGCCTCCCACAAAACAAACAAATATATACAAATATATTGTACAACAAATCCCCACATACCCATCACCCAGATTCAACAATTACCAATTTATGGTTGATAATATGTCATCTGTCCCACACCCCATTCCCCCCACTAACATACTATTTTAAAGCAAATCACAGAATTATATGTTATACACTAATATTTCACTATCTCGAAAAGATAAAATTATTTTAAAAACATAATCACAATGATTATACATGCACATATTTTCAATTTTCAGCAGTTTTAATAGAAATTTCTCTAACATTTACTCATTTTACTTAAAGCATACTGATTATAAAACAACTTTTATTTTAAAATCCAGAGTCAACATTCCTGGAAGTGGCGTACTGCCATATTAAAAAAACTAAAATGTAGCACTAACTCTGAGGTGAAATGGCAGGTGGTAGAGTGGGCTTTGAGGATGCTGCTGATGAGAGCTTCAAGAAAAGTGAAGAAAATTTTATTAGGAGCTAGAGGAAATATATGTAATGGTGCAAATTCTGGCAATGTTGTCATACCTGATCTTAGCCAAAAGGCTGAGAAGTGATAGGCAATGTTGTCACGTACAGTAATATGGAAAAGAGGAAATGTACCTAATGAACTCAATGCTCTAGATGAGGCAAATTTTATGTTGAGTTTTAAAAGCGATACCTGTCTTCTTCTAGCTGTCCATAGTAAAATACAAATGGAACAGATAAGCTATTAAAAAAACCTATCTTTTTTTTCCCAAGGGAAATTTGGAGGAAATATAAACAACCTAAAATTTGCTGGTTTGAAAATAAAACTTTTTTATCATTCCCCATCTTTATAGAAGGCAAACTGTTCTCAGATTAAGAAATAGGTTCTAGGCAAGCATCAAATCCAGAATGAACCTTTAAGATCATTTATTAAGGTCTCAGAAACATTTAAGGTGGTGCCTCGTTGACCCTTTCAAATGGGGCGGGGGGCTTTCTAAAGATACTAAGGACACGGCTCAAAGGTAACTAGCCATTAAACAACAGGATTTCTAAGAATCTTAAGGGTATTGTCCCACTGCAGTCTCACAGGGAGTTCAAGATTGAGGAAGACTTATTTTGGAGAGATTTGTGGGTGTGGGTTTGTCTAATGGAGTGAATTTATAAATTGATTCAATAAGAAGCCCACAAACGTTTAAGAGAAATTGTATTAACTTAAACTGAAAGAGACAGAAACAGAACAAAATGAAGGGAGGCTTTGGACATCCCCAACTTCTATTGGCTACTCAGCTGCAAAAACAGGCTAGTTTTTATGCAAAAGCCAAGGATGACTCAGAAAAATCAAGAGCCTGGCCAGCAGAGTCAAGAATCTTAGCAAACAATCCAATCCCATAGACAGAAAGACTGATCCCTAATCAAGGAACTCGCAACATGTTTGGGAGACTCCAGAACTTCTGTCAATCAGTAACTACTATGTATCTCCTGTTTTCCCCCTTTTTCGTTGGGATGGTCTATTGTGATTATCCTATGCTGACCCACCATTACAAGGCCTGCATCACGACAATGCACCAGCTCACACGGCACTGTCTGTGAGGGAGTTTCTAGCCAGTAAGCAAATAACTGTATTGGAACACCCGCCCTACTCACCTGGTCTGGCCCCCAATGACTTCTTTTTTCACCCGAAGATAAAGGAAATACTGAAAGGAAGACATTTTGATGACATTCAGGACATCCAGGCTAATACAATGACAGCTCTGATGGCCATTCCAGAAAAAGAGTTCCAAAATTGCTTTGAAGGGTGGACTAGGCGCTGGCGTCAGTGCATAGCTTCCCAAGGGGAGTACTTCGAAGGTGACTGTAGTGATATTCAGCAATGAAGGATGTAGCACTTTTTCTAGGATGGATTCGTGAACTTAATTGTCAGACCTTCGTATGTTGCACATATGGGGGACAGATAGCTTCTCTCTTTAGACACAGGGCTTCAAATCAAGAGGAATGGTTCTCAAGCAGCTCTATGCAAGGAATTACACCTGAGGAGCCTCTTTCACACCTGAACTTCATCTCACACAGACGTTAAGATCCTGGACTTGGGAGTTGATCCTGCTGTGAAAGTTAACATAAGTGGAGCTTTTTAAAAATGGAGCCAGAGCAACCATTCCAGAGGCACTGCCGTGCATGTCTTGCTCCTTGAACCTTTGGAATCTTTGAACTAGACAAAATAAACTTTGAACTGGGCCAAACCAACACTGTCTTACAAACAACTGTTGACAAAGCAAACAGGAAAGCAGACATTCTTACCACAAGGACTGATGATTATGGATTCTCTTTCTTAAAATATAATCAGTACCAGCCATGTATAGCCAAAGAGTAACTCAGCTTGTTAACCCCAATAGAAGTTTCTTCTATTCATGTAATTATTTCCTTTTCTTTTCTCATTAAAAAAACCCTTGTCTTCACTCTGTAATCGGGACACTATTTGGGTTTCTACCTGAATCTGAACTTCCTGAAGTGCAGTTCTTTCTGATTCCAAACAAATGCTTGTTGCCTCTCATTTGGGCTTTTTATTTTTAGGTTAACCCTGTAATGCAATGGGAATTAGGGGTCTTGGTAGAGAAACTGAATGTATTTGAATGTATGTGAGAGGGATGTGAATTCTTATGGCCAGAGGCAGACTGTGTTTACAAAAGATACCCACCACAATATAACCCATCACACATGCTTTTCTCACTATATGATAATGCTGATAATTCTTCCCATCAAAGAAGGGTCTATGATTTCTCAAATTTGGGTAGGCCTGTGAATATGAAAGAAGTAATGAAATATGAGGTCTGACAATTAAGTTTGTGAACACATTCTAGAAAAAGTGCTACATACCTCATTGCTGACTATCACTACGGTCACCTTCGAAGTACTCCCCTTGGGAAGCTGTGCACTGACGCCAGCACCTAGTCCACCCTTCAAAGCAATTTTGGAACTCTTTTTCTGGAATGGCCATCAGAGCTGTCGTCATATTACACTTTATGTCCTGAATGTCATCAAAATGTCTTCCTTTCAATATTTCCTTTAGCTTCGGGTAAAGAAAGAAGTCACTGGGGGCCAGATCAGGTGAGTAGGGAGGGTGCTCCAATACAGTTATTTGTTTACTGGCTGAAAACTCCCTCACAGACAGTGCTGTGTGAGCTGGTGCATTGTCGTGATGCAAGAGCCATGAATTGCTGGCAAAAAGTTCAGGTCGTCTAACTTTTTCATGCCTTTTCAGCACTTCCAAGTAGTAAACTTGGTTAACTGTTTCTCCAGTTGGTACAAATTCATAATGAATAACCCCCTCTGATATCAAAAAAGGTTAGCAACATCGTTACAACAAGTTCATGAACATAATTGGAGGACCTCATATGATTTCTGAAAATAAGTCATAAAAGTCAATACAGCTTCCACTTGGTTCTTTTGGGATGTTCAATCTCGGAACCCAGCCACTACGTGGTTAGGAAATCTGGGTTACATACAGAGGACACATGTAGATACTCCATACTACAGCCAGCCTCCGCCAGACATGTGTGAGGAAGAGCCAGCTGTCAACTGACTGCAACCACATGAGACACCCCAAGCGAGAACTACCTCCCTGAGTCCAATCAACCCTCAAAACTAGGGGAGATAATACTACAATGATTGTTGTTGCTTTAATAAATTTTAAGGTGATTTGTTACAAAGCAATGGATAACCAGAAGCCAGTATATACCTCTTTAGTATATTAAATCGTTGTGGCCACAAAGTGTATAGGGCTCTTTGTCTATATATTAAGTGGTCCCAGACTACTGAGCTTCTACAAAAATTTTCTGATAGTGATTCATTTTGCTGGTTTCTCTCTTCTTGAGTGGTTTCAGCATCTGGCTTCCTATCTGTTGCTATATTTTGCCCAACTGAGGTTCTGAGGCAGCTCGGCCTCACCTTTGTAAGGATGCTTATTTCTAGGTTCCTAACTACAATATTGTAGCAAGCCTTAAAAAGCCACATCATCATCGTCGTCACCAATATCAACTAGGCACTAGCCGTGTGATACATATACCTTACATGCATTAATGTCATTTAATCTTCCAAAGAAACTTCTGAGGAAGTATTATTATTATTCTCAGATTCTCATGGAGATACTAAGTGACTCTATCCAAGGTCACACAGCTAGGAAGTAGCAGAGCCAAGATTCAAACCTGACTTTAAAGCCCCCACTATTTAACTACTATACATATGACCCCTTTTGATAAAGGAAACTGAGGTAGCAATCTGTTCTGGATAGTCATTTAAAAATGTTTATTGCTTTTCATCATTTAGACAGAATTTTTTATATAAAAGAAAACATGTTCAGAAGGAGACAAGTTAAAAATAAGTTCATATAATTTCATATTCTTATAATAGGTTGGTTGAAAAGTAATTGCGATTTTTACAATTATTTTTAATCTTTGAAACTGCAATTACTTTTGCACCAACCTAATACAAAGGTGCAGAGACCATCTTGGAACTAATATACCTACAATTGAATAATAATTATTCAGATTAGTTGAGCTTGGTAGTTCATGACATTTCAATAATTATAGCACAGCACATTGGTTGGAAGGCTTCCTGATAAAAATAAAATAAATTTCTCCTATATTTAAGCAGGCAATATAATTAAGCAGAGACTTAAAAAGACAGAAATGAAATAGCTTTTTCAGCAATGTTTTTAAAGAGAAAAACATTCTCTAAAGAGAATCCATTCAAGGACTAGCATAAAACACTAGGGGTATAGATGGGGATGGTGAAGAAAGTAATAAAACAGAAAGAAGTGAAAAATAATAAATACTAATGATCATGGTTTGCAGTCCATACATGACATTAAGTTAAAATTATTTTATACATTACGCATAACGCTGGGCTATAATAAGAGATAGCCAGCCAGTAGCTGAGCTTTAATAAACTTAAATTTGATTTTAAAAAACATTACAGTCATTTCATAATATAAAGGAACTCAAGTGACATAAGATCCATCATTAATTTGAAAATGTTAGAAACAAGGTAGGGCAACAAAGACAAAAATGTGCCACTACTTCTTACCTCTCAACAATGAAGATATTGTTTCACCTAAAATCTTAATACAGTAGTCCCCCCGTTATTGCAGGGGATACTTTCCAGGTAATGTCTGAAACTGCAGATAGTACCAAACCCTATATACATTGTTTTTTCCTATACGTACCTACCTATGATAAAGTTTAATTTATAAATTAGGCACAGTAAGAGAGTAACAACAATAAATAATAATGAAATAGCACAATTACAACAATAAAGTAAGGGTTACTTGAACACAAGTGCTGCGATACCTTGATAATCTATCTGATAACCAAGATGGCGACTAAGCGACTAATGGGCGGGTAGTGTATATGTATGCAGAGGGGGTAACGCCGGACGAAGGGATGATTCACAACCCAGGAGGGACGGTGCACCACTTCGTCATGCGATTCAGAACAGCACGCAGTTTAATAAAACTTATGAATTGTTTACTTCTGGAATTTTCCATTTAATATTTTCAGACTGCGGTTGATCACGGGTAACTAAAACCTCTGAAAGCGAAACCATGAATAAGGGAGAACTACTGTATACTCTTGCAATCCCTCCTCCCACCTACAAAGACTATGAAAAATACATCATCTAAATGCTGCTGCTTCTGGAGAGAATCAATCACTCTGACGAATATCCACTAAGTATATACCAACAGAGAAAGGCTTTCAAGATCAAAATCTTGAAAGCCTCCAAAATATCTGCTCTATCTCTGTCAGACCACAGTATACTTCTTTGTTTCTTATTTCTCTATAATCAAAATGAAAAGCACTATTATGATTTAAATATATACTGGATTCGAGAGCCTAGGAGACTACATTTCAACTGAAGTGCTGGTATTCACAAAAGTACTCCTGTAAGTAAAGCTTTCTGAGCATAGTGGCACAGCAGGCTTAGTAGCGTTTATTCTGCAGCCGCAGCCTTCCTAGATATAAACCTATAAATAAATAAGCACCAAGGAATCCCAGGAATCCCCAGGGTTATTTCATCAAGCAAAAAGAGATTCAATTTAATAAGAGATGTATATTTCCACTGCATGTTTATTATACCTTCATCTCCATTCATCTGCAAAATAATACAATTAAAAAATAAACCACATCAGAATTATCTTGCAGAGTTTTCTTTTTAATACCACAATTTCTAAGAGAAGTCCATATAATTCAGCTTAGATCTCATTCAGTTAAGAATCTTTATACGTTTGTTTAGGCTTCTGGGAGGTTTATAACAAATACAACTTCCTGTGTAGCTTTCAACACCCCCTAACTGGGGACAAAAGAAGGAGGATAGAAAGCACTGACGATAAAAAAGTCTGGAATTAGCCTAAAAGTTATTTCCCTTCTCTTTCTATACAAAAAAGCCAACATTCACTCAAAACAGATTTAGGGAATATCTTTTCCCCTCTCTCCTTTGCTGATTTTTGCAACATGAAAGATATACACTAGAACTAGACCAAAATGCTGGTATCAGAGGGCTGCAATGCTATAGGGTTAAGAAAGATCCACAGAGCTCGGAATTCTGATGCATACGTCTCCAGTTTCAGTGGTCTACGACAATTCATGAGACAGAATAGGTTCCTCCCCTCCCCCCACCCCCCCAAGTCTCCTGAATCATTCAGACCTGAACCAAAGCCGTAAATATGCCCAAAGTGTGTAACTGGCAACAGCTGGTGGGTCATGTAGTGAGAAGAGGAACTGACATCCTTTTGAGATCTCTGATCATGCTAGGCAGTTTTCAAATTTCTTTTCTAGTGCTCTATATTTTATTGTGTGATTTAAGGGGCTTGGTGAAATGAAGCCTGAGATGCCTATAAAAGAGAATACCTACTTTTGTGTCATGATTAGAAATATGAATCTAATTTCAGAAGCCCAGGAGAGTTACAAAGATTAATATATTGATAGTCCTATCTCTTTCTGGGTGCAAATTTGATGGAGAATTATGAGGGAACAGGACTTCACCAATATTAATGAAAATAGAATGGGAAAGCTAGAAATCCTGAAGATAAACTTCACCCATATTACGTTTGTGGGAAAGGGGTGAAAAGAACTAATCCTATATGTCAAATATGGTTTAACTTTACTTTCTCTAAATGTAGTAAGAAAACAGAGCAATTCCTCCATAGAACAAAATCAGAGAGAGAGAGCTCAAAACAAGACGATTAGACTATAAAATGATATAAAGCTAGCATTATAAATTCTGAAAAGCGCCTATACTTACTCATACTTGACATGAAGCTAAAGCCAATGTAGTTCTAAACACATCACCGACGCTGTAGGCAGTTGAAGAATGCTGTGCTGTACTACAGCTAATACACAACAGCAATCAGTCAAATTCCAGCCATTTGACTCCATTAGAGATTAACTGGTACTCATACTACCAAAACTTGAATTACATGATATTATTTAAATCTAAAATATCTTACTACCTATTGCGCTACGATTACATTCTTAAGTACCTTAACTCTTTCCAAAATGTTCCAGTCCTTCAATCCCAGTTTTGGAACTGGTCAATTCATCCAATGTGTCGATTGTGTTCACTGGATGGTGGTATGTCATAAGGTCCCTAGGACCTGATAGTCAATGGGAGGACCAAGGACAGGGAGGGAGAAGTTACAATCCTGCCCTCTAATTTTTTCTTATCTAATACCCCAAACTCACCCCTTATAAGCCTCAAGGAGTAGGCATGGCCATCATTCTAGACAGGCAAAAATGAACTAGTTACAGGACTCGAGAACTCTAAGTAGAGTCTTATGTAGGGAAAGAGAGAACAAGAACCAAGAGATTCAAGAAACCAGCCAAACTGGCTCTAAGACATCCCACTGCATTCTAGACTGCTGTCAGAAGAAAGGATTCAGACATAGCCAAGCCTTCCTTTCCTTAGTCCCTGCTTAACAAACGTGAGGTTTATTCCAATGAACCACCTGCTCCACGGCAGTACCTTTTACAACAGCGCACGTTATAAACTAGCAAGCAAGCACTTGTCATGAGTCAACGACTCATGATGTGCTACTTCCTAGGTGACAATCCAAACTGAGTTTTTAAGACATCTTCTTCACCCATCCCTTAGCAATACGGATGTGGTGTAAAACTTCCAAATAGAATGTACTAGATAAACTTTACTCATCACTAGTTTGTAGATACAACCATGCATACAGCCTACTACCTATGTGTTTTCACTACAATCCCACCATTGCAATGCTACACTGGAAAGCAGCCAAGTTGTTTAACCAGCTAGAGACGTACACTCAAAGTCAACAATTACTTGTTTGGGTAATGGCTGGACACCCATGAAATGAATAGGCCAGAATTCCATCCACAGACTGGAACACAGAATAGAATCTGTCCTTGCTTTCTGACAACTGTTACCACTTTCCTCAAGTAAAAGGTATCAACTCCGTGCCTCTTATGTACAGAGCAACACTGAGGTGCTGTGAGGAAAATAAAGGTATGTAAGACAAGCTCCATGCTGGCTAAGAGATAACGATCTAATTAGCAAGGCATGACACAATTATCAAAATAGACATGCATTCCTTTATAACAATGCTTAAGTGCCAAATGAAAAGTAAACTCAATAACATTTAAATAACCAAGTGAAATTCAATTTGCAATGACTCAGGATTATTGTGGGCGGGAGTAGCCAGAGAAGGCTTCTGGGAGCGGGGCCCTCGGCTGCGTCCAGAAGGATGTGTTATTTTAAAAGGTGCAGGGGCAGCAGGTATGTTTTTCAAATCATGCTTTGTTTAGCTTAACATCAAAATCATTTCATATTACATTATTAAGTTAATAGAAAGAATAAGCATAGCTAGGATTTGAAATTGGATGTATCTGGTTCTAAAAACTCATCCCTGTCTACTATACATGCCTCGTTTTTAGGCAGCAATCGCAGTGACTGCTCACTCAATGTCGATGTGTTCAAATATAACATAAGACAGGATATGGATATAAAAAAAAACTACAACCACCAAAAAACTAGCCATAATTCTACAGCTATTCACAACTACATTAAACTAAACTGGGTGACATCTCTGAATTCCAATCTCACATCTAAAGAAATTATCTCAATGGCAAATCAGTCCATTGCATATCATTCTATTCTGGAACTTTTACTGCACAGCTTAGGACCCTTAAAACAGTATTCTTCCCATACTATACCATGGAGAATTTACATCTCCTCAAATTGGTTAAGAAACACCTTGTAGACAAGGATGTATTTACTACTCTTCTTTAGAATCTGTAAAGTGCTCAATACATTCTGAGTATATAGTCAATAAACACCTATTAGTTAAGAGCTGCTGAGAAACACTGATTTCTATAAAAATCTCCTTTCCAAAAGGATTCTTTCTTCATTCATTTCTATTATTAGATAACCACCACTAAATTAAGTGACTACACACACATGGTAATGTTGTCCTCACAAATTAAACCAAGATGAAAATGGCTGCTCTTGGAGGATCTTATTATGGACAAAGGTCAGAGATAAAGTGAGCTCTTATTTCTATGAAATGAGCCAATAGAGGGATTTTTAAATAAACACTAAAAAGTGAGTAAAATTGCAATTCTGGACTATATGCCAACACACCAAAGAAGCTCATTTCAATCTGTCAGGCAAAAATGCCTACTCAACAAGTATGACTTCCTAGAAAATATTTGGCTATTTTATATTCTGTTTCCTTAATCTGCCATGTCAATCAGAGAATGTTTTTGAACACTGAGATATATTTCTATTATGCACACTTTTTTTATATTATGCACATTTTAAAAACTCTAAAATGTATTTTAAAAATTCATGTCTAGTTCCTGTATGCCATCCGCAAGTTAATAAACCTAAGTGTAGGGGGTGGCAGGAGCGGGAGAGCCAGGCATAGGAATGGAGGCAGAGAGAGCAGAGAAAAAAGGAAGTTTGGGCTTCAGTCAATTCACAGCCACTAACCTTGCAGCAGGGACACCAAGGTTACTAGAAAACTGCTGGCAGGGGCACTGCCAGGTTTGTCTGGAGCAGCCACCACGACCATTCGCTTGGCTGACTGCGTGATAAATGTGGATATTGGGGAGATTCTCCTGCTGGATCTCCTGCATGCTAATATCCAGAACAGGAGGAGCCGTGGGTAAAGGGAAAGAAGGGCAATCCCTGGGCTGTGGAATCCCAACTCCCTTAACAGCCGCAAGATTCTGCATGCACGGCTTTAGCAAGCAAGGAGAACACACACTAGGAATTGGTAGATTCGGGTTTGAAAATCATTCTCTGTGTGCTTTTTGCTCCCCACTCCAATAAGGGCATTATTATTTTAGAGCTGAAAATGCATCAGCATGTCGGAATTTCCCCAAATTCGCTGGGTAGGAGGGATTCCCCACCCGGGAGCCCAATGAAAAAATAAAACTGCTCTGCAGTCTACTTCAGCTGGACGGGCAGCGAGCTCAGCAGCCCTCACACACACCCACGCGTGCCTAGGGACAGGCTTTCCCCAGCATCGTGCACTGAAATGAGATGGCCCTCATCTCCCTGCACAGTGCCACGTTAACTGTATGGGAGCTCCCTGATGCACACATAGCTTTTCCTGCCAGACAAGGGCATTTAGAGACCTAATTCCTGCCGACAATTGCTTTGCAGGACTTTTCCTCCTTAGATATGCCAGTAGGCAGGCAAGCTTACTTAAATCTGTTCTTAAACCTGTCCTACAACTAAACGTAACCAATTGAAAATTACACGTACCTTCAAAAAAATGCTTAAGAAAATTATGCATGGCTACAAGGTGGCTTCATTTTAAGTAAACAAATCACACGTATTAGCTTTAAAAACCACATTTATTACACTATCTCCATAAGAGACATAATTCTAAGAGATCTATTAAGAAAACAGAGTAAAATTTTTCCCAAATGTGACGGTATTAACTTGATAGGATATGAAAACACAAAAGTAAAGAAAACAAATGTCACTGTACTCCCTTTTAGTCAAATTCAAAGCAATCAAGCTCTCTCTCTCTCTCTGAATCAGGCAATACTTTTTACATTGGTCCTCAAGAGGGAGTAGAAGGAAATCTTCTCTTGGAAAAGGCTAACCCCTCACAGATCCCTCCCCTCAGAAACCCCGGCAATGGGCTCTTCAACCTTGCAGCACAGCATGAAGGGTTAAGGAAAGAGCTACAGCTTCCAACAGTGCCGGGGTTCCCTTGGCGTCCCTTGAATCAAGCAGCAGGGTTAATTATGCGGAACGGCCAAAAAGGTACAGTAATTGGATATTGACTTTTGAGGGCTGGTAAATTTTAATAATGTCTTTGCTCTAGACTTAATAGTAAGCTTAACCTGCTTCTGAAACTAGAGACGACGACGATGGAAAAGAATTTTTTTAGAAAGAAAAGAACATAGAAAGAAAACAAGCAATACTATAAAAAAAATTTTTTTTTGGAATGAATCATGGGGAGGATCCTTCCTACATTCATCTGATTTTAGGGACTTGCCACATTTTTTTCTCCACCTCATTCCACTGTATGTGTTTTTCTTGGCATGATCTCTGCTTTCTCCCTTTCTTTGAGAAAATGAACAGTATTTGCTCTATAGTAACACTTTGGATACAACCCCCCCCCCCCCCAAAGCCTCTCTACATCCTGCAGTGTTTAATTTGACATATTTTTACCTCAGAAGAAAATGGGCTAGAAATCCCAACACTTTCCCTCTAAGCAAGCTCTTTTAGGAAGAGAGGGCTGGCAGATGCCCTCACAGATGCAAAGCCTCTCCGATGTCAAAGACAGACTCAGGTGAGTGGCAGGTGGCAATTCCATATCTGAGTCTAACACACATCCCTTCAAAGAGCCACTAGCTGTTTTCACCATGCCTTTTGTCCTAAATAATATTCTAAAATGAAGAACACCACACTTGCTTTGGACATGGGGATGGGGGTGAAGGAATAGGAAGGATTTAAACAACATAATCTAATCCTTCAAAATATCTGGATGCTTTACACAGCATGCACCCAGATGATATACCTATGTCAGGTAATAAAATCTAACTTGAAAACAATCTACACATTGATATTACCTAGCCAAGGTATATATAGCATGTGCAATGCAGTAGTTTCATTTAAACTATTCAGTGAAGAACTTAGGGTAGATATTGATTATGCTTAAGGTGAATTCAGCAAAAACTTCAAACTAATTTCGTTTTCTATTTTTTATGGCTGGGAACTCCCTTCACACTTCCCTATGGAACTGTAGGCTGCAAACTGCTCAGGTTTGCCTTCATAGAAGGACAGTCCAGGGAGAGACTCCGCCAGTCACGTGTTTCTAAAATCCCTGCATTCTTCATCTTTAGAGTTCAAGCGTTAGTCCCTTGTATGCTATTGCAGGATGCTGGCTCATGGTTCAATAGCTACACTAGAGTCACAATAACCTCTGCTGTTTCTAGCCTTGCTGACTACCAGCCAAGATACAAATAATACACGAGTTCTATATGCAAGGAACTTACAAAGGAGTAAGAGAAAACAAACACACATCCTTATAAAGCTAAATAAGAAAACAAAAGTTAAAATGGGTTCCTCAGAAAAAGTAGAAATTCAGTTAGACTTTTTTTAAAAAGTAGGTAGGATTTTGATACATGGAAAAGAACAAGAGAGCATTTGGAAGAGCATGAGTGAAAGAATACGTACCGTGTGAAGGTGAGAATGTAGCAGCATGCTACACATGGGAATGGATGGATTTGAGTACCCCTACCCCTCCGCAGGCACTTCACGAAGGAGATTTCGGGACTGAGAAGGGATATGGCATTCTTTTATATTGCCAATTCTTGGGTTCCTCTCCCCCAAATATGTGGTTAGAGTATATTTGGTGAAGGAGAGATCCCAGATGGAGTGGGGGAGAACTGTGATCCAAGGACTGTGGAGAGGAGGCTGCAGTCCTGGCAGCACTCACTGGTCTCCCTCAGGGAAGTGACCCCAAATAGCTGATGAGGAAAAAGGAGTTTCCCCTTTCTGTAGCCTACGCGTGACTATAAACAATAGTGCCCTCATTCTGTCAGAATTGATCATTTGGATCATCTATAGAGATCCTGTCACTAAAATGGGTTCCAGGATGATTATCCCTTTGGCCAAGCCACAAGGACCTTGAAATATATCTCGGCAAGCAAGGGAAAGAAGGAAAAAATGAAACGAACTGACATGAAAGTAGATACTTATTTTTCTTAAGTACTTACCAACTCGTGATTCTCATTCTCCACCTTCTAGGTGACAGTGAAGGTTAAGTTCCTACATTTAACTCTCAACTGATTCCCAGGAAACAAAACGTCTGTTATGTACAAGCACACAACCACCTGTTTCGGAAAATACATAAATACCCAACCTCCCCAAGCCTTGTTTTAACCAAAAATGGAATAAATGTACGCTGCCTCACACACAGTATACTTTGTCTATATTTTGCCTTTGGGAATCCTTACCAACTATAACTTAGCTAGCCTTAAGCTGAATCTAACCCCACCATTATTCATTTAAAATTAATAAATCTAAGAAACTGAGGAGGCTGCATCAGAAAGCAAAGTGTCAGAGGCCAAAGTAAGCCATGGGAAAAAACTGTAAAAGCTTGCAGTCCAGGCTAAGGATGCGATCGGCTTATACATGTAAACAAAGGGGTCCCCTACTGGCCCCACGTAGCCTCAACCTCAACAATTTCTTATCCCCCAAATCCTTGCCTGACAAATTCAATTCATCAAATATTTCCTGATCATCAATAACAAGATACCGAGTTCTCCATCAGCAATCTCCCTAACATTCTCTCCCTTCACCCCACTCTACTGTGCCAATTCTTAAAATTATAGTAAGATGGTAAAAATACCCAGAAAGGAAAACTGTTCACTGAATTTCTGTCTCTCCCTGTCAGTCAGAGCAATTAAACGGACATCACAAGTCACCAAATTAAAAAACCATTCTGTTCGTGATATCTGTTACTTCACATGTGTAGACTGTTTCTATTCTTTAAGAGCCCTTTCCTGCCTAAAAGTACATTTGATTCTCACAATAAGCCTGTGGGTGTGAGGCAGCTATTAACAGGAGAAAACCAGAGATGCAGTTAACATGGTAAAACTCAGATATCACTATTCCAGGGCTTTTCTTTTTTTTTTTTTGTAGACCTTTCTGGATGATGGGAGGGTTAGGAGAGGGAGCAGGAGGGAAGCTCGGTGGCTTTCCATCCAAATCAAGGAGGCATCATGCACCAGCTCTAATGGAGATTATGGTAAGTTTGTTTTAACAAGTGATGACAAAGGTATCGTTCCTTCTCTCCTCCCAATTCATCCAAAATATACACAGCCACACACATACACGTTAGCCAGGCAACATCTTAGAACATTACTTTAAAAGAACTGGCAAACTTAATTTTCCATTTCCTTCTTCCAGTTATTTTTTAAAAATACTGTTGAGATATAACTTACATACCATAAAATTCACCCTTTTTAAAGAGTATAATTTAGTGGTCTTTAGTGTATTCAGTTATGCACAGTTATCATCACTACTTAATTCTAGAACACTTTGATCACTCCAGAAAGAAATCTCATGCTCATCAGTAGTCTTCCCATTCTCCTTCATCCAGCCCTGGCAACCACTTACCTACTTTCTGTCTCTATAGACTGCCCGTTCTGGACATTTCATACAAATGGAATCAGACAATATGCGGTGTTTGGTAACTGGCTTTCATTCGCATAGTATTGGCAAGGTTCATCCCCGTTAGAGCATGTGTCAGTACTTCATTGCTTTTGGTGGCAAATAATATTTCATTGTATGGCTATACCACATTCTGTTGATCCATTCATTTGTTGATACACATGTATATCAACAAATGAATGGGTCAACAGAATGTGGTACAGCCATACAATAGTTGTTTCCACTTCTTGGCTATTATGAATAATGCTGCTATGAACATTGTGTAAGCTTTTGTGTGGACATACGCTTTCATTTCTCTTGGGTATATATTTAGAAGTAGAATTGCCGGGTCATATGGGAAATCTATATTAAACACTTTCAGGAACTGCCAAACTAGTTTCTAAAGTGGCTGCACCATTTTACATTCCTGCATCCTCACCAACACTTATTTTCTTTTATCATTATTATAGTCATTGTAGTGGGTGTGAGACAGTATCTTATTGTGGTTTTAATTTCCATTTCCCTAATAACTACTGAAATCAAGCATCTTTTCATGAGTTCATTGGCCATTCGTATTATCTCCTTTGCAGAAATATCTATTCAAATCTTTTGTCCATTTTTAAATGGGATTGCTTGCTTTTTTACTATTCAGTTGTAAGAGTTTATTTTTATTTTTAATAAATTCTGAAAGCAAGTCCTTTATCAAACTATGACTTGCAAATATTTTCTTCCATTATGTGGCTTTCTTTCTTTCACTTTCTTGATGCTATCATTTTGAAGCACAGAAGTTTTAA
Organism: Rhinolophus sinicus; assembly: GCF_057876585.1. Classification (NCBI taxonomy): domain Eukaryota; kingdom Metazoa; phylum Chordata; class Mammalia; order Chiroptera; family Rhinolophidae; genus Rhinolophus; species Rhinolophus sinicus. Next base: position 50,259,170 of record NC_142515.1, on the reverse strand, counting down.
ATTTTGATGAAATCCAATTATCAATTTTTCTTTTGTCACTTGTGCTTCTAGTTGTCATATCTAAAAGATAATTTACCTAATCCAAGACCCTGAAGATTTACATCTATGTTTTCTTCTAAGTGTTACTGTTTTAGCTCTTATAGTTAGGTCTTTGATACCATTTTGAGTTAATTTTTCTCTACGATGAAGACAGGGTCCAACTTCATTCTTCTGTGATATGTACCCAGTTATCCTGGTGTCATCTGTTACACAGACTATTCTTCCCCTCACTGAACTGACAGGGTTTACTTCTGGATTCTCAATGCTATTCCATTGTCTATCCTTATGCCAGTTTCACACTATTTCTATTACTGTTACTTGGTAGTAAGTTTTAAAATTGGAAAGTGTGAGTCCCTCAACTTTGTTTCCTTTTTCAGGATTATTTCAGATATTCTGGATTACTTGAATTCCCACCTGAACTTTGGGGTCAGTTTGTCAATTTATGTAGAAAAGAAAAGCAGGAGAGATTTTGATAGAGACCGTGATGAATCTGTAGGTCAATTTGAGCATTGAGAGTATCGCCATCTTAACGTTAAGTCTTCAGACCCAGGAACATGGAATATTTTTCCATTTGTTTAGGTTTTCTTTACTTTCTTTCAATGTTTTATAGTTTTCAGTGTAGAAATCTTGCACCTCTTTTATTAATTCCCTAGTTACTTTGATCACAGAGATACAGAAAAACTGATGTTCATTTATAATTAGGTAAGTTAATGGTTCTCACTATACCATATTTCCCCGAAAATAAGACCAGGTCTTACATTAATTTTTGCTCCAAAAGATGATTAGGGCGTATTTTCAGGGGATGTCTTATTTTTTCATGTTGAACAATCTACATTTACTCAAATATAGTCATGTCATCGTCTTCTGGAACATCGTTGTAATGTACTAAATGCGTCCATCTTGCTGACGACCTTAACTGGGGCTTATTTTCAGGGTAGGTCTTATTTTCGGGAAAACACGGTATTTGGTATGGGTGTTCACATATTAATTTATTCTTCCTCTAATTCTTACCTTTATCCATTAGTTTTACATCCATATAGTACAAAGCTTTAAGTAATCTGAAACTTGTTACAAAAAACAGTAATCCATAACCACTACTCCCACCCTTAACCTCCACCCCCAAACAAACTCACTTCACCTCTTCCCAGGCCCGTCAGAGAACCACCTTTCTGTATTTTCTCTCATTCTCTAAATAACGCACTTACAGTGCCACTTCTTGAATTTTCACTTTCATGCATCATCTACTGACACCCTACTATAGAAAATAAAGTTTAGCTCTCTTTCACATGTACACATTCCCACTCATCTTGTCCTCTCTGAACAGTTATATCATAATTTTATTCTCATTACTTTGACTACATAAATGGTATTACAGCTCAGCCACGTAGTGCACTATGATTACTTTTTCTTCCCTGCACAACTTTAATTTCCGTAGTTTATGACTTTTTTTTGGCTCAGTCCTCTATGTATTTAAATAATTAATTCTACCCCCAATTTTCTTCCATTTATATAAATCTCTTCTCGATTCATTCAAATATATTAAGTACTCTATCCATTTTTTCTTGAAAAAAAGTCTCTCCTGGAGCTTTCTGAACCACTACAATTTGGACTGGTTGTTCTCTAGGCCTGCTGAATAGCTGTTATCTCAAGACATACACATGCCATCACTCTGAAGATTTCTTTCACCTCTAAGATCCCATTTCCTGGTTATCATCTCCTGGGGTACTTCCTCACTTTGGTACAGCACATGTCCCAATAGCTTCCTGAGAAAATATTCTTCGAAGGGAAAATGTCTGAAAATATCTTTAGTCTCCCTCATCTTTATTTCAAAGGTTGATTCTATTCATAGAATCGTAGATTAAAAATTGTTTTCCTTCAAAGTTAGAGGTTATTTCTTCATTATTTAGTAGCTTCCACTGATCCCTTCAGGAAACACTTTTCTCGATTCTGTATGATTTTATTTTTTCATCATTATTATGAAATTTCACAAAGAGGTCCCTTGATCTGGGTCTCACTATGCTTGGCAATTGTTGGATTATTTCAATTTAGAAACTTGTCTTTCAGTTATGAGAAGTTTTCTTGAATTGTTTCTTTGGTGATTTCTTTTCTTGCATTTTTTTCTGTTCTCTCCTTCTGGAACTCCTTTCACTTGAACCTCTTTTGATTACTGAACCCCTTTTACTGGTCCTCTAATTTTATTACTCTTCTCTCCTAAGTTTTACCTCCTTCTTTTAGTTCTAGCTTCTTGGTCACTTCAAAATTTCTATGGAATACTTTCTTTGTTAACATGTTTTTTTAATTTCTCAGATCTCTTTTTGGTTTTCTGCAAGTTTCTTTTATAGAGTACCTTATAATAGTTTTATAGATATATTACTTGCTCTTTTTCTCTCTGAGGATTATTAGTGATACATGTAAAAATATTTTCATCTTCCTGCATAAGTTCTGTTCCCTTTAAACTGATGCTTCCTATTTGTTTTGTTTCTATTGTTCATATTAAAATTGTTCCTCAAATGTCTAGTGAGTGATCACTGACTGATTGCTCATAATTAGGAGTGGGGGTTGGTGGCTAAAAAGCTAATTGGAAGATTTATGCAAATGATTGTCTTCACTGTAAGCAGTTTGACAGGGTTAATTCCCTGGGGGAAACCCCAATGCTCGGTATCTTTAGATCTTTTCTTTCAGACTATGTCAGGTTGTCCAGAGAATAATATCAATCTTCTACTTAAAGGGTAAAAGCTTATCTGCCCATGTTCCCAGAGCCAAATGAGGGAAGAAGGCTAGAAATATCAATATTGAATAAGTCACTTTCTATTTAATCCACCTCTTTAAGTAGAGTACCCCTTCCCTTCTGGTATTCTTCATTCCGGAAAACATCTGTTTCATTCTTTTTAGGGACTAAATTTTCAGTTTTCATCCAGAATGGGGGAAGGGAAACTGGTGGACCATATAAAGAGATTTTCATGTAAAAAGATTTTCAATGAATCCTTCAACTAATTTCTCCTGTCGTTAATTCATTTCCATATCAGAGGTATCAGAGTGTATTTCAGGGTACATCAGGTTTCCTTCTCATTATTGACATAATATAATATTCAGCTTTCTTAAAGAAGTTCTCATTCTTCTTCTCTTCGTACTCCTAAATCTAAAATTTCCAGTACCTTCCATTTCCTTCTCCTTTTCCTCTTTTTGTTCCTCTGGTGAATTTATCTTGTAAAAAATCCCTTTATCATTTTAGTGGCATTTTGAGAAGGAGTAAAGGTAAAATCTATGTTTAATCTAGCATCTTCAACTGGAAGCACCCACATTTATTTAAATCATATTTGAAATCCAATACTAAGGTCCAGAGCAGATCAGCTACACAATTCCAAAAATTTATCTGGTGATAATAGAAGCAATAAAGTTAAGGTACACTACCTACTCTACTTCCCCCCAGCCTTTAAAATTTGCCCCAAAGCCAACAAGGAAAAAAGTACTGAATTCTGAGAGTCATTAGGTGTTGATGGCCAATGGCAGCTAGAAGTTGAACTTCAAGGTTTTGTGATGTTTGTGTTTCTGTTGTTGTTTTAAAGAATAAGAGTAATGAAGTGGGGAGAGACAGGGATAGACTTGAGGAGAAGCAAATCACTTCTGTTCAGAAGCTATTTTTCTAAATGTTTTTCTACTAGGTACATTTTCCTTATTGTCTTTAAGTTTTATAAAGAAAATCTATTTTTGCCACACCCCTCTTGGGCTCCATTTGGGAGAAGGGGCTGGTTGGTCTCTGTGGATGGTCACTGCCTTTTGATCAACTCCCAGTCTCAAGGGCTCTGCTGGCTGCCCTGAGTCACCACATTCCATACATGAGAATTTCACTCCCTGGAGTTGTACAGTACACAGCTTGAAGGAGTGTATGGGTTGGCTCCTCCCAGAAAGAAGCAGCTCAACAGTTGTCATTTTGGAGTTTAAAGTATGTCATAATGGCAAAGTTTCAAAGGACTTGCATCATTTAGCCACTTTCTATTCTATTTCTATTTATTTTCTCTGATGATAGGTTTAAAAACACTAAGACCAAATAAAGCTGCTTTTGGATATCCTTTTGTACTTATGCTTTTTCCAGAACTTTGTTGATGAACTATTTACTTGGGGAAAGCTTTGATTCCCAAAAGTGACAAAAATCAACAATGAAACAAATACCAAGAATTTTAAAAGTGTTGAAATCACTAAGAAACTTTCTAAAGCCTCTGAACTTTACCTGGAAGAACTGCCACCTATGAATAACTACTTACATGTATTTTAGTACAGTTGGTACAGAAATCTACAAGTTAGTGGTAAATATACACACTGGAACCACCTAGTTTTAGAGCTTTGGGATGCTAGAATGGCCAAGAATTATCCGCAAGGGAGACACCATCCCCTAGATGACATTGGCTCCAGCTTTTACCATGAATTGAGAAGTTACAGCTCTCAGGATCCTTCTGCCATAGAAACTCACATGAAACAAATGTACTCAGCTTCAACTGGTATACTAGCCCTACTTTGGTACCCACCTGATTCAAATGATAAGAATGGCAAACTTACTGATGTCTTGGTATCTACCAACTATTTTGGACAAAGCTCAGAAATATAATCAGAGGCAAGAAAGAAAGAGGATTGAAATGTTCTTTTATGAAGATAATACAGAAATGAGTGAAGAGTTACCACCTAAATATCTTAGATGTCAAAGATCTACTAAAAACAAGTATTGTTAACCATGTGAATTTAAGTATTTATAAAGTAATTAAAAATAAACTGCTTAGAAATAAACCAATTTTAACTACTGAATAAATGAAACCTTAACTATATCACTTTTGAAAGTTTTTTAATACCTATAGTACACTGACCCCTCGCCAAGCATGGACAATTTCATGGTGGAACAGTATTCTTTCAAAAAATAAAAAATAAACTTAGGAGCACAGGATACAAGAATCACCTGGGTCATTTTCCCTCGGGACCTGGGCTTCTATCACGAAAGTAAATCAAACATCCAGTAGCCTCTTAATCATAACAGACAATTACCCTGTTTCCCCAAAAATAAGACCTAGCTGGACCATCAGCTCTAATGCGTCTTTTGGAGCAACAATTAATATAAGACCCGGTCTTATTGTACTATAATACAAGACCCAGTCTTGTATAATATAATGTAATACAATACAATACAATATAATACCGGGTCTTTATAATGTAATGTAATGTAATATAATATAATATAATACTGGGTCTCATATTAATTTTTGCTGCAAAAGACGCATTAGAGCTGATTGTCCAGCTAGGTCTTATTTTTAGGGAAACACAAGTAGTGAGTGGATGAAAGCCCGGAGGACTTCCTTACAACATGTGCTCAACTTTGATTATTATTTCCTTCAAGGCATCTTGTCTACCACCTCAGGCATGTGAGTGTCAGGTAACAAATCCAGATAATAACATACACAAAACTTGTATGCAGTGAAGAACTGTGAGTACCAGTAGCCCAACAGATTTCTTCTCATAAACTAGTTAAAAAGGATGAATGAAATGAATGTCCAAAGTACTTCTCAAGTAAAACATTTCTTGTTTCACTAGGACACCATGAGAAGAATTGAAAGAAGATTCTTCCTCTATGCCACTCACCAAATTAGGAAATCACATAGAAGAATATTTTCCCCACAATCCTGCTCTGTCCTTGCATTCCTTCTCTCAGAAAATGGTACCATCATTTAGTTGTCAAAATTATAAATTTAGCCGTCATTCTTAACTCCTTCCTCCCACCTTCCTTCCTTCCTTTAGTCACCAAACACTATGGGTTCTAGCTCTTAAATAGCTGTTAAATCCATCTGTTTCTATAACTTGAAGTCTGGCCTGAACCAATCCTATTCTCCCTGCCTCCTATCTATCCTCCACAACACAAGCATAATTATTTTTCTAAAATGTTAATCTTTTCATGTCATTCACTCGCTTAAAATTCATTTCATTAGCTTTAAGAATTTTAAAAATTCTAAATATTTAAGGGGAAGGAACAAAAATAGTAACATATTCCCACGAAAAAGGTGTCATGAGTATATACTTGGGGAAAGGGCCAAAAGAAAATACATGGATTAGTAAAATGCCAGGAGGAAAAAGAAGAGCAGCCGTGGGGGCTGAGCTACGATGAAAGCCAATGCTAAAATTAAAGGTGGTATAAAGACTATTTTTAAAAATGAGTAAATTGTCTTTGTGTCACATTCAAATTGTAATATTACTTCACACATCATTTATATTAGATTTTTCAATTCAATAATATAAAATAGAGCTCCTACTATACAGAAGTCTCTGGATTACGTACTTACGTCCTATAAGCCTCCATTCCAAAGACTTATTATAATTCTCCTTCCCCAACAGCCCCACCCCAAGATAATACCTTCTCTATTTTCATTTTAAAACAGAGTTACAAAATATTTATGAATGGAATAATATGATGTCTGCGATTTGCTTTAAAATAATTCTGGGAAGGAAGCTAGTGTGAGGAGAGGAAAGATAAAACAAGATTGGCAAAGTGTTCATATGCTGAAGCTAGTTAATGGGTATGTCAGGGTTCATGGGTTATTCTCTTTACTTTGCACATTTCTGAAATTTTTCTATATATGAAGTAAAGAAAACAAAAGCTAAACAACACAAAAAATTATAAGAGTGACCCAGTGCTGAAAACATGATAATGCTGTCATTCGATAAAGTGTTACACAAGATAGGTAGGTAGATTTTCATATTTCAGGCATCATTTTGATATTATCTTGAACAACTTAAAAGGTTATTCTTTCAACTTCAATCGTGCAACAGGAATAGTTTACAAAAAGTTAGAAAAACTGTAAGACAAATCAAATAAGGATGATTTTCTTAGGTAACAACACCTGCAACTAAAATATAGAAACCATATTTGCTTTAAGAAAACTTGAGTCACTCTATATTTCCATTATTTTGTTCCTAGACCCGTTTTTAAAAAAAGTTTCTTAAAGTTAGCATTTATTTCACAAATACTTGATTTTAAACAGTCCTGGTCTATATTATAGAATAGACTGTACGGCATGTTGTACTTCCAATAAAATTCTTATAAATATGATCATGCTGCTCTCTTGATCTCTAAAACTGCCCTTGGGTTGGTTACACAGCAGGTTTTCTTAATTTCAGCACTACTGATACTTTGGGCTAGATAATTCCTTATTGTGAATGGCTACCCTGTGTATTATAATATGTTTGGAAGTATCCTGGATGCCACTAGCATCGCTGCCCCCCACCAATTGTTGACAACCAAAAGTGTCTCCAAATATGGCCAACTGTCTTTTCGGGAGCAACGTTACCACCTATTGAGAAACATTTACAGCGATTAGATGGTATGATTTTTTTAGTTGCTTGTTTAAAAAATACTCTAATTTTGTTTAGCTTCATAAATACATTTTCCTTATCTAAGACAGTGAGACACCCTGGAATGTGTGCATGTATTGCTATCATTACTTACAGGAACAGCTTCCTAGTCACAGAATCATACAAGCATCTTAATAATCTAGTTTGGTGTTCTCAAGATGGACCACAGCCCAGATCCGTGGCTATCTATTCAAGAGTTTAGGAGTTCTTTAAAAGAAGTTTTACATTTTGTGCCTTGATCACTGATAATCTGTGAAAATTTGGATCATATGAATGAATATTTCATAATTGAGTGTTGCCAGGATATTTGTGCCCCCACTTTTGTGTTTACCAACAAAGGAAGTCATCAGTTTCCCTCACTATCCCAGGCTAATGAGAAAAGCAGAGAGGCAGGCAATACAGGTGAGCCATTGGAGGCCCAATGATATTGCGATGCGCTACATGAAAGACAGTTTTAATAGAACTGGGTTAGGAGAATTAGATTACCATTTTGTGCACCTTGTGTACAGTATTCTAGGTAGCCTAAAGCCAAAGAACCTACAGGGTAGCAAGCAGTAACATATTCACACTGGAAGCAACATTTTAGTTTCAGCAAACCATTATCATTCATCATATTAATGTTAATATGTTGGTTTTGTAGTTTTGTTTGTATTTTTGTTTTGGTTTTGGGGCTCTACATGGATGTAGCAGAGGAACTTCTATTTAGCTTTATGTTTGTCCACACTATACTTAAGTATATAATTAAAAACAACAATGTACTTTAAATCAACACCTGGAGCATTTGTCCCTTTCAAAAGATCTGCACATTACAAAAATTTAAAAATTGCTGACCTAGTCCAATTCCTTTATTTTACTCAGAAGAAACTGCACACTCATGGTATTAGTAGTTTGTCCAAAATTACACACCTGGCAAAGAGAGAATTAAAACTATAGGTCTACTCATGCACTTGTTATCATATACCTCAGTGTCTTGTATAAATAACATACTCAAGTAAACATTTTTTCTTTTCACATACCATATTCTACATTCAACTTATAAACAGTGAAATAAATCAGTACTAGAGATACAGTATAAACAAACTATAGCAGTATGTTATTTTACAAGTATTTTCCTATAAAATATTAGGGTGGTGCAAAAGCAATCGCAGTTTAAAAGGTTTAAAAAAAAATTTGCAAAAACCGCAATTACTTTTGCACCAACCTAATAAGACAGACTAATCACTCTATTAAAAAATAAAAAAAGATTATATGGGCGTTGTTTTTACCAAGATACAATTCCTCAGCTCCATACCTCATAAGTTTTCTTGGCATTTAAGAAGTTGCTTAAATATTCCATTTTTTGTATAGCTGTGAAACATTAGAAAGTTTCCCCACAATAAGGAATTTGTTACATTATCTATAATACATTTCTGTAATAGAATATTTTAGTGAAAATAGTAACTATTTATTAACTGATACTGTGTACCAGATTTTGTGTTAAATGCTTTATATGACCTCATTTAATCTTCTCAATAATCCTATCATGTATCCTTACTTTACAAATAAAGTTTATTTACCAAGTTATATAAGTGCTAAGTTGAAAAGTCCAGAATCAAAACAGTCTGATCCTAGATTCTGAACTTAAGCTAGATGAAAAACTGCCACATATTAAGATTCTGGTATATGTGTCACATGAAAAGATATTCAATGTAATGCTTTGTGATAAAAACAGTTTAGCAACTAAAATACACAGGAAAAGTTGGGAAGGATCTACACCAAACTGCTAACATTGGGTCTTATTTCGACGTAACTGTATTTTCTAATTTTATTGCAGTGAATAAATATTGCTTGTTAACATCAGAAGTCTTTTATTTTTCCAGCTTTATTGAGATATAGTTCACATATAACATTATGCAACTTTAAGATACATGATGTGATGATTTGACGTACTTATGTATGGTGAAATATGTAACCCCACAGAAGTTGTTAGTTACCACCCCCATCACTATATAATTACCATTTCTTTTTTGTGGTCAAAACATGTAAGATCCACTCTCTTAGCACCTTTCAAATCTATAATAGTGTTCTTAACCGTAGTCACCGTGCTGCACATTAGGTGCCCAGAACTTACGAGTATTCATCTGAAAACGGGAAGTCCGTACCCTTGGACTACAGCCCATCTTGTCTCACTCTCCCCTCCCAGACCCTGGAAACCACTGTGCTACCCTTTGTTTGTGAGTTCCTCTTTTTGAGTTTCTACGTGTAAGTGAGATGACACAGTATTTGTCGTTTTCAAACAACTGAGTGTTGAATGATAAAAATCAAACAAGCCAACAGACTTACACTGGGCAATAGAGACATTAGGGACAATCTTGGGTACAAGACCCCCAGGCCCTGGTTACAAATTATGACTTAGGCTCCAAAGAGCTTAAAAAAAAAAAAGAAAAAGAAAAAAATCGTCCTTTCCCTGTTTCTTACACTAGGAAGTCTCAGTCAGAGAGGATTTACCTACAAATATAGGAGAAGAAAACTACTAGTCATTTTATAAACTTTTTTTTTCACATATCAAGGTTGAACATCTTTTCATGTAATAATTACCAATACATGGCAGTTTTCACAAAGCTTTCCCATGATACAATTTGAGAATTAAGCAGGAAATTTAACAACTGCATTAATCATTAATCAGTATCAAAGAAATGCTGTATTTGTGAAACTTACTGGCTAAACATTTAAAGGGAACATTCTTTTCACTATGCTTTTAAAATCTGTTTACTTCTGAAAGAAGCCTATATTTGCTCAAAACAGAAGAGTCTTAGATGTCAGTGATGAGGAAAATTATTAGTTTTTAATAGTTAATCTTTTTCTACTCCTTGGTGTTGAAGCAACAGTAAGCAATCACATTAGTACTCGAGAACAAAAAGGAAGGCATTGGTTTGGTAATGTGTGAGGTCTGACAATCAGGTCCACCAACGCATCCTAGAAAAAGTGCTGCATACCTCATTGCTGAATATCACTATGGTCACCTTCGAAGTACTCCCCTTGGGAAGCTATGCACCAATGCTAGCACCTAGTCCACCCTTCAAAGCAGTTTTGGAACTCTTTTTCTGGAATGGCCATCAGAGCTGTCCTCATATTACTCTTGATGTCCGGAATGTCATCAAAATGTCTCCCTTTCAATATTTCCTTTATCTTCCGATAAAGAAAGAAGTCATGGGGGCCAGATCAGGTGAGTAGGGAGGGTGTTCCAATACAGTTATTTGTTTACTGGCTAAAAACTCCCTCACAGACAGTGCCATGTGAGCTGGTGCATTGTCATGATGCAAGAGCCATGAATTGTTGGCGAAAAGTTCAGGTCATCTAACTTTTTCATGCAGCCTTTTCAGCACTTCCAAATAGTAAACTTGGTTAACTGTTTGTCCAGTTGGTACAAATTCATAATGAATAATCCCTCTGATATCAAAAAAGGTTAGCAACATCATTACAAGTTCATTAACTTAATTGTCAGACCTCGCATGATAGTCATGGGATTATTTGTGTGTTAATTAAACCTGTCTGCTCTGAGCTACTTCTCACGTCATTATTAGAAATAGAAGGTGACACTAGACAATCTTAGTTATCTAACTGTTAGGATAGAAAACTATGAAGATGTCTAAAATTTAAGAACAAAAGTTAGCTAAGTTTTCCTGAAACCAAAAATGAAAGTATTCAGAAAATACAAATATTTTATTAGCACTACAATGCCTTTACCATACAGGTGTAATAAGTCAGGTCTTCCTTGTTTTATTAGTTTCCTATTGTCTCTGGAAAAAGTTACGACAGATTTAGTGGCTTAAAACAACACTATTCTCTTACAGTTCTGGAGCTCAAAATTCAAAACGAGTCTTACTGAGCTAAATAAAGTCAAGGTTTCAGCAGGGCCGGTCCCTTCTAGAAACGCTGAGAGGAGAATCCGTTTCCTTACCTTTTTCAGCTTCTAGGGGCCTCCTACATTCCTCGGCTCATGTCACATCTACCACTAACTCTCATCTCTTGCCCCCCTATTTTAAGGATCCTTGTGATTACAACAAACACAACCAGATAATGTAAAACAACCTCCCCATCTCAAGATCCTTCATTACAATATCCAAAGAAAGAAATCATCAATTTGCAAAGCACCACATATTTCCAACTTTTGGTTGATGCATCTGGAAAAACAACTGACCAAAGAGTTCAAGAATAGCAAAGATTTGTAACTCAGCAATGAGGGATGCAACTCCATGGCTATCAGGTCTCTGGAAGTAATGAAACTAAGTATTGCACCTTCTGCGAGCTCATGCCTAAAGGCTTTTTCTATTTGATAAAGGTAGCAATAAAAGTCTACCTCATGGGCCAATGTTGTTATGAGCTAATCAAAGGATCCAAAAAAAGACTTCACTGTATTCCACATCCAATAAGGCCCAAGGACAAATGGCTACATATTTTCAGCTGTCTGGGCATCATGGGAAAGAGTGAACAATATATCCTCTCAGTATTTGCTGTACATTCTTCATCAGCCTGTAATACATATAAAAACCCTATTAAAAATTATTGAGACTTTTCCCCTCTTACACTATCCTTATCTTAGGACACTATCGTGTGGGTGTTAGATTAAAAAAATAATAGAGCATAATTATATAGTTTATAAGTGAATGGTGTTATTTAAGTTTGTAAATAATTGGTAAGAAATTTACATCCTGTCAATCCAGCTTTCCTCAGGCTGGCCACCGCTGCAGCAGGACCAGGTCATGGCTTAAATTAAATTCGAATCATCTTGCCCAGACTGTGGCAACTACCTGCTACCCAAAGAAGGGGAAACTATGAATTAAGATTTCTTTAATCCCACGATTTTAAGAGGCCCATATCCTAATTCACACATGCAAAATTTCCTAATTAGAGCAGGGAGTACTTTTATTCTTACCAATACTTTAAACCAAATAAACTAAAAACTCCCTTACCACAAAACAGAAGTGTTGGATAAAAATATAATAAATATCTTTGACATGCACAGCTGAGCACATAAGAAAAGAAGACAAACACCTATGGCATAACCATGAATTGAGAATTGAAAACTAGAGCCTCAGGTAAAATTCCCTGGGCTGAGTAATGCACAGGCTTGGGTTTTAAAACTCACCAGGGTGGACTACATCACAATTTAAAATGTCTGTGCATCAGAGGACATAACCAATAGAGTAAAAAGGCAACCTTTTCCCTTTAAAAAGGGAACCGAAGGAAATATTTGCAAGTCATATCTGATAAGGGGTTAATCTCCAAAATACATAAAGAACTCCTACTACTCAACAAGAACAGACATTTCTCCAAAGAAGACACACAAATAGTCAACAAGCACATGAAAAGATGCTGAACATCACTAATCATTAGGAAAATGCAAATCAAAACCACGAAGAGATACCACCTGACATCCATTAAGATGGCTATTTAAACAAAACAAAAAACCAGAAAATAATACGCATTGGTGAGGATGTAGAGAACCTTTGTGCATTGTTGGTGGGACTGTAAACTGGTGCAGCCGCTATGGAAAACAGTATGGAGGTTCCTCAAACACTGAAAAAAAGAGCTACCATATGATTTGCAGTCCCACTTCTGGGTATAGAGCCAAAAGAAATAGAAACTCGGAAATATTTGCACACCCATTTTCATAATAGTATTATTCACAATAGCCAAAAGGTGATAATGACCCAAGTTTCCATCAACAGATGAATGGATAAACAAAAAGTGATATATACACACGATGGAATATTATTCAACCGTAACAAGGAAATTCTGACCTATGCTAGAAAACGGATGAATCTTGAGGATATTACTCTATGTGAAATAAGCCAGTCACAAAAAAGAGAAATACTCTATTATTCCATTTATATGAGGTACTTAAAGCAGTCGAATTCTTATGTATAGAAAGTGGAAGGGTGGCTGACGGGGACCAGCAGGAGGGAAGAACAGGAAGTTGTTGTTTAATGGGCCTAAGGCTTCAGTTTTGTAAGAATAAAGAGCTTCGGAAACGGGTTGCACAACAACGTGAGTGTACTTAACACTACTGAACTGTACACTTAAAAATGGTTAGGATGGTAAATTTTATCTTACGTGTATTTTACCACAATTTTAAACAATGCATCAGGGGGCTGGAGATGAAACTTTGAGCTATTAAAAGATAAGGTTATGACTAAGATCCTCATATAAAGGCAAGACTCTTGAAGTACTACGTCCTCAATGAAGGCATGTATTATAAGGAACCAATCATACTACAGGGATATGACAAAGAAATATACCATCATCCTGGCCCCCTATTAAAATAGTACAGTAAACACTCTCAAACTCAGAAATACAGAGTTGTGCTGAGACATGATAATCTCAGACAGAAATCAATCAAACTCAAAATATCTCGAGACAAAACCCCCATCCAGGCCACAAAGAATTCCCACATTCAAAAATCCAGTGAAGGTAAAAAAGCAACCTACGGAACCAAAGAAAATATTTGTTTATTCAAAAACAAACAAATAAACAAAAAACACATTAGGAAATAATCCACCAGGGATACTATTAGATACCTACCCCAAGAACTTCAGATACTAGAAACGGTTTGATACAGACTATAAAGCATATTTGTTTAAGACAAATGACCAAAAAGAGAATTTGAAAAATGTTTTAAAACTAAAAATTATAGGCATATTTGAAAACACCTAATAGAACCTCCAGAAATGAAAACTAATAACTATAATTTAAAATTCAAGGTTCAAATAGCACATGAGACATACTAAAGAACGAAGCAGTAAACCAGAAGTCAGATATTGAAGAATCAGCCATGATGCAGTAGTAAAAAGATAAATACAAAATAAAAAAGAATGAAAAAGCTAACAGATGCTCCACAGAGAGGTAATAACAACAATGGGAAGAGGTAACATTCAAAGGGATATTTGAGAATTTTCCAAAAATTATACAAGACAGAATCCAAACACGATAAATAAAAACACATCTAAATATAAATACATTACTGTGAAGTAGACGAAACATGAAAAAGAGAATATAGTGAAAGAAACTAGAAAGCACATGAAAAGAAACTCAGTATCACTAATGTTTAGGGAAATGCAAATCAAAACCACAACAAGATACCACATGACACCCATGAGAATGGTTATTATTGGGGGAAAAATAAAAAAAACAGAAAATGAGTGTTGGCAGGGATATGGAGAAATTGAAACCTTTGTGCATTGATGGTGGGTACAGCTGCTGTGGGAAAGTGTGTGGTGTTTCCTCAAAAGTTTAAAAGTAGAATTACCACATACACATATGATCCAGCAATTGCACTTCTAGGTGTATATCCAAAAGAATGGAAAACAAGGACTCAGATATTTGTACACTATTGTTCATCGCAGCATTATTCACAATAGTTAAAAGGCAGAAACCACAAATATCCATTGATGGATAAACAAAAAGTGGTAGTACAGACATACAATAAAATATGATCAACCTTAATAAGGAAGGAAATTCTGATACATTCTACAACACACATGAAACTTGAAAACATTAAGCTAAGTGAAATAAGTCAAACACAAAGGACATATATGAGAATACCTCATATATATGGAGGTATGTCATAATACCTCATTATGACATATGACATATGTGTCATAAAATAGTCAAATTCAAAGGGATAGAAAGTAGAATAGCGGTTACCAACGGCTGAGGTAAATTGGGAAGTTATTGTTTAATGGATACTGAGTTCTCATTTGAGATGATGGAAAAGTTTTGGAGATGATGGTGATGGCTGCACAACAATGTATAAGTATTTAATGCCACAGAACTACTTAAAAATGATTAAGGTGGCAAATTTCATGTTATATATATTTAACTGCAATGAGAAAAAATACAGATCACTTTAAAAGAAACAATAATTAGACTGAACTAGATGTCTAAACAAAATGAAACTGTATCATCAAAAGGTTGAGATTAAGTAAATGTCAACTTAAAATTCTATATGCCACTACACTGTCATTAAAGGATACTGGGAAAACGAAAACATTTCCACAAAAACATACAATGAGAGAGTTTACTATAAACGTGCCCTAAAATAAAGAACAACTACAGAATATACTTCAAAAGAAGAAAATTGAACCTAAAAGGAAGGGAATGGTGAACAAAGACACTGGCAAAGATAGGGATAAATCTAAACCAGCATTGTATAAAAACCAGTAATAATAACAACAAAAATAGAGGAATAAAAAAAGTGGAATTTAAAACTAGATTAAAAAGATCATTTTGTATGATAGAGGAATTATAGCAGTAAAAGTATACTAAGGTTTCTACGATATATGAAAGAAAGGTAGAGATACTGATTAACTTTAGTCTTTAAGTCAGAAATGCATATTAAAATTATAAGGGTAAATATTAATAGAATCATAA